>NW_022103902.1:13465076-13479571 GCF_000313985.2 Echinops telfairi
TGGGAGGAGGGGGCGGGAGGTGGGTGCTGGGTTCTGGGTTCCTCCTTACTCTTTGGAGTGTCTAGTGTTGGGTTGGTGAGTAATCAGAACCCACCAGCAGCTCCTCCGGAGAAAGACTGGGCTTTCTACTCCCTTGAACTGTTCCCATCTCAGAAACCCGCATGGGCATTGTGGGTCAGCATTGACTCAGTGGCAGCGAGTGTCAGTTTGGCTCCATAGAGATTAGTTTAAAAGAGCAGCATGATCAAGGCACTTTTTTTTTTTTTGACTAATGAAGCTAAAGTGGTGGTTGGTCTTAGAAATAATTTGGGAAATAGTTTTGGTTCGGTTTAAAGATTCTCTCAGGGTAAAAATGTCAAGGGTTCATTCAAACTTCATTAGTCCGAGGTGTCTAGAATCTATGCAACATTTCCACTGTGTACCGTATTTTCTTCTGTTTGGCCAGGATTCATCTATCGCTTCTTTGTTCAGAACATTCAATAATGGTACCCAGGCATCACCCCTCTCTTCAGGGTCTCCTGGCAACAGAGGCAGCTGTTCATGCAGGTAATTAACTGCACAATCCATAGCCTCCTTCTTCATCCATTGCTCCCGGTGAGTAGAAACCAATTGTTGTGCCTCCAATAGCTGCTATCAAGTTTTCTAAAGCCCTGCGCAACGAACTAAGAGAAGGAACAGAAGCACTGAAAACACTGTTAGACCAACGAACCGAGATGTCCCAAGAGACCATAAAACTAAGCCTCCAAAACAAATTCCATGAGGTGCTCAGTTGTATATAAGCAGCCACAGCAGCTCTTGTTTTTATTTTACTGTTGTAAATTTATCTCTCTTTTTTCAATTCAGCAAAAAGTGCACAACTTTTGGTAAAAATCCTCTAAATTGCAGTTGGCTTAAGTTGGTGCAAAATCCCCAAATATACCTTGAATATCCCTGCTGTATGACAGCCAACTAAAATCAAAATGCCTCTGGATTTTTATTTTTTATTACGTGGTTTGAGAAAAATGATTTCTCATCTGCCAGGTTTGGACATTTTTCTCCTTACTATGTAATCATATTGAAAAGCACTACAAACACTCAAGTTTCCACCAATTGGCATCTAATCATACTCCAGAAGCCATGGCTGGCTCTCCTAACTCCACCCTACTCCACTCCTACCCTAAGTAAAAGAAGACAACATTACATCTTTGTACCAATAAAAATCAATCAAATCCCAGCCCAAGTCATTGAATTGAAAAAAAGATCAAATAAATGCTTCGGAAATATTTGTATCTTATTAAAGCCATTGTCAGTATAAGTCTTATTAAAACTTATTTAGTTTATAAAAATAATTATTTTTTTACTTATTGAAAATACTCAGACAAAAGAAAAGAGAATAGTTTGGGCAAAGATAAGAAAAGGGAATCCAGGATAGATAAACCCCTCAGAGCCAACAAGGAGAGTAGAGATACCAGGAGGATTAGGGGGTGTGGGGAGAGAATAGGGGAATCAATCACAAGGATCAACATATAACCCCTCCTAGGGGGATGAACAACAGAAGAGTGGGTGAAGGGCGACAGAGGACTACATAAGATATCAAAATAATAATCTATAACTTATCAAGGGTTCTTGAGGGAGGGTGGGTAGGGGAGGGAGGAGGAAGAAATAGGGAGATGATATCAGGGGCTCAAGTGGGAGGAGAATGCTTTGAAAATGATGATGGCAGCATATGTGCAAATGTGCTTGACACACTGGATGAATGTATGGCTTGTGCTAAGAGATGTAAGAGCCCCCAATAAAAGTAATAAAAAAAGAGAGTAGTGCATAAATCTTGATTGGAAGAGGATTCATTTCTAGTCCTACTTCAGTTACATTTTTCAGAGAATGGAAAACAAGGTATAAGACAGAGTTATAAAATGACATTAACTGATAACCAGGACCAATGTCTTTTCCCTAAGTATTTCTAATAAGAATCATGTTAATAACAACCAATAGATCCATGCTTGCAAACATTAACTAATCAAATACATATTAAGAAATTCTATGTGCAAAATATTCTATAAAATTATCAAGTGAGTGTTGAAAAAGATAAGGAAGTTCATTTCAAAACAAATTTGTAATTTAATAGGAATAAAAGATAAGCATGCAACTAAACAAATACAAAAAAGGGAGGGGAGGGAAAAAAACAAAAATGTAAAGTAACCACTTTCCACAACACAATCTAATACAATGTAATCAATCAGGTTAGGTCATACCAGTGTAGGAGCATCCTAAACTTTGTGGACTATGTTGTTAAGCTATACTATTGATGGAAACACCACCAAATTTTTCTTTCATGGTCCATCGGTTGGGTTTGAACCGCCACTCTCCTTTCTAATGATGTATGTTATCATATTGGTCTGAGTTATTGCTCTATCTTTATTAATTACCTTGTGTCATTGTACCACATGTACCACATTGTACCACATGTACATAATATGTATTTGAAAATGTACTTTTAAAATGTATATTGTTGTTCCGTGTTGCCTCCGTTATCTAGTTCTGCTGTGAGAGAAATTATGCAAATGAGTAGTTTTATAAAACAGAAATTTATTTTCTTATAGTATAGAAAGCTAACAGAGAAAATCATGGTCTCAGCCAATGTTGATTCCTTAATTGTTGATAGCCCCAAACATTCTTTGCTGACCTCACGAAATGATATCTGTCTTCCTCAGGTTGCTCATAGTTGTCTCTGTATAGAATGTGCTCACTATGTAACCTCAAAGTATTTAGGTTTAGGATCTACCCAACACCAGTATGGTCAAAACTGAATGATAACATTACATTAGGTTGCATCATGGAAGATAATTGCATTATAGTAGAGTATATTATATCCACAAGCATAGGGGTTAGACTATCAGGATATATGAGGGAGCTTCAATTTTTAGTGGAAAAATTCTTTTTTTTCCCCATTTTTTCCTAAGAATTTCTGGAAGCCATTCATACTTTTCGAGACACAATACAACCTATAACAGGAAATTATCAATGTTACGAATGTTCCATATGGCTATAAAAATTACATTCTATTACATATGTCATCATGTTCCTCAACTTTTTACACTCAGTACTAACATTTTTAGATACATACATGTTGTTTCTGTGTCTACTTCCAGTTTGCTGGATTTAACTGCTGCATTCTATTCCATGCCATCAACTGGAACATTCTGATCATGTCTGCTATCTCCGCCGCTGGATCTCTTTATTATCACACACACACACACACACATACACACACACACACACAAATGGTGTACAAACATGTTGTAAGACTCTCTGGGATGTGTAGCCCAAAATGAAATTGCTGGGTGTAACATACGTCTGAGGGTAAGTCAAAAAGTACTGTCCCTAGAGTTCAGTTCATACACATGCAGGTTTAGTCCAAACAAAATGTGTTTAGACATAATCTCTAGTTAGCGATAGCCTCGGACAACTTCCCTCAGTTGTACACTTGTCTTCGTTTCATTCGTGTGCCTTCAAATAGAGGGCTAATCCAAACGGTGGTTTCCTAGGGGATCTGCTGGAACAGTTAAGTTCAAGGCAGAAAAGTCAGCTCAGAAGGTTATAATGTTTTCAGGATTCCAAAGGGGGATCTTGATAAATCTTCTTGAAGGGCACAGGACCATCACAAAGGCTTATTGGGAGGAGTTTTAAGAAAATTGTAAATTGTATTAGTGAGAACAAGGCCAGGAAAGTGGAGTCAAGGAATTTTTCTCTGTCATGGCGATACACCTGCTCATTCTCCAAGTGTAGCAAGGGCTGTCTTATATGAATGCCCATGGGAAACCTTATCCCATCCACCCTTAAAAAAACAAACAAACAAACAAACAAACTAAACTCACTGTCATTGAGTCGATGCCAACCTATAGTGACCCTAGAGGAAAGGATGGAACTGGCCCTATGGGGTTCTAAGACTGTAACTCTTCGTGGGAATAGAAATTTCTGCCTCTCTCCCTTGGGGCTTCTGGTAGCTTCAAACTGCTGACTTTGAAGTTAGCAACCCAAATAGTAACCGCTACACCACCAGGGCTCCCCATCTGCCCTACAGCCCCTTATATCTTGCCCCTTCCGATTTATTTTGTTATCCAAACTCAAAGAACATTTCAAAGGGATGTAGTTGAGTCTCTGAGGGACAATCAAGCTGCTGTTTTGATGTGGTGTGAAGCCAAGAATGTAGAATTCTTTAGGTAGAAAGGTGGAAACACTGTCTTCAGATGTATGTTAACCTAGATGAAGGCTATGTAAAGAAACAATAATTTGTAAACAATATGTAAAGAAACAACAAAGGTTTCTAAGATCTTTTTAAAAATCATCTTATTGGGGACTCTTACAGCTCTTAACACATTCCACACATCGATTGTATCAAGCTTTTGTTGCCATCATCATTTCCAAAACATTTTCAACTTGAACCCTTGGTATCAGCTCCTCTTTTGTCCCCTCCCTCCCCTACCCTTCCGTCCTTGTGAATCCTTGATCAATTATATATTTTTACTGTTATTAGGTTTCCAAGATCTGATAGCAATACTTTTTTTACATTATAATAATGTGAAATATTCCATAATAAAAACAATACTGTTTTCACATAATAAACCTCACTAGAGTTTCCAGTTTGCTCTCTTGCACGGCTGCACAAGCTGGAAATAGTCTTAGTTATCATGCTCCATCGCTACATCATGATCATAAACTCCACACCTCCAAATGTCTTCTGAAGAATGTCCACAAAAACTCATTAACTACCTTGTATGAAAAAGCCCATCATGTCCATTTTCTATGAACTTTCACCTATTCTCAGTGCACTGGAGCATAGAGTTGGCTAAGCCATGGATTTACTTGATATTCTTCCCTCATCTGTTCTTGCTAGACTACCTGAACACCTGCTTTGTTTTGGTTCTACTAATGCCATATCAGTTGATCGGAAGAGTTATTTTAAATCTTACTTTGTGCTCCCCCCCTCAGCCCCCACACATTTTTTAAAACGTCAAGTGAAAGCAAGTCTCCTGTAAAACTCCTATCTCTTCTGCATGGCCTATACTTCATCCCTTGCCAAGAATCAGATGTTCTGGAATTAAACAAAAAATCATGGTCAAAAACACTTTAAGACAATTTCTGTAGGTAATGGTTCACTTTTCCAATGCACTTTTCTCTTGCAAATGCTTCAGTTTGTAGCCTGAACTTCAAAATCACCAGCAATACATTCCAGATTTTTTTTGCTGCCATATTATTAACCCCCAAAGAAATCAGCAAATAGCCAGTAGTTGGTTGGCTTAAAGAGAGAGAGAGTCAATTGCAGCTACTTTATCAGAAGACTCACTCACCATTCCTCAGAGTCACTTTCTCTACATATATACTTCTTAATATTGACTTCAATTCCATCTGTTCTCTTGGGCTATTTCTTCCTGACTTCTCTCCTAGGGTTTTTCCTCCATGCTATTGACACTAGTGTGATGTTCACCTGTTACAACGGTGGCCTAATTCAGTAGTACAAAAATCACCTATTCCACCACTTCACATAATTTTAGTGATTCCAAGATTCCATTTGTGGTGATGACAGAAAATGAATCCAATCACTTCAAGTATACTTACCTCAATCTAGGCAAATTCAAAGTTATTATCTTATGAACATTCATTTACATCAGTGCTTCTTTCTCTCTTTTATTCCTTTCCATTCTGAACTCATCAAGAAGCAGGAGATACACCTATGCGGTATCAGAAAGAAATACTGCTTTCTTTCCCTTCTTTCTCAGTTCAAGATCAACTGCCCTGGAGAGATCAGGTGAAATTTTCCATTTTCTCATTGTCAGTCTTACACGATATTTTTGCAAGTCCTTTAGGCAATGACATGAGGCCACATCTGACTTTATCTAATGACACAGGTATTTCTCAAAGTGGGTGATATCACCCTCTGGGGGCCACTGGAACAATCCAGGGGGGAGGCTTTAAAAGCAGATACCTATACTTTATCCTGGATTCTGGGTTATACTGCACATATTTCTAATTGCTAGGGAGGTGTTGGGTAGTTTTTGTCTGAAAAGAGGGAAGTTGGCTAAATAAGTTTAGGAATGTATGAGCTACATGAAGAAGGAGAATATGACTCCATATATGCACAAAAATGACACCTATGGTGTAGATGTCCAGCATGCCTCCACCCTCCATCCTTCTGTATCATATTCTGAGATATCAATTGTCTTTCCAAAGATACTCTACTTCTCAACTGCATTCAATAATCTGTGGAAGTGGCCACACAGTATACTCAAGATAGTGAGTATTATTTCAGAAGTTAACAGATTATAATTAAGTCTTTTTAATAATGGATATGAATTATCAAAAAGGGTACATTAAGATCTATCTTGGAGTACAATTCTGCATGTGATAGGATAGTACCTATATACCTAAAAAGAAGGCCATTTAATACAATTATTATTCAAATTTACACATCAACCACCAAAACCAATGGTTAGGAAATAGAAGAATTCTACTAGCTTCACTAGTCTGAAATTTATCATTCAGTCAAGATGCATTGATAATGATTAGCAACTGGAAAGCAACAGTTGGAAATAAAGAAGGAACGGTAATTGGAAAATATGGTGTTGATGATAGAAACAAAGCTGGATATTGCATGATAGAATTTTGTAAGACTTGCCCTGGTGGTTTTCCCTGGTGGCCTAGTGGCTATGAGTTGGGCTTTGGTCCACAGGTTATCAGTTCAAAACCACCAGCAGTTCCTCCGAAGAAAGATGGGGTTTTCTACTCCCATAAAGAATCACAGTCTTGGAAACTCACAGGGGCAGTTCTACCCTTTCCTATAGGGTTACTATGAGTCAGCATTGACTCAATGGCAGAGAGAGAGAGAGAGAATAACTTTATTGCAAATACTTTTTCCACCAACATTAATAGTGACTGTAGACATGGACCTCACTGATAGTATGTGGAGGAATCAAATTGAGAACATCTGTGGGAAGAGATGATGGAAAAACAAGAAAAGATGAAAGTGGATGAGATTCATATTTGTGCCCATTTTTAAAGAAAGGTGACCACACAGAATGCAAAAAGGTTTTAATATTATCATTAATATCACATACAAGTACAACTTTGCTGAAGATCATTCAAAAGCAAGGTAGTAGGGCACCATCAAGAAGACACCAAGAAATTCAAGCCAGATTCAGAAGAGAACATGAAATGAAGGAAATCATTGCTCATGTTATATGGGACTTAGTTGAAAGCAGAGATTAGCATATATATATTTACTTGTGTTTTTTGACTGCCATGGCATTTGACTGCATCATAACAAACTATGGATAATGTTGCAGAAAATGAAAATTCCAGAACAATTAATTTTGCTCATGTGGAAAGTGTACACAGAGAAAGAGGTAGTCCTTTAAACAGAATGAGAAGATACAGCATGGATCAAAATTCAGGAACCGGAACAATATGAAGAAGAATGTGATATCAGATCTGGAGGACGGCTCGTAACAACCTACAATATGCATATGACACAACCTTGTTTGTTGAAAGTACGTTTGAGTGTAAAGAAAACCAAAATCCTAACAACTCGACCAAGAGACAATCTTGATAAACAGAGAAAAGTTTGAAATTGTCAAGGATTTAATTTTACTTCTAGCTACAATAAACACTACAAAAGCAGCAATCAAGAAATCAAATAAGGTGTTGCCTTAGGCAAATCTGCTGTGCATGACGTCTTTAATGTCAAAGATCAAAGATGTTATTTTGAGCAATAAGTTCCACTTGACTCAAGCCATGTGTCTTCAGTTAACTCAGACGCATTCTGAATGTTGGACAATGAATAAGGAACACTAGAGAAGAATTGATGAATTTGAATGAGAGGGTTTGCAAAGAAAAGGATAAGTACCATAGACTGTCATTTGAATTTGGTGCTGGCAAAGAATATCGAAGGCACTATAGGCTGCCAAATTAATCTGCTCTGGATGCAGGACAGCCAGAATGCGTGTTGACGGGAGAAGGGCATCATGCTTGGTAAAGTGGAGGGACGGGAAAGCACTTGGTAGTATTTCGTTCTGTTGTACAGAGAATCACTCTGAATCAGAACTGACTTGATGACACCTAACAACAACAACAACAACAGATTGTCAGAAGAACAAAGAAACCTGCCTTGGATGAAAGCTAGCCATAATGTTTCTTAAAAGTTAAGAAGATGAGACTCGAAGTCGTGTATTTTGGACATGTTATCTGCAGAGATCCGGCTCGAGAGAAGGAATCATGCTTGATAAGTAGAAGGTCAGTGGAAAACAGGAAGATCCTCGAGGAGATGGATTGACACAGTGACTGCTCTCATGGACTCCAGCATAACAATCGTGACTGGGACAAGACTGGGCAGTCTTTCACACCGTGGTGCATAGGGCTACTACGGGTTCAAATCAACTCACTAGCACCTGACAACAACAACTCCTATCAACCTCATTCAGCTCTCCAAAGCCACAATCACAAATCCTCCAAAGTGTTAACCTTGAAGGGAAACCAAGAGCAGTCAGTAGGGAAGCCTTGGGTACCCTGTTTCCACATAACCCTATGGTGCTGCTGGAATTTGTTAAAATGTGCTCAGCAAAATCCAAGTTGTGCTATGGCTTCATGCATTACTCTTCAGCTTCCCAAACGTTTCAGGGAGAGCTGTCTGGTACCTGCCCTCAATCACCCAGTCTCCTCTCGGCTTTTCCATTTTAAAGCATTCTCTTCAGTCTTATTTTGAAGCTTGCCCGTGTCTCTTTGCAGAACAAGGGATAATGAAGAAGCAGGGAATACTAGCACCAGATCTGCCAGAACTTACTTTGAATGGCAGATCAGTATCTTCAGGATGGTCGCATCCACTGCAACCGCTGCATTTACAGCTTCAGCTCTCAGTGATGGAAAAGCAGACGGAGAAGTGACTCACTCTGCCACCAAGTCTATTGCGACAACAGAACTGCCTCTGTGGGTTTCGGAGACTAAATCTCCATGGGAACAGAAAGCCACATCTTTCTCCCGCGGAGGGGCTGGTGGTTTCCAACTGCTGACCTTGTGGTTAGCAGCCCAACGTGTGACCCACTACACCGCGAGGGTGTTCAATTTCACCCTGCTACAGTCTCTGTGTAGAAACACGTACTCTCTATACAGCCAGCTGGTGGAAAGCAATGGAGGGGGCGCTTTACCTATTTGCAAGGTGAGCCCTTGAGGAGTTCACGACTAGTTCACTCCCATGTGGTGACAACTCGAAGGCTCCTAATATGGTGATTTACACTAAATAAAAGCTTCCAACTAGTTTTAAGCAGAAAATATGGGATTTTAAATAGACCATCCTTGGGTAAATATCCCAGACAAAAAGTTTCAAACATAGGGCTCTAACTCCCTAAGGAATGCTGTTTGCCATATTTTTGTAGATAACTATAATATTTACTGGATTGGTCAATTCAGCAACTGAGTTATTGTCAATTAATATGGCCCTTCCAGCCATAAACTCTTATGTGATATATTATAATTCTGGACTTCGTGTGACTATGGCTATAATCCCATTTTGGAGGGCATTAGTTGCTAACAAAGGGGAACAGAATGAGATCAACTTTAGCAGAGGGTATATTCAGATCACACTCTTTGTTTAATGCTTCTCTTGGTTACTGTATTTGTAGTAATGCAAGGAATGACATGCTACAGCTAACAAGGGGAAAGATGCTCTGGATTGGCCTGGGAAGACACCTGGTTGATTAAGATTAGTAGGAGGTCAAGGTTTATTGGAGATATTCTGCTAGAAGACCCAGGTCATATGTGCATAAGAAAGATAGAGACAAAGGGTAGAGAATAGATTATATTTGGGTATCATTTAAAAGGTGAAGGTTTACATGCTAATTTGATGGCGCTATTGATACTCAAGGATAGCAAGACTTGGTCTTACCTACTTTGGACATATTGTCAGGAGGGACCAGTCCCTAGAGAGGGTCATCGTGATTGATAAATTGGAGGGGCAGCGAAGAAGAAGAAGGCCCTCCACAAGATGAGTTGACACTGTGGCTGCAACAAGGGCTTAGGCATAGGAACAGTTGTAGGATGGTGCAGAATCAGGCAGTGTTTCATTCTGTTGTGCGTAGGGTCACTATGGGTCAGAACCAACTCAATGGCGCCCAACAACAATTGATACTCAATGCTACTCCCACCAAATGGGTGGGGCAAGGTAATGATAGGATTCACCTGTGAGCAATTGTGAACAGGATTCTATATAACATCCTGCTGCGTATAAAATGAGCCTTCTGACAAGCAGGAGGCGTGAGCTCATCACTAGCAAGAGCCAAGAGTGGAACGCATCCTCTGGACTCAGCATCTGGCTTATCCCTACCTGACCTTCGGATTTGGGACTAAACAACACCCACCATCACATGAGACATTTTCTCAAGCTATTGTGAGTTTCTATGGGATGCTGCAGTAATGCACAGAGCCCAGAAACATGAGGGAATAGACCCAAGGAAGGAGTCGGGGCTGGGGTGGAGGTAGGGGATGGAGCTAAAGAACATAATGAAAGAGTAGGACATTTGGGATATCATCAATCCCTAACTCCTTGGGACTCTTCTAATGTGAATTCTTCTAAAATAAATTATAATCTCAGCAGTAAAAATCTCATCACTGTTGAAACTAGGTAAAGATAAACCTAGGTTTTTCATAATCTTGCCCAAATATTTTGAATTCTTTCATTTTGCTATTGGATAGATATTTTAGTCTTCCTTATCTGTATGAGCAGCTGATATTATGCAAAATAATTTGTAAGTCTTGAAGGAGGCAACTACAGTTTCTACTTGCATTTACAAAGCAAGTACAATTACTCTCCTTAATTAGGAAAACTTATGAAGAACTTTAAAATGGGCAAAGAAGAATACAGTATTAGTTGGCTACTGCTGGGTTTGCATTAGTGTCTGTTGTAGCTAATCATTGTGTCTGTATTTATTTCCGGCTTCTACAACAATTTTCTACATGCTGACTGGGATACAACACAATTTAATATTTTACCACTCTGTAGATCAGAAATCCAAATGTATTGCTAAAAACAAGGTTTTTGTGATCTGTCTTCTTTCTGGAAATTTAAAGAGAGACTCGATATCTTTTCTTTTTTCAGCTTCTAGAGGCTTCCTGTATTTATTACATGGCTTAAAAATTCTTCCTCAATCTTTGTGGGGTCTAGCCCCCCAGTGGAACAGTCTTGTAGAGCGACTACAAAATTAAAGAAGCCAGAAAGTGAGCACAGGGGCCTCAATTCTTTTCTCCCAGTGAAAGGAGAACGGGGAGAAGAGTCTTGAGTTTATTTAACAATGGGTTTATATATCTCTTGAGGCATGCAAACATCACATCAAACAAATGGGCAATGTACTCATCTTGATTGCCCCCAGTCCCTCAGGGAGAATACTTCAAAGGGAGTCCTAGGCATGCAAGAGAAAAGAGGTGTCAATAGCTACTTAAGAATAAGGGACAAAGGGAGTGAATGCTCTTAGGGATAAGCATCCTGTAACTGCTTACATGAGGAGCCAGGTGTCTGTAGGAAACAGATTTATATTAGCATTTATGGTGGGTAGATGCGCCGTGGAGAAACTTCCTAACTGGAATATGGGCATTGCAACGCTTTTCCCATATTTCGGACTTCGGAGGTGTCTCATGTTAGGGCTGGCATGCCAAGCCCTGTGGTCACGAGTTCAGGGAGCAGGCCTGGTACACTTCCTTCCAGGTCCTCAGTTTTCCACACATCTTCAGAGCAGCATTGCTACTGTCAGGTGTCCTCAAGTCAGTTCTGACTCAAAGTGACCCTGTGTGCAACAGAAAGAAACACCAGCTGCTCCTGCGACCTGTGCTCTTTTGTTCTTAGGCTTGAGCCCACTGTTGCAGCCACTGTGTCAACCCATCTTGTTCAGGGCCTTCCTGTTTCACTGCCCTTTCCCTTTACCAAGGAGGCCTGCTGGCGTCGTGGGTATGCACTGGACTGCAATCAGAAAGGCTCAGGTCTCTATTCCCGGTAACAGTTCAGAAACCCACAGGGGAGGTCACTAGGTGTAGGCGTCAACTTGATGGCAATGGATTGGCTTTGGGGTTTTTTTTTGAGTCACTTTACCAAGTATGATGTCCTTCTCCAGGGACTGGTCTCTCCTGATGACATGCCCAAATTATATGAAATGAAGTCTTGCCATCCTTACCTCTAAGGTTGTACATCTTCGAAGACAGATCTATTTGCTCTTTGGATAGTCCATGGTTCTTTCCATATCCTTCATCAGCACCACAATTCAAAGACATTGACTTTTCTCCAGTCTTCCTTAGTCAATGTGCAACCTTTGCATACGTCAAGAGGCCATTGAAAATATCATGGGTCAGGTCAGGTTGACCGTAGTCCCCAACACGACATCCTTATTCTTCGACACTTCAAAGATGTCTTGTGTGGCAGATTCAACCAGTGAAATGCGTCGTCCTTCGAGTTCTTTACTGCCGCTTTGATGAATGTTGATTGTTGATTCCAGCAAGACATAAACACTTGCAAACGTCAATCTTTTCTGCATTTATCATGATATTACCTATTTTCCTAGTTTGGGGACTTTTGTTTTGATTACAGATTGTTCTCTGGCTCTGATCTCTGGGTATGTTGTTCCCTCTCACTTTATTTTCATTTTTAAAAGATCATATTATCAGCGGCTCTTACAGCTCTTATAATAATCCATGCATCAATTGTATCAAGCAGATTTGTACATATGTTGCCATCATTCTTTTCTAAATATTTATTTTCTATTTGAGCCCTTGGTTTCAGGTCTTCTATTTTCCTTCCCTCCCTCCCCCTGTGATCCCTTGATACATTATAATTTTTTTTTTTTTTTTGTATCTTACACCGACCACTATCTCCCTTCCTCTACGGTTTCTGTTCTTCTTCCCCTAGGGGTTGTGGTTATGTGTCGATCTTTGTGATTGGTTCCCCCTTCCTCTCCTCATCTCCCCACTTTTCTCCTACCCTCCTGATTTGGCTCCTCCCATTTCTGTTTCTGAGGGGTTTATCTGACCTGATTTTCATCTCTCATGAGCTCTTATCTGTACTAGTGTATATGCTCCAGTCTAGCCCACAGTGAGAGGCAGGACTGAGGTCATGATAGTCAGGGGTGAGGAAGCCTCTAGGAGCCAGAGTATTGTGTGTTTTATCAGTGCTGTACTGTGCCTGGTTGATTCATTCCTTCCTTGTGACCTTTCTGTGAGGGGAGGTCTCATTGTCTACAGATAGGTTTTGGGTCTCTGCTCTGACACCCCCATGTGCTCAACACTATATTTTATTGTTTGTTTGTTCTGGGTCTTCTGGTGCCTGTTACCTGATCCTGTCGATACCTCTTGATCACACAGGCTGGTGGGGTTCATCCATGTGGGTTTGTTGTTTCTCTACTAACTGGCCGCTTGTTTAACTTCAAACCTTTAAGATCCTGGATGATATATCTTTTAATATCCAGCCACCACCAGCTTCCTTCACCGCATTTGTCTATGCACCCATTTCGTCTTCATTGCTTGTGCCAGGAGGGTGAACATCATGGATTACCAGGTTGTTAGAACAAAGTGTTCTTGTGTTGAGGGAGGGCTTGAGCAGAGGCCCAAAGTCCATCCACTGCCTCAATGTACTGCCATATAAATTTATGTACATAAGCCAACACCTCTATTTTTATGAATTAATAGAGTTACAAATGTACACACCTATGTTTATTACCTCTATCCATAGCTTTGCTTATTAGAGCTTTCCTCTGTTTCCTTTTACCTTCCTCTTGCCCCACCATCATGCTTGTCCTTCTGCCTTTTAGTAGTTTCTCTCAGCTAGGTTGCTGTTGCTCCAACATCCCAGGATCGCTACATCTTCCTCGTTGTTGATTTTAATTCCATAGTTGTTCCCCTGTCTATGGCGTTGTTTACTCACGGCTCCCTTCCCCCACTGCCTCCCCAAAGTCACTCTGGAACTGTTGGTCCCTTTGCTTTCTCCTTGGGATTGCTTCCCATGCCTACCTTATATCGGTAGACAAACAAACAATAATAAAGACAAAACAAAAGATTGAATAAAGAGGGGGGAAATAGATAAATAAAAACTAGCACAGAAAAATAGCACAGAGTCCCAGGTCTGTTCACTCACCATGATGACTATCTCCTCACCAGTCCTAGGGGTTCCGGGAGCTTCCTCTCCTAACCTGAAGTCTATTTTTGGACCCCCTATAGTGTGAGATAAGTGGCTTTCCTTCTTTCCCTAGAGTGCTGACTATACTTACCTCAGTGGACTCATGTTGTACTTGTCTTTTTGTGTTTGCCTAACTTTGCGTAGCATAAGTTCCTCCAAATCTTCCCATGAGATGATGTGCTTCATGTGATCATCAGTGCTTTTTAGTGATGTACAGTGAACCCTCGCCACTTCGCGCTTCGACTTCCGCGGCTTCGCTCTATCGCGGTTTTTGCGTAACAGCGCATGCTCTGTCATTACTGCCACTGATTGGCTCATA
>NW_022103902.1:13480705-13508244 GCF_000313985.2 Echinops telfairi
CGGACAGGGCAAGATATCACAAAATAACAATTTATAAACTATCAAGGGCTCATGAGGGAGCGGGGAGTGGGGAGGGAGGGGAAAAATGAGGACCTAATGCTGGGGGTTTAAGTGGAGAGAAAATGTTTTGAGAATGATGTACAAATGTGCATTACACAATTGATGTGTGTATGGATTGTGATAACAGTTGTATGAGCCCCTAATAAAATGTTAAAAAAAAAAAGTATCTTCTGATAGGTCTGAGCATATTCTTACCTGAGCACCATTGTATGTGACCACCTTTTTTTCACTTGCTGCTCTTAATAATTTCCCTTTTTCCTCAAAGTTGGATAATTTAACTATTTTGTACCTTGGTGATTTTTTCCTGGGGTTTAGTCTAATTTTGTCCTCTATGCTTCCTATATGAATGTCTGTTTCTCATTCATTAAGGTTGGGGAAGTTTGCTTCTAGGAATTCCCTGGACAATTTAGTTGTTGACATCTTCATTGTGTTTTGTTCTGGTAGACCAATTATTCAAATATTGTTCCTATTCATAGCATCTTGTCATTGTTCTCAGGTTTTCTTCCACCTCTTTCATTATCTTGTTTAACTGTCTTTCCTATTTGTTGAAGTCTGCCCGAATGTCCTCGAGATCACTGGTATGATGCTCCACATCTTCTAGTCTGTTGGTGAGGCCTGTGATCTTGTGTTTTGATTCTGTTACCTCATCCATTCATTCTTGCATTTCCCTTTGGTGTGTGGATTTCATCCCCTCTATCATGGACTTCATCACCTCTATCATTGTGTCCTTATACTATGTTGCTTCTCTCATATCCTCTATTACGCCAAACAGCATTCTGAAGTTTTGATTTTGTGCCAGATCAATGTCTGATTCTTCTATGAGCATCATTAGGTTTACAACTTCCTCCACTGTTGTGTTTTGTTTTTCTTGTTTTCTTGTTGGTGTTGAGATATTTTGCTGTTTGCATGTCATTTTGGAAAAACTGGGTGCTTTGTTCCTGCAAGACTGAGGGACCCTCAGCTCTTTCTCTGTGTGACTGGTAAGAATGTTTTTGGGGACTACCTGATGCCTACTATGGTTAGGGGTCCGACTGCTGTGTAGGCAGGTTGCTGTGGCGACTCCTTGGCTGGTGGTGGTGAGGGGCCTCAGAGGCTGGGCTGAGGCAGGCAACTGTAGGTGTGCTACTGGGTTGGGTTGGGGCAGACCTGCAGAGCAGGTACAGGTCTGGTCTGGACTGTTTGGTCATAATTTGTAGCCTTTTAAAGACTCGCTGTGGAGCCCCAAACTGGTAGAGACAGCTTTTGGCTTGGCCTGTGACTATCAAAAGCTGTTGGCTTTTACTGTTCATTATGTTAAAATCCTAGGCTATGCTCTGAGGATTAGAGTTCTGGATGTTTTGTTATGTTAATTCTATGCTAATGGATAGAGTTCTGGTGGCCTACATTTAAAGTTACACAAAGGAACGCAGCCTGGAATTGAAAGCGTTTAAAAATAATTTCCCCCTTTTTAAAATTGGGCTTGTAGGGTGCCCTGCTATTAGAGCTGTGCTGTGCTGTTCCCCAAGGAAGGGGGACCAGAGTATCCGAGTGTGTTTGGGGCCAACTGGATGTCAATTCTCCCCCGGCTGCACTCTTGTGTCACTCCCAGCTCGGTCCTGCACAGCACTGTAGGTTGTGCTTTGGGGAACTGTGTTCTGTCACAGGGAAATATCCCAGTGGTTCTTCAGTTGCTGCAAATTAGTGTCCAATTATCTAATGTTACCCATGCTGGCAGGCATGGAGAGAGAGGGAAAGAGGGTGGCCAATTTAGTCACTCCATTCCTGGCTGGGGAGTAGAGCTGCAAAGCCCTAGACTGAAGGAGCAGGATGAATAGCAAAGAAGGGAACTCCAGTGTGAGGTTTTATGGATAGCTCTCAGAGGCTCTCCACAAGCTTGGAATTATGATCACTTTTAGACAGCAGCCCGGGTAAATTACTGCTTGCTGTGGTACTCAGTTCTTAGGCACAGGAAGAGGTGGCAGATGCAGTCCTGCTGGACCAGGCTAGGGGTTACTGGAGCCCATAGGGAGAAGCAGTGAACTTAAAGCATTTCAGTGAGTTCTCAACTCACTTTGTGGGTAAAAATCGCAGGGGGATGTCTAAACCAGACCGTAGTACACTGGATGTACTTCTGGCACCCACTCTCCAAGTATTGGCCTTCTTGCCTTTTCATTTTCTGGTTTAACAACAGGAGAACTGGGTGGGTGATTCTACCTGGAGTCTATCTTAACTTCCTCCTCCCATTCACTTTAAAGCAGGAATTTCTTATTAAATCATTTGGAAAGAAGAAATTCTTTGTTAAATAATCTTGAGGGAAATCTTTTCTTCATAGAGCTTTTCACATTAAAAAAAAATTTTTTTAAGAATTACTCTAGATCACTGGATTTCTGTCATATTGGTAAATTAATCACAAACCAGTAGTCAAGTGCCTCAGAGAATTATAGTACTTGTCCTAAAGAAGACAAAAGAAAAATTATCTCTGTTATTTTATCTCAATTATCCAACTTCACTAAGATTTAGATAGTATTAAATCTGCTAAAGCTTTGAATAAACATATAATTGCAGAAGCAAAACTATCTCTATTTTTTATTTATTTTCATATTGAAGACATTGAGGTAAGATTTATAGTACTATCACTGACAAGGAAGTTCATGTTCATTATCCAAGGTTAGCAACAGAAAGTCTTGTAACTGGTAGCCACATCACTCCTTGGTTGTTATGAATTAAGGAAAAGTGAGGTGATCAAAACAGCAACAAAGTAACAGTTATAATCACTAATATGACTGAATGTTTGCTATGTGTAGGCTTGTGTTGAAAACTGCATGACTCCATTTAACGTCAGAGCTAGTATTATGTTGCTTTTAATAAAGAAGAAACTAGAGTAGTTGCCTGTTAAGTGTTGCATGATAAGTAAGGGCTTATGTGAGATTGTAGACCACCCAGGATCAACCATTATAACACACAGTTCCACTCTTTATTAACTGACTGGGGTCAGATGTAAGAGAATTTCAAAGTTTTTAATAATTTAGAGAGACATAAAATTTTCTATGCAATGTGTTCCAACACCCATAGTGGAGTTAGGGGCAGCATTTCATAACCAGACATAATAACATGCATATATTCATCAAAGTATAAGGATATTAACTTTGGTGTACAGATTATAAATGATTGATTCACATTGAAAATTTTTGCCAAAGTAACCAAAGAAACAGCTTGGGCTTTCAGAACTAGTTTTTGTTTACTTTTAATTTTAATTGCTGTTAAAGGATTATGGACCTACATGCCTTTCATGTAGCTCATTCTTTCCACTACTGAATTCAGTGGCTTCCTCTTGCCTGAATAGCACTGACTGAATACTACAGAGCCAATCCTTACCCTTTTATTCCAGGTTTCCTGAGCCAGCAACCTTTGAGAACTAGGTTCTTCCTTCAATCCGGGTAAAATACAGTTGATCTCCAGAGAGAGCTCCAGCCCCACTTTCACGCTCACTCCTGCCACTTTTCTCGGTACCCCAATCCACTTACATAAAAGCAAAACCCCAAGTAAATAAAAGCTGTACATCTGAAAATATCGATAAGGACTTTTGTTGACCCGCCACACTAGGCTGTGGCTTCTTTGTCCTAGCATTCTCTTTCTTGAAAGTCTCTTGGTCCATGTGCCTTGTGCAAAGCTGCCCCTTCCTGCCTGTGTGGCGTCCTGCTCCAGGAGAGTCAGCGGTGGACAGTTTAGACCAATGTCCTATAGGCCTGAAGAAGATACAGGCCAACTCTACTTTGGCAGGTTTTTGTACCACTTTCTCTAGTCATTGGCATGGTATAATGAAGATAGAAGATGGAGCCCAGTAAGCAAAACAGGAATTCAGCACAGAGAGGTCTCAGTATTCTGACTCTAGATCAACAGAGAACCAAGCCAAAACCCACTGTGTAGAGTTGATTCTGATATGTAATGACCCAAAAGGACGGAGCAGAAGTGCCCCATAGAGTTCCCAGTGCTGTAAATCTTTAGAGAGACTGCCACATCTTTTACCCACACTGTAGTTGGTGGGTTCTAACCATCAACTGTTCGATTCGAAACCCAGAGAATCCTTCTAGAATTTGGGATACATGTTCAACAACATTGGTGTACACACTCTCACACTTGATGTCTGTCTCCATACATGGACTTCAGAGGGAGATGGTTGTGGAAAGGCCATTGTCTACGTCCCTGAGAAGCACCACCCCAATTCCTGTTTAGATACCCTGTATAAAACACTTGTCTAGGTTTTGGCTTTCATAGTTTCAGCCACTTCACAGGCCTGATCTCTTCTGTTTACACCTTCAATTTGGGCATTTAAACATGTTCTCAGAGTCACATATACTGGAACTCTTGAATTCTGAGGAAAACCTGTCACACATTTCTGTGTTATATTTTTGCAATTTAATTCTCAGATAGTAACCTGCACTGTGTATCTTAGAAATTCTGAACAGCTGGTATGGGCACAGGCATAAGCCCATCAGAACAGGCGCAAACAGCTAGTAGAGTAGTGTTGGTACAGTATTGATCTCTGTGGAAGGACTCAGCTCACGATTCGATGAAAAAGCCCATTCTTACCACTTACTTTGCCCTGTTCGCTGTTCATGAAAGTATATTTTTGTGGAACATTAAAGAAGTGCAGTCAGAGAAATATTGTCACAGTAGAAACACGGTGATACATGCTGCAATGTGTGTGGGTGGGGGCACCCAAAAAATGACTAGGTAAGGGACAGAGGTAGTTCCTCTTATTCTTCCTCTCTAAGTATGTGTGACATGAAAGGTGAAGCGGATCTCTCTATCTGAAGGACAGGATGTGGCCTTTGGTAACCCACATTTGCTTCTAAAAGGACAGGTCTTAAGAGATTGCCCCGATCCTTCAGCTAACAAAGAATTGTTGCTTGCACCATTCTAATTATTCACTCTAGGGAACTCCAAAAATATATTTCACAAACCTGGTGACTGTAGCCTTTGGCAATAGCCACAGAGGTAATCATCAGCCAAAAAGAAACCTTTCCATTAAGCTGCTCTAACTTTCTGAAGTTTCCGCTCTGAGCATACCGCTCCTGGTATATACCCTAGACTCTCCATCGGGTGTTTTCATTACACATTAATCAGTGGCACCTCCTCACCAAGTGTGGCACGCCACTTGCAGCGTCACTGAAACTAAACCAAACCCATTGCCCTTGAGTCAATTACCACTCCTGGTGACCCTCAGGCATCACAAAACTGTGCCATAGTATTTCCTTGGCTGTCATCACTATGGAAGCAGTTTGCCAGGTGTTTTTTCTGTGGCATCACCAGGTAGGCATGAGCTGCCAACCATGAGGCAAGCTGTTGAATGCAAGCTGCTGCACTACCCGGGGACCTGCAGCTCTGTTAGACGTTGTAAACATCAGAACAGAAGAAAAGAAAACTAAGACGTGGAAGTTGTTTTGAGGTGTCACGAGGAAAAGCAAAAGAATAGCGTTGGAAGAGAGGCCCCAGTCAGGCAGGGGCAGCCAAAAGCTCTTACCAGAGAAAGTCTGCTGGTGTGTCATGATGTCCAGGCACGATGCCAACTTCCAATTCCAAAAGTCAACTATTAACATTAGAAGGCATATTAAAAAAAAAAAAACGTCCTATTTTACAGAAAGGAAAATACAATCTTTCAACTCGCCTTAATTTCAGTTCAATGCTTTAGAGGAATTTTCCAATGGAAATGAACAAAGCCTACTTTCTATGAATTAAAGATCCCTGGTCATGGTGTGGTGGGAAAAGTACTGAGCTACTAACCACAAAGTTGGTGGTTCAAACCTTCCAACAGCTCTGTGGGAGAACTATGGGGCTCTTTGAGCCTGGAAAGAGTTATACTCTCAGAAACCCTCAAGAGGGGCACGATGAGTCAGTCAAGTTGATGGCAGTGGGTTTGGGTTACTGGTTTTTGTACAAATTGGTTTAATGATCTCCTGGATTGGAACATTTCTGTTTCATGAAGTGAAGCGTGAAATGGCTGTTATTAAAGAAATATTCCACTTTATAGACTAGAGAACCCGACACAACATTTTCTCCTCTCCCCTTCATTCTTTCCTTCAGGTATTTATGTTTGGCTTGCATTTGGGCATTCAAGGACAGCTGTCCAGGGGGTTTTGAAAAGCCCTACTCCAAACAAGGTCATGCCTTCTAGTCCAACTTTGTTCAGAAGGTCACTGCCAATTCACTGTGTCTTATCAGTCCATGACAAGATGCATGAAGAATTGGAGAATAAATTTTCAGCAGTTTGTCACAATCATTTCAAATTTTTTGGAACTAGTCATAAAAAGAAAACATACATTGACTTGTATTTTGTGCACTGGTTCATGAAGAACTAGGAATTTCTGAAAGTTGGTTTTGACTCCAGAGAGTCTGAGAAACAGACTAATTCCCTGTGCCTAATTCTCTGTACCTTGTTCCTGATCCACAATTACATGATGATTTATTCTCACCTTCTGATTAGCAATGGCAAGAATGCTTAATTAATAAGAAATCTAATAAAAATAAACTATACCATATCTCTGGCATCAGGTTGTTTGTGTTTTATTTTTAAACGTGCTAGCACATATTATCCCCACAACGCAGATAGGAAATTTTCTCTACACCTTTTTTGTGGCTGATTCTGCTGAGCTCAGAGATATGGTCTGGTCTGACTGAGATAGCATAGCTGAGCCAACAAGCACAAGAGGAACAGGACAAGGCAGAAAAACTATGTATGGGGCGAGTGACCATGATGAAGTCGATTAATTTCACTCGAGTTTACTTTTCTTATTGGAAGTAGCAGACAATACTATTGACCTTGCTGTTTCAAAGCTTAATGAAAGAGATGATGGAGAAAATGTAGACATTGGTAGGTGCTGTCAAGTTGATGCCAATGCATTATAACTTCAGGTATAACAGAACTTTGCTCAGTCCTGCATTATCATTCTGCTCACCCTCATTGGTATATTTGAGCACGCGGTGGCAGTCCATATGTCAATCTCATTCAGAGTCTCTCCCTGTTGTGCGGACCCTCTATTTGACCAAGCATAATGTCCCTTCTCCAGAAATTCGCCCATCCTCATGGTGTGTCCAAAGTGAGGTTCAGCTTTCCTCAAGTTCAAAGACAGGAAATCAAAAGAAAGCAATAAAACAGCGACAAACCTTCTCGTGTCTATTGAACCTGCCATGCAGGATTCAGAAGGCTGAGCTAAATGTGGAAGTACTGACCTCATCAGTCAGAGGAAGTGCATTTCTGGAGCAGTGGGGCCTCTTCAGCTGAAAGAGTTAAAAAGAATCAGGTGCTGGAGGCCCTAGGACATGCCCAGGTTATAATAACTGAAGTCCTATGGCTGTTTCTGTGACCAGAGGTGGGGAAATGACCACTGAAAAGGGAGAACCCCAGAGGGTTTCATCTACAAGTCACAGTGGGTACATGTGCCCCTTGTGTGACTCATTGAGATGCGGTGCTTAGTTTTAGCCTTACTGAGTTCAGAGAAAGGGAAACCCCCCAAACGTCCTGCTGCTGAGTCCATCCCAGCCCATAGCAACCCCAGGATTTCCGAAACTGCAATCTTTACAGAAAGCGATGCTCACATTTCTCTCCAATGGAGCAGCTGGGAGGTTTGAACCACTGACTCTTTGATTAGCAGTTGAGAGCTTTCACCATGGCACCAACAGGGATCCTTATGAAAAATACCAAGGATACAATTCATTCATGAGCATGTCCGATGGTTGAATGGCTTGCATTCTTTGTCCTGGACTTCCTGGGCCGCTCCCTCATCTGTGTTACAGGTAGGTTCTTCTTCTAGCCCAATGTCCTTAGTACGGTTTGAATAAATGACTTTTTCAAGCTATGGAGCGTTGACACTCACGGGGAGACAATGAGCTACAATCAACTTGATGGCAATTTATTTTGTTTTTATTACAAGATAAGTCGGTCCTGGGTGGTGCCATTGGTAACCAAAATGAAAACTCCCTTCAGAATTGACTCAGAAGAAAGGCCGGTTACCTACTGCCAGAAAAATCAGTCGCTGAAAACCTTATGGAGGGCACATCTGCTCAGACACCCAAGAAGCCATCTTGAGGGAGAGGTGACTTAAAGGCAACTGGACTCATGTTCTAAGATATTGTCATTCCAACGACTCTCACTCATATACATATTCCTCTCGCTCCCTTTGTAACTGAGGAAAATGAATGTGCAAATTGGAGAATTTTTATGACGTTATACATGTATCTCTTTGAATGAATATGTTTTTACCTCCATACTGATGGTGGTAAAAGGTGAATATGCGCTTAATTTGAAACCATAGGTTATTTCACTGATATTCTGGGAGGGCTGGATCTTAATTATTCCTTCCATCTTACATATAGGAGAAATGTTGCCCCAGAAATGCTGATACCCTCTCCAAAAGCCAAACCCAGACATGGAGTTGATTCCAAGTCACAGGCACCACATCTAGGGTTTCCAAGGCTATGAATGTCTACGCATGGGTGTTTTGTTAGGTTCCAACTCATAGCAAGATTCTGTACAGCAGAATGAAACCCTGCCTCTTCCTGGGACTTCCTCATAACTGCTGTAGGTTTAAGCCCCTGAACCACTCTGTTGATCCCTCTCATCAGGGCTTTCTGCCCTGATGCTTCACTGCCCCTCGACTTTACCAAGCAGGATGCCCTTCTCCAGGGACTGGTCTCTCTCCTGGTAACATGTCCAATGGATGTGAGAGACCAAATACTAGCATCCTCTCTTCTGGGGGGAATTCTGGCTGTATTTCTTTCAAGACAGAGTTGTATGTTCTTTGGACAGCCTATGGTACTGAGCTATTCTTTGCCAACACCACAGTTCAAATGCACCAATTCTTCGTCTTCTGTTGCCTTGTCCATTGCCCAGCTTTTGCATGCACAACGTGTGCTTGAAAATGCCATGACCTGGGTCAGGCACACGCAAGTCTTTGCTTTTAACTCTTTCAAGAGGTCTTGCACAACAGATTCACTCCCTGCAGCACATTGTTTTGTTTCTCGATTGTTCCTTCCGTGAGCATTTATTGTGGCCCAAGAAAAATGAAATCCTTGACAACTTTAATCTTTTCTGTGTTTACCACGATATTGTATATTGCGTCCCGGCCTGCGGGACACACGAGCAAGGCCCTGCAGGGAAAGACGAACCTGGATGGAGAAAAAGACACGGAGACGTGGAGCAAGACAAAACTCTGATCAAACTCATTTATTTGGGCAAAGCTGGGGTAAATAAAAAGGGAACTGGGAGGTGCATATTTTAATAAGGTGTGCGACACAACATCCAATCCAACATGCACATTAAAGAAGCTCCAATGAGCGCCTGGCATTATTAACCAATGGGTGAAAAGGTCAACTTTACAACTGCCCGTGCTACAGAGCACGTAGCTAGGAATGCAGAGGCAGGAATTTAGGCAGGGCCAGTCCCCACAGATTTAGCAAATGAAAGACACACTTAACAACCAGGAAGCAGCCAAGTTCGGCTCCGTGGCTGAGGCTAAGGCCTTAATGGCCACCGGCTCCCAACAGTATATTGGTCCAGTTGTAAGGACTTTTGATTTATTTACATTGAGTTGTAATCCATATTGAAGAATGCAGTCGTACAGCTACAAGTGATTCAAATCCTTCTTGACTTCAACAAGCAAGGTTGTATCATCTGCATATCATAGCTTGCTAATGAACCTTCCTCTAACATCATGTGTCATGTTCTTTTTCATATAGTTCAATGTCTTGGGTTAGAGTGGACCAGTATGGTGAAAGAATAAAACCCTGATGCACACCTTCTCTCATTTTGATCCAGGCAGAATCCCTTTGTTCTATTTGAACAACTGCTTCTTCTTCCATGTACAGGTTCCACGTGAGCACAATGAAATATCCTAGAATTCCCATTATTCTCATTGTTATCTATAGTCTGTTATGATACACACAGTCAAATGCCTTTGCACAGTCAATAACACACAAGTAAACATCTTTCTAACATCCCATTCTTTGAGTCAAGATCCATCTGAGATTAGCACTGATGATCTTTGTCCTATGTCCTCTCCTGAACCTGGCTTGAATTCTGGCAGCTCTTGTCAAACTGTTCAAAAACAGTTTGCTGAAACTGTTTTTTGAATTATCTTCAGCAAAATTTGACTTGTGTGGGATATTATGGATCTCATTCAGTAATCTCCACATTTTGTTGGGTCATCTTTCTCTGGAATAGGTACAAATGTGGATCTCTTTCAGTTAGTTGTCCAGGTAGTTGTCTTCCAAATGTCTTGGCGTCGAATAGTGAGTCTTTCAAATGCTACATCAGTTTGTTGAAACATTTCAATTCCTAGCCCATCAATGATTGGAGCATTGTTTCACTCCAATGTCTTCAGTGTAGCTTGGACTTATTCCTCTAATGTATTCAGTTTTAGATCACATGATATTTCTCGAAATGATTTAAAATCAAACAGTTCTTTTTGGTACAATGGCTGTGTCTTTTCCCAGATAGCTCATCTTTCTTCCTTGGAGCAGCTGGTAGTTTGCACCACTGGCCTTTTGGTCAGCAGCCCAGCACTTATCTGCCAGCAACACCAGGACTCCTTAGGAATGCAAAAGGCTGTTGTAAATTCCATAACAAAATCCCAACTTTCTAGATTGCTAGCCTTTGATCTATCCATTAAATCAAACCTTGATTCTAATAAAATTATTTGCAGAGGTAAGAATTATGTGTCTTCAAAAACCTTGCATTTTCCCTGCCTCTGTATATAATTAACAAGCAGATATGATTAGTCATATGAGGAAGCTAAAAATATTTTGGGACAAATTTCTTTATCGATTAACTTTATTTTTAATGAATGCTTTGAAGACCCCCTCATAGTCTAGTGCTAAGCAAATTGAATAAACATTCACTATTTAGGGGTTCCTAAATATATGCTATGGTGTTCCCAAATTTTCTGCCACCTACAGTATGTTTTCAGGCAAACAGCTTTTTAAGCATTGGCTGTCCTTTAGGACTATGCTTCTTTCAAGTAGAAGATGACATAAGGACTTAATAAACACTCCCGATGCTATCTCTCCCTAGAGCTGAGAGTGTCAGAATGTTACCAACACATTTGATTTTCATTATCTACTCTGGGAAGAGTTGCGTGGATGACACAGAGATGTGCATAGGTCATGGGATCACAGTAGAATGCGGCTTTCCTTACAGATAGCTGGAAGATGAGGAATAGAAGGAGATGGTAGATTGTATGGAAGTGAGACGTCTGTCAGGCAGATGGGAGCCCGGGGGAAGCACACCCAGGTGGAGCACAGAGGAAATGAAGATGGGATGAGATTTACTTTTGTTCTCTCAGGCCAAGGAAAGGAGCCAAGAAAGGAAAGACATGAACTGAAGTTTCCTTAACTAGAGTGAAACAACCTATGTTTCAATTTATGTTACAAAATCATGACTACGATGGCATCAAAGGACTCACATACCCTTGATGAAAGTCTAGAGTTGGCTTGGGACCAAAGGGGCGTGGGAGCTTTAAGATTCCCACTAACCCTTATGCTCCTGTGCTTTGATGCTACAAAGACACAGATCACAGTGTCGAATGTCAGCAAGGTTCATCTTGCCAAAACTAACACATCTTGAGCAAGAATGGGTGTGAGCCATTATTATTTTTTAATGACTTATGATTTTTGATTATCATTTTTTAATGACGTTACACAGTTACTATGAAAGAATGTGATTGCTATACCAACCAGGGTTTATTCTGTTAAGTTCTGTTTTTAAAACAAAGACTACTTAGAAGTCTCTTTTGATAAGAGACTCAATATCCATCCAACTGAAGTGCTTTGACAGTATTGAAATATCATTATTGTTTGTGTCTAATTATCTCAGTGGGTTAAGGTCATGGACTATCTACTTTCTTCTTTTTAAATATTGCTTTAGCTATTTGGTGCCTCCTTCTTTTCCATAAATAATTTTCCACTTTATTAAATAATGCTGTTGGGATTGGAATTGAAATTACATTGTATCTATAGATTGCTTTTGATAGTATTGAAATTTTCCCAATGTTAAGTCTTCCAATCCATGAGCATGAAATGTTTTATCCATTATGTAGACTATTTTTAGTTTCTTTAAGTAATATTTTATAGTTTCCTTGTAAAAGTCTTTTAAGTTTTAGATAAAATTGTCCCCCCCCCCACACGAAAAAAAGATATGTTAAAGTTCTAACCCCTACACTGATGAATGTGACCTTGTTTGGAGACATTAGGGTTTTTATCTGTAGATGTTAGCATTAAATTTAGGGACCCATACTAGATTCGTATGGGTTCTAATGCTAAGACCTTCCAAGTGGTGTTTCATAAAAGAAAAACAAGCACAGAAATAGAGACACACATATAGAGGGAAGAGAGACACCATGTGACTAATGTTGAGGCAGATACTTCTGTAGGCAGATGAAGATAGTCAATATTACTAGCAGCCACCAGAAGTTAAGAGAATGCAATGGACTAAAACTCCAAACTCACTTTCGTTGAGTAGATTCCAACCCATAGCAACCCTAAAGGACACAGTGGAATTCCCTCTGAGGGTTTCTGCAACTGTAACTGTTTATAGTAGAAAGCCTTGGGTTTTTTTCTTGTGGAGTCTGATGGTTTTGAATTGCTTACCTTGTGATTGGCAGCCCAATGGCTAACCACTACATCACCTCCTCTGTAAAGCCATCAGAAAGAACCAACAGGGCTGATACCCTGATTTGGACATCTAGCCTCTAGGATGATGAGAACATGCATTTCTGTTCTTCAAAGCCACTCACTTTGTGATATTTTATTATGACAACCATAAGAAACTAAGACCCAGATGAAGTGTTCAAATTCAAACACCCACTCAGAATGATTCCCAAAGTAACCCTATAGAACAAGTAGACAGCCACATAGAGCTTTCAAGGCTGTGAATCTTTACAGAGGAAGACTGGCTCATCTTTCCCCCATAGATTGGCTGGTGAGTTTGAATCACTGATCTTTCAGTTCTCAGTCAAATGCTTTAGCCATGGTGTCACCAGGCCTCCTTCACGTATGTACAGCTTTCCCATTAAATTAAGAAAAGAAGACAAGTTCTAGAAACCAGACTTGATTGAATGACCTGTTGCATGCCATTCACTCTTCTAAGCTCTGTAGACACCAAGATAAAAAATACATGATCTCTGGCTATTTGTGGTGAAATAGGCAATCTGAGTATCTCCATTTCAGAGGGCGTACGATATGGAAGTCAGGTGTGTTAGTCTGGGTACATTAGAGAAACAAATCCACAGAAACTCATATGTATAAGAGAGAGTTTTATATAAAGGGTAAATGCACATCAAGAAACTATCCCAACCCAGTGCTGCCCAAAGCCCACAGGTCTGACAGCAATCCTCAAAGTCCTTCTCCATCTCACAAAACACACGCAATGATGCCGACTGCAGGAGGAAAGCTGAATCAGTGAATGTGTAAGCATCTCAGTGCTGGCAGGGGTCTCCACACCGCTACTCCAGCACCCAGGGCTGCATCAGGGTAGGTCCATGTGGCTTTTCCTCAGGGATGTCTTGCAGGAAGTGAGGCTTGCCAGCTGAAGCAGGGAACTGGCTAAGGCAGCTGCACCCTGGTCCGACCATCAGAAAGCAAGAGACCCGAGAACTAGAAACACAAAGCTCACTGAGCCAATTATCTCTCTGCCCTTCAATTAACCCCATATGTGTTTATCGGCCAGGTTGGCACAATAAACTTTAACTATCTCATCAGGCTACTAGAAGTAATACATGAAGCCATGTTACCATATCAATTACATTTGGTGGGGATGTTAACCTATAAATGAAATATTTGTAAGACCTTCAAAAGAATGTGGGCCTTCCAAATAAGGACTTAATGAAGAATATGCACGAGTCCACCTAAGTCCATATAGAGTGAAGGGCAGAGCACCAGATCAGATTCTTCTGTGCTGAGGGAATGCAGAGGAAGCAGAATGTTCGCCCACAGCCTGCAAACTAAAAATAGAGGTGCGACTGGGCCATGTGCCTTGTCATCTCTCCCTGGGAGCTCAGCACATCTGGGCTCTGGCTTACAAAGAAAAGCAAGGAATAATGTAATTGTCATCATCCTCCCCACCCCATCTCAATCCTCCCCAAAGATCCTCAAATCTATTCTTAATCCATCCGGGTGCTAATCTGTGTTGAATATTTTGTCTTTCTTCCCAGAGAACCCAGCCCTTCCCCCAAGCTGCCAACTCAGCCTGGACTTCTGCAATCTTCTCAGTGGGAGTTTGATTGCAAACACATCTGGCTGGCTGGTTTGCCTCTTAATGATATAGAAGATACTTACCAAACGTCTGCCTCTCAATATGCATACTGGTCAGCCCTCTGCAGTGCTCTGTCCTGTGAATGTTCACTTAAAGACATGCCTTCATTTATAATACCTATGAGGAATGGTGTCTTCCACAGGGTAGGGGGTTCCTGAGTCTTCCAAAGCTATGCTTTCTCATGCAAACGTTGAGGTAGTGAGGGCTGATGGGGGACAAAGGATAAAAAGGAAGAGCATCCTTTATCATTTAAAGAGTCCCTATAAACCCACTTCAGCTATCAGTTTGTTGTCCTGCGGTGACGTGCATGTTCCTATGATGCTGGAAGCTGTGCCAGCAGTGTGTCACATACCATCACGGTCACCCACGGTGGATAGGGGGCCACAAAGCTTCCAGACCATAACTTGGAGGCAAGGCCTTGAGAGCTACTTCCAAAAAATCAGCAAGTGAAAATCTTGTGTATCACAAAAAACAGGATCTGACACTCTTGCTTTGGACACATCATCATTAGAGATCAGTCACTAGAGGAGGGACATCTTTTATTGGAAACTAGAAGGTCAACCAGGGCACAGGAGACCCTCAGTGAGACACAACAGCAAAAGATCCAAAACGGATGGACCCAAATATACTGACAATTGTGAGAATGATGCTGGCCGAGGCAGCGTTTTGTTCTATTGTATGTGAGATCACCGTGAGCTAGTGTCCACACAGCAACAACTCACAAGGAAATGATGTGATTATATTATAATAGTATCATATTATATTACATCATATTATACCATACATGTCATATTATCTCTTTCTAATCTCCTCCATGATTGTAACCCATATAAAATGAAGCTTGGGAACTCTTGCTTTAAAGCTAGGAGTAGGAAAATGTGACATTTAAATTATACCACTCTGAGCAGGAGTGTTTTCAAGAGTTTACTAGATATTTTAAGTTGTTTTAAGACCTTCTAAAGATATTCTTGTACTTTGAACATATGACAAGCAAATACACTCTGTAAAGATTTCAGTCCTTAAAAATTCAGGTGTCTGTTCAACAAATGCCCAAATGTACCTTTTTCATGACAAATTCTCATAGTCAACTGACTTTCACATTGTAGTAGCTTAAGTCTCTTTTTTTTCTTACAAAAGCATGCCTGCTTTTTCTTGTTATTTTGCATTTCCACCCTAGAAAGACACCTCAGCTGCTCCGCAGGACCAGGTTCCACCCCTAGTCCTGTCCCGGAGCTAAGGCCGGCAGGAAGATTTGGTGGCGATAGTCTAAACAACGTTGTACAACAACATTTTAAATTCTATTGTAATATTTATAATTCTAGCATTCCAATTTAAAATGTCATTCTAATACATCTAATGGAATCACTGACATCTGCTAAACCCCATCATCCCTGAAGGAGAACAAATTTGATGTTGAATTAAAAAAACTATGAGCCTCAGAGAGACAGATGGAAAAGATGCTTGATGTTTGAAGACACAAATCAGCCATTCTTGAAATTCAATTGATTTAATAATTTCTTCAGGTACGTATTGTTTAATTCCATTTACTTGGACTTGTCTATGACTTTCTGATGAAAGTTTACTTAAAACCCTTATTTGAAACACCCAGGAAACTAATAGGGAAATCTGTTTCTCTTATTTAGCAAACAAAGTTTTCATGGTTACCCCAAAAAGTCCTTTAGTCTAAGGGAAGTGAGGAGTTAATTAAACAGAGATAAGCTGAATAGAGTTAATTAACTCTATCCCAAGAGTTTCATTCTCTGTTTAGGGTTCTCTGAAGTCTGATGTTATAGCCACCATCACACTTGGCACCCAAACCCCAAACAAACTCACCACTCTTGAGCTGATGCCAACTTCTAGCGCCTCAGTATGATAGTGTAGAACTAACTGTCCCTGTGTGTTTCCAAAACTGTGCATCTCCCTCAGAGTGGTTGCGTGATTCCAATTGCTGACCTTGCTCTTAGCCGTCCAATGAATAAATCACTACGCCGTCAGGGCTCTGACAGCTGGCACCCCAAACCCAACCCAAGCTCAGTGTCATCTAGCCCATTCTGACTCATAGCAGCCCAATAGAACAAGGGTGAACTTCCCTGAGAGTTTCAAGACTGCAGCGCTTCATGGGAGTAGAAAGCCTTGTCTTTCTTCTAACACTTGGCCCTAGAGGGATGTAAATTCCATTTGAAGCTTCAGGCAAGTAGCAGATCAAATTGTCTAGAGAGTTCAGTCATGAACTAACTAAATAGAGAATAAAAGAATAAAATTAGACTGACTTTCAAAGCACACAATCCTGTCATAGCTAGCTAATGCTTGGGGTGCATTAACCAACAAACTAAACTTATTGCCATCAAGTCGATGCCAAATTATAGCATCCCTACAAAACAGTGAGTCTCTGCGACTGTAACTCTTTACAGGAGTAAAAAGCGCTCCCAAGGAGTGGCTGGTGGTTTTGAAGTGTGGACCTGGAGGTTCATGGCCCAAGATGTACCTTGTTCATTTCACATGCCATCTGAGCCACTTAGTCCAAAGGTTACCCCGGTGTCCTATGCAATCCTGCCTAGCTTTCTGACTTCCTCCTAATTGGGCCTCAACACAGAAAGCACCATGTTTAAAACGTGCCCCTTTCACATTCCCTCTTAAACTTATGATATATATGTCTGAGTAATAAGTTGATTCAAGTTCTGTTCAGGAGAGCACATTTCTGACTCTTAAAATGTTGTCTGGTTGAAAACCCCATCATATGAGCATCTCTGGGGAGGAGTATTCATCAGGCAGATCCCTAGCCTCAACTCTAAGGGATCATGATTCAGTAAGGAGGTCAAGAGTGGGATCCAGGAATCTGCATTTTAACCCATCCCTTAGATCAAAGCTGCTTAAACTGTGGATTGCAAAACTGAATGTGTGGCGGTGAAAAATGTGGCAGCAGTGAAAAGTTTCTGAACGAAAACAAGCAATCAAATGAATTGTGAATCCACAGTGTTTCTGGTAGCCTGTGCCCGTGTTGCCAATTTCTCAGGCAAAAAGGAATCTTGAGTGGAAAAAGCTTTAGAATTCCTGCTTCAAATGATTACGATCTTCCTAAGAATTACAAATACCATTCCAGGAACAGCTTTACTTTCTCAAGATTAGCAGTAAGGATAGCTTACTTTTCTTGCTATTTGGATGTCTTACAAATCAGATCTCTCACATGGTGGACATTTTGGCTTCTCAGATCTGGCTCTTAGCTGCAAAGCTACAAGCCATTTCTCAGGTCTTTTCTCTCGCTTTTCTTAAATGCAACCTTATTTTTTTTAAAACCCAGAAAAAATACAGAGAGTACAATAGAATATTTGTTTTTGTCATGTCTTCAAATAATTCTAGTTGAAATTCAAATACGATTTTGGTTGTAGAAAGGGACTTTCACAAGAAGAAACAGAAAGAAAGATGTCTCTGAGATTGACAGGAGACTATCAGTGGAAATAATTTGTTGTAGTGCTTTTTCAAATACAGTCTTAAAATTGCTAAACCCACACTCACCCTCGGAAACAGGATGCTAACACGTTAGGAGTTGAGGATGGCTAAAAATAAAAGAAAAGCAGAAATAGTTCATGAAGTGACCAGTCCACATAACAGGATAAGAAAGTTCTCCTGCCCACAAATATCTTCCACCCACCTACTCACTCAGCCAGCCACCTGCTCTCTTCTGCTTCTGCACCACGTTGCTTCCATGGGTCTTGTTTAGGGCTGTAGCATTATTAAATCATTTTAGGAAAGGAGTGGGATCTAAGCCAATTATCAGCAGTTCTATGTGGATGTCTAGAAAGCTGCTTGGGAACAACGACTGATATACTGATGCCCAATCAGTACGTTGAAGTTTCCCTTAAATTGGTGTCTCCCAGAAGCAGCTGCTGAGACAAAAATAATATACATCTCCTAATCATGGTCCCTTTCCCACTTCTGTAGTCCCACCTACAACTGTGATCAACGGATCTGCCACCCATCATGATTTTGTGGCCGTTTCCTTTGTGCGCGATATCCTATTTTAGTGGCTGAATTTCTGTGACTTCTTGGACACCATTACAGCCATCTACTGATGGTATCCTAATCCAGAGAGGTTATCTTTGTCTTATTTAAGACTTGATAAATGTGTATCTATAAATTATCCTTAAATTTGGGGTGTCTTTTCTCCTCTAGAACACCATGGGGGACTTCTAGGATCTTGCACATCTTAGAGTTTTCTCAACCAAAGAGGTTAAGAGTTGGGGTATTTATTCATCAACTGTTCTTTACTGGTTGAGGGGTACACTGATGGACATTTTCACCCCAAACACTCTGGTGCTTCTATTGTGATGACCAGGTAGCTCGGGTCCCAGGGCATTGAAGCAGAAAACCAGCATGAATGGATTCATGAGTGCTGAAGTCTAGGAGCAAATGAGGTCCTACCATTGTCTTATCACTCAGGTCCCTTGAGTCCTACAAAAATAATTTCTTTGACAAATGTTCGTACAAGCTTAGTCCCAATGAGGTGGAAGTTAAAGATGCCCCAAAGGTTCAACTTTTCCAAAATGTTATACCACTCCATCATCTGATATCAACTACCATTTCTCTCCTCTGTTTTCTCCCTCCTGTCCCAGGGTTCTGAAATTCACTGCAACATCTCACATAACTGTCAAGGAAATGGGTGATTAAGATTATGGAGAGTGACAAGTCCCAAATCCAAAGTCCAAATGTGCATTTGGAGTATTCTCTTCATTCATTCTAACTCAGGCTATTGACTCACAATACTGCAGAAGCTGGTAAATCTGGCCAGCTCAAGTCCCAAGAGCTGTAGGTCAGGTGGAAGCAAGTCAGTCACAGGATCTAGAGTAAGAGAGAATTTTGCAAAGTTACTCAGTGCAGGTCAAAATGGCTACCAGAGTTCTGGACCAGCAGTTTTCTTGGGGTTGAATGGGCATCTGATTGGTGCTTGTCACCAGATGACTTCTGCACATGCTCAGTAGGGAATCGGGGTGGGGGGTGGGGTGCGCGAGGTGGTATCATACAGATGCTGTCTTGCCCATATCATAGGGCTTTTATGGAGATGTGTGGCTTTTGCCTTCAGGTAGAGGACATGTTGATCATTTCTCCACATGGTAAGTGGGCCAGGTCTAATCTCAGGCAGCAACCAGACCCCAGTCTCCTGCTTTTCTCAATGAAGCAGGCACCTGGTGGTCTGCTTATTATGGGAATAGCTTAAAACGAGAAATGAATTCTTGTTTTAGCACAGCTCTCAAAGATGACTAATCTGAAGATTAGGAACAAAGGGCGATTCTTGGAGTATCACTCTCTAGTAAGGTGGAGACTCAAACTATATCTCACCTTAATCCTGTCTCATTACCATAACAGATAAGTCCAGAATTGGACTATGGCCACAGGTGTAGAGGCTAGAATTTGCAATGTCACAAAATGGAAGACTAGAGCTAAAAGGTCATATTAGATAATTAACTATGCTTCAAATCCCTACATTAAACCCACCTAGCAGTACCATTGACTCTTCAAGGTAGTGATTAGTTGACATTTCAAGAGAGAAGGAAAGAGAGAGAGAGAACCCAAGAGGAGAGGTAATGACATAAATTTCAGTGCCCCTGTTGCAATTAGTCCCAAAGCCTTAATTACTAATTAGTAGGGGTGGACAAACTGTAGATCCCTAGCCACGTGTGGCTCTCGAGTCATGTGTGGCTCTTTGGTACATACATGTGGCTCTGAAATGAAATTGAAACATGTTAAAGGGTATTATTCAGATAATGGTGATTTCATTTGTTTGTAAAACTATACTTATTTTACAGGATTGGCTCTTCTGTCTCAAAAGTTTGCCAAGCCCTGCTAACTAGCATCATCTTCTATTTCCTTGCTCAAATCAGCTCCTTTCATCTCATTAGGAGGCATTGGTATTCAGTGAGAGAATTCTCACCTTTATGCAGGAGAGGAGGTTTGATTCCTGCCCAATGCACCCCATGTGCAGTCATCACTCATCCCTCAGTGGAGATGTGTGTGTGTGTGTGTGTGTGTGTGTGTGTGTGTGTGTGTGTTGCTGTAATGTTGAAGAGATTTCAGCGGAGTTTCCTAAGAATTGAGGCCTGATGAACTACCAAAAAAGCAGCCAGGCAAAACCCTAGGGATCACAACGGTCTGATTTGCAGTTATCACGGAACGCGGCATTGAGTGGTTCTGTTCTGTTGTGGGGAAGTCACCATAAATTGGGGACTAATCTAAAGACAGCACTGCGAACAACATCCACTACATCGGCAAGGGAGGAAAATCTGATATAGGATTATGAGAATGGTCATTCATTCACAATACCCAATGCTGGGTAGGGAAGATTGACCTCACTACATTAGTCATCTATAGAGACCAGGAAACAAGGACACTGCACTCAGAAACAGAGGAAAGAGCGGAGCTATGGGAAGCAGGTTTTGTAATAGCCAGAGGGGGTATGTGGCCCCTATGGGAGGATGTGGTTGGCTTGTGTACATCAATGGACTGTGTTCCTTTTGAGCAGGATTGCTTGGTTATGAGACAGTCCCCGTGGAAATAAATTAGGGAGGGGAACTTATAGTGAGCCCACTTGAGGCCCGCCAGATATCATGGCACCAGCTATAATATCAGACTTTGATTTTCAGCCTTTAGTTCACATACGTGTCTATGCGTTCTGCTGGGCAGGCTGTTTGGTATAGGAACGTAGAGCTTTTTCTGCTGAGGATTTGAGCCCCTGGTTTCTATGCTCTTATCAAACTGGGATTACTCCAATTGCCCGGTCACGATGATCATGAAGGATGGAATCCGTTGACAAGTGCCTCAGTGAATTCCCTGGGTTCCAGACGTCCTCTGCTCTGCCTTAATTATGTATTAGTCAGCCTGCTTCCTCTGGGTATCAGGACCAACACTCCACCTACTACAGTCATTCTACTCTGCCTGTAGGTTTACCACCATGACAGGTCTAAAATGACCGGACAATAGTTAAAACTTTAGGTCAGGGGTCCTCAACATCTAGCCCGAAGGCACCCTGGGGTTCCCAAGACTCTGTGAGGGGGCTCACAAGGTCCACCATTTTAACAACGTATCTGAACGAGATAATATGCACTTCAAATAAACCAATATATCACAACAGATTGACTGTCAAAGGAGATGGGAACATCCACTTGTCTTCTATTAAACCAGATATGAAAGAATGTTCAAAATGTTCACCAATGATACCTCATTACATTTGATGGTGGGGGTGGGGGAGCTTGTATTTTTTTCATTAGAACATGTTATTTATGCAAACATGTTTTATATGTTTAGTCTTTTATTTTAAATAAATATATTTTTTGATGACTTGACTTTACCTTTAAAATAATTATCTGTAGGCAAAATCCCCATAAACAAAACAGTGGAGGATCTGCAAAGAGTGTAAAAAGGTTTCTGAGAACCACTCAATACTTTAGGTTTACTAGAACATTCATGGTTCTTCTTGATTCTAGTGATCTTTCATTTCAGCAAAGTTTTGATCATGAGTAGGTGTTAATTTTTTTCAAATACTTTTGCTGCATGTAGTAAAACAATATGATGTTCCTCTTTTATGCTGTTAAGATAGCAAATGACATTGATGAAATTTCAAATGTCAATTGTTTAGTAAAACAATAATGAGAACAGTAACACCGGGCGGGGAGGGTGTGTGTGTCAGTACACACTTCTCACAATAATCAACTGTGTGAGATCCAAAGGGCAGCACTTGGAATGGAAACAGGGAAGAAGGAGGAAGTGGGATTAGCAATTTTACCTTGTGAGGATTGCAATCAATGATGAGAACAAAATACACATGAAATGTTGAATGGAAAATTGTATTCCTCTGTAGACCTCCACCCAATGCACTATAAAAAGATTGTTTTGAAACTTGAGTATCAATCCAAGCTTACCTTTCTGGGATAAAACCTACTTGGGGATGAGAGATTATCCTTTTTATGTTACTGGATTCTATTTGTGACTATTTTCTATTTTCTTATGTTCTTTCTTATTGTTATTTTAAAATTTGTTTCTTCTCCTTATTTTGGTTTTACTTGGCTCTGACTTTTTTCAGCTTCTTCAGGGAACCTTAACTTATTGATTTTATACATTTCATTGTTTAAAGCCATAGTTTCCCTTTATGTTTTTGTCATTGTTTAAGTCAGTATATTTTCTAATTCACTTTGGTTTTGTCTTTAACTCATAAATTGTGTTGTTAAAATTTTAGATATTTGACCTTTCCCAGATAGCTTATTGTTACTAATTGCTAACTGAATTTTATTGTAGTCAGAGGATACATTATGTATGATTTTGATCCTTTTAGATTTAATGAGATTTTATTTGTGGCTCAGTGTATGGAATACCTTGATAATGTATCATGACTATAAGTCAAATAATATATATTCTGAAACTGTTGCATATAACATTGAAATGTCAATTGGGTCAAGTTAGTTGACAGTACTATTCTGACATGTTTTTATTTAGTTAGTTAGTTAGCTATGCCTAGGTGCTCTATTAATTGTTCAGGAAAGAATGTTGAAATTTTAAACCACAACTGTCTGTTTCTTCCTTTCATTCAACATTTGCTTAGCTTGTTTTAAGGCTTTATTTTTAGCATATACACGTTTATAATTGTTATGACTTCCTGATGTATTGTTCTTTTGATGGTGTGAGATGTCCCCCTTTGTTTCTGGTAATACTTCTTGTCTTAATATCTTTTTAAAAGGTGTGTTAAAGTCTACCTTATCTGAAACCAATGTAGACATTCAAGTCTTCATACAGAGTCTCAGGGTAGCACAAATGATTGAAGAACTCAGCTACTAGGCACTGAAAAGTGGTGGTTTGAGTCCAGTCAGAGGTAACTCAGAAGAAAAACCTAGCAATCTACATCCAGATTATTTTAAAAACAGCTATTGAAAACCCTATGAACTGTAGTTCTTCTCTGACACATCTGAGGTCACCATGATTCAAGGGCAACTGGCTTGGCTTTGGCTTTTAGGCTTTTTATGGTCAATGTTTGCATCTATTTACTTTTACCTACCTTTGTCTTCATATGTAAAATGTATCTTTTGTAGGATCTTGGTTTATTTTTACTCATTTTTTTCAATCTCTATGCTTTAATTTAAGCCATTCAAATAACTCACCATCTCCCATTCGTGGTTAAAGGCTACTTCCATGATCATTATCAAGTAGATAATGGCCTGTTCCTCTCGCTTGGTTAAACAAGAGATTGTGAGTGTGGTGAGGAATCAGGAGTGCTAAAGAGATGCAGAGAGTACCCTAGCAGAGTCTCATTTATGGGAAGCAAAGAAAAGAGAAACAGGAAACAAGTGTTTTATTCCTTTGTTCGAGGTATACAGTAAATCTGGGGAATGAGAAAGGAAATGAGTGTGTTGAAGTGGTTGGGAACAAAGAGTCCTGGTAGGACAACACAGACACAAAGACACACACACACACACACACACACACACACACACACACGCGTGCTGACACAGAATTCAGACTTTGTTTAAGCTACCTCTAAAGTATTTATTGTGTATTTAGTTTATTGCTAAGCCACTACCAATATTATCGCATTTCGTAAAGGGAATCCCTGTGTTATAAACGAGATCCATTCCTAATGATGTCTTTAAGATGAACTTGTACGTAAGTCAGAATAGGTTCAAATGGTTCTTATTTAGTCTTACTTTAGCGCAAGAAAAAGTTCTATTATTTAAATTAAAGGCATCAATTTTTGTAGCAAGTAAATGGGTGATAGAGAATTTGTGATGAATAGAGACTGATTCTATCATTTCAAAGAGAAGGCAAATTTTTGTAACATTAGCAAGCAAGTACCAGTTGCCCATAAGTCAGAAGTCCATAACCAAGTTCTGCCTGTATTTGTAACAATTACAGGGTGTGTTAGTGTGGGTAGACTAGAGAAACAAATTCAAAAACACTCATATGTGTATAGGAAAGGGCTTGATATAAAGGGTAATTGTACATTAAGAAAACATACTAGCCCAGTCCAGATTGAGTCCATAAGTCCGATATTAGCCCATATGTCCAGTCCCAGTCTGTAAATTCCTCTTCCGACTCACACAACACATGCAATGATGCCGAGTGCAGGGAGATCACAGACCAGTGGGTGGAAAGTCTTGTGGATCCAGTGGAGGTGGAAGCATCTTAGCACTGGTGTCAGTCTCCGTGTGGTTCCTCTAGCTCCAAGACCCCCAGTGAGTTATTTATCTCCGTCACAGCCTCAAATGAAGTCATCAAGCTGCAACCTGATTGACAGGCCAGATTCCGTTCCTGCCTCAAGTTGACAGATTATGTAACCTATAAGAATAATTTATTACTGAGGAAAATGAGACGTAGAGACGTCAAATCCCAATGTGAATGAGGAAGGACAGAGTCAGGATCCTGACCCGGACAGTCAAACTTTAGATTGTGCTTACAGGGCCATGTGAATTTTTTTTTTGGCTTGCTTCACAGATCTCTGTACATTTGGCACATATGTACAGTGAAGTATACACCTCAGGAAACAAGGTGTTGCTAACAGAATCCTTATAAACTTGGTGCCATGTTAACAAATCTCCTTTGGAGGCCACATACGTGGTGGGAACAAGGGTCTTCTAGGACAGTCGTTCTCAACCTTCCTAATGCTGCGACCCTTTAATACAGTTCCTCATGTGGTGGTGACCCCCCAACCATAAAATTCTTTCGTTGCTACTTCATCACTGTAATTTTGCTACTGTTATGAATCAGGTGGCCCCTGTGACAGGGTCTTTCAACCCCTGGATAAGGAATGAAGGGCTCTGTAGCATCCTTATCACTACCTATATTTCCTGGGCCCAAGTGGTTTATCCTAGACTCTAGGATAACACAGTGCACCAGACCAAAGAGGAAGCTCTCACCTTTCATGTGAAATCTAAAAGTTCCAGGTGGGCTCTCTTGGTACTAACGTTCCCTCAGTGTAGAGTTCTTTCCAGGCCTATTTTGTGTTTGGTTGCAATTATGTTGACTCAGCTGCAGGCACTCAGCTGACACAGCTGTGGAATCAGCTGAAGCCTGTTAATTCCACATCTTAACATAATGATATAAGCTTTGGCTAAGTCTAGATGGAAAATAAATGAGCAATTGCCACCCTCCAACCCATTTTACAAAGAAAAATTACATAGGAGTCAGAACACCATTCGTATGAGGTTACTATTAAATCTAAATATTTTGCACTATTAATGGCTTACTGTCCAGACCTCAAGTTGTGCCGGTCAAGTTATTAATTCTCACCTATTTCCTACCCACAAACTCTTGCAACTCTACTCTACCGCAGACATTTCTGAAAGGAGTGTTAGAAGCAAGCAGATACCAGCTCTATATGTGTAATGAATAAGTTGAAGCCCAAGGAGAAAGGGTAGTTGCTCAGTTGAAGCCAGCCTACCACTCAGAAGCGAAGAAGCCCTGACTCGGTGAAGTTTGCAGTTGAGTGGAAGCACTGGGTTAGACGCAGCCCAGACTAGGACTTATTGACATGGCCAGACTATGGTTAGGGAACCATCAATTCCACAAGACTATCAGTGCTTATAGCAGTTTTGTTTATAATTGTCAAAAATTGGAAGCAACCAAGAGGTCCTTCAGAAAATGAATGGAATAAAATAAAACTATGATAGACCCATTCAAAGAAGCATTATTCAACAGTGAAAAGCAAGCTTTTAAGCCACAAAAAGAAATGGCGGAATCTCATACACATATATCTCAGTGGAAAAACCTTGTGGGTTTCTTAGGCTATAACTGTTTATGGAAGTCGAAAGCCTAAACTTTCTCTTTTGGAGCTACTGGCTTTGAACTGCTAACCATGTAGATCACAGCCCAAATCATAACCACTACCCCATCAGGTTTCTTAAGTGAAGAAAAAAAGTCTTGAAAAATTATACACTATCATTTCAACTATGACAGTCTGAAAAAAAGGAAAACTATAAAATGAATAAAAAGGTCATTGGTTTCCAGGGTCTTAAGGGTGCATGAGGAGGATGAATAGATGGAGCATACGGCATTTTTGGAGCAGTGATCTACTCCATGCTATGTGATGGTGAACATAAATTGTAATGTCTTTGTCAAAACTCATAGGACCGTGAAACGTAAATTGTGAGTTCTAATGTAAACTCCAGACTCGGCTGTGTCTGTCAGGTACACGGAAACCCTATGAATCACAGAAAGAACGTCTCCCATCTCACCGTCACGGCCATGTTTGAGTCTGCAGCCACTGTACCCTTCCAACTAATTAAGCATCTCTTTTTTTATCCCGGGCCCTCTATGTTGCTAAGCATTATACCCTTTGCCAGAGATGGATTCCTTTTGACGACATGTCCAATGAACTTGAGATAAAGTCTTGCTTTCCGAAGGAGTATCAGAGCTTCAATTGTGAACACCCAACTGTAGAAGGCTATGAGGGACAATGGGAGCCCCAAATCTATTTGCAGAGTGTCTAGTTAGCTTAAGCCTCTGGCAGATCCCTTCCAGCCACAGGCAGGGCACTTGAACAGCTTTATTAGAACAGAGATTGTTATAAACTTGATTATGGTGGAGATTGCATGATATGCTTTGACACTTGGTCAGTCAACCTCCCTCATGACCCAATCTGAATTTGTTTTAGGCTTAAGCATTTGTTAGTTGTTCCATTTCAAAAATTTCTTCCCTCGCTTTTATTCTTGCCATTTTATCTTGCTTTTGTTTTTTATTGTTTCTCTTGGGTTTCCCAGTTTGTGAAGCACAGAAGGAGTAGATGCATGGAGATAATAACTGAGGCAATGGCTTATCAGGGATATAGGGTGGGGAGATAGGGAGAGTCATGGGATGTGGGGAGCAAGCAATAAATTAAGGAAAGGAGAGAGAACACTAGAATTGATTATGATTATGTATATGTAACTCATTTTAAAAGCAATTTAACCACTATATTTAGAAAGCCAGTTAAAATAAAAAAGAATCCAAATTTGACCAATGGTTATCATGGGTTGTGGTAGTTAGATAATCTGGTGTCAACTTGGGACTTGAGAGGATTAAGAGTGAAGGGTAGAGTCTAGTCTGTCAATCAGATCATAGCCAGTGAGGCCTGTGTATGGACATGGCCTTCTCCTGAGAATCCTGGGAACTAGTATTTCCTCCTTGGTGGCGTAAGACACTTTCTCTCTCTCTCTCTCTCTCTCTCTCTCTCTCTCTCTCT
>NW_022103902.1:13508344-13571222 GCF_000313985.2 Echinops telfairi
TCTCTCTCTCTCTTTCCTCCTTGGAGACCCTCTACCAGGGAGGCTGACTCCCTGTGAGACATCCCTAAGGAGAAGCCACATGTACCTACTCTGATGCAGCCAGAACCCTGGACCTGGAGGTGGAGACCCCTGCCAGCGTTGAGATGCTTACAACGCCACTGGATCCAAAGACTTTCTACCCACTGATCTGTGATCTTCCTGTATTCAGTATGACTGTATGTGTTTCGTGAGTCTGAAGAGGACTTCATAGACTGGTATCAGATATATGGACTAATATTGGATTTATGGACTTGATCTGGACTGGGCTTGGATGTTTTCTTAATGTACAATTACCCATTATTTAAACTCTCTCTTATACACGTATGAGTTTCTATGGATTTGTTTCTATCCAGACTGACACATGGGTGAAGGGGAAAGAGTTGTTGCTTAGGGGACATTAAGTCTATGTCAATGGTGGTGGACTAATTTGGAAAAGGAGATCAATAATGGTTGTACAACCCAAAGAGTATAATCAATGGCATTGAATGATTACACGTAGAGGTTGTGGAATTGGCGAATGTTTTGTTGTGTATAATTTTGCCCCAATTAGAAAAAGTAATTACATGAATAACAATGAGTACAATGAAGAAGAAAATGTTCTAGAATTGAATATGGTGAGAATTGTACAATCCTTCTTGATATTCTTGAACTATTGAATTATATGACATTTGGATGTCAAGTGCTAATAAAACTGTTTTAAAAATTCTTACCCTCTTCACTTCTAAGAAGCACCAGTTTATGCTTCTTCCAAGACTGATTTGTTGGTTCTCTGGAAGTCTACCACCTGCTGAATTACATTGATGGCAGAAACGGTGCTGTCAACCTATTGGAGATATATTTATCATCCATGAGTAGTTTTCACAGCAACATAATAAAGTAGCTATTAAAGTCTGACTCGAAAAGAGAATGCCATTTTCCCTTTGAACCCCTCCTATGTGGGATGCATTCAAGAGACACCAAACCAGAACCTTTGGGGAAGCTTTATGTGTTGTATAGCTGAACTTGGGTTGGTTTCATCTCTCTTTTGTCCCTGGGCCAAGATACCTAAAGTTAAGGTGGATCAGAGAGGAGGCTGACTGCAGGCACACTGAGAAATTCAGAGCTGTCTTGGTGATTAGAAGCAATCCTGATTGAAGAGTTGTCTCCTGTTACTTCCAAATTTATCCTGATCTAGAATTGTAGTCTGCGTCTTCCCTAACAAATCATGCAATCCTGAGTTTGGCTTGAGTTCTGTGTGACCATTGGAACAATGGCTCAAAGCCAGCTGAGAACTAGAGAGTGCCACGAGAGGGACTGCTGGTGTCAGAACTGGTTAAAAGGTTGGTTAGTGGAGCTATGTCTGACATCCATGTCATGGAATCAGTTTGATGCCGACAATGATTTTCCTTCCTCCTCCTGAAATGAGGCAGGTGATGAAGCTACTGGAGTACCATGGCTAGTCCATGAAACTAAGGTTCCTAAGGCAGCAGAATTTGCAAAGATCAACGTCACCAAAGTCACTGAATGAATGGGGCCCAAATTTGAAAACCACAACAGAAACAGTGGGTCTGAAGTTAACACCAAGCATCGTGATCTTTGTGTGTGCTTCATGGGTTTTCAATGGTTGGCTGTCTCGAAATAGATCACCAGGTTAAAAACTACAGAGTGTTTCTAACAAAATGCTTCCGACCCCACTCCACACGCCATCCATTACGCCGCATGTGGCATTTGGAGTATTGGATCTGTGTTATTCTGAGCCCTCAGTTGGAGTGTACATTATTTTATGGTCCTGATTAATGTTTTCTTAATGTCTGAAAGACAGTATTTGTGTAAACAGAAAAAGAGAAAGAATATTTTATGTTCTTATGTATACATCCCTCGATTTTGGAAAATACAATGGAAAAGTTAAAATTCCCTGTAGTTCTAGATGCCTAAAGCTTTCTAAGTGAGGCTCGAATAAAGCAGGGTGCTCGACAACTCTTCTGCTGGTAGAGGCCACAACGTTAGCACAGAGCTCAAGGATTCATTGGTTCAGGAAAGAGGTAACTAGTGGGCTATAGGCTTTCCAACAGGGAAAAAAGAAATAAAAATTCAAAGAAAAGAAATACAATCTCTCTTTTGCATTACGTAAATCATTTTCTGGCCAGCTTTAAGACCCCATTTGCCAAGTCAGCTAGAGCCAGGGCCAGGTGTTGCAGAGAAAGGAAGCAGAGTAGAGGTGCCCACAAGTGAGGACTTGATTCTACTTCCAGTTGATAACTGCATTTCCAGATGCAGAGGCAGACAGCCGGGTTGATTCCCCCTGCTGTTGCCATGACCAGAATTCTTCTAGTCCACATCCATGTCTAATTGGTGGGTTATATTACATCCTGAGGCCATGGATTCCACTAGCTGATCATACCCCTTCAGAATGGTTGTCTGGGAACTCCAGACTGGCACTGCACTGGAAAGGAAACTGACCTGTGATTTTCACTTCCACAGCAATGTATCCCTCCTCTCGCCTCTGACCCTGCAAAGTAAGCGTCTTAATGCTTTTCCCAGTTTCCCATGTAAGTTCTTCATCGGTCTTCTCTAGATGGCAGCTGTCACCTAGAGAGTTCACCACTTAGCACGGCTTATCCCCAAAGTCCTAGAAGAGGCAGCTTCTCCATCAGTCGATCACTGTCCCCATTGCTTCTGCGACTAGAGCAGCTTCTTCTGTGCAGGGGACACTACAGTTTATGATTTGCTTGCTACAACTTGGCAACACATCTGCCCCTTATTTTCAGTGTCCTCAGGCCACTTTCATTACACTTCATGTCCTCCAATCTGCTTCTTAGTTTGTCCGTGGGGGAACTAGTACTCCGGCGACCTCCAGGCACACTCTCCTTTGCCTCACCTTTCGTGATGCCAGGAATGATCCTACAGGCAATCAGAAGAAGGCTAACAATACTTCCCTTCCTAGTGTACCTTGAGGGCCAACTTAACGTGCACACGTTTAAAAAGCAAGATGAAAAGTGGAAGCAGTGTCGGGTGGGGGTGAGAGAGAAGGTGGTCACATTGGGTAAAATGATCATGCGTGCGTGCCAGCTTGGTTAATCTGCATTCCATGATCTTCCCCCTGTGTGTTTGCAGGAGTGTGCTTGTCTTGGGATGCCAGCTCAAGGGAGCCTCAGCAAGCATCATCTCAGGTGAGCTCTGGAACTAAAGTATCATGATGCTACAACTGTTCATTTACATGCCATGAGAAGAATGGTCCAGAACCAAGACCAGTGGGGGAACCTATATGAAGAAGGCAAGTTTTGAGATGTAACCCAATTTCCCTCTCGGTAGCCTTCTTCCTGAAACTATTCAGGCCCCATTTAGAATGCCTTTTTGGTACAAGGAGAAAACTGCGCTATGAACAAGGCTCTGATGATCAGAGCCCTTGGGTCACTGCTATTTTGATGATTCTTTAAACTTGGCCCCAGAAACCCCATGAAGCAGTTCTATTGTGTCGAATAGGGTTGCTATGAGTTGGAATAGGCTCAATAGCAATAGAGGTGGGTCTATTTTTTGGCGTTATGAGGGGAATTTCACATTCGCAGCTTGTTCTTTTGGCTTTGCAATGACTTCCTTGGTCATTTTGGTTTTAGCTATTTCCATCATTCCCCTTTGTATTATTTTATTTTCAGGCATTTCCACAATCCCCGTTATTGTAACTCGTGCCTGTCTTCCCTAGTGACTCCTCATTAGCATCTTGCTGGGACGCATTCACATTCACTTTCCTGCTACCAGCCTCGCACTGTCTTACTCTGCCCTCTCGGAAGAGAAGAGCAACCCTGAGCCCCGGTCCACACCTGTCATTCTCAGCTCGTCAAAGGGACTGCGTTAGAATGAAAATGGCTACAATGAAACATGCCAGGGTTGGGGTTCAAACAATTTAGTAGAGCCTTATGCCAATATAATAAATTAACCCAGAATTCAAACACTGGAAACGCCATTGCGCCTCTCATCTAATGAACCCTCTCATCTGACATCCCCTTGTTTGGGAAGTTCGGGATCAGTCGGGAGGACACTGAGGGTCTATGGAACAACTCTCTGTTGTCACTCAGACTGCCGGAGGAGCCTTCTGGAGCTCACACATACTGGACTTATCATCATTTAGCATGTGTGTCAAAGGGTTTTTCATGACTGACTTTTTAGAAGTAGAACACCGGGTCTTCCTCCCAAGGTACCTCGGAGTAAACCCAACTTCCAACCACGTGGCTAGTCACAAGGAGCATGAACTATTCATACCATCAGACAAAAATCTCAAGTTGGTCTGAAAACCTTAGGGCTCATCAAAAAACGAAGTAAAGAAAAATAAAAACCCACCATCGTTAGCGAACCCCTTTCTTGTGTTGAGATGGAGTAGTGGTTCCTGGAAACTATGAGTGGAGTCATTAGTTCAGAGGGTGGAGTTCAGCACTGTTGAAGGAAAAGAATAGAATAGAATAAAAATATCAAAGCACAAAATGTCAAAGAAGAGACAAGGCAACCACGAGACAGAATAGAGCAGCAGCGTGGAGACCGTGAGACTGTGAGACGGGGTGACGGGGCTTCCTGACCCGCACAGGCCAAGGGACTATGCGGCTGAGAGGCTGAAGCCTTGGCTGCTGGCAGAAGAGAGGTGTCACCATGGGCCAGTGACTGTATCCTTATTGTTTCCTCATTCCGACTTGTGGTAGCCTATTAAATCCTCTAATAACCCCACCCCACCCAAAATGTCAAAGCAAAAAAAAAAGGCATTTTCAAGCATTTTAACTTTTTGTTTATGTATCTGTATGGTTGTAAGGAAAGCATTTCTTCCTGTGTCACAATCAGACCTGTTTCAAAACTCTTATGATCAAAACTGGAACCTGGGGGGATGGTGAGGTGACCCTAGAGAAATGCTGGTGGGAGGAAGAAAGGGCCCGGGCCATGGTAGGGACAGTGGTGTTTTGGTGAGTATCCTAAACCAAACTAGACTTCTTTACAAGTCTGCCAAAGTCATACACCTATGCACACACTCATCACTCACACACCACACCATATGTACATATTTAACTGTACTTAGGCTCTCAAAGTGTACCTAAAGCTCTAAAAATGACTCAATTGCTCTCTCTGGCATAAAGCAAGAAAAGAAAATCCATTGGCATTGCATGCATTCCAACTTATAAAAACACTGTAGGACAGAATAAAATAGGAAACTCCATAGAATTTTCAAGGCTGTAATCTTTACACTGTAACCTTCAGATTGCCACACCTTTCCCCTGAAAAGTTGTCGGTGGGTTCAAATCCATGACCTTTCCATGAGCAACCTAGTGCTTAACCCCTGCATCACAGGTATTTTAGCATGAACACCGAAGAAGCTACACCTTCCCCCTGAAGGAGGCTCCTTGGGAAATTCCAAACCAGGTGGATACCCACAGGAAGAAAGGCAAGAACAACTGTGCACTTGGGTTTGGTGAAATTAATGAAGGGTCGATCAACCATTTGTTGTTTAAATAACTTCCTATCTTTGAGTCTGTGCTCTGCGGTGTTTCTCTTAGCAGGAATCGTATGCATACCCAGAGCCTCCAGTTTTGCGTTAGGTGATAAACAACCATAATTCCAACACGAGAAAACCTGGTTTGGGGCTAACCCACCTACAGCTGCACGCATTCTACATGTGTTCCGACAATCTTTCCTCCAGACACATCTAGGTAAACCACAGCCATGGTTTCATCTAAGTTGCATAAGCGTATGTGTGTGCTTCTTGACCTTGTGTCTTGATCTCAGACAGTACCTTAAGAAGGCTAACACCACAGGGTCTCACCGAGCTCTCCTCTCTGGAGACCTTTTGATATATTTCCTCACATCTCTTGACACTGGAGAAACCTCACAAAGAGAGTTTGATTGAGGTGGTGTACAATGACATGGTGGTGGTGTCCGACTTCCTCATCTAACATCACGAAGAGGAGAAAGGGTCATTGTCAACAGCGCCAGACCAAGACTGATTCCCGAGAGGCTGAGGTCAGACATACCTTCTCCAACCTTTCTGCTAATTCAGACACCAGGCATCCCTCCCATGGCACTCTCTACTTCTCGCCTCGGTTTGATAATTCATTGTGATGATCAGACAGAACTCCTATAACACTCATGATTATGGGACTTATTAGGGAAGTAACAGGTTACAATTCGGGATCCGGAAACAACCAGGCATAGAGTTCTTCAATCAGGGTAATCTCTTCTCAGATATGCCCAATGGCAGGCCTTTCTCTGGTCTACCAATCTCTTGGCCCCTGTCCCCAGCTTCTTTCCTGCTCACACAGTAAGAGTTACAAAGCTCTTTCAGCTTTGCCAATAAGTGACCAAAGGCAGTCTACTCTAATAGTAAGCCTTGGTCCTAAGGTATCTCTCTCTGTGGGCCAGAAAGCCAATCACACCAATGCTTGACAGTCTCCTGGGTATGCTGCCTCTGCTGCCACCATATTTCAGCTGCTGCCTCCTTGATATCTTTTACTGTCTCCAGTATGACAATTTTCTCGCTTCTAGTCTAGAAGGTTCTCAGCACAAGAACCCTTGGCCAAAAGATGCTCTGCTCCTAGTCTTCTCTCTTGGTGGTCATCAGGCTCCCTCTACTTGATTCTCTACTATAATATAAAAGATGTGACTGAAATAATGGTGGCCAACGTGAAACATATAACTTTCCTCTAGTTCTTTAATGCTTCCTCCCCCCCTCCACTATCATGATCCCAATTCTACCTTACAAATCTGGCTGGACCAGGGGATATACATTGGTACAGATAGCAACTGGAAACAGGGAATCCAGGACAGATGATCCCTTCAGGACCAGTGGTGAGAGGGGCGATGCCTGGAGGGTGAAGGGAATGTGGGGTAGAAAGGGGGAACCGATTACAAGAATCTAAGTATTGTCCAGGAGGATGGGCAGCAGAGAAGAGGGCAGAGGGAAACATTGGACAGGGTAACTTATGACAAAACTATAATAATTTATGAACTATGAAGGGCTCATGAAGGAGGGGGGAGCGGGGAGGGAGGGGGAAAAGGAGCAACTGATATTAGGGGCTAGAGTGAGAGGCAAATGTTTTGAGAATGATGAGGGCAACAAATGTGCATATGTGCTTGACACAATGGATGGATGTATGGATTGTGATGAGAATTGTACGAGCCATCAATAAAATAATTTAAAAAAAATAACGGTGGTGACTGGAGTAAGGGTAGTCACGTGAGTTCATCTCATGTAATCTTCCCTCATTAACATAGTCGTCACCTCATTCCCACCAGAACCGTAGCCATAGGCCGGCATTTATAACATATCAAAATAATGGCAGACAAGTGGAACTGATCACAAATTGAGAGACAATTTTATCAAATCACAAAAAAAGATGACTACCTCATTACATAACCGCCAAAATATATAACACTCACATCACTGACAAACCTCTGACGTCAAGTGAACACAAATGCTTATTAACCATACATATTCACGACACCTCATTTGCCTGAGCAGCAAGTTGTTCAGTTCCCTTGGTGGGTCCCAACACTTTATTTGCATAGCTCTATCCAGTCAAAGCCTTGAAAACACTGTCTAGGTTCTCAGCCTTCCTAATGCTGTGATGACCCCCGAACCATAAAACTAGTTTTGCTACATCATAACTATAGTTTTGCTACTGTTATGAATTGGGTGACCCCTGTGAAAGGGTCGTTTGACCCCCAAAGGGGTCACGACCCACAGGTTGAGAAGCGCGGGTCTAGGGTCACTATGAGCTGGAGTGGACTCAATGCCAGTCATAATCGGTAAGCGTGCTACTGCAGAAGGTCTGGTGATCTGCTTCCAAAAAGAGGCAACTTGGAATCCCTGTGAAACAGTTACATTGGGGAACATGTAGGTTGCCGTGAGTTGGATACATTTACTAGAGTAAATTCCTTTCAAACAGTGGTCTGTCTTAAGTACTCTAATTTATAGCAAAGTCGCTGGCACTTCAAGAGTTATCAGGAAGCACTTATTTAATGTTAGTGAACTTTATTAGAAGGTTAGCAGTAAAAAAAAATACTGACCTAGAAATACAGAGATCTGTTTGGACCTACCATCACTTACTTACCTGGGCTAATTTAGGCAAGTGAGTTGACTTCTCTGCACCTTTTCACACTTTGAACACTTACATAATAGACTCTTTGGCACCTTGCAAGGCTCTTTCTAGGAATCACAAGGTTCTGATCCTGCAAAAAAACATCAAAAAGTGAAATATTAGGACAAACACAGGGTAAGTTTTCCCAGGAGGCACTTACTTAATACCCATGTCACTCTGCCTGGGTTGGATTGCAGGAGGATAAGGCTGGGTCTTTGCACCTTTCTTTGTTCAACAGTAAAAATAAACATTTACATGTTATGAAGGTACAGTGTAAAAGAATGTTCTTTCATCTTTGAGCCTGGATTCCCAAGTTGCCTCAGGAAGCCTTCGTTACTTTGAGCTTCTGTTGACTGTCTACCAAGAGGTTGGACCCATGAAGTCCCCTTTTCCCAGCCTCTGGGTCCGCACATTGAATTCACTCCCTATGCACTTTGTGGTATGTAATGTTATAGCCGGGGGAAGCCGCTTCAGGTGGAAGGAGATGGAGGAAGAGAAAGGACAATAGGGCATGAGTAGAAGCAATAAGATCGTGCAAACAGGAGGTCCAGTTACTCCCATTCTGAGCTGAAGGTGTACAAGAGGGGCTGCTATGGACTGGCGGCTTTCAAACTGCTTGCTCATAAATTGACTGGTCAATCAAACACACACATACAACAATGATAAATATCCTCCCTGTCTTAGAAGCTCTATCAGGGCTACTAATATCTTTAGTATGATCGCAGGCTTCACATACCACCTTTGTATCAGATTTATCTCAATTTGAATGTGGGCTTGATAGCTTTCTAGCTGTGATAACCTGATTTTCCTATGCCTTTGTGCTTTTCGTTATTTTCTTCCTCTTTTTAATTGTTTGTTTGTTTCTAATCTGAAAATGTGCTAGAACTTGCCTGATATATTTTTGATGAACTTAAATGAGGCAATGAAGGTAAAGTGGTTTTTCTGTGCCTACAAAATAGTAAATGCTTGGTAAATTTAGTCATCCTTATTACTATTAAATATGCTTGAGAGTCTCCTGAACATTTTGCTATAAACTATAGAGATGCCCAGGGGTAATTTGCATGGGTGTCAAGAGGCTAGAAAGGACAAACAGGGAAATGAAACAACAAATTAGGCTTTTGAATTTGGGTCTAAGTTTGGTTTAGGATTAAGTGTGATGTATACTGTCACTGTGAGTCAGAATCATTTCAGTGGATTTGGGGTGAGGTGTAGAGAGTGGAAAGGCAGAGAATTTGATTAGAAGGGCAGAACTTATGTCACACAATGGTTTGTTGGGTTAAATAAGTTATCAGCATTGCTAACACAGCAATTTTATTTTTATCTCTAGCATTGCGGTATATTCGGACAAGCTTCACTGGCATTAAAATGATTGCATCAGATAGGCAAAGATTTCTCAGACAGATTACACAAATCACTAAGTCATCTAGCAAAACACTGATACGTTTGACTTCACTAGATTTAACAACTTTTGCTTGTAAAATGGTACCATTAAGACAAAGAAAATATAAACTACAACCTGGAAAAATATATTTGTGACTCATGTACCCAACAAACAATTCACACTAAATATATATATGAATACATTTTACAGGTCTGTAAGCAAAAGACACTTAAATAGGATGTCATGGAGTAGGGACATGTAGAGAAAAAATTGACCTTCACAGAAGAAGAGAACTGATTGGCCACTAAACATAGAAAACATGGAGGAATAGGGCCCTCGCTCCAGGTCACATGCTGCCAGTGGGAGAGACTTGAATCCAGGATTTGGACCCAGGAAACTTAGTTCCAGAGCCTGGGGACTTGACACTATGTAGTGCAATCCCCTAAAGGACATACGAAACCCAGCACAGTGCAGACTCAGAGACACATACTTTAAAACTCTCTGGTATCTAATGCAAAGTGGCATTATTTCAACATGCAATAAGAATAAAGATAATCGTTGATATCTTTATTGCATCTTTCTAATATATTGTTGTTAGGTGCCATCAGGTTCACGCCAACTCCTCCTCGCAGCGCTCCCGTGCCATCCTCACGACTGTTGCGATGACTGAGCCGATGATTGAGCCCATCGTCGCAGGGACTGTGTGGATCCATCTGGTGAGTCTTCCTCTTTTTCAATGACCCTTACTACACCAAGTAGGATGTCTCTTTCCAAGGACTAGTCCCTCCTGATCACATGTTCAAATTATGTGCGATGAAGTATCGCCATCTTTGTATCTAAGGAGCACTTGGTTTACTTCTTTTAAGGCAGATTTGTACATCTTCTAGCCAAACTCTAAAAACCACCTCCATTGAGTTATTTCTGACTCATAGCGACTCAATAAAATGGCTGGCGGGTGTTTTCCAGCAACACCCTAATGAAAATGGATGGATTCTTCTCATTCCACACTGTGCTCTTATAACTAGTTTATGTATTTGTTGAATTACAGTCCACATAAAATGAAAAACCAAATTCACTGCCATTGACTCAATTCTGACTCATGGTGACTGTACAGGGCAGTGTAGAACTCCCCTGGTCAGTTTCTCGGACTGTAACTCTTTACAGGACTGCAAAACATCATCGTTCTCCCAAGAAGTGGCTGCTGGTTTTGAACTGGCGGCCTTGAGGATCACAGCCCAAAACCTAATCACTATGTCACCAAGGCTCCTTCAGAAGCCAACAACCAAACACAATGTCATCAAGTCGATGCTGACTCATAGTGACCCTATAGGACAGGGTAGAACTGCTTCTTTTGAGTTTCTGAGACTGTCACTGTTTGCGAGAGTAGAAAGCCTTGTCTTTCTCCTGAGGTTCCTTGATGAGGGACACAGAGTTTGATAATAAAATATGACGGTTAGGAGCACACACTCAGGAGCCAGGCTGCCTAGGATCACACCCACTTATGAACTGCATGAACTTAGCCCCTCAGCCGCCTGGGCCTCAGTGTTTTCCTTGCAGATGGAGAGAATAGCAGTATCTATTTAGGTCGAGGAAGGACCCTGGTAACACAATGGTTGAGTTTTTCCTGCTACCCCATCAACACAGTCAATTCACCCAACCTCCCATACTCAAGTTTTCTCATTTCTAACATGGAGAAAATAATAGCATCTATTTATGTAGAGGAAGGAGCCCTGGTAGTGCAGTGGTTAAGCAGTTGACTGCTAACTATAAGGCCAGTGATTTGAACCCACCAGCCACTCTGAAAGAGAAAGGTGCAGAAGTCTAGTTCCCTACAGATTTAAAGCCTTGGAAACCATATAGAGTAGTTCTGTTATGTCCTACAGGGTCACTGTGAGTTGGAATTGACTCAATGTCAGTGGTTTGGGATTTATATAGAATACCGAGAACCTATAAAACTCTGAGCACACAACCATTCAGCAAGCGTTAGGCACTATCATCAGCATTATTATTCCCACATCCACTGTTGCAGTGAATCCTCTTGTTACACATTCCTTTATGGACCTGTGCCTGGACTTCTCTAGGGTGTAGACCCAGAGAGGGAAGGAGAGGTCACAGGGCGTAGGCACATTTCATTTCACTGTGTACTGCCAAATTGCTCTCCAAAATGACTGGCTCAGTCTACGTTCTCACCAGCAGTTCCCAAGGGCTCTGGGAATAAATTTCTTAGCCAGTCAGAGGGCAGAATTTAACAAGTCGCTTCTCCAGTGGCATTGACATCATCTCTCTGGGAAACTTGGGTCCAAGTTGTGTGGAGGAACAGCTCTACAACACATGGCTGATTTCAGAGTCTCCAGCAACCTAAATCCTGTAGTGACTGATTATACAATTGGGGGAGGGGGGGGCGAAGGGGTGGGTGTCACATCCAGGGAGCTAGAGCGCCAAGGGAAGAGCTTAAATTACCGTGCTCTCCCTGGGGAACTCACCCAAGGAGAGCATGTATTTCTCATGCCCTACTGTCAGGTAAGGGTCCCTCCTACTGGGAGTGCTAACCTGAGGCACCATATTGTCAGCAAAAGACAAGATGCAGAGGGAAGGATAAGGCCTGAAATGGCCCAGGGTTCCAGGGGAGCTGAATACCAGGAATGGAACTTGATGGGGGTCGGGGGTTGGGGGACTTTCACTGGTAGTATCTTTGTTCAGAAAAGTATCTTATGATCAAAGATCTTTATAACCTAGATATAGATCTTTATAATCTATAACTTAGTCCAGAAGTCGACCAATTTTGGGGATAGAAGAGCCAATCCTATCTCTCACAACAATTTAAAAAATTATTCAGGAGTCATAAATATATTTTTACAAACAAATGAAATCACCATTGTTTGAGTAATATCCTTTTTTTTTTCCCCAATTTTACTTCAGAATCACATGTACATACCAATAGGGCTACATATGGCTCAAGAACCATAGTGTGGTGACCCCTGACCAAGACAATACCAGGAATGCCCCTATTTAATTCAGTATTTTGGATCAAGCCCACATTTTCTTTAAAATAGCATGCACTCTCAACCCATTGTCTAGGAGGCCTTTATGTCCAACATCAGAAGGCATAACCATTTAAGCAAGAGCCCTGGAGGATGGTAACTCACGTTTGATAAATGGGAGTCGGTGAAGTATGAAGAATATTTCATTGGGTTGGGAGATATGTAGCACAGGAGTCCTGAGGGTATAGAGTGCAGCTAACGGAGACCATCTGAGATCCACTCAAAAGCTTTAGGTAATGTAGTCTGGGACCCGCATCTACATAAGAGTGCTAAATCTTACAGCTAATCACCGCCGTCATCCCAGATTAAACCCTGAGTCCAATAGCCTCCTAACTACCCCTGTACGAGGGTGAGTCAGTACAATGTTATTGCCTCTCTGTCTGTCTTACAAGAGTTGATTTATCTTCAAAAACAGAAATGAAGTCAATCACCCATTCCCTCACCTCATAAAGGGTTTACTTTGTTCTTCTGGAAAAAATGTAAAAACAACAACCATAAAAACAGGCTAATAGTTCTGCCAAAGCTATTGAAGAGTGAAAATGATATTTGAACATGTGAACTTTTATAGCCCTCAGGGGCGAGGACCATAGAGAAAGAAAGCAGATTAGGGAGCAAGGCTGTTACACTTGGTGAAGGAACATGACATCCTGTACCTTGAATTGAGGCTTTCACCCCTGGTCTGCTATGTGTTCAAGTTTTTTGGATGCTAGAAAATAAGATAAAAATATTTAAGTTGGCATACATCAATGAGTTTAAAATATAGTTTCATATCTCTGCGATGACTTTTTACTCTGAGTCATTTTTCTGTATATCAATAAGCCGACACCTAACTGTTGTTCATTGCCGTCTAGTCAGTTGAGATTCACGGCAGCGCGGTGCGTGCAGAGTAGGGACTCGTCCCCTGGGCTTTCAGGGCTTTTCTGAAGCAGGTCACAAGACCTGTAGTTTGAGGCACCACTTGGGTGAGTTATCCCTGCCAACCTTTCAGCTAATAGCTGAGTCCTTAACTACGTACTCCACCAAGATCTCCTTGACATCTGGTCAGTTCGCAGTAAGTACTTGCCCCATGAGGGAAGAGTCAGGGAAGGGAAGGCCTCTGCCCTCACTTTGTTCCCTGACTCTTTGTGTGCCCAAAAGCCAACTGGAAACTAGCCTCACCCTCTCACATAATCGGTTGATTATCCTACAAGGGCACACATGGTTATCTTAAAAACAGGTTGGATCTGACATGAAATAGCTGGTGAAGCTGAAGAGCTCAGCTGAGGCAGGACAGCAAAGGTATCTGAGGGGCCTAAAGACTTGCTCAAGAGCTAGGTCAAGGGAAGGGAGGCCCCAGCCTTTGCAGAACCAGTGCTATGAAATGGATCACCTGGAGGAACAACGACATTTATAACGAACGCTTCGTTAAAAAAGGACTGCTATTACGATGGAAAGAATGAGATACAAACAATAGTTAGATCCAAGCAGGCTGAACATTGAAGCGAGGGGTAGGGTTTGGGAGAAGGAGCAAGGACAGTGATCAGGTGTACAATGACGAGCCTGTTTAGGCTGATCAAATAGCAAAGGGATAGAAGAGATTGATGCCTACTAAGACCTGAGTCTGGAGGCTCCACAGGGGGTGGGGTTTGTCTCAGGTTCTCTTTATCCAGGCTTCCTGCTCGTACAGTACAGCACGCCCCATTCCAACCCCAGTCCCACGTATGGAGCTAGTGTAGAAGGTAGACCCCATGACAACCTGGGGCAAAGTGGGTGAAGAATACATTTTATATGATCCGGCCTCCTTATTTGGTGGTAAACTGATACCAACCTGTAACCCTGATTCTGCCTTGTAGAGCCAGGCAATGCAGTATCTCAGTCCCCCATGATCCTCCTGTCTCATGGGTGAGGCCCAAAGATTCCCCTGCCCAATATTAGACAAATCCGAAAGGAGACATTTCATCTATCCAAACCATCTGGGTCCTAGGTCTGATCTCTATGACTCCAAATTTGAGAACAGGATTGCTCTCAGCCTTAGCTCCAAAACATTCATCCAGAACAGAATCGCTCTCAGCCTCAGCTCCAAAACATTCATCCAGAGCATTCATCTAGAGCAGAATCGCTCTCAGCCTTAGCTCCAAAACATTCATGGGACTTCTGCTTTAGCCAAAAGAGTCTTGGTGGTGCCTTGGGTGAACATTCAGCTGCTAACTCAAAGGTTGGCAGTTAAAACCCATCAGTTGCTCCAAGAGTGAAAGGCCTAGCAATCTGCTTCTGTAAAAATCATTGCCTTGGAAATCCCATGAGAAAGTTCTCCTCTGTCCTCTGGATTGTCTGGGAGTTAGAAATGGCTCAATGGCAACACATTTGGTGTTTTTGTTTGATGTGTTACTCAGCTCCTTCGAAGAGGAAAGAGGCATGAGGAAGACACATTATTGTTGTTGTTAGTTGTCTGGGAGTCCTCTCCTTCACTCAGTGGCCTTATGTACAATGGAACCTTGCCTGGTTCGGTACCATCTCCATGGTCTCTCATATGTTTGAGCTTATTGCTGTGGATACAGTGAGGGATGAAAGCTCTGTAAAAGGCAGTTTCAGCAAAACACACTTGATATTGGGATGGGGAAATGGAACTATGTCGAGGGCGGTGAAGTCAAAGTGGGGGCGGGAAGGTGGGGCAGAAAAGACTTCCTAGGGGAAGTGAGAGCTACGCCTCTATGCAAAGGACAAGTGGAAATTAGCCAGGCCAAGAAGAGGACTGTGGGTGTGGGGAAGGCAGTGGTGCTAGGGAAAGGACTCCTGAGTTACATGGTCTAAAAAGAAAAAAGAGCAGGAAAGATAGCAACATGATTCAATATGTCTGAGGTCCCCGCAAATCATGGATGAGAGGCAAGCAATAGAACTCAAACGTTAAGTCAGAGACACGTCCTGACTAACATGACAAGTCCAATGGCCATAGATATTTATTGTCCAAATCCAAAGTCAACCATTGTAAACTGGGACTATCCTGGCATATCCATTGGTGATCACTGGGTCTCTCTCTATCTTTTGATACTGGACCTGATCCCAGTGACTATCTTGAAGTCCAAGTGCCTCCTGTATTGGGGCCCAGACTTGCTTTTGCTGAACTTCTCCCAGAAGGAAATCTGGTTTCCATATACTTGGGTCTCCACATTGACAATGTCTCTGGATAACCCAGGCACCATCCGCCCTGCTTTAGTGAGAACCTCCTAGTGCTCCTTCTTTTAGATCAATTAGATTCCTTCTCTCACACCAGGATTATTCTCCCACTAACTGCCTGACACATGTGGGTGCCAATAATTTCATACTGTTCTCCAGTCAAATGTATCACAAGGGAGTTGACCAGAGGGTGCCAGTGGATGTAAATGGACGAGAATCTGTAAACAGATGTGTACTTGTGCCTCATATTGCATAAGAAAACGAATCTATTTTCTCACTGTGATTGTTTTGATTCTTATGTCATAGAAAGAGTGCTGAAAAAAAAAATAATAATAAATAAAGAAGAAAAAGTGCTGGACCTAAGTCCAGCGTCAGCTAACGGGAGTTCACATATCAGTTCCTCAAGTGACTCAATATTTGTAATTTGGGAAAAGCTGCTTGACATCTTCAAACTCAGATTTTTCCTGTTTATAAAATAAAGAAAATGACACTTATTTTACCAAATAAATTAAAGAGCACAAGTAATAGCACCTAGATCAATGTTTGATAGGTGGTAGATGCTCAATAAATATAGTCGCTCTCTCTCTCTCTGTATATATATATATATATTGGAATGCACCTGATAGCAGTATATATATATATATACTGCTATCAGGTGCATTCCAATTTATAATGACCCTATAGGACAGAGTAGAACTGCCCCTGTGGGTTTCCTAGAGAATTAGTATTCTTTGAAAAATAGAAAACTTATGCCTGGGTCCAACTTTTAAGTACCTGGCTTCAAAGTGGGCAAGCTTGGCAGCTTCTCGCAGCCTCAGGTTTCTAGATAAAATGGGAAGATTAATACTACTTAAAGAACTTTGTGAAAAAATATTTATGGGCATAGCACTCTGGCCAGCCCCCATAATCATTAGATCTGGTTGATGTTGTTGTTGTTGGTTACTATTAAGTAGGTTTTGACTCATAGTGATCAGTTTGATTCCATTGTTGCAATGGGGTATGCCACTGTGTCCGTCCATGTCCTGGAGGGCCTGTCTCCTCCTTGTTTTTCTTGACCGTCTACTTTACCAAGCCAAATGTCCTTTTCCAGAGCCTGGTCTCTCTGATAATATGTCCAAAGTACATGAGATGAAGCCTTACCGTCCCTGCCTCTCAGAAGCATCCTGGCTGTACTTCCACGAGGCCCTTGCCAGTACTATAGAACAAATGCAACAATTTTTCCTAGTCTTTCTAATTCATTGACCAACATTCATATGCATATGAGGCTTGGGTCAGGCTCATGTTAATTTTCCAAGTGGCCTTTCCCCCCAGTTTTTTTCTACCTCATTTCAAATTTTCTATAAAATTCTTTGAGGGTTTTTCATTCCTATGGCAATGATTCACCTATATTTCACAATTAAATACTCTAAAAAGCAACAGTTATGTACTTGTCAAGGAATTGCTTAACAGATTTCTCATGACTTAGGAAAATAGCAATGCCTTTATCTATTTCAAATGCTTTCCAAAACACAATCACTATTAATTTACTACCTGTGTCAGAAGAAAGTTCCTAATAAAGACCTAAGAAAAGGAGAGAATGTTTCTAGAAACCTGGTGTCTTCTATGTAGAGGCTAATGTAAGTTCAGGTAACACTACAGCTTTGTGGGTGGGAATCGCTTATGGTTTTCTCAGAGAATGGAGCACTACCTGTTCAGACTTCTGCAGGAGCAACTCTTGTTGCTCAGAGCCCGTCGGATCTGGAGAGCCCACCTCTGACTTCTTGTGGTCCAGCTAATGGGAAAGATGGGCACAAGATGCAAGCGGACTTATTGGCCCACTTTGAATTCCAGAAAGTAGAATGCTGTGGAGTTGATTTCAACTCAGCCCTCCTATAGGACCGAGCGGAAATGTTTCATAGGATGTCCAAGGCTGTGGCTCTTTACGAAAGCAGCCTGGTTTATCTTTCTCCTGGAGGGGCTAGTGGATTCAAATTGTGGACTTGGTGGTTAGCAGTCTCACACTTAGCCCATTGTAGCACCGAGGCTTGTTTAACAGAGAAGGGATAAACACTCCTGTAAAAAGTCAGCAGCACGTAGCCTTTGCAACCAAGCAATCATCTTTATATATCACGATCTTCATGGGAACAATGTGTACTTGGAAGACCACAATTTTAATGAGAAAAAAAATATGTGCTTACGTATGGAATTAGCATGTAGTTGGTGGTGAGAAATGCATAAATATATCTTTATTTCACATTATCTATAAACTTTTAAAAGTATTTAATTCATAAATGTTTAGATAAGGTATATGCTGCTGGAAACTGATCAAGCCCTACAATTTCTGATACAGATTTATATGTGTGTGTTTTTAATTAGAAATGATTTAATGTTTAATTTGTTCTTTTCCACATTCTGGATCAAAATAACTTATACAAACTCTGGCTCCAAAGAAGAGAGAATCGTTACTATTTGAAAGGTGGAGAAACTCTTAAACAAAGGGTCTCTTGTGGCTTTTATCTCCTAGATCCAAGGGAGGTCTGAGGGTCCCTACCTATGTGGAAGTCCAGCCTGGCTTTTTCAGGAAGAAACAGACCCATGCAAGCAAAAGTCATATGAGGCTACAGACTCCCATGAAAAGTCATGGCCACTCCCTCCCTGGTACTCCCAATTCTCTCCACTTTGCTCTGCTAGTCTTTTTCCAGAGCACGTTCATCCTCAGAACAGACTGTTTATTTTTCCTTGTCTCTCTTCTCTCATCAGCACAAAACACGACAAAGGTGGGGATTTTTGCCAGTTTGCTAATATATCTCAATTTCCTAGAGAAGTCTTTGATACCTAATAGTTGCCCAAGCAATATGTGTTGAGGATTCCGTCAGGGAGTTCTTGTCAGCCTCAGGAAGAAGCAGATGTAGTCAGAAGGTCAGGCTGTAAGAATGAGAGCGGATGATTCAACCTAAGTTATGAAAACGTCATGAAATGTCTAACAAGAGAGAGCTCAAGGCTTGGAATTTAGTGAGCCTCCGGGTCACTAGCTCCCCTGGAGCTTTCAAACCAGATCTAAGTCAGCAATGAGCTGGAATCCCAAAAGACTTTGTTGGCAGACACTCTGTGCGAACCATCCATTTTCCATTACCCAGTTTGTTTATAATGACCATGCACAAACGTTCACGTAGAGCATCGGTATTGGTCTAAGTCAATTACAACCACATTTTCCCAACTTGTCAGCCTCTCAGGTCAAATCAGAGAAGACAAAAAGGAAGTCAATTGAATATATTCTGGGGTGTGTGTGTGTTTGAATAGAGATGTGAGTGATTGGCATGACCCTTCTTATTTTAAACGCGAACACAAGAATTAGAGCGGCAGCAGTCAATCTAGGGCCCTGAGAGAAAGGCTAGGAGAATTGAAAGTTTCTCTGTCTTGACTTCAAAGATATTGAACGAATGCCAGCATGTGTCTCACTGAGGGTCTCTTATGAAGAAAAAGACATCCTCCATTTAATTCATGGTAGTGGTTATTTATCTGGCCATTTACTGTGTGTTGTTTCCGGAGACACTGGAGGAGCCTGGTGGCATCGTGGTTACACGTTGTGCTGCGATCTGCAAGGTCAGCATTTTGCAAACAGCAGCTGCTCTGAAGAAGAAAGACGAGGTTTTCTAGTTCCTTAAAGAGTTACAGTCTCAGAAACCCAAAGGGGCAGTTCTACCCTGTGCTATTTTTTTCAGAGGCAGTGGTGTCTAGGTGGTGGGTTGCTAACTTGAAAGTAGGTCCGTTCAAACCCTCCAGCAGCTCTGTGGGAGAAAGATGAGGCTGTCTGCTTTTGTAAACATTTATGGTTAGGACACCCTGAATATGGTCACTATGTGTCAGAGTTGAGCCACGGGCAGTGGGTTTCAGATTTGGTTCCCAGATTTCTTTCTCACCCTTCCTTTATAAATGATATTTCCAAATACTCTTGTCAACTGGATTTCAATTAGTTTGGTCCATTAATGGCACTGTTGAGAGGTCTGAGAATGAGAGAAAGGAAGTCAGGAATTGCTCTTCCCCCCACCCCAAACCCCGCTCCCCTCTCCTCCAGAATAGTATCTCCAGCACTGCCGGTCTCCTTCCTCATCCTACCTCCTGCCGTCACACGCCTCTCCATAGCACTGGAGTCAACCAGGTAGCCATCTGACAGATGCAGTTCCTGGTGACTCTGCCTTCCAACCTCTGCGGAACATCTTCTCTTACCACTGCCCCTCCAGCCTTGATGGTGATACCGGCTTCCTAGTGTTATCAACCTTTGGCATGCCCTATTTGGCTTATCAGAAATTCTGGCTTGTGATGGTTAGTGTTGTGTGTCAACATAGCTACACCAAGATTCTCAGTATTAGCTTATTATCCACCATTTTGGTGATCTGAGACAAGAAGTATTTCTTTGGTGGGTGGGGCCTGCATCCAATATATATGAATGTTCTGACAAAGTCCTCACTCTCTCTGAATCCTGCACCTGACTTGTCATCATCTGACCTCCAGCTCTTGGGACGTGAGCCAGCCATCTACTGCCTGACCTGCAGATTTGGGGATTCAATAGCTCCGGCAGCACTATGAGCCAGCAGCCTGGCATCTGACCTATCAATTTTGGATTTGTAAGCCCCTGCAACCACACGAGGACAGAGAAGCCTCCAGTCTCATGACTCACAGTTTTGGGACTTGCCAGATTCTACAACTATGTGAGATATTCACTGGTTTTGTTTCTCAAGAGAATCCAGCCTAAGACAAAATCCCTTTGTAATCAGTTCTCTATATTAAATTATTTCTTTTGGAATAAATTATATGGACCAGGTTTTCCCAATATAACATATTGGTTGACTTTGGTTGACTACTACTTGCACACATCACTTTCCTAATTGGCTTAACCCTTAACAAATAACTAATTCCATAATATATTAATTGTGAGGCATTATATAAAGTCCAAACTTCCCTGCTAATTTTTGGGTCTACAAATTATTATGTAGGGACCAGGTGCACAGCATGTTCCATGACTTCATTCAAACTCTGCCAGTGATTGGTCCCTGTGCATCAGCTCATTTATAGACAGACGAGTGTGTCGCTATGCTGTCTCCTTGTCACCAGCATGACACTCTAAAAGTGGATGATCAAAGGAGAGAGCTGGTCAACAAGGAAGAAAGTGCAGCAAAGAAACTAAATGGGTTAAATCTGTAAGTGAATCAAAAAATTGGAGTTACGAAAGAAACAGCTAATCTGGGGAGCGACACTGCTATGGTTTTAGGGATTCTAGATATGAAGCAGGAGGAATTTAGTAAAGACAAGCCTTGCAATATAAATAAAGAAAATAGTTGTAATGAGAAAGATGACTGTGGGAGTGACATTGGAGAAACGTGTCACATTACAGCAGTGGTTCTCAACCTCCCTAATGCCTCGACCCTTTAGTACAGTTCCTCATGTTGTGGTGACCCCCCCATGAACCATAAAATTATTTTCGTTGCCACATCATAACTATAACTTTCCTACTGCTATGAATTGGGTAACCCCTGTAAAAGGGTCATTTGACCCCCCAAAGAGGTTGTGACTCACAGGTTGACAACTGCTGCATTAGAGGAATCATGGGGATATTTTGCAACATTGTATTAAGATTGTTTTACATGGACATTTTATGGTTCCACACATGTAAAGTGAAGATTACCTGTAGCTGAAGATGATGCCTGATTTTAGGGAAATTTTATTTTTCATACAATTAGATGTCAAACTATTTAGAAAATAATCTACATATCTAAATGCTAATATATATGACTTTTTCTTTTTGACACTTTTGCAAGTAGAAAAGAAATGTTTAAAATATAAAAAAGGACTAACTAATCAAAATGTATATGTATACAAATGGGCTGGTAAATTTCACAAGTTGGGCTGCTGACAGCAAGTCCAGAAGTTCAAAACCACCAGCCACTCCTTGGGAGAGAGACAGGGCTTTCTACTCCCATAAAAAGTTACAGTCTCAGAAACTCACAGTGGCAGTTCTACCCTGTCCTATAGGGTCACTATGAGTTGGCATTGAATCAACGACAGTGATTCAATATATATATATGAATCAACGAATGTGTATATATATATATATATATCCTTTTTTCCCCACAATAAGTTGTTGCTTTTTACTATTCCATCCTTGCCTATAAGAGGACCCCTGAATTATAACTGAGACCCAAAGGATATTCTTGGTTATAATCTTTATGAAAGCAGCTAAAACTTTTTCCTGAAGTGCCACTGAGTGGTTTTGAACATCCAATCTTTCAGTTAGTAGTTAAGCCCCAACTGTTTACACCACCCACGGTCATCATGAGTCAGAACCAACTCAATGGCAGTGGGCTTGGCTTTGATTTCCTTGCCTTCACTGAGGTCATCGGTGCCCTGCAGCTTCTTAGCCTGCCAAGAACCTCAGCAATTATTTCTACTTATAACGTCTGCCCTGCTTGCTTGGCATGGGATTTCCAGCATTCATAGTAAACTTTGTTGGTTTGGAGATATGGATTATTTTATCTTTATACTGCAAAGGATGCTTTCCCAGTGTGCAAATCAATCTGAAAGTAATGAATGAATAACTTTGCAAGTGTTACAGACATTTCATACTTGAAGACGGCATGCCAGCCAAATGTTGCCCAATGACCCCAGCTTAGCGGTGGTCAGCATGGATGAACTAGTCTGAGAAGACCCTGAAGAATTTTAGTTTCAAAAGCCCTCGCTATCCAGCTCCCTTATCTTTGAGTTAAGGAGCAACAACACTACACATTCCACTTAATCCTTTCTGCATTCCACTTAAGCCTTTCTGCTCTTTTCATATGCCTTCGCCCAGTCCCAAAATGGAAGCATAAGGCACTTTATCACCTTACTCCATGGCCCCATCACAGCCAAGTCTTCGTGGTTCACAAGCATCATCTTCCTTGATTGAGTATTGGAACAGATCCATTTCCTGCTCTTTGTGAACACAGCTGCAGGCTGCCTGATCCAAGGGGACAAGGAACAGACAGCTCAGCCCCCAAATTTCTTTTCAGAATAAAAAGAAAGAAATGGTCCAACAGTCTGGGGCTCAGACGCTGGAGGGGTGGATGTAAAAATGCGATTAAGGAAAGAAAAGAGAGAAATAATAGCAAAACTCCACTACAGGTAACTTTTCAAAATTTTTCATTAATTGTTTCATTCCTCTGAACTAAAGACTACGGATGGAGTCAGTCGGTGAGTTCATCTGGTTCTGGCAGTGTTAATTCTACAGCAAAGACTGCTTTTGATCCAGATCCCATCCTGTACCTACAGTAGTAGCTGCAACAGTGGCTCCAATATAGCAACAATGATGAGGACAGGCAATGTTTTGCTCTGTTGTTCATAGAACAGCTATGAGTTAGATCTGAGTCTCTGGCACCATTGACCTGACCCCGGGGTTTTGTGTGTGTCCAGGTAGGGCTTTCAGTGGTCCACTTTTTTTAAAGTAGATCTTTCCTCCAAGGTGCCTCTGGGTGAACTCAGATTTGCAAACTTTTGATTAGCAGTTGAATATGGTTAACCATTTTCATGCCCAAACCTTACTAGGGCTCCCAGCGAAGTATCAAAGTCCAAGGTTAGGAAATCTAGAACACGTTCACTGACAGTAACTCTAGACTTTGACAACAATGGTTCTCAACTTGACTTGCATATTGCAGTCCCCTGGGATTTAAAAAGCTTTAAAAAGCACTGTTGCCTCAATCTACATCCCCAGAATTTTTATTTGCACCAGTATGGAACCAAGGTGTTCGAATTTTAAAACCTTCCCCACACTTTTCTAATTGAAGAAACAGTTAGCAAAATAGTTGTAGAATCCCATATCTGGGCTACAGATCTTCTGCCTGCAGTCCAAAAGATTCTTTGGGGGGAAGAAATAGATAGGGTGTTGTCCACATGGAGCCTTCTGATTCTGCAGGTCCTGTCTATAAATGGCGAGTGGCATTCAAGGACGGAAGTCCACCCTAGCATACCTACCCCTATTCACTTCTCAACAAGTTTGGGTCAGAACTTATGGAGCTAATCGGGGTTTTTCCCTATTCCTAACAATAGGTAGGCGTCATGGGTCAAAGATGAATGCTTTCTAGACATTTCTTTTCAGCTGAAACCAAACCTCATACCAATCATGAGCTCATATCTGCTGCCCATAATTCAGATTGGCCTCCATTTCCCTTTTTCCTAATTAGTAGGCCAACGGCAAGCATTTGATTTTCACAGGAGTGAGCATAGGAAGAAACCTGTCGTCCTCAAGTTGATCCTGAGTCCTGGAGGCTACAGATGTTACGGTGTAGAATTGTTCCACGGTGTTTTCTTGACTGCAGTCTTTATGGAAGCAGTGGGCCAGACCTTTCTTCCACAGTAGTTTTGAACCATCCACCGTGAGGGTGGGAGGCGATCACACACAGTTTACACTACCCAGGCTCTTAAGAGTAGGACAAGAACTTCAAATTTCCCATGGGTAGAGATAGGGCTAATTCCACTTTAAGAATTTGCTGAAGCCATGCATTTAAAGAAGCGACAGCTTTCTCTCGGACGCCTTTGTGAATCTGTGTCTCATTAATGAATCACCCACATAAATGGAAGCCCTTTGTTGAATTTTCCAGAATTTCAAATCTAATCATGGCAAAGCCAACAGAGGGATGGAAGCCTTATCAGTAGTTGATTTTGCAAGGCTGCCACACGGCTGGGCTCAGATACAGGCAGTGTCCTGTTTTCCCTCCATGCTGGACTCACTGCTTGCCACTCTGTTGAACTCTTTAGTTCTGTGGAAATATAAACAGACGTCTCTGTGTGCTTTGGAGTTTTATTTTTGCTTGAAAAAATAACGTTTTCACATTAAATAATACTGACCACCATGACTTCGAAATCTAGAGGTGATAGAAGAGGAATTTCTGAAATGTATCTAGTGGGTGGGGGGGGAGGCACTATTTTCAAAACAAAGATACACATTTTGCTATTTTCCATTCTGTCGCTATGAAGTTTATTTGATAATCAATAATCCTGAAATAATTTTTCCACTGATTAAACTAGTGAGGATACTGAATATACCTTTGTACATGGTTAAAAAAAACTGGCAGAAAACACAGTGGACTGAAGTCTACTGCATTTTCTAGGAGTAAGATGTTTTGTGGACTTTCTGACGGGGGGCTTGAGAACGATATTGGAGATAAGGGAGCTGAGCTCCACTAGGTGGGATCCCAGGGGCCCAAAAGCCACCGCTTTCTTGATGCTGGTAGTGCTCAGCTTGTGGAACAGAGGCCCAGCTGGGACTAGATCAAATCAGCCACATCCAGTAACAAAATAATTCCTCTTTCTGTGTAAACGTATGAACTTTAATGCCAAGAAGGAAATCTCTTGTATATCTTCAGACCACAAAGCACTGTCTTCTTACTGCCAGACAAACATCAGGCACATATCCCCAGAATGACAGTCTGACGATGCGTTGATAAGGGATTTAGTTGTCAGTGGAAGAGAATCATGGAATTGACTCTTAATAAAGGCCATTGATAAACCATCCCACACATCACTAGGGGGTGGAGGGGGGCTTCTTCTATATTTTATTTTTAGCTTTTTATTGTGAATTGGGTGAAGGTTTGCTGAGTAAACCAGGTTCTCATTTAAAAATTCATCCACTTTTTGTCCCATGCCCCTGTTTGCATCGTCCGTAATACAATGCCACTCATCAAATGCCCACCCTGTGCTTCCCTTTCAGTTCCTCCTTCTTTCCCCAAACGTCCAACCTTCTGAAATTTGTTCTTGGGTAAATGCTACCCTTTTGATCACAAATGTTTGATTGTTCGAGGGAGTGTTGCTTCCCTAATGTTATCACTTACCTGATACATCGGTCTTTGATTTGGCTGAAAAGGAAACCACAGGGATGAGTTCAATGCTATAATCGCAGGAGTCCCATTCATCTCTATCAGAGCAGGAAGGCTAGTCCTATTTGTTATTTTGAATTTTCCCCACCTTTTTCTCCCCTTCTATCTGGGGGCTTCTATTGAGATCTCTTTTAGAGCAGTTGGTAGCAGGTCTTTCCAGCTCTGATTTCAGAGTTGGGGTGCCTGAGTTTCGTGGCAGTGAAACGAATCTTTAGGACTAATTGTTTTCATGAACTAATTGTTTTTCTAAAGTCTTCTGGATGGGGTTGACAAAACATATTTGTGATTGGGTTTTTACATGTGCTATCAACATATCCATGAATATAGTAAAGCATGTAGCCCTGCTGGAATAGAGGCTATGTGTTGGAGACTGCGATCCACATGGTCAGCAGTTCAAAAGGACCAGAAGCTCTGAGGAAGAAAGACTGGGCTTTCTACTCCTATAAACAGTTAAAGTCTCAGAAGCCCACACTGGACTTCCTATGGGTCAGCATTAACTCCAAGTTATGAAAATTTCTTAGCAGTAACCAAACACCTGGATGGAATACATTGCTGAGCTTTGGGCCTCAGGATCGTGGTCTCGAGGGAATCAAATTCCATTGCTACAAAATAGTCTGCCAAAGCATCGGAGACACAGTGCAGGAATTGTGCCTGCTCTAACCCCCCTCACATCAGGGCATAACACAAAGGGAGTTCAACAGAGCAGCAAGGGGAGCAAAGCAACAAGGTCCCCTAGGAATTCTGAAAATAGACTTCAGAATCAGGAGGTGGGGGGGGTGGGGGGTGGGGCAGGGCTTGGCGCTGCATCAGACCAGATTGGAAAACATCCATCAGGGTCAACAGACAGACTTGGAACTACTCATAGGCTTTTAAAAAAATTTATTTTCTTTCATGTCTATCTAGATAAGATAGGCAGGATAAACAATCCCAAGGAGAAAACTATGGGACCAACTGTTCAGAGGGGGACAGGGGAGAGAAGAAGCTCGGGGAAAGGGAGGGAGGAGCCAACAAACTCAGGGACAAGGGAACAACAAATTATCTAATTTAATGGCACGGAGGGCATAGAATGCTTGGTGGGGTTCGATCAAGGGCAATGTAGCCGAAAGGAAGTACAGAGAGCCGAATGAAGGTTGAACATGATAGTGGGACAGGAGGAAAGTAAAAGGAAATAGAGGAAAGAATGACAAGGCAAAAGACATTTATAGAGATATAAACACAGACATGTACATATGTAAGTATATTAATATATAATGATAGGGATATAGGTCTATGTATATATATATGTATATATATGTGTGTGTGTATAAATATATACACACACACACACACACACACACATATATATATATATGGGTTAAGTATTAAGGTAGCAGATGGACTTTGGGCCTCTACGCAAGTCCTCCATCAATGCAAGAACACTTTGTTCTAGTAACTTGACATTCTGTGATGCTTACCTTCCCAATACAATCACTGAAGACAAAATAGGTGAACAAGCTAATGTGGTGACGACAGCTGATGGTGCTCGGCTATTACAAGATATAGTATCTGCAGTCTTAAAGGCTTAAAGTTAAACCAGCAGCCATCTAGCAGGGAAACAGCAAAGCCCACATGGAAGAAGTACACCAACACATGTGATCACAGGGTATCGATGGGATCAAGTATCAGGCATCAGAAGATCCCAAACAATCAACCATTTTGATGTGAATGAGGGGGATCAGAATGAAGACTCAAAGCACATCTGTATACAATTACACATACTCTCACACAAGGATCACAAGGAGGGGATGAGCCAGCTAGGGTGCAGTGTAGCACTGACGAAACACACAACATTTCTCTGGTCCTTTAATGATTCCTCCCCACCACTATCATGACCCCAGTTCTACATTACAAATTTGGCTAGACCAGAGCATGTACACTGGTACAGATAAGTGTTCTGGACACACAGAATGCGGGACAGAGAAACCCCTCAGGACCAATAATGAGAGTAACCCCTCAGGACCAATAATGATAGCCTGAAGGTAGGGGGAAGATGGGGGGGGAAGGAAGAGAAGGGGGAACTGATCACAATGATCAACATCCAACCCTCCTGCCCAGGGGGACAAGCAACAGAAACGTGTGTAAGGGGAGACAGCAGACAGTGTAAAATATGAAAATAAAAATAATTTATAAATTATCAAGGGCTCATGAGGGCGGGAGGGGGGGGAGGGTGAAAAAGAGTATCTGGTACCAAAAGCTCAAGTAGAAAGTAATTGTCTTGGAAGTGATGATGGCAACATATGGACAAATGTGCTTGATACCATGGATGTATGGATTGTTATAAGAGCTGTAAGAGCCCCCAATAAAATGATTTTTTTTAAATAGTCTACCAAGAAAATGTTCTACATCCAACTTTGACAAGTAGCAATTGGGGCCTTAAATGCATGCAAGTGGCTATCTAAGGCACAACGATTGGTCTCTCCCCATCTGAGGCTGAGTCTTAAAAGACAAGTAGTCTTTGCCTTTTCATTGAGTGCTTACATTTGGAGTCTGGAGCTACGAAGTCCATGTACCAGGAGGTGTGCTGAGGAAGCACACTGTATGAAAGGGCCACAAGAGGTGTTTGTTTAATGGCTTCGGCTGTCCTCCAGCACAGTTCCACCCAATACAACTGCACGCCCTATCGGTCCACCGTGAATGTCCAGTCCAGCCTTCAGATGTCTACTGCCAGGCTGAATTCTTACTTAAAATTTTGACAGGCCCTCAAGCTAGAACTGCCCTGTTGAGTCCTTCCAAAACACTGACCCTCCATCCCTAAAATAAAATGATTGTTTTTATTCAGTAAGTCTTAGGGTGATTTGTCAGGTAGTGATAATAACCAGACAGAATTATTCCAGGACTACTATACTTCCTAATGTTTAGACTACTTTGTAAATCTAGAGAGGTTTCTTATCTTTCTTAGTCTAAGAAGTTTCTGATCATACTCAGAAAGAAGGCATCTTTTCTGAGACATGGGACCTTTGAACTTCCCCACATTCTGGTGCCTTAGGAATTGTTAACAGCTCACTGGCCTCAATAAGAAGTCAAATCACTACATAATCTGACAGAGAAATTTGCATCTACTAGAACTCTTCTAAGAAATATTTCTCCATATCTTTGGGAAAACAACTTGGTTAAACTCACTCGTTGGAAGTTAGGTGAGAATAATGCAGAGTGAGATGATCAAGACGGGTTCAAATCATAATAAATCGTTGCTGCAGTTTCTTTGAAAATGGAAAGGTGACTGTATGGATGATACCCATTGTATCTGAGTCAATTTCAACTCCGATGATGCAGTGGTTAAGTGCTCAACTGCTAAGCAAGGAGTCAGCAGTTTGTGCACACCTAGCCTCTTCATAGGAGTCTACTTCCATGAATATGACAGTGGTGGAAATCCCTGTGAGCAGCTCTACTCTGCCCTGCAGGGACTCTTTGAATCTGTAAACTTTAGACTCTTCTGTTTAGTTGAGCACCTACTTAAGTAGGATCGAATGCTTAGGAGAAGAGCTGAATTGTTCAGTAAAAGAGGCTAAGGTTGATCATTGTTTGGAAAAAGTGAAAAAGAATGTGCAATGTGTTGTGTAGCTAAAATGAGAACTTGGAAGAACAGACATGTTGAGCAATACTTTGAAAGAATTTACTGTGGGAATGTAAGGAAAGCCTTATCCCTTGTCAAAGCTTCAAGCACTTCAATGATGAATACATTCGTGGCAGTTACATCATCTCCCGTCAACTTGAGCGAAGGAGTGAAGTCTAACCTGTCAATCAGGTCATAGCCAATGGTGCCTCTGTGTGGGCATGGCTTTTCCAGAGGATTCTGGGAACTCCTATCTTCCTCCCTGGAGGCAGGACACACACACTCTCTCTCCTCTTCATATTCTGTTGACAAGTCACATGGAGCTATGCTGATGACAGCCAGAGCCCTGGGGCTGGAGGAGCCACCTGGAGAGCCGCTCCAGTGCTGAGATGCTTCCACAAGACTTTCCACCCACTGATCTGTATCTTCCTGCATTTGGCATCATTGCATGTGCTGCGTGAGTCTGTAGAAGAATATATGGACTAGTATTGGACATATGGGCTAATATTGGACTTATGGGCTAATATCAAACTTATGTACTTGATCTGGACTGGGCAGGGATGTTTTCTTAATACAAAAGTACCTTTTGTAATTATTTAATATACAATTATTCTTTGATATAAAGCTTTTTTCTATACATATATGAGACTCCCTGGATTAGTTTCTCTAGTCCACCCAGAGTAACACAACATTGTTCAATAAAATTTAGAGAAATTAATAGGTATTGTGGTTAACAAGTGGGAGAAAGACGGGCTTTCTAATCTTAAAAACAATCTCAGAAGTTCATAGGGCCGTTTCTGTAGACCCTATGCTATAGGGTCTTGTGAGTCAGTCAATCAGATGGCAGTAGCTAGTTGTTTTTGTTTATTTTGTTGGTTAGCAAAGGGATGAAAAAATATTTATGCAGTGACCATCTGATATCTGGATATCCCACATATTGATAAAAATATAACAAGAGATATGAGATTAGAAAGTGTGTGGGGGGTGGGAGGCAGAAACTAAAAAAAATAACATCTATTCATAGAAAGTCCATTAAGGGTTTGGGTTTTTGTTTTGTTTTTTCCAAAAAAGCTTCCCAGACCCCAAACTTTTTTATCGGGAGCTAATACAGATATATCATTCCATAGTTCAATCACATCAAGTAGAATCATACAGTTGCTACTACAATCAGTTTCAAAACATGCTCTTTCTTCTTGAACTCCTTGATATCATCATCCCTTTACCCCACCCCATCCCACCCCCACACACCTTGCCCCACTGTGTGCCCCAGGAAAGCTTTGTATTCACACTATTCTCTAAAGTCTCAAAGAAAAGTTAGAGAGACGCAGGGATTTCAAAGTACTGAGTAGTGTTGTTGGTGTTATTTTTCTGTAGATGCTAATAGTTTTGTAATTCTAAAGGGCAAAATCTTGTGGGAAAGAATGACTTGACTGTGAATGGATGGGAAGAGCCATATACCAGAAACCCATAAAAATGGCCAAATGATTTTGCCAACTTCTTATGCTGGACCTTCATCTTAACGCTTTGCAGTTGTCCCTCTATCGCTTACATTTTTAAGGAGCAAACTGATTTTGATGAACACATCTGCACTAAACTGATAATAACTAGTAGTTAGTGAATATAACTTAACATAGTTCAGTTCTTTCAATCATTTTTATTTGGAGCCTATAGATTTGTGTAGCCTTACCTCACATAAACCTCACTGTGAGACAAGTAGAGCATACGTTTTCTTTAAATTAAATGCAACCTTCCACCCTCCAGAGATAGTAGGACAATTAAATTCCAATCATTATTGGCATGAATTGGAAAAGTCTGTTCCTTAGTTTCCACCTATAATGTTGGAGCTTGGAATGATTCCTGGAAGTCGTCGTTGGCCTTCAGCTCATTCTACCTTCTGATACAGACCTATCTCCAGGCTGCTTTCTCCAGACCACACTGCTGTCTGGAATCTGGTGGCTGAAGTGTCTTCCCTGCTGTGTAGGAGCAGATCAACTTCAGCTCATTTTAGGCGTCCCGCACTGGTGTCTATCCTCCTTAGCTGCAGCCTTCTTAAAATGTGTCTCTTCTCTGAGTCTGCTTTGTGGGGAATGCATCCTGCCCCTCCCACGTGAAGTTACTTCTCCCAGTCTTCGGGACTCTTCCATCAGTTAAGGATTTACCTCCTCAAGAGTTCAGTCCTTGGGGCTACAAAAGCCAAGGAGCTCCACTGTCTATAATAATCCTTGCTTTTTGCAATAACAAAAGCACCCTCCCTTTGAGGCAATGGATGGACATAAAAAGCAAGGCTACTTTCCTCGGATCTGGAGAGGAGAGCATTACAAGAACAGTGTGTGAATTAGCGTCACAGAATAACCCCCAGTATTCAGTCACCAGATACCAGTCATATCTAATCCCCCAAATGAAACCTGCAGCACATGTTGCTGGAGGCAGGGTAGTTCAGCAGTAGCATTTTAGTCTTCTAAGTGGGAATCAAGATGGGCAGCTGATGTACCTCCCAGGAAACCAAATGCACCTTAACTTCCAGACTAAGACAGACTAGGAAGAGAGGCCTATTAATCTACTTCTAAAAAAATCAGTGAGTGAAAATTCTATGAATTAATCCTAAATATAGAAAAACCATTAGTGCCCACAAAACATCTTCTAAAGCTAATTGAGGAGTGTAACTAAGTTGCAGATCAATGCACAAAAATCAGCTGGGTTTCTATACACCAGCAGGGAGAAGCATTAAAGGGAAATTAGGGGGAAAATCCATCTACAATTGCCTCTAAGAGAATGAAATACCTGGGAATAAATCCAGTCAGGAACATGAAGGACTTATACAATGAACACCATAAAACACAGCTGAGAGAGATTAAAGAAAACTTAAATAAGTGGAAAGATGTTCTATAATAGGTTTAGATTTAATATTGTCAAAATGTCAATACTACCCAAAGTGATCTACCTATAACTTCAATACAATGCTGATAAAAATTCCATCAGCCTTCTTTACAGAAATAGAAAAACAGACATCGACCTTACATGGAATGGCAAGAGGCCCTGAGTAGCTAAAGCATTGTTGAAAGAAAAAACAAAAAGTAGGAGCTCATAGTCCACGATTTTAAAATATACTATATTACACTAATGAAAATAGCCCCGTACAGGTATGATACATAAACCAATGGAATAGAATTGAGAGTCTAGAAATAATGGTCAATTGATTTTTGACAAGGGTCCTAAGCCCATTCAATGGGCAAAGAAGGTTTTCTTCAATAACTAATACTGAAAAAATTGGATTCCCACATGCATAACAATGAAACAGGATCCAAGTCTCACATTACATACAGAAACGAATTCAAAATGGGTTAAGGACCTAAATGTGCAGCTAAAACCTTAAAATTCTTAGAGGAAAATGCATGAGCAACACTGTCATGCCCGGCTTTTTAAAGCTTTTCTATTGGCATGTCATTTGTATATCATACCATTCAATAGTTCAGTCAGATCCAGGAGAGTTGTACAATCATCACCACAATCAGTTTTAGAACATATTCTTCTTTCCTCATTTTCCTCCAGCCTCTCCTGCCAGGCTCCCAAGAAACCATTAATCCAGTTAGTGTCTAAGGGTGGGTTGGAAAGGGGGAACCGATCACAAGGATCCAAGGATTTACATGTGACCTCCTCCCTGGGGGATGGACAACAGAAAAGTGGGTAAAGGGAGATGTCGGACAGTATAAGATATGACAAAATAATAATTTATAAGTTATCAAGGGTTCATGAGGGAGGAGGGAGCAGGGAGGGAGGGGAAAAATGAGCTGATGCCAGAGGCTTAAGTAGAGAGCAAATGTTTTGAGAATGATGAGGACAACGAATGTACAAATGTGCTTGACACAATTGATGTATGTATGATTGTGATAAGAGTTGTATGAGGCCCTAATAAAATGATTAAAAACAAATCCAGTTACTATCTATAGGTTTACCTATCCTGGTTTTCATCTACAGAAAAACATTAGAACAAACAAAGAACCCTAACATCAATAACAAAGTAAAACATATTAAAAACCCTTCATTGAAAAGAAAAAAATTAAAAGGTAGAATAAATTTAAAATCGATCAAAAAGGACATCAAATGATAAGGTATGAAATTTTAAGCTAACTGTATCTGCAATACTCCACATTCTAATGCAGTCAGCATGACAGCAAGGCTATTCACATCAGTGCTGGAAGTCACATTGCTAACCCGATCTCAGTGCGTGGAGGCTTTAATTCTCCCCCATTAGAGGCTTCAAACTTAAGGTGGTCACCTTGGAGACCACATAACCAGAGTGACTTTAGAATCTCTGACTATGGTGTCCTTGCCTTTGGCAAAGGCTAAGTGAGCTCACCTGCCCAGCCCTCTTCCATTTTCCTTTCCTCCCTCAGCATTCCACCTCCTGCAGGTGAGCCGTGCTTGCTGGGACACAGGCTTGCTACATCGCTGAGAATTTCACATTGGGAAGACCTTTTTTCCTGTCCCGGCCCCTGCCCTCCAAGATAACGTCAGCAGTGATTCTGGGTGAGTTCGTCAAAGGCAGACTCTGTCCTACTTGGTGCCTGCCGGAAATAGCTGGCTTGGAAAACAGCAACAACAAAAAATATCTTTCTTTTTTGGGAAGAATCAACAAGACCCCTGGTGCTGTATAAACCTCACACTTCCTTCATGCCACTTGTTTACAGGTGGCCCAGAGCAGGGACAATGAGGTCAAGGAGCCACCACATGGCCATTTCCCTTTTTACTGGGCCCAGGTGACCTGTGCGATTACTGCAGACCCACGGGCTGCTCACGGTCTCCGTGTCTGACCTGTGACTTCAGAGAAAGCCAACATCCTGGGTGGTTCCTGATGATCCTGGTAATCTTTAACAATCAGAAATACGCTGTTGTTTTGTCTTCTAGTTGGTTCCAACGCATAGTGGCCTTTTGTACAACAGAATAAAACACTGCCCAGTCCCGCGCCACCCTCAATCTTTGTTGTTAACGCTTGAATCCATTGTGGCGGCCATTCTGTCACTGAATCTTGTCTAGCGCCTTCCTCTATTTTTGCTGCCCCTCTGTTTTACCCAGCATGCTTCCCTCTCCAGGGACTGGCCTCTCCTGATGACATGTCCAAAGTCCCTGAGAGGGAAGTCTCGCCCTCCTGGCCTCTAAGAAGCCTTCTGACTGTGCATCTTCCCGGGCAGTCGTGTTTGTTCTGTTGGCAATCCGTGTTCCTTTCAATATTCTCCGCCAGCATCCTAACGCACATGCATCCATCCCGTGTCCCTCGTCCCTCGTCCTTGTTCAGTGCCCAATTTCCACATGCTGATGAGGCAGTGGGAACCACCACGGCTTGATTCAGGTGCACCTTAGTCTTCAAAGGAACATTCTGGCTTTCAACACTTTGAAGAGGCCTTGGGCAGCAGACGTGAAATACCGGTGGCATAGCTTCCAGCATCAGCGCACCACGTAAAGCCACTACCACAAGCGGCAGACAAGTGGTGAAATAAAAATATAGACAGCTTCCTATCTCCAAAGTCAGAGCTGCAGTCCAGGAGGGAACAGCTTATATTACTCACAAGGCAGAGTTTTGCATCTCACATGGATCAGGCAGCCAAAAGTCCACACCTGGCTCTCTGGTTTCTTCTTTCATTATTTTGGGAGCCCCACTTTACAGAGGAGGTAAACTGAGGGTCAGAGGGACGAAGTGACTCATTTCCAGTTCTGGAGCTAATTCATTGTATAGTGCAGGAGTCGACGATAAGATCTGTGTTTCCCTGCACCCCCCACTCCCACCCCCAGCCTTTTTCTGAGGTGGCTGTCACGGAAACAACTTTAGGTCTAGGAAACTTTCTGCCACTGCGAGAGGCTAAATTCCCTATTAAGGAAATCAGACACGGGTTTATGAAATCCGAGCAAAGTATTTCTGGCAGGCACTGGTAGATCACAATTGGCAGGTGAAGTCTCTCTTAATTATTTTAGAGTTGCTTGCTGTTTATGCGCTGTTAGTTTAATTGAAGCACTAGTGGGCATAGTGGGTATGTTTGTGTGTGTTCAAGGTGTGCATGGAACGGGCAAACATGCTGCAACTCAGAGCTGAGTCAAGGCAAGGAACAACAGCAACTAGAGTGTGCTGACGTTTTGAAAAACATTGTGGCCACGCAAAATGTTCTGCCAACGGCAACATGGGCTAGCTCTCTATCGTCCCAATCCCAACAGGTTATATTTGCAGGTTCTGTTGGCCATGAAGGCCAAGGCTAATACACTCCATTCTGTGTACTTGGGTTACCTGGCATGACCAACAGTTCCACTGGAGGAGCTGATTTTCAGTTCTTTTCACCCAACTGTACCTTTTCTAGAAAATCTTCAATGTGTTGGACAAGTATCTCTCAGGGAGAAGTTGGAGCCTTTTGACACCAGCTCTCCCCTCCCCCATAGGATGAGGCTTTCATTAGGATCATGTAATAATAATTAAATCAAATGTTTGCTATGCACATCCACCAAACAGACACTGCCTCACTCTCCAAAGCGGGCTAACGGCAAAGGCAGCAGCTGCATGTTGTCAGATGAAAAATCTGGGATCTAAGATTTTAAATAATATACCCCCAAAGGTCCTCTTTAAAATGACGGAGCTAAGGGCAAGGATAAATTATGCACATGGGGTAGATGGGAATAGGCACTAGATGCCCAGGCATCAAGCTGTCAGTAGCCAGCCTCCTAAATTAGAAAACAAGTTTAATCTTCATCTTCTACTTTCAGAAAAATTACTCCTGTCAGGATAGGCCATATTTTTTCATTTGGTGCATTAAAAAAATTATTAGGATTTATTTCCTTGAAGAAAAGTACTTCTTTTTTCTACATGAGAAAAAGACACAAAACTTTTATTCGTATTGTTCACATGAAAACATTCTGAGCTGATGGGATAAAGACTATCTTGTCCTAAAAAATATTTTTCTTGGATGTTTAAATGGACCTACAGATGGAGACTTTTATAGAAAATTGGCTACAAGGTATCAGTGGCATAAATGGCTGTCTCAGTACTCGTCATGTTCTTCGGTGCTGTCTGGTCAGTTCTGACTCATGGTAACCCTGCATCTAACAGGAGGAAACACTGCCCAGTCCTGTGCCATCCTCACCACGGTTGCTGTGTGTGTTAGTCTGGGTAGAGTAGAAAACAAATTCAAAGACTCTCATATGTGTTTAAGAAAGAGCTTTATATACAAAAGCAGCTGAATATTGAGAAAACAACCGAGCCCAGTCCAGATCAAGTCCAAAAGTCTGATATTAGCCTATTTCCAATACCAATTCATTAAGTCCTCTTCAGTCTCTTGAAACATATGCAATGACACTGAATGCAGGAAGATCACAGGCCAGTTGACGCAAAGTCTTGTGGATCCAGTGGTGGTAAAGGCATCTCAGTGATGGCCAGCATCTCCATGTGGTTCCTTCAGCTTCCAGGGCATGGGCTCTATCAGTATAGGGCAATGTGTCTTGTCAGTAGAGCACTTCTAAGGGAGTGAGGGGAGAGAGAAAGTGTCTCCTGTCTCCAAGGAGGGGAATACAGGTGTTCCCCGAATTCTCAGGAGAAGGCCATGCCCACCCAGAGGCCTCCTTGTCTATGATCTGATGGACAGACTAGACTCCACTCCTTCGCTCTTAATCCTCTCAAGACCCAATTGACACCAGATTACGTAATTACCACATTATGCTTGAGTCCATTGTTATAGCCCCTGTATCAATCCATATCATTGAAGGTCTTCCTCCTTTTTTCTGACCCTCTGCTTTGCCAAGCATGATGGTCTTCCCCAGTGATTTGCCCCACCTGATGGCATGTCTAAAGAACATGAGATAAACTCTTACTATTCTTACTTCTAAGGAGCATTCTGCCTGGTGGCTTGGTGGATTGTGTGCTGAGCTGTTAACCACAAAGTCAGCAGTTTGAAACCACAAGCCTCTCCATAGGAGAAAGATGAGGCTTTCTGCTCCTATAAAGACGTACAGCCGTAGAAATCCACAGGGGCGGTTCCCTTCTGTTATTTGGGATCTCTGTGAGTCAGAATCGACTTGATGGTAGTGAGGGAGCAGTCCGGAGTATATTTAATGTTCCTAGCCAACACCATAGTTCAAAGGCATCAATTCTTCTCCAGTCTTCTTTATTCCTTTTTGTAGGTTTCAAATCTATAGAGGTGATTAAGAGTAGTATGGCTTGGGTCAGGCTTGCCTTAGGCTTCAAAACAACATCTTTACTTTTAACTTTTGCAGGAGATTTTTGGAGAAATCTTTTTTAAGAGATCTTTTGCAGATTTTTCCAAGGAAGTGCGTTACTTATTTCCTGACTGCTGCTTCTGCGGGGCTTGATTCGGAATCCAAGTCAAATGAAACCGTAGACAACTTAAACTTTCTTCGTTTATCGTGATGTTGCCGATTGGTTCTCTTTATGTGGAAGTGGAGTCCACATTGAAGTTCACCAATAGGTCCTTCAAGTCCTCTTCACTTTCAACAAGCAAGGGCTTGTCACCTGCATATTGCAGGTTGCTAATGAGTATTTCACATACGGATGCCTCATTCCTTTTAATATAATGCAGCTTCTTGAATTATTTGCTTTACCTATAGATTGAATAACTACCATGAAACCCCAATGCACGCCTTCCCTGGTTTTACATTATTACATACCATACCATATCCACTTTTCTCTTCAGGTAACAACCTCTTGGTCTATGTACAGGTTTCGCCTAAGCACAACTCAGTGTTCTGAAACTCCAATTCTTTGCAATGTTATTCACATCTGCTTGTTATGACCCATAGAGCTCAACGTCTTTAAACAGTCAATGAGACTCAGACATCCATCTTTCTGTTAACCTCTGCTTTCAGCTAGGATCCATCCAATATCAACAATGACAACTCTCCTCCCAGGTCTTCTTCTGAATCTGGGCTTAAGTCTGGCAGCTTCCTACTGCTGTTTTTGAATCATGGTCAGGAGGATTTTATTTGTGTGAGATATTAATATTTTTCAATAATGTCTGCATTCTGTTTAGTTATTTATCTTTGGAATGGACATGAATATGGATCTTTCCAGTCAATTGACCAGGTAGCTGCCTTCCAAATTTCTTGGCATATACTAGTCAGTGCTTCCAGTACTACATTCATTTGTTGAAACATCCACAAAAATATTCCATCAATTCTTGAAACTTTTTCTTTTTGCCAGTGACTTCAGCGAATGATGACTCCCTCCTCCAATATGATTGGCTCTTGTTGGATGTGACTTCCTGGAATGGTTGAATGTCAACCGAGGTTTTGTTTTGCGTTTTTGTCAGTACAGTGACTGTATCATCTCCATCATTTTGGGGTGTGTCCTGCATGGTTCAATATTTTGCCCACAGAATCCTTCAGGCTTGGAGTTTTTATTTCTTCCGGTTTGAGAAATGTTTTACCCCCAGAATCCTTCAATACAACAACTCAAGGCTTGAATGCTTGTTTTATCCCCTTGGTCTATACATCATGAAGTACATGCAGCACTCTGACATAATAACATTTTAGGAGGAAAGTAGTCAACCGTTGTTGGTGTTGGGGGCTGTCCAATCAGTTCAGCCTCAGGCAAACTCTACGGACAGCAGAAGGAAGCACTGCATGAGTCTTGTTTCAGCCACCCTCGCATCATTGTTATGTTTGAACCCATTGTTTCCGTCACTATATCACTTCATCTTGCCGATGATGTAGCCCTTCACCACTCCTCCTTTTCATTGCCCCTTCCTTCACCAAGCATGATGTCATTCTCCAGGGACTGGTCTCTCCTGACAACATGTCCAAAGTAGCTGAGACAAAACCTTGCCATCCTTGCCCCTCTTCTGGCCATACTTATTCCAAGACAAAGGTATTTGTTATTTTGCAGTCATTTGTACTTTCAGTGTTCTTCAACAGCACCCCAATTCTAATGTATCCATTCTTCTTGGGTCTTCCTGCGGTCCAACTTTCACATTCATATGAGAAGATCTGTTTAATAGGATGTGAAAACAAGGTGTGGTGTATTCATCGAATGAAATATCTGCTACTAGTGAAAATGAATGATGTATCACTGTGCACATCAATATGAAGCAATGACATGGCTTAATAATGTGAAGCAAAAAAGAGGAATGCGAGAGGAATAAATAACTATGAGGAATAAATAGCTGAGTCCATTTGTATAAAATCCAAAAGGGTGTAAAATTAACCAATCTATTTTATAGACATACAAACGTGTGGAATGCTATAGAGAATTTCCAAGCAGTAATAACTCTCAATTCAGGACATAGGTTGCATCTGGGCACACAGAGAGCTTCAGCTGAGCGTGCCAAACTGAGAGGTGGGTGAGCTTTTCAGCCTCTCCTGTTCTCTCTCTCACTCTTTACATATGTCATGAGTTTTTTTAAGTGCCTTGGAGACAAATACTCCCTGTCCAAATGTGCAAAGCGAAAGACCTATTTATCGTTTTTTTGCGGCAGGCTGCCTTCTTTGGAGCGTGACTTACTGAGTTCCTGTCACGTAAAAACACATCACAGATAAAACATTGAACACAACTCAAAAGACCCTCCTCTGGAGGAATGGGGAGCTACCTAATGTTACCACCTTTGTCCTGTTTCAACAACATCCAGCTAGCGTGGAGACCATGCCTTTGCCCTAAGCCCAATAGCCAGTGAAATAACCACTGGCATTAACCCTGCCCTTGATACCGTGTGGCCTCAGTTTCTCCACCTGTAAAATGGAAGTATGAAAGACACCTAGCTCACTGGGTTTTTATAAGGGCAAAAATAGTTACCTCATGCAAGATGCCTGACAGGTAGCCAGTACTCACAAGTCCTGCCATCATCGTTTCATGGTCCAGGAAAGTCTCCTTGTGTTCTCCCAGGTGACCCTCAGTTTTAAATTGGCCCTATAACTACATATTTCTAATCAAATCCCTTTCATAGTTCACGGTGACATGCATCCTAATTTGCTATTAGATAGTCACTCTTCTAGTCATTTTGAACTTCAAAAGCAGAAAAGAATGAAAGAAAGAAATTGCTCTACTTATATTTCTTTCTTCCCAGAAGCACTAGCTGAGGTCAGAAGAGCATTACCTCAGAGTACCCAGACGTTATTTAAACAAATTACTCCGGGTCAGCAGGAGGGGAGCCCAAGGCAGAGGAGGCCAAGAGAACCCCAGAGAAGGAGTGAAGAATGGGTCTTTTGTTGGCTCCCCAGCACATTATTTAGAAATTGTCTTGCTAATCTGGCCAGCTGGCTGCAAACCCTAGGAAAACACACGGATCCATATGGATTTGCTGGACAAGTACCCTGCAACCAGGCAGGTGACCTAGCCTGAAGGGCCTGTGTCAATTTGAGGGGAAAAAAATATATTCAAGGATTGCATTTTATGCTGCTGAGAGGTCCTCCTTGAACTGAAAGCCCAGTGTTGGTGAGGAAAGCATTTGCTTGAACCCGATAGTGCAGGTCTGAAGTTTTATTGCACCACTTCCTGGTAATGCGGCATGAGAAAAAGATGTCATTATTACCATGAACAAATTTCTGAATAATATATGAACACATTCTTAATCGCCCCACCGAATTCACAATAAAGAATTGAAAAGAAAATGTGAACCCCTTTGAGACTATCCTTCTTGCTTATCCTCCCACAATTATTTTTATGTATTTTCTTTTATAAAACCATGTATTGATAGAAATATATAGTGTATATATTTTAAAAACTAAAGCTATCTGTACCTGTTTATATTCACACCTACTTTCCTGTCTACCACAATCACGTGATATCAAGTGGCTCAATTTCTTGTATAATGAGAGGAAAGTGGCATCAAATTGCTGTTTTAATTTGTGTTTATTTGATTAGTTAGTGATACAGAACAACTTTTCATGAATGTATTAGGTATTTGCATTTTTCCTCTAAGACACTGCCTACAAATATGTACCTAAACCCTTTCTAGGTTCTATTCAGCTCTTTTAACTGAGTTGTAGCTTCAATATGGATTTCACAGCTGTTTAATTACTTCACCTTGGAAATATGCTTTAGTATCTTGTGGGAGTTTTTCTATTCGTCTAGAGCCAATGCTAGAGAATTTTTTTCTCTGAAAATTGTCATCTCATACCAAACCTGCGATCAAATGATTAATCTTTCTCTCCCTTTTGTAGAGATGAGGAAACAAAGCCACTAAAGATACAAAGTCACATCTAAATCCTAGATCCATGGACCTTGAGCCTTTTCCTGGAAACTTACGTTTTGCAATGTTGTCCAGGTGCCACAGAAGCCTAGAAACGTAGAGGGGAAGTACTCTAGGACTGAGTGCATCAAAGCAGCATGGGTCACAAGGCCTGATGGAATACTTTCTGATCATCCTGCATCTGCGAGTTGGGCCATCTCACAGCCTGTGTGAGTCCTTGTAGTGCTCAGGCAAAGTCTTTCAACATTTTGCTTGCATTTTCCATTTCAATTTGTTAGAAATAATAGGGCAGAACACATGGCTCAAATACTGCAAGATCTGAAACACGTGTTTGCACAATAAGACCACAGGGGTAGCACTACAGAACTTGAAGCCGATGTCCCCTTCCAGCAGGCTTAACGTGTCTATTGAGCACATGTAGTTCAAAAGTAAGTTTTGTTCACCTAAAATGTCAGGCCTTCAAGAAGCATACCAAAGGAGAATTCAAGGCTCTGCCCACTAGGAGCAAATCATCTTTTAGGACAGCAAAAGCCTCTCTTTCTTTAATGCCCCTTCTCCGTATTCAGAGAGTGATAGTTTGAAGACCTGGAAGTTCAGAAAAGGTAATGGAAGTCAAAGCAAGTTGAGGAGAGTACAGAGTCCTGTTCGCTCAGTCCCAAGTCAAAGTAGATTCCTTCCCAATGATCTTTGAGTCCCTCAATCAAGCTATATAAGGAACGCTTGATGCACCTTTCAGCTGAAGGTGGCAACCCAGGTCTGGTTTATGGAAAAGAGTCCTTGATCCTGAGAAGACTACGCGGAGTTCTACCAGACGTTCCTGGTTCTGCAGCAGGGTCTACGATACGAGATTCTCTTCTCCAGTCAGTGGAGCTTCCTCTCTTGGTGGGAGGTGTGCTTCTGCTCAGGTAGTTCTCTCCGGGGCTTCTTGTCTTTCTGGACTACGTTGCAGATGCTTTCAGAGTCCTGGAAATGGCTGCTTCTAGAACACCGGCATTTCCACCGTGGCCCACTTCAAAGCTCCCAATAGTTTAACAAACAGCAAATGTCTTGGCTATTTAACAATCAAGCTTCAGAGAGAGTAAGAGCTGGCTCCAGCAGATAGCTAATATAGGTTCAGCCAAAAATGCTCCTTCCATTGGTTCACAGGGTCCGTTGAAATTCTATAACTATCAGTACTTCCTAGGCCTGCTTCCACCTGAAGGGCACGTCTCCTTTCTAGTCCCTTTGTAGTGGAAATGGCTGACATTCCCTAGAGCTTAGTCAATGTCCTGTCCTCCCAAGGCGAACTACAGCTCTGCTTGCTTCCTCAGGATGGTTACCCATTCCCTCTGGCCAGAGATTTTAGTTATTAGGAAGTGTCTCGTCCTTCTTTTCTTTGGGTCTGTCATTCCTTCTTTCATTGCTATCTGTCATTCTCATCGTCAATGCTTCATCAGCTTCTACTGTGCACACCCACTGCATCAGAGGCAGTGCCATGGGGGGACAAGGAACGAAGCAGCCCATCAGCCAGAAGGCTGCTGCTATTCGTAGGAAGCAGCTACAGGAGGATTGCATCATGCTGGCGGATTGAATCGGGTCTGCAAAAGGCAGGGCGAAGCTGAATCACGATAAGCCAAGAAATGCACAGGTCAAAAGGGAGAGTCCCTGTAGCAAATGCCACGAGAGGGGTGCAGAGCAGAAAGGTGGGGTTGTCCGACGCAGTTGCTCGTTACCACTGATTCAGATCCCAACTCATGGGAAGCCTGTGTCCCATGGGATTGGATGTCTGTGTTCCACTGCAGGGAGCACTAGTCCAGTGAGCACGGTAAAAAGGGCCTCCTTGTACTTCTGTACTAATCTGTAGTTCACTACTCACTACAGCTCATAAGCAAACACAAGGGTGCCCTGCTCCATTAGCTTCATTAGGTACCCCGTCCCTGTCCGCATTTATACATTTGAAAAGAGCTGTTGATTTTACAGATTTTGCGGGGTCTGGAGAAAGATGGCCTCTCATAATACCAGCAATATCTTTGATGTGATGATAATGATGTCATTGTTCTTCATAAATTGGCGACTAAGCCAGTGGTTCTCAACCTTCCTAATGCCGTCACCCTCTCATACAGTTCCTCATGTTATGGCGTCCCCCCCCCCACAAAACCATAAAATTATTTTTGGTGCTACTTCATCACTGTAATTTTGCTACTGTTAAGAATCAGGCAACCCCTGTGAAAGGGTCGTTTGACCCCCAGAGGGGTCATGACCCACAGGTTGAGAACCGTGGTGGGTAATTTGACAGTCCCTAGAGTTGATCCATCAGGTTTGGGAAGGGGCTGGCCTGATATTTCTTCTTAGTCCATCCCAGTCGGGAAGCTCAGGGGAACCTGTGAAGCCTTCTACCAACAGGCCAGCCTCTTGGAAACTGAAGCTGGGTTTTCCACACGGAAGGCAAGCATTCCACACGGAACATCTCCACCCTTCCTCAAACACTAATGGCTTATAAATGAAAAGTGTTTCAACTTCCACCTTCTTCTCCTTCCATGACTCGACATTTAAATGTCTAATTCATTCCCATAAATGAAGTGCATTCTTTCATGAACTCCAACCATCAAAAGCCACCAGTAAACAAAAAACAAAAGCAAAATCCATTTTAAAATTATACAAGTGAAAGCAGGGGTACTCAGAAAATAAAACTTAATTTGGACATGATCTAATTTGCTTAGAATTAAAACCAGCTATAAAAGTTGGAGACAGTCATAAATATCAAATATTTGTACTGTGTTCTCACATAATTCAAAACACGTCTTCATGAAAACGTTTAGCTTTAATGTCTGTTCTTTTTCTTAATATGCTCTCATTAATCCTAACATTACAAAGTCTCCTACATGCTGGTATTTTCAGGCTGCTGGGCAGAGCTGGGAGGAAGGCAGAAACGCTGCACCATGAGGAATAGAGGAAATGCAGAATCCTAGTTTCCTGTGTGTTTCTTTGACCCGCTCCTCTAAAAGCAACCCACCTTGGGCCAGCCTCCTTTAGCTCTGCCCTCAGTCACCTCCAGCTCTACCTCCCACCTCAGCACCACCCTTCAGTTCTTCCCCTGCGGTCTGGCAAAATCAAAAGGAAGTGCACATCCGCTCAAGAAGGCAAATGAGATTACTTGACTTTTTTATAGTTGTTATTTTGAATTACACCTAATGAAAGAGGTATGTGGATGCATTTGTAGAAGAAAAGTTTAAACATTATAGGTCAAGCTGAAGCCTCTCTTACCAACTACAACTCAGCCTTGCCTGGGCTTGAATTCTCCCAGACACTTTCCTATGTGTACGCGTTGGCTAGTGTGGATTGCCCACAAATCAGCATTAGCCTGATGGTGGCCCTAGGTGTTTCAGATTAGAGCAACTCCATAGGATTTTCTTGGCAGTGACCTCTATGGAAGCAAATGGCTAGGACTTTCAACAGAGCCACCAGATGGGTTTGAACTGCTAACCTTGCCACTAGTGGCTGTTTCAAGCCACTTACTCCTCCCAGGTTTCTACTATATACATACATGTATATAAAGGGTATGGATACATTCACTTCTCACCTATGGACAGGGTTAGGTTCCAGAGACCAGGTTGTTCTGTGAAAATCAGGAGCATGAGAACCTGGAAGATGACCACATCAACTCACAAAACAGAGGATGATGATAGCATAAGTGCTAAGCTGCATCATTAGCTTCACACATTGGCATTCATTACCACTACTTGTACATTGCTAATGTGAATAATAGATTGTTTACTATTGTCATAAACGTAAAACGTCACATAGTGAGATAGTCTATAAGCGAAGAATCGGTGTTTATACACAAGGGCATACATATATAAGCATGTGTATATGTACATGCATATGTATATATGCACATGTGTGCAAATATATATGTACCTATATACATGTGCACATAAACTATAGGAGCAGGGGTAAAGCTCAACCTATACTCTAGTGTGCAAGGAAAAATATTAATATTTAGAGAACACATTCTAGTAGCATTAAAAAAAAGATATTCCGAGTCCATCAAGCACGTCCCTCCTCCATGTTTTGGTCACATCTAAATTCGGTGGTATAAGGCATATGGTGCTCCAGCTCATCTGTGTCATGGCATTTGTGTTGAAAGTCTTCATGTTCATCTGCCAAGCCCATTTGAGCTTGGAGACGGCTATTGCCCTCTTAACGTTGGAAGAACAAGAATCAGCCTTCCACCAGTCGTGTCTACTAAACAGATAATTCTTGTAATGCTATGCAAATTCTTTTATGCTAACATCCCTGGGGGGCCTTCCATCTCCTGGCTTCTGCCTGAGGGAGACACCAGGACAAGTTGCCATCTTGTCCACGCCCGCGCAGAGAAAACCCACACGTGTGCCAGAGTAGAACGGTGCCCCATAGCATTTCCGATGGCTGTTTTATGGAAGATTGCCAGACTTTTATTCTAAGCCCCCTCGGGACAGATTTGAAACTCCAACTTTTGGGCTGGCATCCCAGAATATTAGCTATTTGCACCACCCAGGTACTCCCGTCTACAATCACATGTCTCAAGAATCCACAAGATCTGATTTTATAACAAGATGGGGGATTCCTAGCTCAGAGAGAGGCATCTGAAATGTTTTCATGGATTCCTAGCATTGAGGAGAAGGCAACCATGAGTTTGGGAGAGGTCCGAGGCAAAGCCTTTGTCATCGGAGAAACACCACAAGCCAAATGCAGCGAGGAAGAGCTGGAAAGAAATTTCTGGAAAGGGCAGAGAATAAGTATGTGGGTAGAAAGTAAAAGGAGTGGGACCAATGGGAGACTAGTTTGAAAAGGTAGGTAAAACGAGCTTGGTACTTTGGCCCCAAGGAAGAAATAGGTTGAGAAATTCAACACTTCCCACTTTCTCTGAAAAGAAGTCATTAAAGACTAACAAAATGCCACTGGCTAGGAGCATGCATGGCAGGTGGAAGATGGATCATCACTCAGCCGTGTGGCATATGAGTGCATTGTCTGTGTATCTGTTATGTTCAGACTGCTCAGAGCCCTTGCCCAAGAACAGCTGCAATTTGTAAATCTTATGTCAGTTTTACCATCCTACGGAGGCAGAAGTTGGACAGTGTATGTGCTATGATTTCACCGTCCTCTGGGGAGGCTGCCAAGGAAAGCATGTTTGGGATAGAAATCTGAAAGAAAGGAAAAAAAATAAAAATCCAAGCCAGCTTTGGCATGAGGATAAGTTTTCACATCCAGCTCCTTCCTAGGCTTGGCCATTTAATCACCTTCCAGGGCACAGGGACCATCAGCATTTATCCTGGGCAGCATGGAGGGCTCCTTGGGCCGCATCAGCAAATGCCCTCCCTTGATAGGCAGTTGGAAAGGAATGGGATTTGGTTTGAGCTGTAAGCGAATGGTGGAAAATGTTACCAACAGCTGACCTGCTTCACCCCACAGAAATGGCTGCCTTCCTCGACACGTTTTATGTTGCTTTGGGGAGAATGACAAAAGACAGATGCTTCTTGTTGGAATGTTAGTTGGTTCATCATTTCTTCTATTCCCAAGACAGTTACTGTAGCTTCTTGGAGCTGCATCTTGGAAGGCTCCTTGTTTTCAAATGTCTTGTAAATGGTGTTGCAATCTTCCATGACCCAGAATATGTGCAAGTCTGTGGGAGAGTTTCTTTAAAGGTCTTTTGTAGCAGAAGGTGGCCTCCTGCCCACGCCTTCAAATATCAAGAGTGCATGAATTAGAAATAATCCGCACATTTTCATAGCTAGACATAAAAGGCAAAACCTAGCCAGGCTCCCTATTTCCAACACATGGTCACTGGGATCTACAGAAGTGCTTTGGTTCATTCTCTGGGTAACCAGGCAACATACAAGATTAGTCTTCATAAGAGTGTGACTTGCCTAAAACAGAGGAGGCCCACTTCCTCTTCAGGTTCTGTGACCCTCCGGTAGACAAGATGCCCTTCAGAAACAGCACCGCGCTCCTCTTGGCCATAAACCACCCTTCTCGTTAGAGCTTTTGCTCATCAAGAGTACTTTCACAAAGGCAACATAAAAGAGAAATGAAAGCACACTGACATACTCCCAACGTTTCATCATCCTGAAAAGCAAACATGCATGATTAGTCTCATCATGGTATGTAACCTGGGTTCCCTAAAAAAGATCCAACTAACAAGTCAACCATGAGGCAGAAAGTGATTCAGATGTTCTTCCTCCCTGCCCAAGGTCGTAACATCTGCTTCAAATGAGCAAGCCTTTGTATTTTAGTGTCTTTGGTTGCATTTATGTTTCTGAACCTGCGGGCCGTCAAATTTGTACAAATTCTTATTCGTCACCGATCTTCTTCTTGCTATGCAGAGGTCCTCATTTGAGTTACGAGTTGGGCTGCTAAGCACATGGTCAGCGGTTGAAAGCCAGCAGCCTCTCCAAGGGAGAAAGATGAGGCTTTCTGCTCCTATAAAGATTCACAGCCTTGGCAACCCAGAAGGGCAGTTCCCCTCTGCCCTTAGGGCACTCTGAGTCAGAACTGATTTGATGGCAGCTACGTTTAAGAGCAATTGCTGTGCCTCTGGAGTGCTTTCCTCAAGATGCGGATGCTTTGAACGATCCAACACGAATGGGGCCCGTAGGTCTGGGGTGTGTGGAGTTCCAGATCTGTGTGTCCAATGGAAGAGAGAAGTCATAAGGAAGAATCCATCACCATATTTTTCTTATCTACTGCTGTTCATGAGGGCAGGTACGAGAAATAATGACTTTGTGTTTCTACTTTTCACGAGGGAATTTGTAAACATACAAAGAATATCCTCAAAACCCTTTCTTTAACTGGATTTAGAGATTATTTTTATATTAAAAGGGGAAGCCAGGGCTGACTCTCCCAGTCAGAACTAGAGCCGCACAACCCTGAAATGAGTAGCAACATCCACCAGGCCTACAGTCTCCCTGGGCTGTACACAATCCCCAGCCTCTTGCTGATCCTCCGCTGGGTATAAATCAATGTTCTTGGATCCCTTTTGCATCTTAACATCAGTGATGGGCGAATCAGTCAGAAGACATGAACATTCTGTTCAGAAAACATTATGAATTAGTCAAGATTTGCTGGACCTGCAAAAACTATCCTGGCAACCTTAACAGAATAGCAGTCCGTTTCTCCCCTGGCTTTGTCTTCTGTCCTAAAATGACTTCATGAAATGTAGAATGTATGTGGAAAGGGCCATCGTTCTCACTTCCTGGCATGCCACCTGTCTAGACCCCTGCTTCCCTCACTTCCTAACATCCCAGTCTTCCTTGTTCTGGTCCCACTTGTGGAGTTCTTATGCATCTTTGAAAACTCAGCTTGCCTACTATCTCCTTTATCCAGGGTTCCCCAAGTGTTCTTCAGTTCTACCTCCTTAATAAAGCCCAGTCTTGTTCGGGTGTTGCTTTTTTCCCACCAGGACGTGTATCTGAGGGAAGCTGACCTTAGCCCTCCCTCCATAGATTCCCAATCAATGTCAACAGTATCTCAGTTCCTTTGCTGGAGATTAGGGGCAGAGATTTTATGTGAGACCGGCTAGTCCGACAATAGGGAAGCCTGCAGTGACTCTTGATCCTCATTAGTCAGATGGGATCCCAGAACGAAGAGGTGATTCTCTGCCTTTGGGCACACTGGATCTGGATGTGATCTGCCAGCCTCTTGCTTCTAGCGTGGCAAGCAATGGTGACTGGCAGAGCAGAAAAATGGTATGGAATCCAAAACCACCATCGGAACATCCAAACTTGAAGTTGGCCCTACTTCGGTACGCTTTAAAATGTCTATTCATGAGCATTCTATTTAAGCGAGAACCTACTGTGTTTCTTGCAACTAAAAGGCTTCTGAATATGCAGTGCTTTCCTCAACTACAAGTCATAAGTCACATCTTCAGTCTAAGCGAGGCCTCTCTTCCTTGAGTTGGTACTACTGCTATGGTTGTGATTCATACAGTTTCTGAGACGGATCTTCAGAAGCAGTAGCTTACCAGGCTTTTCTTTCTAGACTCTCAGGCACCATGGACACCTGTTCGGCATCACAGCCTCCACGGACAGATGAGCGGTGAATGTAAATGGGATGCATTGGCTAAAAACCAATCCTGAGTCTCCTGCATGGAAGGTGCTCCCTCTATTGCGGCATACTGAATTTTAATTATCCCCTTCTACGTCTACCTTCCTCATGTGAAACCTCTCTAGTCTAGAAAATTACAAACTGCAAACCATGGTGAACTAGACAGGTAGATATCAATTTTTGCTCTTCTACTAAGACATCCCACTGGCACCCTTGAATCTGGCACATAGTGACTTTATAGGGCTTCTAAGGCTATAAATCTTTATGGGACAAGGATCACCTCATCTTTCTCCGGAAAAGTGGCTGGTGGGTCTCAACTGCTGACTTTGATGGTCACAGTCTAGCATTTACAAGACAGTGCCACCAGGACTCCACTACCAGGAAACGTTGTTGTTGTTGTTGTTTGGTGCCATCAAGTCTGTTAAGACCCATTGTAACCCTATAAACAACAAAATGAAATACTGACTGTGTGAGTCTGGGTAGACTAGAGAAACAAATCCAGGGAGACTCTCATATGTGTATCAGAAAGAGCTTTATCTACAAGCGCAGTTGAATATTGAGAAAACATCCTAGCCCAGTCCAGATCAAGCTCATAAGTCCGATATTACCCCATATGTCTGATACCAATCTATAAAGTCTTCTTCAGACTCACAAAACACATGCAATGATGCCGAATGCAGGAAGATCACAGGCCAGTGGGTGAGAAGTCTTGTGGACCCAGTGGCATTGTAAGCTCCTCAGCTGGCAAGGGTCTCCATGTGGCTCCTCCAAATAACTCAAACCCCACCCAGTGTAATGTTTGATGTTCAAAGCTCTCCCCAGCAGCCCAAGGATGCCTGATGGGACCCTATCACCTTGTGGCTTCTTGTCATCTCTCATCCTAAATTGCCAATCCCAGACTAATTCTCACTTACCCAAATTTTCTCAGCACCAGTCCTTCCAGCAATTGGTCTAGTGCAGTTAAAGTTCAACCTCACATTTACCCTGAAGGTGGGCAGAATTCTTTCTTCCTTCATTCTCAATGCATCATTAATCATATTAAGATTTTCACGAGGGTGGGAAGGTGGGAGAGGGAGGGGGGAAAAAGAGGAGCCGATACCCAGGGCTCAAGTAGAAAGAAAACATTCTGGATATGTTGATGGCAACATATGCACAAATGTACTTGATACAATTGATTCATTGATTGTTGTAAGAGTTGTAAGAGTCCCCAATAAAATGATTTATTTTTTTAAATGTTTTAATTTTTAAAAAAAGATTGTTAATGTAATGGAATTCAACAGAAGGTTGTCAGAGATGCAGCATTCATTCTAGAATTTTCCCAGCTATCCAACCAGAGAGAATATTTGACTAACCAACTTTCTCGTGCCTCTGGGGTTGATTCTATGTAATTCCTTCTTTCCCTGAGTGCCCAACTCCCTATAGAACCTAGTGAGGTCATTTCTGAAGCTGTACTAAGGCTATGCCTTGTTGCTTCCTTCGTCCCTAACCCCTTGTATAGGAGAGCTCAGCCCCAAACAAACAAGGAACCAAGAAGCGCTTCCACAAAATGGAAATGGCTCACATGGGGCTCAAACAGGACAATGGTGCCGATGGCACAGGACCGGGCAATGCTTGTGCAGTTGTGCATAGGGTCTCTTCAAGTTGGAACAAACTGGACAGCACCTAACGACAGCAGCAACAACAACCCATTGCACAGTCTAGCAGGACCTCTCCTGTCTCACCGATGGCGCATTTGCCTAAGCAAGATGTTCTGCCCCTTCCTTCCGGATGGCAGACACAGCTGAACTTAGATTTCAGCAATTTTTAAAATCTCTCCATTCAACTTATATTCTCCAAGTTTAGCATGTGATGTTTTTATATGCGATGGCATTCACATGTGAATAGTGGTAACTTTCAACCCGTTCACTGAAGATAGAACATCAACCCAATGAAAACTGTAAATGTTGTTTCAGTTTTTGTCTCGTGTTCCTTTAAAAGATTCCCATAATTCTCCATTATTCTCCAGTTCTTAACCAAAAGATCTCTGGAGTAAACATTGGATGACTAAATGCAAGGTCAGCAGTTCAAACCCATCAGCCCCTCTGTGGGAGAAACATGAGGCTGTCTGCCTCCATAAAGATTTACAGCCTCCAAACTCCTATATAGGGTCCTAGGAGTTGAATCAGCTGAAAGGGAGTGTTTTTGTTTGTCTGTCTGTTTGTTTATTTGTTTGTTAGCTTACCCCAAACAAACAAAACTGGAAAACCAACTTGGTGAGTATTCTCCCAAAAGCAAAGCACATTTCTGCACCAGCTGGTTTCTTTGTAATGAAGGGCACTTATCTCTGAGAAGCTGTTTCCTCTTTTGTAGAATACGGACGGCGCTGTTAGTCTAGTTTAGCTGTAGCTTCCTTACAGCTCTAGAATACCGTGTTAGACTCTAAAATATTATGAGAGAGAAAATCGGAGCGAAACCCCAGGTCGTGAGGAAGGCCAACTATCGTGGTTGAGAGGTCTGCCAATCTACTGCCATGAGCGCGAGCAAGTCGCTATTTGCTTGTACTTATTCAGTGAGCTCGACTCTCCAGTTTTTGAAAAAAGTGCGTACTAGGCTTGGCTTTACCACTAATTCAGAAATCCTGGTATTGCCCACTCCCCCGAAGTGAGACTGGTAATAAGCACCTCTATTTTCTTTGGTAAACAAAATATTTCTACTAAATTAAGTGAAAGGGGTGGTCCAATTCGTGTTTGAGGCTGAAAAGTGTTTTTCTTCTCCTTGGTTTTAATTTAAACCGTATTCACTTCCCTCTATAATTATTCCAAGACTGCCACCCAAGAAGACCCAGGAATTAGTAAGTGGAGAAGCAGATGGATGAAAAAATTAAAGAAAACAAAACGCAGTATACTTTTCTTGAAGTTAATATACTGTGTGAGCTTTATTGCAAAAATGTTAGAATTAAGTCGAAGCACCACCTAGTGGCACTCAGTTGTGTTTTGTTAAAACATATTCTCCATTTTCTTAAATAGAGGTAAGTCCATAATCAATTTTTGTATACAAAAATGTGTGCATATAGCCATTATCTATATGAATTATTATGTACATATTTCATCTTCTTTTTCTCACGTCACTAAAATAAGTGTGGCGGTGGGATGGCTGCTGCTTTGACCTTTCCAATTTACTATCACTCAGGAAACCCTGACGGCAAAAATACTATTCTTCTGCACAATTAGAATTAAGAGCAACGAAGAGGTGGCATGAATTCCTAAATATGTCTTTTGGGAAGGATGGGAGGGGGGGGGATAGTGGGGAAAAGACTGACACAATCAAATCCTCTGGATTTCAGTCATTCTGTTTCTCCCTCAGGCTTCAGGCTAGCTCCTTATAGACGAACACTCAAAGTACCAGTGACTAAAACACAATCATTTATTTCCTCTTTTCCTCTCACATCACGGACACTCATAGTTCAGCAGTCTATGGTTGGTAGGGTAATTCCATAGTCATTAGGGCTGAGGATATTCCCAACTTTCTATTCCACTGTCGTAGCGAGTGCTTCCATTCTCAAGGTCACCCCGGGCAGGAGAGGCTGCTGGAGCTCGGTCATCACAATAGCACTTCAAGAAGAGCTGGTGAGGAGGGAAAGTAAACGAGGACTTCTCCCTTCTCTTTAGTGCCCTTCCTAGAAATCTTACACAAGCCTTATGTTTACATCTCATCAGACAAACTTTGCAAGGGTAGTCATGGTCAGCTGTCAAAACTGAAGCAGACACTTTGCGAAATAGGAGTCTTTTTTTTTTTCTGATTCAAAGATTGACAAATTGGGAGGTACCAAAATGAAAGTTTGAAAGACGGAGCATAAGCACGTGTCCTTTATGCTCAATTTTGCAGAACTATGTAAAGAGTTAGGAAGGAGTCCAGGGATGCATTTGATTGGCTTATAGTCAAGATGCTCTGCAATCCTCGTTTATCAAGAGTTTCTATTGGCTGGGAGAGACCACCTTCGCCTCACTTTCCTGTATTTCAGAGATGGGTTCTGCAGCCATTCTGGGGGGTGAGGGGGGGGGACACATAAGAATGTTGCAGAGCAAGTCATGTTTTGAAAGAGTGCGATCATGGGTCATAGACTCTAAAAATCAGAAATTTAGACCCAGGACAAAATGGAGCCTGATTCAGACTTGTATAAGACATGTAACTTATGCCAAGCGCCTGTTTTAGAGTGCTCTTTGGCAAATGAAAAGTGAGAAATGTTTTTAGCTAGCTACAACCCTAAGCAATATATAACTTACCTGTTGCCTTGCTAATATGACATAAGAACCAGAAAACGTCGATGGCAAAAATTGCTTATATGTTACAATTAACTGTTGTCTGCTGGCAGCTCTGCTGTTGATCTTGTCTGAACTTCCTCACGGGTCTAGGGAATGGATGGTCTCCAGGTGGCCTCAACAGTGAGGTGCAAGTTGGCACGGGGTTACTTAGCTCTGCTGTGTGTTTATCATGCTCCAGCAGGCTAGGCCAGGCATGTTTCCATGAAATAGCGACTAGAAAAACCAGCAAGACCTCTTGAGGCCTCTGCTCAGAACTACGGCTCCTTCCTCATTTCATTGCCCAAAGAAAATTACACGTGGGGAACAAAGGAACACTCTCTTTGTGGGGGCTGGGGGGAGTCTAAAATGAACCGACAAAATACACGAGTAGAGGACACAGGGAAGATTTTGTGTCATTCACATAATTATGTATTCCAAGGAGAAGGGGATGGGACCAGGGAAGTAGCAAGTTCTGACACATTTTTGAGTGTTACAGAATTTTATTAGTAGATTTCCTTCTATCTTATGTCTAATCTTAAACATGAAGTAAGGCAAATTTAGAAAAAGAAAGCGTTTGTTGTAAATGTAACACATTATTTACTAATTTATTGATAGACTCATATTCAATTACTAATGAAGTGTTAATATGAGTCCTGTTTTCTTTTTTATTTTGGGTAGACACTGTGTTAGTCTGGGTTGACTAGAGAAACAAATCCAGGGAGACTCATATGTGTATAAGAAAGAGCTTTATATAAAAAAGCAATTGTATATTGAAAAAATCCCAGCCCAGTCCAGATCATGTCCATAAGTCCAATAGTAGCCCATATATCCGATACCAGTCTATAAATTCCTCTTCTGACTCACACAACATATGCAATGATGCCAAGGATGATCACAAGCCAGTAGGTGGAAAGTCTTGTGGATTCAGTGGTGGTAGAAGCATCTCAACGCTGGCAGGGGTCTCCATGTGGCTCCTCCAGTTCTGGGGCGCTGGCTCCATCAGGGTAGCTCCATGTGGCTTGCCAACACGAATGTGTAGCAGGGAGTGTGTCCCACCTCCAGGGAGGAAGACAAGAGTTCCCAGAATCCTCAAGCGAAGGCCATGCCCACACAGAGGCCTCATTTGCAATGACCTGATTGACAGGCTAGCCTCTACCCCTTCACTCAAGTTGACAGGAGATTAAGTAATTGCTATAGAGACTGACTACATACATACCAAACCTGTTTCCATGTTTCACTGGACACCCAGACTACATTTTCCAAACTCGATCGAAGTGAGTTTGGCCGTGTGATAGAGTGCTAACCAGTGGGGCTATGAGCAGAAATGATTGCTACTGTTAGGCCGGCCCATAACAACCTCCCATCTGAAATTCTTCAGTCTCTCTTTTTCTAGGTTACCAGATGAATAGAAAAGACTTTGGACACAGTAGAACCACAGAATAAAATATCCACATAGAGCAGAGCCCCTCCTGCTCCCTGCCCTATCTAGCCCCACTCACCTACATTGGAATGGGAAGGGAATAAGAATGAAGTCTTTGAGATTCAACGTCTCTGAGTTGGAGATGCAGAAACCCAAAGGGGCGGTTCTACTCTGTCCTATAGGGTTGCTATGAATCAAATGGACTCAATGGCAGTGAGTTTGGTTGGGTTTTTGATGTCTTACTGTAGGATTAGTGTGTGTATCCATGAAGATTGCGGACCAGCGCAGAGTGGATCTAGAACATGGTCATTATCGTTGAACAATGTATATACTAGAGGGCTTCAAAAACATTGAGGGAAATGGATCTAAACCACAAACAGGTCTTGTCAAATCTCGTATCAATTCTCACAAACATGCAGATAGCAGAGTCACAGGAACGGTGAGGCTAGATTTTCAACTAGAAAGCTCCCTGCAAACGACTGTTTTTTGGCTTGGGGCTGTAGGGTATTTTTGGTTGTTTTTGGTGATATCTCATCAAGTCTGAGTTGACTTACATCTTTTTTTTGAACTTTCATGCTCTAGGGTAAAAAAAGATAAAATATGTAATTAATCGGGAGCAAACAGAAGTCCTTGGAAAACTGAAAGTAAACACTCAAGACGTCTCAGCTACTTCATTTCCTCCCACTAACTTCTCAACAAGTGGGCTACGGTTGGGCTAACTAAGGGAAAAACTACTACGAAACACAAGTCCTCGCCCCAGGGTTGCAAAGCCTGGGCTCCACTATCAGCAAAGCCTTTATGGGGAAGTAAATGCATGTGCCAAAGCCACTTTCAATGTTCCCTAGGACACTGTGAACTTGGAGGGGCACATAATTGACATATCATACAATTCAATAGCTCAGTCATATCCAGGAGGATTGGACAATCACCTCCACATTGCCTCCCCCAACCCCATAGTTAAATTGCTTTAAAATGCGTGGTGCAATCCGTTCTAGTGCCTTAATTATATACTCCCCAAGTTTCTTTTCCCTCCCTATCATCCACACCCACCCCTACATTTCTTATAACCCCTTTTATCGGTTATCCTCATTATGCTTTGCAATTTAGGAAAAATTCAGCTTGTACCTGTAGTCATTTGTTCTCTGAAAGTAAACAAATCCCACGATGACCAGAAGGATCAAGAAAAGGAAGAATTTCACAAAAAGAAGGGCACTTAAGGTCAATTCTAGAGATTCCGCGACTCTGAGACCTTTAACAGACAAGAGCAATCATGTATATGATTAGCTTTCCAACTCAAAAGTTCTTCTAACTAACAAATTACTATCAACAATTTAAAGGAGCATTTAAAATATTCCTAAAGTTTAAAGTTCCTAACAATTGAAATACTGCCTAGATCATAATTCTGCTGTGGTGAATGCATCATTTTATAACAGTGTGGAAGAAATCATGTCTCTGTTTTGTACATGGTGGTGCAAATGGTTAATGTACTTGGCTGGTGACCTAAAGATTGGCGTGTCAAGCCCAGCCACAGTGTTTCAGAGAAAGCCTTGGCAATCCACTGCCATTAAGAAGACGGTGACAGGACCCACATGGCTCCCCACACACAAAAACAAACTCTGGATTGATTAAAGCCCGAACTGTAAATCCTGGGATCACCAGTGAAAAAAAAATGGGACAAACTTAAGGGCCACATTGCAGAGCGTACAAAGACTACCAAGGGCAATGAAAGAAGCACACACAGAGAAAGAACATAGATTAGTGGGACCTGCGAAATCTAAAGCCCTATGCTATCCAAAGACTTCATCACAATAGTAAAACAGGAGCCCACAGATTGGAGGGGGAACAGATTAGCAACAACACAACAGACCAGGGTCTAATGACCAACATCTATAGAATTCTACAACAACTCAATATGATAATAACAAATGCCCCCAATAAAAAGCAGCCAAAAGATATAAACAGATGGAGTACCAAAAATGACAATCAAATGACTAACAAACTCATGAAAAACATTCATGGTCACTGTATAACTACTGTGAAAAGTGGTATGACATGCCCTAAAACAACTGGAAATAAAAATACCATACGACCCGCAATACCCTTGCTGGTCAAACACCCCAGAGGAATAAGCGAGAGACCGTGAACAGACACATGCTCGCTCTTGCTCACTGCAGCACAGATCACTAGCAAAAAGCTGGAAATGGACCAAATACCCATCAGTAGAAGAGCGGATAAAGAAACTCTGATACATATACACAATGGAATATTATGCATCCCTTAAAAAAAAATAGTTATGAAACACCCATGCCTTGGATGTGCATGGAATCTATTATGTTGAGTGATATTAGCCAATCACAAAATGACAAATATTGTATTGAGATCACTACTATAAAAATAAACACCAAGACAAAGGCAAACTTCTATTCTTTTTTTAAAAATCATTTTCTTAGGGGCTCATACAACTCTTATCACAATCCATACACACATCAATTGTGTAAAGCGCATTTGTACATGCATTGCCCTCATCATTCTCAAAACATTTTCTCTCCACTTAAACCCCCGACATTAGGTCCTCATTTTTCCCCTCCCTCCCCGCTCCACCCTCCTTCATGAGCCCTTGATAGTTTATAAATTGTTATTTTGTCATATCTTGCCCTGTGCGACGTCTCCCTTCACCCACTTTTCAGTTGTCCGTCCCCCAGGGAGGAGGTCACATATAGTTCCTTGGAATCGGTTCCCTCTTTCCTACCCACTCAAACTTCTATTCTTAAGTCATCTAAGCTTCTATTCCAGTTTCCCACGTGATGTGGTAGTGGGCTTGCCTAGAGCTCATGAAACATATACCACCCCTTGATTTGTACATCTTAAGGACAACTTCAATAGAGGAGGCCTCACTTCCACTGGGTCAGTTTCCCATGATGCTGAGAGAGGGAAAAGACCAATGAGTTCCTGCCATAAAACATTAGTCTATGGTCACTCCTATAGGAGCCATTAGTGAACCTTGCTGAACCCAAGTCAAGAGGTGGTGGAGGGCAATGTCTGTTCCATAAAAGGCGACTACATTTCAGTTGGTCGGTAAATTGAGTGGGGCAGGAGGGTAAATTGCTGGGGGGTGGGGGGTGGGAAGGGCCGCATGCCATTGGAAAATGCTCAATATTTAGTATATACACCAACAGGAAAATAATCTGGGTATCATGTCCTTAATCAGGTGCTTTTGACCTAGTTTGTATTTAGCCTTTGGTGACCTAGGCCATGTCCTATGGACAACCAGAACTTCAGACTCTATCCTTTCACGGTGCACAACATCCTCCATAGATCACACAGAAGGATCTAATATGAAACTCCCACTAAGTGAACTAGACTTTCCTTAAACACAGAGACAGCAGATTAAAGGAATGGAACTATTTCCATGGGGCCAAGGCTGAAATGCCCCAGTGTGAGAAGAATCAGATGACTACTATCCCAAGAATCTGAATGTGGAAGTCATTGGATTGGACTTTGGTTCAAAATTCTTACCTTGAAGGTGCCCAAGACGTGATAACTGAAGACTACCAAATATGTGCTATTTTCATATGCTCTCTGCCTTTTGATTACATGTATAACCCAGTTCTTCGTTTTGAATGAGCATTATTGAAAAACATGTCCCTATCCCCAACCCTCATTGTTGGTGTAACGAGTGTTTAGTCACCCAAGTTCTTAATCTGCACAAATCAATGATCCATGTATTTTGGTCTAAAGAACTGTCCTATACATGAACTTTTTTCTCAACAGTGTTTTAAATTCTATGCCATTGTCTAAATTAGTGGTAATATCAGTATAACTAACATATCTAACATGGGGATAACTGATAAAGCCCTTTCACAAAAATAATAATAATAATAATAAATAAATATTTCTGTAAAGTGAGCCAGGGATATATGCATAAGCCATAGATATGTGGCTGGATTTTGAGCTTTCACTTAACAGTAACTGTAATCTAAAAACAATGTGCTCTTATGGCATAGCCCTGCTCAGTACCTCCCCAGAAAGTTGTCACTGAGGATACGGATGCTACAGCAAAGTGTGGTGAAGATAGCAGATGTATTCAGTTATCAGAAAGAATAGTGTGGAGTCTTAAAACAAGCCGCCATCTAAGTAGGTCATCAGTGAAGTCCACACTGAAGAAGCACACCAGCCCCTGCCAATTAAGAATTCTATATAATAAAATCCAAAGTAGGAGCAGGGAGTGGGATTAGAGCTTAAACTCTGAGCATCTGCTTTGTAGGATGCTGCAGGTGGCAATGAAAGTCCAAAACCCATTTGCTGGGTCTCCCAGGCAGATTAAGTCTCTGCTGAATCCATTCTGACTGTGGGCAGAGCTGGGAAAGGCCTTGTTTTCAGACAGAGTAAATTGTAAGGCCAATTACTGCCGTTCTAGTTAGGTCAACATTTCCCTCTTGATCCTATGTATAATTGCTATGTGTGTATGATTCTTGGGCTGTGTGTTTGTAACTTGTCTTGATTTTGTACTTTGTCTGTAGATGAAACCCAGATTAGTTATGCCTATAAAAATAACAACTAGATTAGTAGATTCGAAGGGACATTGTAGGAGAGGCTGGTGGGAAGTAGGAAACTAACAACAAAGAGTATAAGGAGAAATAAATATCCTGGAATTGATTGTAGTTACGGTGACCTTTGGGGTCTTCTTTTGCTGATATAGCATGGCTCAAAGTCAGAAGAAACAGCTGCAAAAATCTAATAACTTGAACTTGCCATGGACAGAGTATGAAACTAGAAAAACTGGAAGTCATAATGAAATGGAACGCATGAAGATTGATGTCCTAGACATCAGTAAGCTAAAACCGACTGGTTCCGACCATTTTGAATCAAAAAACCCTATGGCTTACTATGGTGGTAATGACATAATCAAGAAGAACAGCTTTGCATTCAGAGTCAAAATAGACATTTTGAGATCTATTTTGAAATATACAATGCCACTGTGACAGGATTATATCTATCAGCCTTCAAAAAAGGAAATTCAATGAATACAATTATTATTCAAATTTATGCAACAACCACAAAAGCTAGTGATGAAGAATTGAAGAATTCTACCAATTTCTTAGTGTGAACTTGATCAAGCATGCAATTAAGATGCAGTGAAAGTTGTTGGAGACTGGAATGTAAACGTTGGAAACAAAGGGGAAGGAATAGTAGTTGAAAAATATGGTCTTGGTGATAGAAACGAAGCTGGAGATCTCATGACAGAATTTTGAAAGACTAATGACTTCTTCACAAATAGCTTTTTTCAATAACACAAAAGTGACTCTACACATAGACATCTCCAGATGAAATATGCAGAAATCAAATTGATTCCATCTGTGGGAAGAGACAATGGCAATGCTCAATATTAGCAGCTAAAATTAGGCAAGGGGCTGACTGTGGAACTGACCATCAATTGCTTATATATAAGTTCAGGTTGAAGCCAAAGAAAATTCAAACAAATACACGAGAGCCAAAATATGAACTAGAGTATAGCCCACATCAATTTTGAGAACATATCAGGAACAGATTTGATGCATTGAACACTAATGACCTGATCAGCTGTGGGATGACATCAAGAACATCATTCATGAAAAAGCTAAAGGTCATTAAAAAGACAAGAAAGAAAATATCTCGGTGTATTTAGGAAGAGACCCTAAAACTTGCTCTTAATTATAGAGTGGCTGTGGCGAATGGGAGAAATGATGACGTCAAAGATCTGAACAGGAAATGTCAAAGGTGGCCTCAAGAAGACAAAGGAAAATACTAGAATGACCAGCACACCTCCAGAGTTAGAAAGCCCAAAAGGAAGAACACATTTAGCATTTCTTAAACTGAAAGAACTCAAAAAACTTTTTCAAACCTTGCCTGGAGTGGCAAGATTAAAAGATTTTAAGGGCCAAATATTTTTTTAAATCATTTTATTGGGGCTCATACAACTCTTATCACAACCCACACATACATCAAGTGTGTACAGCACCCTTATACATTCGTTGCCCTCATCATTCTCAAAACTCGCTTTCCGCTTGGGTTCCTGGAATCAGCTCCTCATTTTCCTCTTTCCCCTCCCCCCTCCTCCCCACTCCCCCCTCCCTCATGAACCCTTGGTAATTTATAAATTATTATTTTATCTTATCTTACACTGCCCGGCATTTCCCCTCACCCACTTTTCTGTTGCCCATCCCCCAGGGAGGAGGTTATATATAGATCCTTGTGATTGGTTCCCCCTTTCTACACCCCGTTCCCTCCCAGTATCACCACTCTCACTGCTGGTCCTGAGGGGTTCATCTGTCCTGGATTCCCTGTGTTTCCAGTTCCCATCTGTACCGCTGTGCATCCTCTGGTCTAACCAGGTTTGCAAGGTAGAATTGGGATCTAAGGGCCAAATATTGAATGATGAAGGAAACATCAAAAGAAGATGGTAAGAATACACAGTCGCTTGGCTTGCCTCCTGTCCCACTATCATGCTCAGTCCCCACCAGGGTTTCAGCAATTCCGCTTTGTTACATTACCCTTGATCATGCCCTACCAGTCCTCCCACACCCACCACACCCACCTCCCCACCAATTTGGATCACTTGTTGTTCCCTTGTCCCTGAGTTTGTTAACAACACTTCCTTTCCCCCACCTCCCCCTCTCCCATGTCCCCCCAGAACTGTCAGTCCCGTTGTTTTCTCCTCCAGATTGTTCATCCAGCCTATCTTATTTAGACAGACCTGTGGAGATAATAACACGCACAAAAACAAGACAGAGCAAAACCAATCAACAATATACAGCAAAACAACAACAACAACAAACCACTGACAAAGAACAAAACAAAACACAAGAAAGAGAAGCTTGTACTCCTCAATTTTATAAGAGACCAAGGAAATGTACTGTATCATTTTCCATGTAAATAATGATTGACAGGAATTTTTCCTAATAGATTGGGCACCATCTAATAATATTTTCCATACAGGGAATTGCTTTGGTCACTGAATGGTTGTGCCCCTTTCTTCAGCTATTTGAGTTATTTGTCCTTTCCTCCATTCATTTGTGAAACTGAAGGCTCTGGCACTATGACCATGGCGGCTGAAAGACCATGTGATCGAGATTCACACTTGATTTTTGGCTCTCCAAAGGTCATGTCATCACCTTTAAATTGCTGCTCAATGACTGAAATCACCGATTGTTCGATACTCTCTTAGACTCTCAAAGGAAATAAGAACAACACATGTGTATGGACCTTAAAATGTTCACAATTCAGGTGCAGATTTTATATTCATGCAAATGAAGGAATAGCTTATAACAAAGCAAACAGTACTAAGTAAGCATGACGAGTTATAAATAATTTTTCACAAGTTGAATTACCCACTACTCTTGAAGCAACGCTGGCTAATAGCAAGCCTGAAGGGCAGGGTAGACCTGCCCCTGTGGGTTTGGGGCGCTGTGACTCTTTATGGGAGTAGAAAGCCTATTGAAGACTAAAGAAGAATTGAAACATATGAATTTGAATTTGGGGGGAGAATATTGAATATACCATGGATTTCTAAACAAATAAGCAAATCTCGGAAGAAATACAGTGAACCCTCGTTTATCGCGGTTAATCGGAACCTACCGTGATAAATGAAATTCCGCGAAGTAGGATTCCTTATTTGTAAATCAAATATTTTCGTAGTCAGAGCATAGAGGACATGAAAAAACACCCTTTAGTCACCATTACACTCATATTACCCAATTTATTAAACGAAAAGGGGAAAATACAGTAAAA
>NW_022103902.1:13571538-13619177 GCF_000313985.2 Echinops telfairi
CAGAAGCGTGTACAGTATGAGCCAATCAGTGACAGTAATGACAGAGCATGCGCTATTACGCAAAAACCACGATAGAGTGAAGCCTCGGAAGTCGAAGCGCGAAGTGGCGAGGGTTCACTGTCTAGCAATGAAGAAACACATAATATTCCTCTGGTTCCTTGAGGCTTCCTCACCCCCGACTATCATGACCCCAATCGTGCCTTTCACTGCAGGCTGGGCCGGAGCATGTACACAGGTACAAATAAGAGCCCAGGTCATGGAATCCAGGTCAAATAGACCCCTCAGGAACAGAAATGGGAGTAGCAATACCAGGAGGTAGGGGGAAGGTTGAGAGAGGAGGGAAGAAGAAACCTTGGGAGAAGGGAGACAGCAGTCAGTGTAAGATATGAAACCAATAATCATTTATAATTAATCAAGGGGTCACAAGGGTGGGAAGGGGGAGGGAGGGTAAAAAGAGGAGCTGATACCAAGGGCTCAAATAGAATGTAAATGTTTAGAAAATAATGATAGCAGTATATGTACAAATATGCTTGATACAATTGATGTACGGATTGTTGTAAGAGCCCCCAATAAAATGATCTTTTTTAAAAAAAGGAGAAAATATTAAAAAGTAGGAAAAATTTAGAATGGATCAAAAGGAGATCCAATGATAAGCTATTACATTTAACCTAAGTACATCTGCCATAATTTACTTTAGAGTGCTCTTTGTCCGATTACAAGGTTATTCACCTTCCTTGACTATGGGCAGAGGGGATTCACCAGAGGCTTAATGCATGTGTGGACCCTGCATCTATTTATCTTTTGGAGCTGTTCCATTCTCTTCAGCCTCCACTTACAGATAAGCAACTGATGATCTGTTCCACAGTCAGCCCTTGGCCTGGGATTTTGGCTGATGATATTGAGCTTCTCCCTTATTTTTTCCCACAGATGTAGTTGATTTGTTTCCTGTGTATTCCATCTAGCAACATGGGACCATTCCTCAGGGAGATCAGCAGGAACCCTAGTGTGTTAAGCAGGGTTCTCTAGAGAAACAAAAACCAGAACACCAATAATATATATATATATATTATTGTGTATATATATGTATATATGTATATGTATATATACATATATGTATATATACATATGTGTGTATATATATACATATATATATACAGACACACACACAGATAGAGAGATCTATAACATAAGAAATAAACAATTAAATTATAAAGCAGTACAAATGGCTCAGTGCAACTCACTCCCGTGAGACAGTTGTGAGGCACTGGCAGTCCTTCAAGTCTTGAGGGCCGCCAGGTAGTCCTCTGTAGAGCAATTCAGGCTATCCGGCCACAGGCAGCAAACAGCAAGGCAGGTCACCAACAGTCAGCAGATGACAGGGTGCGACAGTCCCCAGCTCAAGAGATGTAAATTCCAATGGTGTGGCAAAGCAGGTCTTGAAGGGACTTCAAATTACAGCAACACAGTCCCTGGGTTAGGTGTCTCACAGGTAGTGTAGTTTGCAAATGCAAAGAACAAGCAAGGCTGCCACACACTGGTCCAATGATCAAAGAGCAAAACACAAAAAAGGCAAGACTCTCTGAGCCATTTATCTCTCTGCGCTTCAATTAATCCCACATGTGTTTATCGCCCAGCTTGGCACAATAAACTAACTACCTCAAATATACTAAGGGTTGTGTTTTGGTTCTTGTGGACTTGTTTTTATTTTTTTCAGATTTAGCCTGAACTTACAAATGAGAAATTGATTATCTGTTTCATAGTTGGCCGCTGGCCTTTATTTTGCAAACAATACTGAGCTTATCCATTGACTCTTCCCACTGATGTATTTCACTTGATTCATGTGTATCCCATCTGGTGAGGTTCAAAGCTATAGCCATTGATCGTGTTGTTGGAAAGTATTTGTACTCCATACGTTATTGGTCTTCTAAAAACCATCGTGCTGTTTCCAGCTTCATCTCTATTCCCAAGGCCATGCTTCCCACTGCTGATCCTTCCGCTTTGTTTCCAACTTTTGCATTTCAGTCACCAGCAATTGTCTGTACGTTTTATTATGTGTTTAATCAACTTAAGAACTAGGTGAACTTCTTCAGTTTCTTCATTACTAGGTTTAGTGGTTAGTGCATAGATTTGAATAATTGTTTTATTAACTGGACTTCCTTTAGGTGTATAGCTATTATCTTATCACCCCAAGATAATGTCACAAGATATAACTTGGAATGTTCTTTTTCACTTGAATGCAATGCCATTCCTTTAAATGTGCCTCATGTGATTGTCTTACCTCACATTGCCCAAACCCAGATACACAGATACTTGTAACTATAAGCATATAGATATGTCATATGTACACATATAATACGTAATAACATAAAAGAAAATATTGATGATTGTTCCTTCTGAGACATTTCTTGAGGAAGCCAGGTTGTCGTTATATATTGTACAGAATGATTTTAATACTTCATCTTGAGTACATGTTTTCCTTTTTAAATTACGCCAATGCTTTTAGGTAGCAGTTTAAACCCTAAAGTTTCAGTTGCCTAAGGATGTAAGTGTGCATTGTTCAGAAGGTCATGGTCTTGTCTGTCAAACCTCCAAAGAACATTCATTTCAAATAGGTGTTCAATCCCAGTACAACCTGAAACTGTCTGCAGTAATTGCAGCTTGATTCATTTGTCCTGGTGCTGGATCTCAGCATCTTCCCTTTGTGATCCCTGAGAAGTCTTCACCTTGCTTGTCGTATCATAGAGTGGATTGCTTGTCCCCTGTGTAGGTGGCATAGGGCTGCATTTCATCCTAAGGAAGAGCTCAATGTCAAAATCAATTTTTAAAGATAGGAGATCATCACAAAACGACCCATGCTTTCCAAACATGTAGCCACAGATTCAGCATCAACTAATAATGCTTCTCTTTTCACCTTTAGGCTTGAGTGAACAGGAAAACAAGACTCTATTCTGATGCTTTATTTTAAAAATAGATATTTATTGATTACTCAAGTTTCAATGTGAGGTGGCAAAAAATCGTGTGAAAGCAGAAATAGAGAATGAAGTGATTGATATGAGAACTTTATCAAAAGCTTATAAGACTCAATGAGTCACTGATAAGAAGATTAAAGAAAGACCACGTTTGTGGCTTGTATCGAAGGAAATAGTGGTGGTGGCATCACTGCAAAGGGGAGTCAAGAATGAGAGATCATTTCATGGAGGAGAAAAGAACATTTCAAGTTCCCCACAGATTACCACCCAAATTACACAAACACGATGTGATTTGTAGGATGTAATTCATGGAAGGAAAATGGATTTTTCAGAGTTGCAAGAGTACTTGTTAGTTAATTGTCAGAAGGAATACACCTGACTGTTAACATACAAAACCCCACATTTTAATTTTATACTAAGACAGTAATAGTGATCCAAATTGCAAATTATGTTATTAGATTTCTAGATTGTGTAGCTTAATAATTTACAAAGGTGCTTTTTCTTTTACCTTACCTTCTCAAAAGCTTGAATGGTTTCTAATTTTGTTTGTTTACATTTTCTGAAAAAGCAAAACAAAAACATTCTGAACTGAAATCAAATGTCACTATTACAAAGGGAAAAAATGATACATTATCAAAATTTTAATTTTATTTTGGTAGAAGTCATAATAAAGTTTTTAATACCAGAAATGAGTAAAATGTAGGTTGTAGTTAATATACAAGATATGTTCCACAAAAATATACATTCATATTCTAGAAAAGGAATTAAAATTATGCCACTGAAGTTTTCCCCTCCTCTTTATAGATGAAATATTTGCTATAATTTTTTTTCTCAAATGGAAAATTAGCAGACACTATCTCTCCCAAGATCATACCCATGTGGTCTGATTCATCATGCTGCGTGGCTCAGTAACCTACAAAGTCAATCCTAACAGCTTCGGGATACTTTTCTTAATTGTGGGAAAACTGATGTTAACATCCTTAATTTACCCAGTCAATGCCATATTTGATGCCTAATTAGTATCAATAAATTAAGAGGGAAAAGAAATTTATCCTAAAATACCTGAACCTAGTGGTTGTCAAGCAATAAATAGCTGATATGATGAATGAAATAGTTAGAATGGTGCGGATGATATATTCAGAAACATGGATCTTTGTAAATTCACCATCTGTAAATATAGAAACAATAATATATGGTTCAGAGATAGCTGGTAATACATAAAATTCATTTCTGTGATCTTATTTTAAGAACCTCATTCCCCTTAGTAGTTCTAAAAATTGTTATAATAAAATTGCTTATCAATTTAGACTCCAGAATTCCAAGAAAGACATAACCTTATGTAATGAACATGATGCCTTTAAAGATAAGAATTCGTTAATGGTAGATTCCTGATGGAGAGTCATAAAGGTGATCTGTCTTTCATAATAATACTAACACTTGGAAATAAATGAAGTATTGTAAGAAAGGAAGTTGGGAAAATAATCTGAATTCTGAGGTTACTTTTCTGTCAGGGCACTGATGCAAAATAAGGGTATGACAGCATATTCAACATGCGTAGTAGCTGCAGACAACAGTATAGAAGGGGCACCCCGCACAAAACCAGAATTGTGCTGGGCGTAGTGCAGCTTTCCTAGTAGTATTTTTCCTATTAGGTGAGCATCTAGCAACTTACTCTGAGTTAGGGCACCCAGTGGCATCACCTAGGAAGGTTCTCTCTGGTCAAAGTGAATTTTCTTGTGAAAGCAATTTTGTTCGAACCTCATTTTTTGGGATGCACAATTTAAGAGAACAGCATGCAGATGGGAAGTTTTGTTTCCTGCTTGGTGGGGAAAAGCTGCAGAAACTGTTGGCCTGTTGAGCACAGCTTACAAGCACAGCGCTATGGGAAAAACTCAAGTGTACGAGTGTTTTTCTCGTTTCAAAAAAAGTGAAATCGATTGATGACAAACCTCATTGTGGGTGTCCATCAACTTCCTGAATGGATAGAGGTAAAGAAGCTGGTTGCTTACTTAGTAACAACCCACCAAATCAGATATGCCATTTCCAATTTATAAAGAATGCATTCCTTAACATAAATGAAGTTAAAAGTCACGTCTTTATAACACTATTTCATCAGTGAAATTATACTGAAAATCATTAGCCACTATCTATGGCACCTCTAGTAATATGACAATATCATGCTTGATTTTTTTAAAAGTTACTTTTTAGAAACTTTACTAGTAACTTCCATATTGTAAACCATATATGGAATAAAAGGTTAACAAATAAGTGATACTTTACTTTGATATTTTAATAATGTTTTATTTGAGGTATACAAAATGTGCAGCCAGTTCCCCATTGTCTAGAGATTTCAAATTCAATATCAAAATTTAATTTGAAATACCAAATTAAAACTACTGGCATGCTAGAGAAAAAGAGCAGTTTAATGTTTAGACTGCAATATAATGGACATAAAAATAGAAATTGGTCACAGTATTGATGATGAGCATATGTGACAAAAATGACATAACTTTTTAAAAAAAAGCAAAATAGTGCTCTTCATGTTCACTGAACATGGCTCAGAGACAATAGAAAGAGGTGGCCTGGAGGCCCACAAGTTGCCACCCCATCTCTCTACCTTCCTTCAGCAGCTTGTTTTCAATGTTTTTAAGTATTGCATTTCCTAGTATTTCATTTGAAGAAGAAATGATTGATTTGACAGTTGAAACAACATGGTTTGAAATAGACTATATAAAGAAATAAAGTTGCTTTTGTTAGAAATGCACTTGCCGAGACTGACATCTTCCTTACAAAAACTACACAGAGGAGATGTTTACATTAGGTGGGAGTCCTTTCTAATAATAAAAGGATGACTTCACAGTATAATATCAAATAGTTTGATTCTATATATAGCCAGGGCACAATTCCTGCTCTCAGTAAATAGTGCTAAATTCTTTAAATATTTGTTTAAATATCATCAAATAATCCACAGTACCAATTGATATTGAGATGTGCTGCATTAAATGTGGGAGAAAGACCACGCATTCTACTCCTATAAACAGTTACAGTCTTGGTAACCCACAGGGGCTCTATGAGTCAGCACTGACTTGATGGCAGGGAGGTTGGTGCGGGGAGGGGGGCGTTTAAACCAGGGATTTTCTCTCCTTAAAATCAAAACAGCAAGAAAGAAATTTGAAACATATAGACCTAAAAAGACCAAAAGCACAGGAATGAAGACAAGAGCCAAAGGGAGACTCCAACTTGTTTTTAGGGGGAAACTGGCAAATGTTTGCAAAGTGGAATAAGTTAAATTCTTAGGGCCCACAGAAATCCAGGAAGTCTCAGACGAGGAAACATCAAAGTGAAGAAGGGGTGTGGGCACTGCAGTGTGGAATCAAGGTTGGGAACTTGTTGAAAGTCTGGAGAGAGAGCAGTAGGCTGCCAAGTACCCCACCCCACCCTGCCCCCCCACCGGGAGAGCTTACTGAAAACAGGAGGCTTAGCCTAGAGAAGGTGAACTAGCGTCTAGAAGGTCCCAAACACAAAGGAAAGGGGAGATCAGGTGCCAGGGTGAGGTGAAGTATGGACGGAAAGTCTGAGCTCTGAACTGTGAGCTCTTCACCCACAGTCATCTCTACTCTTTGATCCCAAAGCACTGATATCAACCTTATCCCTCCAACACAAGAGACTGATGAGTCCCTTTCTCTGAAGACTACAGACAGCCTCATGGATGAGACCTTTAGATGCATGAGGAAGTCACAATTTTTTTTTAATTCCAATTTTCATCTTTTCACCCCAATGAAGCTAGTTGGTTGGAAAACCCCACCCATGGATAGGGCAGCTTCCAATCAGCTCTTTGTGATCATTCTAATGTTACTGGATAGGTAAAGATAGCCAAAGGGTTAGGGAATGCTTCCCATGTGAAAGAAGACTTTCAAACAAATATCTGGAAGGCAGAAAGAATTCAGGTTAGCTAGACATGGGATGACGCATATGATGGGGCAAAGGGGGAATTGTTCTACAACAGCTCCTGGGACCAACCAGGATAGACTTGACAAAAAACATGGAAAAAACTCAAGAAGAGATGCCTTCAAGGGATAAAAGTATATTAACTAATAAACTTGACCACGTGAAAATCGTTTTAAGAAGGATGTGCTAACTTAACGGATAAGTTTAGTGACAATTAAAAATGTTGATACTCTGCATCACCACTAGATTTTGATGCACTAGTTTTATATTCTCACTCATTTCCCTGACACCCAGTCAATGCTGACTCATAGCGACCCCCAGTGGGTGTCCAAAACTTTAACTGTTTGTGGGAGTAGAAAGTCTGGTCTTTCTCCTGCGGAGCTGCTAGTGGTTTTGAACTGCTGACCATGTGGATCACAGCCCAGTGCTAACAACTACACCACCAGGGCTCCAATAGGTTTTACATTAGACATGCATTATTAAAGACACAAAAAAAATTGAAGTGAGAGGGAGTGTCAGGGGAAGGTCTGATGTTTTTCATTATAAGCCTGATAGAACAATTAGATTATAGGTACTGTGCTGGTTGAAATAATTCATTTTAAACAGGAGGAAATGGGAGTAGGATGGGAAAAAAGGGCAGAGAAACTGAACAGTGATAAGCTAATCATAACTGTTACTATGATATAGCAAGTTTACTTAAGTCCATTAGAAAGAACCTACATGGGAAAATATCTACAAGAATAAAATTGGGGGGGGGCATTTAAACAGGTCTAAATACAGGCATGTACATATGTAAATATATTTCTACATGATGATGGAGAACAGATCTATGTGCATATATTTATAGATTTAATATTAAGGTAGCAGATGGACATTGGGACTCCATTCAAGTGCTCCCTCAATGCAAAAACACTTTGTTCTATTAAACTGGCATTCCATGATGCTCACCTTCCTGACATGATCACCGAAGACAAATGAGTGCATAAGCAAACGTGGTGAAGAAAGCTGATGATGCCCAGCTATCAGAAGATATAGTGAATGGGGTCTTAAAGGCTTGAAGACAACCAAGCAGCCATGTAGCTCAGAAGCAACAAAGCCCACATGGAATAAACACACCAGCCTGTGTGACCATGAGGTGTCGAAGGGATCAGGTATCAGGCATCAAGTAACAAAAAATCAAGTCATTGTGAATGAGGGGGAGTGCAGACTGGGGACCCAAGGCCCATCTGTAGGCAACTGGACATCCCCTTACAGAAGGGTGGGGGGGAGGGGAGATGAGCCAGTCAGGGAGCAGTGTAGCAATGGTGAAACATACAACTTTCCTCTAGTTCCTAAGTGCTTCCTTCCCCATTCCCTGCCCCCCACCCTCATGATCCCAATTCTACCTTACAAATCTGACTAGAACAGAGGATGTGCACTGGTGCAGATAGGAACTGGAAACACAGGGAATCCAGGACAGATGATCCCATCAGGAACATTGGTGAGAGTGGTGATACCGGAAGAGTAGAGGGAGGGTGGGGTGCAAGGAGGAACCGATTACAAGGATCTACATATACCCCCCTCCCTGGGGGATGGACAACAGAAAAGTGGTGAAGGGAGACATCGGACAGTGTACGATATGGGAAAATAATAATAATTTATAAATTATCAAGGGTTCATGAGGGAGGGGGAAGCTGGGAGGGAGGGGAAAAAATGAGGAGCTGATACCAGGGGCTCAAGTAGAAAGCGAATGTTTTGAGAATGATGAGGGCAACAAATATACCAATGTGCTTGGCACAATGGATGGATGTTATGGATTGTGATAAGAGTTGTATAAGCCCCCAATAAAATGATTTTTTTAAAGAATAAAATTGTAGGAAGACAATTTATGGGTAACCTTATCCTTCCATTAATGTCACAAGTATTTGTTTAAGATAATATGTTTCAAAGCAGTTTCTACTAGCAACAAAGTGAATTTTGAATATAGTAAAAACTACACTTTAAAAAGTAGCTTTCTACAATAATTCTGTGATATTGTTTTACACAGAGCCCTTTATTTGGTGGAGGAAAGGGAATAAATTGGGGAGGGAGGAAAATATACTTTAATTGAAAGTAGGCATATTTCTATGCGCTCTCTTTTTTCCTTCTTAATATACCTTCCGAAAGTATGAAAAAATAAAACACAGACAAGCACTACTAACCTGGATGTAGTTCTAGGGACAGATTCCTGTTCCCAGTCACGTGGGACACAGAGCAGATCACAGTAGACACGTTGCTGTCCTTCCAGCGGCACTTACTCCGGACAGACACTGTCCCGTTGCCCCGAGTGACTTGCGCAGGGTCGCAGTTCCCCTCCGGGGTCCAGGAGATCTGGGCAGCCGGCTTCCCTGAAAGGGCCTGGCACACTGCAGTTCCAGGCTCGGTTCCAACCAGCCTCACCTCGGGGGGCACTGCAGAGACGTAGGGCAAACATGCTTCAGTGGGAACAGAAGCGACAGATGGAACTTAGACACGTGATTCAGTCCCAGCCTGGCTTTCCGAAATGCCACGTGTGTGGTGGTCTTACCTAGCACTCGGAGGTCATAGTGACAGTGGAAATTCCCACCAGGAGTTGCTATTTCACACGTGTATGAGCCATCGTGCATGATGGTGACTGGATCAATCTGAAGCGCTGCGAGGGGCTGCGAGGGGCTGGAGACCCACGTTATTCCCTTAACAGTACAGCTGGTTTCCTTGGTCTCATTTCCAGGCCTCCTGTAGGCTCGGACGCAGGAAGCGCTGTCTCTGAGGACTATCTTCCAAGTTGACATGTAGTCAGTGGTCAGCGGGAGAGCAGGGCAGGAGAGCTCAGCCTTTGTGTCCACCAGCAAGGACAGTGACGTGTTCGCTGCACACACACACACACACACACACACACAGGAGGGTGATTTGATTTTTTTTTAAATCAATTTATTGGGGCTCATACAATTCATCACAATACATAGATCAATTGTGTAAAGCGCATCTATACATTTGTTGCCCTCATCATTCCCAAAATTCGCTTTCCTCTTGGGTTCCCAGAATCAGCTCGTTTTCCTTTTTTTCCCTCCCTCTCCCTTGTCCCTCTCCCCTCCCCCATGAACCCTTGATAATTTATAAATTATTATTATATCTTATATTACACTGCCCGGCGTCTCCCTTCACCCACCCCTCTGCTGCCCGTCCCCCAGAGAGGAGGTTATATGTAGCTCCCTGTGATTTTTAAAGTGTGACATAAGCATCCATAAATTTCATAAATTTATTCATGTATGACATCATACCAGAATCTCATTTGGGTGGCACTCTTATTCCAGCAATCTTAGATCTAGATAATAAATTCAGCATTCATAAATTGTATATAATAGTTTTAAGGCAAGACAAAGATAAAAATAAAACAGTATGTATTATATGGGGGGGGGCTTCTGAAATTAATTCCAGACTTTTGATATCTATACAACATGAAAAATTAGAAAACAGAATTATAGATGAAATCACAAACTGTTTTTAAATTTAATCTTTGGGTCACGGAGAATATTAGGTTTATCCTACATCTTCTATTCCCCAGGAAATATAATGGACTAGTTAATTCTGTGGGTATTGCCTCCTACATCTGGATGCAAAGGAAACATTAGTAACATCAGGGATCAAGGGCTCTTCTGAAGGGTGGTGTTTCAGCCAAGCAAAGTGTGCCAAGTAAATGTATTCCATGAAACATAAGTAGGGTGGCCACTCAGCTTGAGTAAATGGGAAACGTCTTTTTTAACTATACATTTTATTCAGAGACTCACAGTCAGGGAAATCATTTTATCTTAAAATAACCTGAAATTTCGTCAGTTGAGCTATCTCTGAAAAAGCAAAATTGATGATGTCTACTAATAAGAGATGCCTAGAAATACTTGTGTTTAGTATAGAGGATCAATACAAAACACAGAAAAGAAAGAATTAATTTTCTTAAAGAGTTTCTGTAAAATGGATTCCCTGTGAGATGTTATCAAAGGCTATGGGTGAGTTTGCCCTCTTTCCTATTCAATTTCACAGAAACCCCAAGACAGAGTAGTTGCTCATAGATTTTGTGTCCATGTGTTCAAACTAATTGTTAGAATTAAATACATAAGTTAACCTCTTTTCTCCATCTTTGGAGGTAAAAATCGAAGCCCTGCAACCAACAATCTGCTAGCATAGAACATCCTACTATCCTATCAAGTGACATAACATATGCAGTCCTGGACTGATCAGGGTTTCCTGCGATCTGGTTGCTATTGTTAGGTGCCCTCCATACGGTTCTGACTCGACTCATACAGACTCTATGCACAGCAGGACGAATACTGCCTGGTCCTGTACCATCCTCACAATTGAGACATTATTAGTTCAAACACTAACAGGAGTCAGTGAGCTCATTGCTTTAAGCTGAACAGAACCAGCTATGTAGGGCAAGGCAAAAATTTTGCATGAATGAAGTTTATTTTTTCTAAACAACGCATTTCATAGCTTATCAGTCCTCGTTTGGCACAACCTGCCTCTTCTCTAGTCCCCAACATCTCAAATTTCACTACCAATCAGGACCAGTGGTGAGAGTGGCAATACCGGAGGGTGGAGGGAAGGTGGCCGATTACAAGGATCTACATATAACCTCCTCCCTAGGGGACGGACAACAGAAAAGTGGGTGAAGGGAGACATTGCACAGTGTAAGATATGACAAAATAATAATAATTTATAAATTATCAAGGGTTCATGAGGGAGGGGGGAGAAGGGAGGGAGGGGAAAAATGAGGAGCTGATACCAAGGGCTCAAGTAGAAAGCAAATGTTTTGAGAATGATGAGGGCAACAAATGCACAAATGTGCTTGACACAATGGATGTGTGGATTGTAGTAAAAGTTGTACCAGCCCCAACCAAAAATTATTTTTTTTAAAAAGAAAAAAAATTTCACAGCCAAGTAAAATCACATAACCAGGTAAAGGAAAACGTAGGATTTCAACTTCTGAGAGGCAGGTGAATCTATGCTCTGTCCTTTGCAAAGAGATCTACCTACTGACAAAGGCTTAGAAGCAAGTAAAAATATGGCTTGTTTGGTGAACAATTAGAAATTGTGTCATTCAAGATCTATCATCCTACCACATTCAGGTCCTTATATTTTCTGTGAGGCATAAGATGGGTTCCCACACATGGCTATCAGCTCATGTTTCTAAAAGTTCAACACTCAGTGTCCAACTCAGTGTTCAAAACTACTCGTCTCTAGATAAGTAGCATGTTACCTTGTGCAGGGGGTGATGAATTGTTCTGCATCATCTGTTTCTCATCCACAAATGAACTAAAGATTGAACCTAGGAGATATTCAAAGAACAGTAAATAAAGCCAAATTTATGTATTGAAATAGAATGGGAAAACATGTTTCCCCAACTTATTCAGCTTTATAGAAAGCCAATTGTCCATAACTATAAAGGTTTGCTATGAGTTGGCACCAATTTGGCAGCACCTAACATCAACAGCAACAACAAAAGTAAAAAAATATTTGCAAAACAAAAATCAGAAATGATGTCTTTATTAGGACAAATGGACATGTTAACATTTTAATATGACATTTGTAAGCCACTAATCTGATTTTTCACTTATAAATTTCCATTGTTTCATCAGCCATATTGTACAAGGTCTTCCTGCCTCTGCGTAAATTGGCACAATAAACTTTAACTATCTCACTTATTCATTCTGATCAGATGTAACGACATCCACTTCCCTGTACTTTGGGATTCTTTTAGAAGTACCTGCTCTTTAAGGATTCCCCTTCATAATTAGCTTGAATGGAATCATCAAGGACTTGGGGTTTCAATGATCTCCTGAAGGCTAAGGGACAAAAAAAACCCTAAAAAACAAAAAGCTGTACTTCTGTTTCGTGAAGGTGTTGAGTGAAAACAGGCCAGTGGAGCGATGTGCCTCTCAAACCAGACACCCAAATCTCCTACAAACAAGACAGATCTAAACGGTTCCAAAGAATGTTCTGAAAAGAAATGTTCAGCAAAACTTCTCTACAATGTCTTATACCAGGCAGAAAGTCTACAAAAATGATACATATCCTTACATGTTCAAAAATGATTGTATTTGGAAGGACAAAAACAAACAAACAAAACGTGTTTTTTTGTTTTGTTTTTTACAAATGTTACTCTTAATAATTTCATCATACCAACTAAGGCTCTTTATAATGCACCTCTCCATCCTTGTTAAATTCCAGCCAATTGGTGCAGCCACGAGGTGTCAATGCATCTCACTTTTTTTCATTATTAATGGTTTTTTAAAAGTCATTTTATTGGGGACTCATACAGCTCTTATTACACTCCATCCATCCATCCATTGTATCAATCACATTTGTACATTTGTTGCCATCATCATTTTCAAAATATTATCTTTCTACTTGAGCCCTTCGTATCAGCTGCTCATTTTCAATCCACCTCCTTGAGGGTTTTCCTCTTTACTGCTGTCCGTCTACGTTAAACGTGGTGTCCTTTTCCAGGGACTGATATCTTTCCTGAGGACATGTCCAGAGCACATGAGTCAAAGCTTCCCCAAGAACATACTATTGCATTTCTTCCAAGAAAGATTTGATTTTTCTTCTGGCACTCCATGATATTTTCCACATGTATTGAAATAGCCACATTTCCCCTATTTTATGCTAATATTGTGAAATACAATATAAATTAATAACATCGGAATGATTCTGCTGAGTGAAACAAGGCTGGCACCGAAGAATATATGCTACATACTGCCATTTACATAAAGTGCTAGCTTATCTATGCAGGCAAAAGGTTGATCTCTGGTTGTCAGCAGACAAGGATCAAGGAAAGAATGGCTTACAAAGACTCATGAGGAATATTTTTGTAGTGATGGAAATGTTTTGCATCTCATTTGTGGTAGTGATTTGCAGGTGTGTGCAACTGTCAAAATTCATCAAACGGTATTTTTAAATAGTTGTGGTTAATTGTACTTAAATGATCCCTCAATAAAATTTCAGATAAAAAATTAAATTAAATGAAAGAGGATAATGGAAAATAGTATGAGAAACATCAAGTTTAACATACATAACATTAAAAGATGCACCCACACAAATCAATGTAAAACTAAGCATGAGCAAAGCTCTCAGACCATAGAAATTAAGGCTATTTTTTTTTTCAATTCAGTCAAAATCATCAGGCAAAGTTGAAAAAGAAAAAATGTTTTGTGATCTTAATACTATTGTAACTTCTTGCTCACTTAGCGCATCAGAAGTTTGCTTCCCCAAATCCTTATGGTCATATGCCTGAGTAAAAATCTACCACCCACATAACAGACTCAGCATGACTGTGCAAACTTAGTCTCATAAAAACTTCCTGCAGTGATGAAAAGGGGTTCCTAAAACTGCACACTTGCTTTCCTGTGCTGCTAAGTAATTACTAACTCTTGACAAAGGCTTTGGTCGGCTAAAGAGATTTTAATACAGATAAGCATTCCCCAACAAAAGTTCCTGATTCAATAAAAGTCATCCACCAAACTATAGCGTAAATTATACTACAAAATAGTGTGTGGAATGCATGGGTGTGTAAAATATAATAGGTACGCATCTAATAATATAGTTGCTAGCCCTTGCTTCTTATTTCTAACGTATATGGATATAAAACAAAAATGTTAATGTTTCCCTGCTCTTCCATTGAGTCCAGGTCTACTGGGAATCGACCTCACATTGAGGAGTCTGAGAACATTGATGTGGGGCAAACAGTGAACTGAGAAAAACTTATTAAAGGGTAAATAATGCAAAACCAATAGCCAAGGTTACTCTCACTGGAGGAAAACTAATAGTACTCTACTTTCAAACAGGACCCAGAAAAGATTGCCCTTAACCCCACACCTGCTCCATACTACGCTGGAAGACTTAGCCAGAGCTATAAGCCAAGGAAAAAGAAGTTAGAGGTGTCAAATTGGCAAAGAAGAAGTAGAACTCTCAAGTTGTAAATGATGTGATCATGTACATAGAAAGCCCCAAGACTAAGCAAGAAACTTGATGGAACTAATTGAAGGTTTCAGCCAAGTGCTAAGGTGCAAGATTAGCATGCAAAATTCGTTGCATTCCTTTTTACTAACAAAGCATCGCTGAGAAGGAAGTCAAGAAAATAATGCCATTCATATAGCCACAAAAAGATGAAGTACTTAAGAACAAATCTAACCAAAGATACAAACTACCTGAACCATGAAAACTGCAGAGTGATATCACAAAAAACAAAAGAGACTTATAAAAATGGAAGAGTATGCCACGCTTATAGATGTTGTTGTTGTTGCTGCTGTTAGGTACCCTCGAGTTAGTACTGACTCACAGCCATTCTGTGCACAACAGAATGTAACACTGTCTGGCCCTGTGCCAGTCTCATAATTGTTACATCTGTGTGCATTGAGCCTGTGTCCATCCATCTTGTCCAAGGGCTTTCCCTCTTTCACTCCTCGCTGTGATACCAAGCATAATGGCAATCTCTAGGGACTGGTCTCTCCTGACAACATGTCCAAAGTCCTCAAGACAAATGCTCTCCATTCTTGCCTCCCAGGAGCACTCTGGCTGTAATTTTTCCAACGATCTGTTTCTTGTTTGGGCAGTCTATGGTACTTTCAGTAGTCTTCCCCAGCACCATCATTCAAATGCATCGATTCTTCTTCAGTCTTCCTTATTTAGGGTCCAGCTTTTACAAGCATATGAAGTGATTAAAAATACCATGACTTGGGTCAAGTGCACCTTTCAAGAGCACAGTAGATTTGCCTAATGCAATATATCCTTTGATTGCTTGACTACTGCTTCCATGAACATTGGTTGTGGATATAAGCAAGATGAATTTCTTAACAACGTCAATCTTTCCTCCATTTATCATGATGTTACCTACTGGTCCAGCTGTGCCAATTTTGTTCTTCTTTACGTGGAGCTGCAATCCATGCTGAGGCTGCAATCGCTGATCTTGAAGCAAGTCCTTCTCACTTTCAGCAAGCAAGGATGTGTCATATTATATATACATATTATACACGTTATATGTTAACAAGCCTCCCTTTGATCTGATGATGCATTCTGCTTCATATAATCCAGCTTTCCCAATTATTAGCTCAGCACATAGATTAAATAAATATGGTGAGAGGATACACCCTGACGCACACTTTTCCTTATTTCAAAACATGCATTATTCCTTTGTTCTGTTCCCACAACTACCTCTTGATCCAATGACAGGTTTATATACTCACATGCACATACATAGATACCCATAGATAGATAGATACACTCATATGTTTGACAGAGGATATTGGTATATGTGAATTACTTTTGATACAAATATAGCCATGATCATGATGATGTACACAGGGGGCAAAGTTATGACAAAGTCTTAAACATAACATAACACTCTGAGGGAATACGTCACTGGGTCCAGGGATCAGGACCATAGTCTGAGGACCATCCAGATCAATTGGCATAACATAATCTACAAAGAAAATGTTCCTACGTTGATGAGGAGCAACAGGTTTTGAAAAGCTTGTGGGTTGACATCTAAACTGCTACTATTGATCTCTACCTAGTCAGAGCAATGGAGCCTGAAGAATATCACAGATGCATGGAAACAATTATTCTAAAGAACCAACGATCTGTCTCCACAACTCTGAGACCAGAAGAACTAGACGGTGCCCATCTATAATGAATGACCCACTGTTTTGAAAGAAATCATAGTCTGCCTTCTTTTTTTTTTTGTATCCAGTCTGCCTTCTTGGATTATTTGCTCAGCATACAGATTTCATCAGTATGGTAAAAGGGAACAACCCCGGTGCACATCTACCCTGGTTTTAAAACACATAATATTTTCTTGCTCTGGTTGCAGACAGATTTTTGGGCTTTCTTTTTCTAGTGTTCCTGAAAAGAAGTTTAATGTTCATCCAAGTGTATTAATTATACTTTTCTCTCACCTGCAGTAGTTTTCTTTATAAAAAACCTTTTTTGTGTGAATTAAACAAGCTAAAGGTGAAGGTTTACAGAGCAACTCATCAGTTTTACATTCAATAATTCATGTATATTTTGTTTCAATACGTCCATTGTAATCCCCTCAATGTACCATCACTTATCCAGTTTCCTCTCTTTGTTTCCTGTTTCCATCCCTCCTTTTTGTCTATCCCTCTGTACTTTGTTCTTGGGTAAATGCTACCATTTTGACTAACATGGTTGATTATTCTAACATGGGGGTGAACTCAGTTTCCTACTATTGAAGGGAGGGTTTCCAGTGTCTTTTGAACTAATCATACTTAGAAAACTCATCCTTGCGATTTTTTTTTCTTTTTTTTCATCCTTGCGATTTGTTTCCTAGAACCACTCTAAAGGAAGCCTGGTGGGCGTAGTGAGCTCTGAGTGGGACGGCAGTTCAAAACCAGCAGCTGCTCTATGAGAGAAACATGAGACTTTCTACTCTTGTAAGTATGGACAGTCTCAGAAACTCACAGGGGCAGTTCTACTCGCTCCTGTAGGGTCACTGTGGGTCAGAAATGGTTATGGCAGTGAATGAGTACCACTTCTGCTACCAAATGTGTTAGGTTGGATTATCTAATGAAGTTCTCTAGAAATCAATAACGCTTTAACATGTCTAGTTATTTTTTCAGTCATAGTTATATCAGTTTATATTTATATTTTTCTCTTATATATAAACGAGAATATATTATATCACAAAAGTAGCACACAGTTGTAGAAGAGGTGACGTCCAATCTGGTTCAGGCATGGGTCTGATGTGAAGCTGGAGGTTTTTCCTAACTTATTTACCTGCCAGGGCTGACGAACAAGGAAAACAAAAGTCGAAGCAGGAAGATCGCAGGCTGGTGGAGCCAGAAACACCAAAGTCAACAAGCCTGGTTGGTGGCTTTTTCTGATTTCTGCAGCCATCAGAGCTGATGGCCCAGGAATGTCAAAGAGGAGTAGACACCCGCTGGAAGTAGAGCTGTGATTGATTAAGAAGGTAGCGCTCCACCCTAATATTCCCATGACTGCATGGGAGCGAACAAAGATCCCATCAGGGAGTTGATTGCATTCCATTAGATCATGTCGTGAGGGAGGCTTCAACTGAATGCTGGCCCAGCCAAGTGGGTACAAATCCTAAGTACCACACATTCATATTCATCTATAGTACAGATACTCAGTAATTATTTGTCTATTTTCATAGAGATTACAATTTATTGGGGGCAATAGGCATTAAGCAAATAAGCACACCTGTATATGAAATTATAATACTTTTAGAAGTATATCCTGGTGTTGAGATCTGTGGTATTGAGCCTCGAAAGTGGCTCTAGATGATTCTTCCAGCTTAGCACTCATGCCTGCATAAAATCCCCTTTCCTTGAGGCTGGCCTGGATTCACAAGCTCACCCCTGATGACTTGACCTTGTAGAAAGAATCTGATGTCACTGAAAAGACCAGGATATAAAAAGGTTGTGGCAGCCATCCTGGTGTGCTCACTCTTGGTCATGCGTGGATCAGCACGGGAGGATCAATATTTGTCGATGGCATGCAACTGTAAATTTTGGTTAAGCTCTGAGGCAATTTCTTGCACACCAATAGATAGCTCATGCAAGTCTCAATGGACAAAACAGGAGAAAAGAACATGGAAAATAAAAATAATGGTACATGCAGAAGCCATGTGCCTGGAGGACAGCAAAGGAGCGTCACTCTTATTCTGACTGAATGCAGGATCCGTTATCTTCAGACCAGTGTGTTTTCTTAGATAATTAGAACCAAAGGGAAGAGAAATGATTACCACTCCAGTGATAACGATTGCAACAAACTTTTAAAAATGTACATTTGTTAATAGATTAAAAGTACAGTTTTAGAATAAAGTAACTGGCTCTTTTGTGACTGTATGTGGTAACAAAAATTAGATTTTTATTTGTCAATATTCATAGTACAATCAACATGAGTAACCAGGACACAGAGGCCTGATGCCTCCGAGGTTTGTTTCTCATTCCTCTGAATCAGTTCATGATGAATTCATTACGTCCAGTGAGTGCACATAAAGGAATTTACTTTTTATACCTTGATTCTAAATATCTGATGAATGTATAATGACCTGAGCACCAACTTCAGAGATAAGATATATAAAGCATCTCACAGTTGAGTGCGAAGATTGTTTTAAAATTGGGCTGCACTCACATGATTAGCAGTTCAAAACCACCAGCCGCTCTTTGGGAGAAAGACTGGGCTTCCTACTGTTATCAGTAACAGTCTCAGAGACTCCCAGGGGGTCACTGTGAGTCAGCCTTGCCTCGATGGCAGAGAGTTGAGCCACACTGAGACGCTTGACTACTGGGCGTGGCTCTGCCATATAACAGAAATATATCCTAGGGCGAGCCATGTTCTCTCCCTAACCTCAGGTTCTACCTTTCTTAAAATGGAGATCTAGCTGCCTGCCTCCTTCACTAGGCTGCTGTGCAGACCATAGTAGAAATGGTTATCTGACGTTCTTCAGGGAAACGTCCAGGAATAGAAGAGGGTGCCTTTCCCGTGCTCCCTCTAAAGAATCCGATGGGAGAGAGACAGATTTCTTTCTGAGAGAGTAACAGTCTTAAGTAGCCATTCATGTGAACAAAGATCACCTTGCCCTCATTCAATCAAGAACTGCATCGTTCCCTTCTCTCGGCTCCCGTCTACTCTAAGTGAAACCTGAAAACTCCCTCCCACGGCAGCTCCTACCACCCTCTGTGGTTCACCCGGGACAGCCCTCTCCCCACAGTTCCAAGTCTCTGCGACTCCCATGGGCACCTCGATGTAGACCGCGTCCTCTCGCTCAGAGACGGCTCTCCCAGCCCCACACAGACCAACCCCAGCCTGGCCACTGGCCGTGCTCCCTGTGCAGCAGCCCCCTCCTCCCAGAAGCAGCCTCCTCGTTTATGCTGTCCACGACGCAGAACTAAGTGAGATGTCACTGTAAAAGGAAGTGTTATGACAGAGGAGGCTGGGGAACATGAAGAGCTAGTAAAAATGGATACAGGAATGGAGAAAATGATACAACATGAATGGTGATGACTGTACAACTCTTCTTAATCTATGTAAACCATGAAATTGCGCCACACACGAAGTATGTGTCAATCAAATGGCTTCCTCAAAAGAAGGAAGAAGATAAAGAGCATTCGGATGACTTGAATTATTTCTTGTATTTCTTTGATTTTTTCCTGCTTGGAACAAAAAAAGGAAAAAGCTGGGGGAAGCCTTGGGAAATGATCCTTGAAGTGAATTAGACAGGTGTATATACAGTACAGGATACAAAGTCAAATAAATCAACAGTGACAAAGAAGAAAACAATGAGAATAAAGTAAAATAAATCTCAGGAAACACCCCCATTGCCCTAGCTATTACAATTACCTTGCAGGACTCCATCCGAAAGGTCAAGGATGCTGAGGAATCGTTAAGACTGGGTTGCCCACAGGTCAGGCTCCCCAAGAAAAGGCAAACTTACCAGGCAGTGAGCAGACGGTCAGAATCAGTAGCCACCCCAGGTCAGGTTTTCTAGAGCGGAGCATTTCTGTCTTCTTTCTTTCTGCCCTGCCCTCAGCACTTTCCCCGCACACAAGTGGAGAAGGAGCAGGCACTCCTTCCTTCTCGCCCCTCCCTCCACTCTCTGTGTTCCAGCTTGGCTAATCACAAGTCCAGAGACATTCTTCTCTGGAGTTTGACACAACAATCGATTTCCTGTAAAACATACCAGAGCAAAATCAGAAGTGGATTGATGTTTCTTTCAGCTCATTTTTTCCTCTCACTTCCGTCTTGCACAGACAAACATTACCACAAAACATCGAAGGTGCCCAGAGTAAACAGAACAGCCTAACAGTGAAGCATAAAGCCAGATAGTAATCGAATTTTGGTCTATGTCTTTAAGTTAGAGGCCTGGTGGCGGCATAGTGGGTTATGTGTTGGTCTACCCAGCGCAAGGCCAGCAGTTCAAAACTGCTGGCCTCTCAATGTGAGAAAGATGAAGCTTTCTACTTTCAGAAACCCACAGGGCGGATCGACTCTGTCCTACAAGGTCCCTGGGAGTTAGAATCAACTCTATAGCTCCGTTGAGCTGAGCTGAGCTAGTTGTCTTTAAGTTGCCTACAGATAATAACGTGTAGAAGCGTTCTTCACATTAGAAATGTGCATAGCCTTAGAAATAAAATTTAGGGCCACATGTTTTCTCCCAACCCTATGCAAATTCATTCTCTGCAGTATGATTTAGCATGCATTTTTGTTCAGCTGTTATGTCATCTTTGATTCAAACTCTCCTTTAAAAAAAATATATATATACATATATATAATAATGGAGTTGATTTTGGCTCATGGGTCAGAGTAGGGTTTTCATGGCTCTGACCTTTAGAAACCTTTAAGATGCATCTGGGAAGACTTCAAGAGTCAAAGAAATTTCAGTCACTGAGCACTTACTCAATTGCGCTACTCATGGACCCTAAACCACTTACTTCACTCTTCCCATGAGCCTGTGACAACAATGGACACACCCAGATAGAGCCTCCATCCATCCGCCAAGTCAGTTCTGCGATATAAGGCAACTTGTCCACAGGTGGAGAGGCTTCAGTGGTGGACATCTCGAGGGGACTTTTCTGTCTACCACGGTTATCACTCACTATGTAATGCCATTTGGTTCACCTCTGAAGGGCTTGCTGCTGTTAAGTGTCACCCAGTAAGTTCTGACGCACAGGGACTCGAAGACAACAGAAGGACATGTCCCGTTGCCTTCCTCACAAATGTTGTTAAGTTGTGCTGGGCTGATCATCTTTTTTTTAAACATTTTATTAGGGGTTCATACAACTGTTATCCCAATCCATACACACATTAATTGTGTAAAGCGCATTTGTACATCGTTTCTCAAAACATTTCCTCTCCACTTAAACCCCCGACATTAGGTCCTCATTTTTCCCCTCCCTCCCCGCTCCCTCCTCCCTCATGAGCCCTTGATAGTTTATAAATGGGTATTTTGTCATATCTTACCCTGTCCGACGTCTCCCTTCACCCACTTTTCAGTTGTCTGTCCCCCAGGGAGGAGGTCACACACAGTTCCATGTAATCGGTTCCCTCGTTCCTACCCATTCTCCCTTTACCCTCCCTGTTTCGCCACTCACACCACTGGTCCTATAGGGCTCATCTGTCCTGGATTCCCTGTATTTTCAGTTCCTATCTGTACCAGTGTACCTCCTCTGGTCTAGCCAGACTTGCAAGATCGAATTCGAGTCATGGTAGTACTGGGCTGATCATCTTAACCAAATTTCAAATAAGCACTCTTTACAATTTCCACACATTTGGGAATCGGACTTAAAGAAAAGTAGTACTTAGTGTTGGACTTAAGGTACATTCAGATCATAGGTAACAGAAAAATATCCCCAGTGTTCAAATAATCTCTAAGGCGAAAATCTTCAGGAGTAGAAGAAAACATTGCAGACAGGAAAAAGACCACGAATTATACATTTTTATTCTTCTAAATTGGTAGTGTAACCTCCCTTTTGCCAACTTGCTTTTTGTTGTGTTTGTTTCCCTTCCTAAAATGTTCTTCCAGTCAATCTATTTGATCAAAGTAATGATTTGGAAGTACAGGATAGCTGAAGTTTTAAGATACATAAAAATTTATTGAGTATAACAATTTATTGAGTATGACATCTTTTATAATGTCAGACTTGGTGTCAAAAAAACAAGAGCAGTGATTTGAACCTACCAGACACGCCAAGGGAGAATGTCAATTGACTATCATAAAGCGTTACACCCTTGGGAACTCTGTGGGCTAGTTCTTTCCTACAGGTCACTATGAGTTGGAATTGACTCAATGACAGTTGGTTTGGTTTGGGGGCTCTGTCGGAAAAAGAAACTAGGTCAGTGAGAAAAATATCTTTAAAGCATACCATTCTGGTTTTGACCACAGCGAGGTTAAGATACATGGTGGTTAGACCATGAGTTTAGCTACAGGTAGACCTAGACTGGAGACTGCTGTGCAAGTCTGAGTGCAATGATGCTGGCTAGTGGCTCAAGCAAGTCTCTAGCTTTTCCCATGTAAGATCATGTGCAAGTGATTTCTCATGCTATCAAAGGATCATGAGGATGTTTTCTTGTAATGACTGCTCAATGTTGCAATCAAAACTAAAGCAATGAGGAGTTAAATGACCTGCCTAAAGTTTCAAAGTGACTTGGTAACAGTGTCGAGGAGTAAAACTCAGGTTTCTTGTTTGATAGCCCATGTATGGTCTCAACTTGGCGCCTCTGATTAAAATATCAAGAAACAGCATTCAGACGCTTATTGCCACACACTCAGCCAATGTCAGTCTCCTGGACCTCTGACCATATTTCAACATTCAACATACAATTCAGTTATGACTAAAAACCATAAAATTCTTGGGGGGAAAATATAGAGGTAGTGCTTCTGGACTTTGTTTTTAACTATGCCTCTCAGATATAACACCAAAAGTGTGAGCAATAAGAGACAAATTGGATCCAGGGGACATTATATAAATATTTAATTTGTTCATCAAAAGACTTCAGTAAACAGAAGAGACAAACTTAGACATTTTGAGAAAAACGTTGGAAGCTATGTCTCATAAGGATTAAAAACCAGAATTTAAAGAGAATGCCTACAACCTGTTTTTTAAAATGAGCAAAGGTCATGACTAGTTTTTCCACCCAAGAGAATATACAAATAGCCAATAAATACAAGAAAAGGTGCTCACATCATTAGTCATTTGGAGATGTGAATCAAAATTACAATAACATAATATCCCAAACCTATTAAAATTATTATCCTCTGAAGAATACCAGCAGGAATAAAGAAGTGTTGGGAAGGTTGGGAATAAACTGGAAATCCTCATCCAGCACTAATGGGAATACAAAATGGGTCAGCCTCTCTAGAACACAGTTTGGCTCTTCCCCCAAAAGTTAAATATATGATCCAGCATTCCCAATCTTAGATATAGGCCCCCAGGAGTTGAAAGCAGAAGCAGAGACACATTGACATCAATATTTATTGCAGCATGATTCATAATAGCCAAACGGTGGGAACACCTAAATTGCATCAACTGATGGATGGACAAAATGTGCTGCCTATGTACAGGGGACTACTGCTTAATCATAAAGAGAAACGAATTGCTGATCCATGCTATTGCACGGATGAACCTGGAAAACAGTATGCTAAATGAAACAAGTCCATCGAGAAAAGGACACGCTATGAGCTCGCTAAATGAAACAGGCAAATGTATAAACACAAAAGTTAATCAGTGATAACCAAGGGTAGCAACCAGGGAACGAAGGAAGCTTATTGCTTAGGGAGGGATTGAGTTTCTGTGGATGGTAGGATTGAGTTTCTGTGAATGGTAGCAGAATATTTTGGGAAAGGAAAATGATCATGGTCGTGGTTGTACAGCATGATGAACAGAATTAACTTCACTGAATTATAAATGTTAAAATGATCCATTATCAAGTGTTTTGTTTTTATTCCATAAAACACGATGGAATAAGAGAAATATGTGTTTCTATGATGACTACTCTTGTCTGGAAACCTAAAAGTCTCTCACCCTCATCTTACCGGGCTCCTTCAGTCCTGGGACCCAGGATGCACAACCGAGCAGTGAGCAAGGATCAGGGTGAGACCCAAACCACTTACCCCACCAGTCCGCCAACTCCCCTTTAGAAATATGATTAAGAATCAGTGTGTACTAGAGATAAATAGACCACTACTAAACAGTGGTTAATGTGTGGTAGCCAAAAAAAAAGGTTTAGTGTCGGCAAGTTAAAATTGCTTAGATCATAATTCAGCAGTCTCCAAATTGTCAATTTAGTGAAATCTCCAAATTGTCAATTTAGTGAAAAATTGATTAATCTGCCCATAAATAGTTGTTGAACTCAACTTCCTGTCAGGTGCATGTATTTGTCTTCAATGTCAGACTCCGATGAGCCTGAAACCGGTTAAGAAGAAGCGGTTGCAGCCTTGTCTTTGAGACCTCTCCCATGACGGAGCAGTCCTCTATGGATCTTGAGTACATATTTCTCTGACACTGGCCTCTTCTGCCTTAACTCTGGTTGCCTGGGTGCCCCATTCCTCAGTAGCAGGGCCTTCTCCTTCACTTCCTGGGTTTAAGCCTTGTCTGCCTAGAATCCAGGTGCCTACCTGCCCCACCTGCCTTAATGGAATATTCTAGGTGTGTATCCTTGCAAAAATGGACCCATAGCTACCTGCCTAATAATCTTCACTTTTTAAAAATCATTTTATTGGGGGCTCGTACAGCTCTTATCACAATCCGTACATCTATCCATTGTGTCAAGCACTTTTGTACATTTGTTTCCCTCCTCATTCTCAAAACATTTGCTTTCTACTTGAGCCCTTGATATCAGCTCCTCAGTTTTCCCCTCCCTCCCCGCTCCCCCTGCCCCCAATAATCTTCCCTTTTCATGACCTCTCTAGCTTATGCATCTTGAGTTGTTTACTCTCCCCTACAGACATCACACAAATGGACATATACACACAAACTTCTATCCAAGTACAGTTGCTAAACCCTTAGTCCTTGTTCCCTCAATTCACCTGATCCAAATTCTCCTCAAGAACTAATAGAACAACTTCTCTGATGTTGAAGAGAAACGCAAAGACCTTCAAGGGACTCCAATGCTCCCGGGGCTGTGCAGGGTCTTCATTCAGCTCCAACACTCCTGCGAAATGCAGGAACGCCCCACAGACGAGGCACAAAAGAAGATTCAATGTGGCATAGATGTCTTCCTTCCTAGTCATAGCCTGTAACAGCTTCCTAGTTCACAATTTGTCTCTCTGCCATCTCCCCTGACCCTCGAATGGTTCAGCTGAGATACTGGATCATTTCCCTGAATTATCATTACATGGACTGATGCGTGACTTAGAAGAATCTCATAAATGTACATTTCTATTTTCCCAGGCTTCCATTGCATTGATTTCTTTAAAAAAAAAATTTACTCTCAAGATACAAGATACACTTGCTGGTATGTCACTCACATTCAAATCCTACCTAAACGGCTAGAAAAATCATATATAAGAATTATTTTTCAAGATAGTTTACAGGATACATATGCAGGGAAAAATTTAGGAACAGATATTTGAAAATAAAAAGTATAGATCCTATGTCAAATAGACATGCCAAACATGAGAAAATAGTAACTATGTCTTATATTTTGGTAAATGTATTCTGGATCTCACTAGTCACATTGATAACATTTGTTCAGTCGTTAGCCTAAGAGCCAGGACTTTATAGGTATTGCCTCACTTTCTGCTCTCAACAATCCTATGAAGCAAATGCCATTATTATTCCAAAATACAGCTGCTGCAACTGAAGCCAAAGAGGTAAAGTCACTTGTCAAAAGTGAATTACTAATAGTGGTGTAGGCAGGATAGTCAAACACAAGAAATTTCGCTTCAAAGTTTACCTCTTACCTAGATAGCCAATCAACCCCTTCTTAATATCCAGGATTTTATCTTTCATCTTCTCTCCCATACTCTTCTAACTTCCTAAATCTATTCAACAGTTCATCAGTCTCCCTTTCAATTGCACACTCACAGCTTATGGTGTGTGTGTCTCATATGATTAACTAATTAAACAAAAAATATATAACACATCTCTAAGATCTGTTTACATTAGTCATTCTCTGAGGACACTTAGAAATAACATGGTGAAACCAATGCTAATGCTTTCATAGACATATTTAGTAAATTCAGTGGTAACTGACTCAAGATTTTTCATCACAAAGTAATATAACATGCCTCAAATTTACATATGTAATACACACTCTTTGAAAAATACTTAAACATAACAACTAATGATCAGAGAGATAATATCATTGTTATAACCCAAAGAATATAATTTAAAAGCACAGTATTCTTCAATGGCAGGATTCTTTGTGGAGAGAGAGATGACTGATAGATGGGTGGGTGCTTGATGGAGGGAAGAAGGAAACAAGGACGAAAGGAAAGACAGCAGAAGGGAACGGTGGGAAGTCAAGAAGAAGAAAGTGATGAAATGCCTATTTCAAGTAAATTTGAGTTAAACTAGAATAGATCAGGTACTCTAAAGATTAAACTTAGTGATAGAATTAACAGTGAAAATATATCATAAGGGTTACCTATATTATTCATCTTAGAAGGTGCGTTAGTCTGGGTACTTTAGAGAAACAAATCCACAGAAACTCATATGTATAAGAGAGAGTTTTATATAAAGGGTAATTGCACATCAAGAAAACATCCCAACCCAGTGCTGCCCAAGCCCACAAGTCCAACATTAACCCATATGTCCAAAACCTCAACACCAATCCACAAAGTCCTCCTCCATCTCACAAAACACACGCAATGATGGCGGCTGCAGGAGGAAAGCCGAGTCAGTGAATGTGTAAGCACCTCAGCGCTGGCAGGGGTCTCCACACGGGTGCTCCAGCACCCAGGGGTGCATCGGGGTAGGTCCATGTGGATTCTCAGGGATGTCTTGCAGGAAGTCAGCCTTGCCAGCTGAAGCAGGGAACTGGCTAAGGAAGCTGCACCCTGGTCTGACCATCACAAAGCAAGAGACCCAAGAACTCAAAAGATGAGGCTCACCAAGCCATTTATCTCTCTGCCCTTCAATTAACCCCACATGTGTTTATCAGCCAGGTTGGCGCAATAAACTTTAACTACATCAGAAGGAAAGGGATAGAAACAGGTCCGGGCAGAGAAAAGCTAAATGAACTACAAGTTAGCATCAGGCCTGCTTTGGCCAACCTCATGGGAAGTTCCGGAGCTAGAAATGATATGTACCCTTAAATTTGTCCTGTGCTACTCTGGGAAAAATATTAGACAGTTGATATAGGAGGTCTTGCAAAAGGCTGTGACCTTGGTTGAGAAAATCCCTGAAAGGGCTGACCTCTAAACTCTGACATCACCCTTGACACTGAAACAAGTCCTTCGTGAGAAGAGATTGAACAGTACATCAGAGTACCTGCCAGATGGGCAAATGTAGGAAAATTATCTACTTTAATTCTGGTCTCAAGTAGAATTGAATTCTAGTCAACAAATTGTCATTAGTTCCCAATGAACCAAATGAACGAAAATTCAAGTTCATTGAAAAACTTAACCTTGGAGAACCTCTAACCACATATGTTTACGTTACATCCAAATGTATTGCTGTGGACTCCTAGTGAGCGATGCAGTTCAGAGTAGATCTGTACCCCACGGTGTTCAAAGAGGGGTCCTTTCAGGTGACCCTTACTCCCCAGCGATACCCACTTCCTACTTCAGGGAAAGCAAAATATTCTCACCTGAGTGGTAAGTAAGAAGTTCAAAAATATATAGAAATAAATGGAAAAGAATATAAAAGACAAATCATATGCCTCGGCTAAAAATTGTCAAGGCAAAGCACTCTGCAGTGAGACGGGGTCATCAGTTCTCCAAAAAGCTATCATTAGTAGAGTGCAGAAGGGACGAGGAAAAACTGGATGATCTCAAATGTCTCATACAGTATTAAATTGATCCATGAATTCTTCTGTATGCTTCTCTAAAAAATAAGGAGCCCTGGAGGGTTCAGGAAAGACCCCCTTGTGGTGCTTACAAAGTCAGTTGTTCAAACCCACAGTTGCCTTCCTGGAGAGAGATGAGGCTACTTGTTCCCTATAAAAAGGAACATGAATTGTGATAAGAGATGGAAGAGCCCCCAATAAAAGTATTTAATGATAATTAAAAGTATTTAATGATAATAAAAAGTATAGCCTCAGAAATCCTACACAGGGTCACTATGAATTGGAATCACTTTGATAGCTGTGCGTATGGTTTGGGCAGAGTAGTGGTTAAGCGTGGGGCTGCTCACTGCAAGGCCTACAGTTTAAACACACCAACCAAAGAGTAATATGGAGCCATCTGAAGCCATAAAAATGTGATCTCAGAACGAGCTGTTTTACTCTGTTCCATAGGGTCACTGTGGGTCAGTATGGACTTGATGGAAGTGCCTTTGAAGATTTTTGGTTTTGTTTTAGTTTAGGATTGCTATGAGTCAGAATCGAGTCAACAGTAGGAGTGAGTGCTAGTATAAGAATATGAAACAGGAACACTCTATTGGTCTGAGACATATCTTTTTTTTAAATCATTTTATTAGGGGCACATACAACTCTTATCACAACCCATACATACATCAATTGTGTAAAGCACATGTGTACATTCATTGCCCTCATCATTCTCAAAACATTTGCTCTCCACTTAAGCCCCTGGCATCACCTCCTCATTTTCCCCCTTCCCTCTCTGCTCCCCCCTCCCTCATGAACCCTTGATAATTTATAAATTATTATTTTGTCATATCTTACACTGTCTGACATCTCCCTTCACCCACTTTTCTGTTGTCCATCCCCCAGGGAGGAGGTTATATGTAGATCCTTGTATCAGTTCCCCCTCTCCACCCCACCATCCCTCCACCCTCCCAGTATCGCCACCCTCACCACTGGTCCTGAAGGGATCATCTGCCCTGGATTCCCTGTGTTTCCAGTTCCTATCTGTACCAATGCACATCCCCTAGTCTAGCCAGATTTGTAAGGTAGAGTTGGGATCATGATAGTTGGTGGGGAGGAAGCATTCAGGAACTAGAGGGAAAATGCAAATTAAAACATCAATGAGGTCACCTTACTAAGACCCCAGATGCTATATCTTTTGATAGCCAGGCACCATCAGCTTTCTTCACCACATTTGCTTAAGCAACCAGTTGTCTTCAGCAATCGTATCAGGAAGGTGAGCACACAATGATAAGATTTTTTGTTCTTTGATGCCTGATAATTGATCCCTTCGGCACCTTGTGACCACACTGGCTGGTGTGCTTCTTCCATGTGGGCTTCATTGCTTCTGAGCTACATGGCCGCTTATTCACCTTCAAGCCTTTAAGAACCCAGACACTATATCTTTTGCTAGCCGAGCACCGTCAGCTTTCTTCACCACATTTGCTTATGTACCCCCACTTTTTCTTCAGAGATCATGTCGGGAAGGTGAGCATCATGGAATGCCAGTTTAATATAACAAAGTATTCTTGCATTGAGGGAGTACTTGAGTGGAGGCCCTATGTCCGTCTGCTATCCTAATACTAAACCTATACATATATGAACATAGATCTATTTCCACATCCTCATATATAAATATATTAACATATGTACATGCCTTTATTTAGACCTATACATGCCCTTTGCCTCCTAGCTCTTCCTCCATTTCCCTTTACCTTCCTCTTGTCTTACTATCATGTTCAGCCTTCATTTGGGTTTCAGTAATTCTGCTGTGTTACATTACCCTCGGTCATGCCCTACCAGGCCTCCTACACCCTCCTCGCCACCAATTTGGATCACTTGTTGTTTCCTTGTCCCTGGGTTTGTTAACACCACTTCCTTTCCTCTCATGTCCCCCCAGAAATGCCAGTCCCGTTGTTTTCTCTTCCAGATTGTTCATCCAGCCTATCTTATTTAGCCAGACCTGCGGAGATAATAACATGCATGAAAACAAGACAGAGAAAAACCAAGCAACAAAAGAAAACAAAATAACAACAATAACAAGTCAATGACAAAATAATAAAACAAAACAGAGCAACAAGAAAGAAAAGCTTGTAGTTAGTTCAAGGACTGTTTGTTGGTCTTTAGGAGTGTTTTCCAGTTGAGTCTGATGGGGTGCCAAGCCCTGGCCCCAAAGTCTATTTTTGGTATTCCCTGGGGACTTCATTGCTCTGTTCTCCTTGCTATTCTGTTGCATGCCCTTAGAGTTTTGCCTCCGTGTGGTGGGATCAGATCAATTCCCACACTGTGTCTCCAGTGTTGTCCCCTATAGGGCTATGGGTCAGTGAGGGATGTCGTGTCTCATAGTGGGGCCGGCCTTATGGTCTTCTCAGTGGATTGGCTGCTCTGAGTGGGCATATCGTCCTCCAGGCTTGGTGCGCCAGGATGTGTTTCACTCTCTCTTCCTCCCCCTTTATTTGCTCCCGTGTGCTCTGATCAGACATGTCCTGAGCTGAAGATTCAGTGCTGTCCTCTGAAATAAATTCTTCTGGGGTAAGGGGCAGGTGTCCATGTAGTTAGGATTGGGGCCGGCCCCTCAGACCTCTCCATTGGTTCCCTACTCCATGCCGGCATGTTGCATTCACATCTTGGAGCATTGGGTTGAAGTCTGGCCCCTCTTTCCCTGTGGAGATATAAACAATACCCTCCCCTTGAGTGGGTTAGTGCCCTGTGCCCGTGCTACCCATTTCTTTTCTTTTCCTTTCCCCACCTCCTTTTTAGTTGGCTACCATATATATCCCTGGATTTAGTCTGGCCCCTGCCATACTACCTGATTCTCACCCCAGGAATGTTTGTATACAGCAGCTTTTTCCCTATGCCCCCTTTGCATTTTTTTTTTCAAGCTTACCCCAGTGGACTCATGTTTACTTGTCCTTTTGTGCTTGACTTACTTTGCTTAGAATGATTTCATCCAGTTTTTCCCATGCAGCGATGTGCTTCATACGTTCATCACTGCTTTTTAGCAATGCGTAGTACTCCATTGTATGTATGTACCACAGTTCTTTAATCCTCTCGTCAGTTGATGGGAACTCCTTGCAATTGTGAACTGTGTCGCGATGAACATTGGAGCACAGATGTTTGGCCATGGTTTGTTTCTTGCCTCTTCTGGGTATATGCCCAATAGGGGGGTTTCTGTGTAATATGGTAGCTCAATTTCCATCTGTTTTAGATATTGCCAGATCTATTTCAATAGTGGCTGTACATACTTACAGGTCCACCTGCAGTGGATGAGAGTTCCCATCTCCCTCACAGCCCTTCCAACACTTGTTGCTTTCTGATTTTTTGAATTGGGCTATCTTTGAGGGTGTTAGGTGGTACCTCATTGATGTTTTAATTTGCATTTTTCTTATGGCTAAAGATCAAGAACATTTCCTCATATGTTTATTGGCCATTCGGATTTCTGCCCCTGTGCAACTCCTGTTCAGGTCCTTTGCCCACCTCCTCAGTGGGCAATTAGTTTTTTTTTTCTTTTTGGAAGCTAGCAGAGTATTGTAGATTTAGTAATAAGGCCTTTGTCTGATGTGTCACTGCTAAAGATGTTTTCCCAGTCCATGGACTCTCTTATTACTCTCTTAGTGAATTATTTCGATGTACACAGGTGTTTTATCTTCAGAATATCCCATTTGTCAATTTGTGCCTGCCCTGTGTTTGTGTCATTCCCTATTCCTGATAGCCTGTGTATTCCCTGTGCCAAAGTTCTCAAGTTGGTCCCAATTCCCTAATAGTTTTGGGTTTAACTTCAAGGTCTATGATCCACCTTGAGTTTATTCTTGTGCATGGAGTGAGATAAGGGTCTTGCTTCATTTTTCTGCAGGTAGATATCCATCTCTTCCAGTACCACTTGTTAAAGAAGGCATCCTCTTCCCATTGGATATTTCTTGGGCCCTTATCCAAGACATTGATATCTTGCCTGAAAAATGATTCAAGTTTAATTGGACCTTTTCTGGACAACAAAATATGGTCCACTGACTCCTCTTAGTTTTATTATGCCAGTATTTTAGAACCTTCATCCCCAAATCACATATTTGGCTGTTGTGTTAGGCTGCATTCTCTATAGAAGCAAAACCAGTCATGCTTGTACATATATGTAAATAGGAAGACATTTATATCAAGAAATGGCTCACATGGTTGTACTAGTGGATAAATCCAGTCTGGTTCAAGTCTGTGGGTCAGATGTAAGCTGGAGGCTTCTCTGGACTTGTGTAGTGTGGGGGCTGATGAACATAAAGCAGGAAGACCACAAACTGGTGGATTCTTACCTGGATGAATCCAAGACAGGCAGAATGAATCCAAGGTTAGCAGTCCTCTACTGGTGCCTGAGATCATCAGGCAATATAACAGGAGGTCAACGAACTAGATGCAGGTCCAAATCCAACAGAAGTGAACCAGCTTCTGCATAGTGTCAATCTATACTAAGGGTAGGCCACACCCCAAATGAAATCTCCCTCAGTTGTGTCCAGGCTGTGATCAGACCAAGGAAGTGATGCTCGATTGGTCAGCAAACTAACTGTGGCTCTCCAGCCATGTGCAGCTCTTTCCATGCATATATGGGGCTCTGAAGTAATACTGAAAATGAAAATAAAACTTTATTAGTTCCATTATTCAGGTAAAGTCTATTTATGGCTCTCAAATAATTTTTAAATTGTATGAGAGACAGGATTGGCACTTTCTTCTGAGAAGTTTCACAACTGCAGTTATATCCTATTGTTCCCACAACTGCTTGGCTGCTTCACAGACAAACCCAACAATGAGTTGACCATATTACTTTACATTGGATCATGGGAGCGGTCTGGCCTAGCCAAGTTGACATAAAACCCAACTATCATAGCTAGTCTGTCCTATGGAGGCAAAATTAACAAGATATAGAACTTACCATTTTTAAAACTACAATTCAGTGGAATTTAATAGATGTTTTCCAGCCATTCCTCTGTTTACTTCCAGTATATATTCCTCACCCTCAAAGGTGACTCATACCTGTCAAGCTTACAGTTCCCATTCCTTTCATAACATACCTGAGGTAACTTCTAATCTACTTTCTGCCTTTATGAATTTACCTACTCTAGATATCTGGTGTCAATGAGATTATGCACTTACATTTGTCCTTTTGTGACTGATTTATGTCAATCATCATAAGGTTATAAAGGATCACCCGTATTGTAACATGTATCAGTACCTCATTTCTTTTCTTAACTGAATTATATTCCATTGCATGCCACATTTTGCTTATTCGTTCATTTTTTGATGAGTATTTGGATTACTTTTGCATTTAGCTATTGTGACTAGTGCCCTTATGAACATCTGTGTACAAATATTTGTTTAAATTATTGTTTTCAACCTTTTAGAGTATCAAATAGTATTGGAAGTAAGTGTTGAACAGAAAACTTGAAAGAGGAACTCAAGAACACAAAGTAAATATTATAGTGAAACGTTCAAAGACCTGGCATTAGGAAGGCAAAAAGATAGTACATGATCAACATTTCTCAAGCTTGAGAATTAAAGAAAAAATTCAAGCTTCAAGTTGCACTATTGAAGGATTTTATGGGTAAAATATTGAAGGACACATAAAATATCAAAATAAAATGGAGAGGATACACAAAGTCACTGTATGATGTCCAACCATTTCAAGAGGTAATGTATGATCAATAACTGATGGTAGAGAAGAAAAAAGTCCAACCTTCACTGAAGATATTGACCATAAACAAGGCTCCAAGAACTGGCAGAATACCAGAACAAGTGTATGCAACACTTGAACTACTCATTCATGTGTGCTAAAAAATTTGGAAAACTGCAAGATAATTTTAAAATGTTTGCAGCAGAACATCAACAGGAAGCTGCCAGAAATTTAAATTAGATTCAGAAGAGGACCTGGAGAAAGAGACATAATTGCTAATGTTAGATGGATCTTGGCCAAAATAGACAACACCAGAGTGATGCACCCGTGTGTCTTACGGACTATGTAAAGGCCTTCTACTATGTATATCAGAACAAACTATGGATATTTTGCAAAGAATGAGAATTACAGAGCACTTCATTGTGTTCATGAGGAGCCTGTACCTAGGCCAAGAGATGGTTTGTTCAAACAGAAGAAGAGGTTGTTGTCGTTGTTGTTGTGAGGTGCCATCAAGTTGGTTCTGACTGATCATAGCCCTGTGCACACCAGAAGCAAACACTGCACTTCTTTCCCATACAGGAGCCCATTGTTGCAGACACTGTGTCGATCTTGTTGAAGACCTTCCTCTTTTTCACTGCCCTCCACAATTTTGGGGCAGTATTCCCTTGCTCTATTTGCACAACGGCCTCTTCATCCATGTACAGTTCCCCTTGAGCACAATCAAGGGTTCTGGAATTCCTATTCTCTTCAAGGTTCTCCATAGTTTGTTATGGTCCACACAGTCTAATTGCTTTGTATAGTCAAGAAAACACAAGTATCTTTCTAGTAGTCTCTCCTTTGTGTTAAGATCCATCTGACATCAGCAATAATATCCTTTGTTCCACATCCTCTCCTGAATCTGGCCTCAATCTCTGGCAATTTAATATACTTCTACAACCATTGCTGGATGATCTTCAACAAAATTTTGCTTGCATGCAATGTCAATGATATTTTTCTGTAGTTTGAGCATTGTGTTGAATCAGCTTTCTTTGGAATGACCACTAATATGGATTTATTTCAGTCAGTTGGTCAAGTAGCTGTCTTCTGAATTGCCTGGCATAGATGAGTGAGTGGTTCTAGTGCTTCATCAGCTTGTTGAAACATTTCAATTGATATTCCACCAATTCCTGAAACACTGTTTTTGGCTAATGCTTTCAGTGCAGCTTGAATTTCTTCTTTCAACACCATTGGTTGTTTTCATATGCCAATTCTGAAATGGTGGAATGTCTAATCGTTCTTTTTGGTACAGTGATTGTGCATTTTCATCTTCTCTTGATGCTTCTTGCATCATTCAATATTTTTCCCCATGGAATCTTGCAAGATTGCAACTCGAGGCTTGAATTTTTTCTTCAGTTCTTTCTGTTTAAGATACACTGAGCATATTCTTCCCTTTTGGTTATCTAACTCTAGGTCTTTGCATATTACATTATAACTTTTACTTTATTTTCTTGAGCTGACCTTTGAAATTTTCTATTTGAAATTTTCTATTTCACTCTTTGACTTCATCCTTTCTTCCATTTGTGTTTGCTACTCTAAGATTAAGAGCAAGTTTCAGAATCTCTTCTGACATCCACTTTGATCCTGTCTTTTTAATGACCTTTTGCTTTCTTCATGAATAATTGTGAAAAACAGAAAGATGTCTCCCAAGTCATCTCCCCCAAATGTATGTTAGACTTAGGACACTGCTTGCAGCTAATGGTAAATGATTGTCAGGTTACCTCCCGAAGGAAGTCAGCTGCCAGACTACTGTCTGGTCCCACCACAGGTAGGGCCCACCCACTCCCTGCTGTTAAGGACAATGGGCTACTTCTCCCTAAAGGCTTGCAGTCATAGGTTTGGTTCCTGTCAGTGGGGTTTACACACTACTGATAATGGTTTCTATAGTGAGCCAGAGAACAGGTCAAACCACCTCAGTGATATCCAAAATTAAGCTGCCTCCCTGAATCTAGGATCCACCCATCTTGTCACATGTGTACTCCCAATACCTCCCCTTCCTATTGTGTGGATACCTCTAGATCACCCCCCTCACATTACCGTATTACCTATAGCACAACCCTTTCCTGTGACGTATGCCCTCACCTGTAATTAGGGGGCTAGTATGTCCCCAGATAATATAAAAGATGTGGTTAGAAATAAATATCTCTTTCCTTCCACATGGACCACCAAGTGAGGTTGAGGTGAGCACTGCTACCACGAAGTGTGTCTGACTCCATTATTTCAATCTCTCTTCTATCTCTCATGCTCTCTATGACTTTATTATAATCTTTATATATAGTTTAACCATACAATTGTGCCTATCAAACCCACAATTAGTTGTGGAAGGCTGGTCTTTCCCCCACAAATGATGGTCTTGATGTCCTCTCAATTTCTCAGGTCTTCTTTCATTAGTGTTCCATACGTCAACTCTCTTCTTGAGATGTTCTTGAAATTCAAATGGGATAGTCTAATATTGTATTTTAGGTCTTGTAAACTTGTTTTTATTTTCGTTATCCTGAACTTACATATGAACAATTGATGGTCTTGATTGTGTTGTTGCTGGCACAGTAAATCATATGATTTTAATGGCCAATACTACTTTACTCCAGCTCACGAATGCCGAGGATATTGGTCTTTATTGCTCCATTCCATTTGTGACCATTGCAATTTTCCTGGTTTCATACTTAAAGCATTTCCAGTTCAGATCATTAGCCGATTTTGCAGCTGTTTCTCCTAACCTTGATTCCAAGGCTCTGTTCCCACAGGTTTGACCAGTTCACATCACCATGGTTGACTTCACTCTGAGAAATGGATTCTTACATTTCAAGTACCTTCCAACCTAAGAGGCTCATTCTCTGGCACGACTGCTAGCAAAGTTCTGCTCCCATTCAGTAGGTCTTCAGTTTCTGACAATATTTCAAAGTTATACATAAGGTTTTCAGCGACTCCTTACTCTGCGGTGGGGATCCAAGTCCTTCTTCATTGTCTGTTTTTAGTCTGGAAACTCTGTTGAAACCTGGTCAATTTGGGTGACCCTGCTGGCATTTGAAATGTCTGTTTTTAGTCTGGAAACTCTGTTGAAACCTGGTCAATTTGGGTGACCCTGCTGGCATTTGAAATACCGGTGACAGCTTCCCACATCACAGAAACACACAAGACACCACAGGATAACAAGCTGACAGAAAAGTGATAGAGCGAGCCTATAGAACAGTCAAGAAATCAAAGGATATATTGTTTCCCAGATCTGCTGTTAGAGGTCTTTATAAAATGATAAAATCAAAGATATCACTTTGAAGACTAAAGCACACATCATCCCAGACATGATCTTTTCAGTTGTAGCATATGCATAGCAAAGACTGGGCGATGAACAGGGAAGCTGAATACGAATTGATAGCTTTAAATTATTATGTTGGCACAGAATACCAATACACCATGGACTTCCAGAAGAATGAACAAATCTGTCATGGAAGAAGTAAAGACCTCCTCTCATGTACGTTGGGCATGCTTCCAGGAGGGATCAGTCCCTGGATAAGGACATCCGCTTGGAATAAAAGAGCGAGATTGGGACAACGATCACAGTGGATTCCAACATCAGCGACTGTAAGGTTGGCAGAGGAGTAGACACCTTCATTCTGTGTGTGTAGCGCACTACAAAGAGGAATTAACTCAACAACAGCTCATAGCAACAACAACCATGGTCTCCATGATTTTGGAAGAGAAATCGGTTGTTACGAGTCTCAAGGATCCCAGGTAGCTGAGGAGTTGCTTATCTCTTGTCACTCTCAAAATGTTCTATTTTGTCTTTGGCCTTTAGCAGTTTGGTTTTTATATCTCAGTATGAATGTCATTAAGAGTTTATTCTAATGGAAATTCATTGAAACTTTTGATGTGTAATTCAGATTTTACACCAAATTTGGAGAATTCTTGAGCATTATTTCTTCCAAAATTCTTTCTTCTCCGTTCTTGCTTTTTCTCCTTCCAGGACTCTCATTTGTTCGATACAGACAAAGCTTTCTACTTCCAGAAAGATTTACAGTCTTGGAAACCCACAGGGCAGTTCTAACCTGTCATATAGATTCACTGTGAGTCAGAATTGGCTCCATGGGAATTCTTTTTGACCTTTGTGGGGCTTGTAGACATGCTTGGTGGTATCTTAATGATCCCATAGGGTCTGTTCATTTTGCCTTTTTTCCCCCCTGTCTTTGTGATCCTCCACTTGGATAATACCAACTAACACATTTTCAAATATATTCATATTTTCTTCTGCTTGATCAAATCTATTGTCAGCAATTTTTTTTAACATTTCCGTTATATTTTTAGTATCAGAATAGCTGTTAGGTTCCCTTTTTATAATTTCTAGTTCTTTATTTATACTCTTCATTTGGATAGACATTCTCAGTTCCATTCATTCTTTGCACGTGATCTTCTTTAGCTCTTTGAACTTACTTAAAATAGTTGGTTTAAATACTTGTTTTAGGATTCTAGTACCTAAGCTTCCTTGGAAGTTTCTACTGATTTTTTTTAATAAGCCAAACTTACATGATCCTAAGGACACTTCATAATCTTTGTTGCTCATTTTGACTACTGTTATGTATTAACTCTGGAAATCGGATTCGCTCCCCTCTTCAGGGTCACTGAGGTTGCTTTGCATTAGCTTTAAGGAGCAATTAGGGACTTGAAAGAGATTTCCTTAAACACCTGAAGCTGGTGTTTGCCTTCTTGAGGTACTCCCTCAATGCTTATGCAGACCATTTGTAACTCCGCCTTAGCCTTTACTTCATGCTTACATGGAACCTGAAGATCAGGCAAAGATGGTGTGTTAGGCTAGACTGACTAAAGAAAGGAATCCGGAGACACGCATATATGTATAAGAAAGAGCTATATGTCAAAGAGTCATTGTATATTAAGAAGACATCCCAGCCCAGTCCAGGTCAAGTCCATAAGTCCAATACTAGTCCATAAGTCTGATACTAGTTCCTAAGTCCCTCTTTAGACGTACACAGCCACAGGCAATGATGCAGAATACAGGAAGATCGCAGGCTGGTGGGTGCAAAATTGTGTGGATCCAATGGTGGTGGTCTCATCACAAGGCTTGCAGGTCTCAGAGTGCCTCACCAGCAGGCATGTAAAAGCAGAGAGAGAGAGAGAGAGACAGAGAGAGAGAGAGGCCTCCAGAGAACCATTTATCTTGGACCTACCTCTGAAGGAGGTCATCAAGCTGCGACCTGATTGACAGGCTAAACTCCACCCACATCTTCTTGCAGGTGCCATGTTGGCACAAAAAAATCTAACCATCACAGGTGGCAATTTATGGTCTTCTGAGGTCTCTGATGAGTATATGCCCAGACCAGACCAAGCACACACCACCTAGATTTCTAAGTATATGTGGAACCTTTTCAAAACCCTCATTCCCCTGGGTTTCTCCTTAGAAACATCCTTCTTCATTGGCTTTTCAATATACCTTCTCCGGGCTCAGACTGAGACAGGTGTCTCAAGCAACTGCAGGGGGTATATGCCATTTTAACAAATACTACAGAGGAGGAAACCAACAATGTTCAAAGGTGTATATAACATAACATCCTTCAGAGAGCCACCAAAGACATTTAAAGACACAAGCAGAATTATGAGATTAGGGTCTATATATATCCATACTTGGGCAGTCATGCTAGGAATGTGAGCCGATGTTTCCATGACTACGCTCAGATTGGGAAGTGGGAAATGATTCACATTTAAGCTAAAAGATTACAATAATCTGTTACTAAAAACTAGTAGTCTCTCTCTTTGTTAAACATCACTCTAGACCAGATTACACAGTAAGCAAGGATTGTGCAGGTCCTCTTCTGCCATCCCACCAATCTAGAGTGCCCCATTTCTCCTGTGAACCCACCATGTCAAAGATACTGTGAAATCCATGTGAACTTGTTCACCACAGATTGGCAAGCATGCACAATTAATCCAATGTGTACCTTACTCATTGCAAACAGGTGCATGCCATGCTTACTGGTTAATCCATCCCTGCCTCTAGCTATTGTAAATTTCTGAGTGTCAATGAAGGTGGGTTCTCACAATATTTGCTAACTTTGCTTTAAAATCAAGGAAGAACTTGGGAGTTCCATACTCCACCAATTTTGAAGATGTTACTCAATATATTTGCCTTTGACCACTTATATGCCACTCACTCAAAACTTACTGCCATGGAATGCCAACTCATAGCAACCAAATGGGAAAAGATAGAACTGCCCCCATGGGTTTCAGAGACTGTAACTCTACGGAAGCAGAAAGCCTCATTTTTCTCCTACGGAGCAGCTGGTAATTTTGAACTGCTAATCTTGTCTGAGCAGGGTTCCTGTTTATATGCCACAGCCTCTCATGACTCCACATTTTCTTAACCTTGGGAGCCTTGGGCTCCTCAATCGCTAAATCTTTTATTTGCATTTCAAGAAACCGATATTCAGCGTGTCACAACCTTTTCACTTCCAAGACTAATTGTGAATCTTTTATAGCCTTTCAGCCACCATTTCACCTGCTTATACTTGGACAAGTGTGAAACTCTGGGTGTTCCATGCAGAAACCCCCAAACACCCACACAGTTCCTGGGACAACCTGCTTCCCTTTCTCCTCACTTCCCTTTCTCTTGACTCCCTCACATGCGTATTTGTGGTAGTTACTACATACTTTCATGTCAACTTGTTCAGTAGGCTGTAAGGATGGAGCTTAGCCTGTCAATCAGATCACAGCCTGATTGAGGCCTCCGTGTGGGCGTGGCCTTCTCATGAGGATTCTGGGAGTTTTCCTATCTTCCTCCCTGGAGGGAGAACACACTTTCTCTCTGCTTCACACTCCTGTTGACAAGCCACATGGAGCCAGGCTGACGACAGCCAGAGCCCTGGAGCTGGAGGAGCCACATGAAGGCCTGCACAAGGGCCGATATGCTTCCACCCCACCAGATCCACCACTGGCCTGTGATGTTCCTGCATTTGACACCATTTCATGTGCTGCGTGAGTCTAAAGAGGAACTTATGGACTAGTATCGGACAGATGGGCTGATATCAGACTTATGGACTTGATCTGGGCTGGGCTGGGATGCTATCTCAATATACAATTGCTCTTTGATATAAAGCTCACTCTTACACATATATGAGTGTTAATAAATTTGTTTTCATAGTTGACCTGGACTAAAATAGTATTTAACCCTGAAAGTGTCCATATCAATTTCTTGTTCTGGTTCATTATTGTCTCAAAAACAAATATAGATATTCATCTAACAGCATCAACTGCACACAGGTAAAACCAGATACTTGGTTTTCATAATGTGGTCAATTGTGGTTAACACAACAACATGGTTTAGAACAATTTTTTTTATTTCATGACTGAACCATGGTAAGGTGGTTGGTTACTTTTAATACTACAGGTTCTATATCCTCTCAACGTGTAGCAACACATCCTTTATCTGAGGGTTCCACGAAGTTTCGATAATAAATAATACAAACTTTTTCTTTGTTCTGTGTGCTTGTGTTTTCTTCCCCTCTCAGAAAGAAAATTAGCCCACTAATAACTCTATGACTTTCTACTCTCATAAAATATACAGCCTCAGAAACCCAAGCCCAGTTCTACTCTGCCCATCGGGTCCCAGTGAGTCAAAATCTGCTAGATGGCAATGAGAATAATCCCACAGCTGTGTACTCAGGTAACAGATCTACCACAGGTACAGTGGCTACCATCACAAAGAAAGATAAACCATTCTGGACTAGAATGATCCCTAATGGACTTTATTTCATTTTATCTGCAGATTTGCACCAAAGAAGACCACAAAGAATTAAGAAACATGTACGACCTCTTCATCTTTCATCTGTATATCTTCTTCCTTCCACTCCTCTAATTTGAAGACAAAGAGCCAAGTGCTAAAGAGTGGGCTCCCATTAAGCCAAGAAGATCAATCAAAATAAGAAACCATGATTACTAAGGAGCAGTAAACCAATTACATATCGTTAACACAAAAAGAAAAGGGAATTGTTCTTTAAAAACATCGCAAATGTGTCAAACCTTCGAATTGTAACAATAATGCATAGTAACAAATTGGTTTGAAATAGTGTAAGATTCTTAGTAACAACAATCTTTATGGAAGCTGACTGCCAGCCACATGGTTCTCCCATTTAGTGGCTGATGGAGTCAAACCCACTGACTTGTCGGGAAAATAGTTCCATGCTTAACTGCTGTAGCACCAGTGCTCCTTAAACAGTGGTCTGAAATAGGAAACACTGGGAGGAAGCGGGATAATTGATGGTATATTAGTGTAATTTCACTGAGAAGGAGTAACCAATGATGTACGAAGCGAGGGAGACGGTGGCATCAAGGATGTCGAGTGATCAATTGTGTGCAATGTTGCTGATGAACCAAACAGATGAAAAGTGAGAATTTTCCATTCGATTTAACCACATGGTGTTCGTAATTGGTAGCCTTGACAAGAGAAATTTCAATGGAATGATGAGGGCAAAAGCCTACCAGTAGATCAAAAAGAGATAGAATTCTTAATATCCAAGAGTAATAAAGGCAGAGCTATGTAGATTATTTCTTCAGGCTGCCATCCAATGCAAAAAATTAAAATAATGACTACAAACAGCAGGCTTTGAAAATGGAGGCATGCTTTTAATGCATTAACGAGAAACATTAAAGTTCAAAATGCTATAACCTAGGTGATCAGCATATATGCTAAAAAAAAGAGGAAAGAATTCAACAAAATATTTGCACCATTAGTGGTGATGTTTTAGATTACTTTTGTAAAATCTGATTTATCCCTTCCATATAGTTGATTATAAGCTTATGTTTCATTTATAATTGAAAGTGGTGACTTTACTCTTATTACTGCACATTCTGAGGCTGGTTAATAATTTCTCAAGCATGGTATTGGGGAATTTTGTTAGAGAAAATTCCAATAACTGAGTCCACAAAAAATTCTTACTTATAAATTGGCACATCAGTGAATCTTCATTTTTCCCACAATAATAGCATAAAAGGCAATACCAATTTAGAACACTACTATACTAAAACTAAACCCTGTACCATCAAGTGTATTCAGACCCAAAGATCTAAAATAAACTACAAACACTACAATGGATCTGATATGTTGTGTCCTTTCAGCATGAAAAGGAATTGGGTCTAAAATAAAATAAATAAATAGAGCCTAGTAAGTAGAATGCATACACTGGTCTCAAAGAGACTAAAATTCTAGCCGCTATACCAAAAGACCCTCATAGCTATCAAGTGAAATCCAACACATATAGGGTTTTCAAGACTATACATCTTTATGGAAGCCGGCAACTTCATCTTCCTCCTGCAGAATGGTGGGTGGGTCTCAACCATCCGCTTTGTGGTTTGCAGATCAGTACCTAATCCATAGCACCAGCAAGAATCCCTAGATAAATCCTTAGGCTTTTCTAGAAGAGTTACTATGAGGTTGCTAGGGATAATATACGAGGATCACAGATTAGTGCCTAGAAGGATAGTGGACATTCAAAGCCCAACAACTATTATTGTCAGTTTTGCTTGCTGCTGCTTTTGCTATTGCTGTGTTGTTGCTGTTGTTGTAGTTGTTGTAGTTCTCACCAATAGGTGGTCAGTTGTGAAAACTAGAACCCTAGAGGCAATGGAGTAGTATGAGAGAGACAGTACAAAATGCATTGTCTGCCAAATCTCTGTGTTAATGAGTATATTATGGTCTGAATAAAATTTTCAAAAGTTTTATAGTGAAAAGTTGTCCAAAAATTTACCAAAACCCCATTAAGAAGATTTTGTAAATAAGACACCAAACTATTTAGCCAGTTTAGAATTATTTAGAGTTCCATTTTTAGAGAATTAATACCATTTTGAATGCTATATCCAAAAGGACCTCATTGGCGTCTTTTGGAATATTTCTTAGTATGAGTCATGATAATGAAGAAAAGTATGCCCAAGGAGTCAGCCCTCCCGTGGTCTGTGTGGTGCTTCCAGCTTGGTCTCCGTCATCTCACGGACCTGGGTTTGCTAAAGGTCATCAAACAGTCACTAATTATTCGTTCAAAGGGCATTTTCCGTTCTTGTTCTGCGAGCTCTCTTGGAGGATCTTGAAACTTTTGCAATTTCCTCCCTCCAAGTCCTCTACTGGTTTCCATGACATCACGTTCCTGTGGTTATTCCTTCACCATTGACTGCATTCTGTTTCTTTTAGTCATTTCTCTTCTTGACCCACCCATGACACATTTATTCCCCAGAGTCGGTCATAGGCCTGTTTCTCTGCAGAACTCCGCTTGCTCCTTTTTAAAACGTCAGTCATTCTCGCTGATCTATCCATCCCTTGTGGGGAAACTACTCTCATTCCTGCCCTTTTATGCTTTGAAACGATATTTCCACTGCTCATGAAAGCCATATTGAATTTTTTAAAATCATATTCAGTAGCCACATGCTCCTTCTCTTATGTAATCAATGACTTCACCATCCACGCACTCTAATTTAAAAATACCCCAGTCATCTATGACTACTATTTAACCCTCTGATATAAAAATCTCATTGATTTTACAACCAAAATAATTGATAAATCTTTAAATGACCAGTACTTATGTGCAAGCCCAACCCTATCATATTTTCTAAAACTATTAAAACCGCCTTCAAACTCATTTCCCTGACACTACGTTATAATCCTAATCTGTGACCATGGCAGTCTATTATCTGAGAATCTCCATTGGCTTCCTCTTGTCTGTTGGGTAAAATCTCAGCTCCTGAGAAATCTCTTTACAATGGGGCTCTAGTTTGTTTTCAGGTCTCATACTTACTCCTGGGATTGCCAATCTTGACCACATCTGACTTGGGCATCGTTAAGTTGTTTTGCGCTCACTACAATGTTCTTCACCCAATATTTCCTATTTAAGGAATTTTTTTTAACATTCCAGATGTAAAAAAACGATACGCTGTGACAGCGCATGGGAGTGAAGGTGGCGACTTGGACAGAGCATGTGGACAGTCCGTGCCATATTGGGGACTACATTTTTCAGAAACCCTAGCTACCTCCAGTAGAAGTTTCCCCAACCACCAGCAAAAATGTCCCAGCAACCTTTTGCACATGAACAGTCAAGCCTCCGTTTCACAGCAGAAAGGGGAGAGAAAATCCAGAACCGGCCATGCTGGCTGGCAAGGCTTTTTCTCCCTCTTCCCAGGAGACTCTCAATAAAATTCTCTCTTGTAGAAAACCCATTCTGTGCCTCTCAAAGTAAATTTTAGATTTTTGGGGAAGTAAGAACCTGGAACTCCGATCGCAATGCCCTCCTTTTCCAATGGGAAATAATTACTGGAGCTGAAAAGTGACTCTTAAAATCCTTCCCACTTTTCATATGGGTAATGCTCTATATACAGCTCAGTTCACTAGCTAGCCATCTCAACTCATGTGTGCCTTCTGCCTGGTTCCTGGACGCTCTCTACTCAGCACAGATTCTCTCCATTGTGTGCTTTCTTTCTAGCCACCAAGAACCCCATGCTTCTGGGTCTTTGTACAAATATATGCAGCTGCCTGAGGCTCTCTATTCATTCTGTTGACCTAGTTAACACTAGGTTTATAGGATGCATCATTTTGACGCATTTCTATTTCCTCAACAAAAATTACAGAAGCCATTTCCATTTACCTCCTACCATTTACGCTGATTTTTATCCATTTCATTTTCTTCTAAATCTTCTTTTTTTTAAATCATTTTATTAGGGGCTCATACAACTCTTAGCACAATCCATACACACATCAATTGTGTAAAGCACATTTGTACATTCACTGCCCTCATCATTCTCAAAACATGTCCTCTCCACTTAAGCCCCTGGCATTAGGTCCTCATTTCTGCCCCCTCCCCACTCCGCCCTCCCTCATGAGCCCTTGATAATTTGTAAATTTTTATTTTGTCATATCTTGCCCTGTCCAACATCTCCCTTCACCCACTTTTCTGTTGTCCATCCCCCAGGGAGGAGGTCACATATAGTTCCTTGTAATCAGTTCCCTCTTTCCAACCCACTCTCCCTCTACCGTCCTAGTATCACCACTCACACCACTGGTCCTGAAGGGATCATCCGCCCTGGATTCCCTGTGTTTCTAGTTCCTATCTGTACCAGTGTACATCCTCTGGTCTAGCCAGACTTGCAAGGCAGAATTCGTATCATGATAGTGGGGGCGGGGAGGAAGCATTTAGGAGCCAGAGGAAAGTTGTATTTTGCATCGTTGCTACATCGCACCCTGACTGGCTTGTCTCCTCCCCGAGACCCCTCTGCAAGAGGATCTCCAGTGGCCTACAAATGGGTTTTGGGTCTCCACTCCGCACTCCCCCCTCATTCACTATCGTAAGATTTTTTTTGTTCTGATGATGTCTTATACCTGATCCGTTTGACGCCTCATGATCACATAGGCTGGTGTGCTTCTTCCATGTGGGCTTTGTTGCTTCTGAGCTTGATGGCCACTTGTTTACCTTCAAGCCTTTAAGACCCCAGATGCTATACTCTTTGATAGCCGGGCACCATCAGCTTTCTTCGCCACATTTGCTTATGCACCCATTTGTCTTCAGTGATCCCTTAAAATTCTCTGTGGGGTATACCAATCTCTACAGAGCCACATCAATTTGACGTGAAAGTAAACTGAGTATTAATTCCAGTAAATTGGTTTCATTCATGAAAGCATTACTTCAGAATAAATACAAATGTAGTTCAGAAAGTAAACATCAAATGTAAAGAGCAACAATGCAATGCAGCAGATATTGTCATACTAACGAGCTAAATAACCCTTACAATATGTCGAACCCAATGTCTCCAATGTTGCATAATGTTAAACATTATAAATTATCTATACAGTATCACTAATTTCATTTATAAATTAATAGTGTAGAATTATGTTGTTTGAAAATAAAGCAAGGTTTTTTTAAAAGAATATATGTGGTTTCATTCCTGTGTCAATCTGACATGTCTGTAGAGATAGGTATGTAAGTTATGTCCAACAAAATAGAGCAAAGGCTGTCACAGGATTGCCAGAAAAATACATCTCTTAATACAGCATCTAGGGCATTGATGTAGCAAGACCTTGTATTTTGTGGATGCGTCTTCATATTAGGGGGTAGCTCAGAGATGCTATGCTGGGGGAGGGATTCACCCTCTGAAGTGTTGCTATTGGTTTTTTCTGTTATTCAGTAAATGAAACCCACGACTGATGGACCTATAGGCCCAGAAAATGGAACAAGGGTTTGGGGGCGGTGGCAGGGGGAGGGGGGACAGTTGGCTTCAGGAGATAGGTAAGAAAGATTAAAAAAAGGGAGAAGATGCCAAAGAATCCAGAAAGGAAAAGTATGTTTGGAGACTGATTTGGGAAGCAATCTTACAATTCTGCTTGACTAATTTAACTGTGGAGTCACTGGCAAGAGAAGTAGGCCGTAGTTGGAGCAGTGTGAGATAAGATTTCTGTCCTTCCCTGTGGGGGAGTGTGTTGAGTTTCCTCTGGGCCATATATTCCTAAACGTATTGGCTATATATTCCTAAATGTATTGGCTAGTGCTCCTTTCTCA
>NW_022103902.1:13619277-13647136 GCF_000313985.2 Echinops telfairi
TATATATATATTCAGCTCTCCCCTACCAGTAATTAAAAAGCTATTGTCCTATCATCCAGGATAAAATGAAATGTAAGTATCTGCTTCTAAAACCACCAGCCCCCCCACACACACACCCCCGAGCATTCCAGCACACATCAGTGGGTGGTACTTTGGGAAACACAGCTAGGCAGCCTTTCCCAAATACACTCTTCTCTAGTTCCCTTCCCTTGTGGTTTCAGGCTTAAAAGTCCAAAGGATTCCAAAGGTTGTAAGTCCAAAGGTCTTGCATCATCTCTTACTGGTTTCCCCAGACATGGGCCACACTCCTTTGTAAACTGTGTCCCTCTCCTAGACTCCCCTAAGGTTATTCAGTTTAAATTTGCTGATGTTTCCTGCTGGGGTTCTAACTGATACACAGCTCGATTTCTGAGAGTTTAAGATGTGAGAAAAAACACACACACATACATATATGTGCTCATATACATTATGTATATGCATATATATAATATATTCAACTTAGGTACAAAGAAGCATAGCATTTAGCCATCCTATGCCTGTTTTCTTTTGGGGGGCCTCAGTTTTCTTATCAGATAATCACCCCCCCCCCTTAAAATTGTGATGAGTGTTAAGGGAATTTGTTTATGTGAGAACTTAGAATCACGTCCAAGCGTGGAATATGATCATCATTACACTTGAAACACTGTACTAAGTGCTGTGGATTATACAAAAGTGGGTAAGGGATCAAGCACACTTCCAAGATTCTTGAAAATATTTAATCATTTAAATACTAGTCATGGGATAACTACATCATTCGGAGAGCAAATGTGATTTACCTGTCACAAAGTGGTGCTATGGGTGTTGGAAATTACCATCAGGCATGTCAACAGTACACATTTAACAGCCAGCATCAATCCAGTGTCCCTGGATTATCTGAAGGGCAGGACTCTGATCGGGTCTGGAGGTCCAGGTTATTCTTTTGCCGGTGCAGTTTCTTTCTATGGCCTTCTTTCTTTCTCTCCTGGAGGCTTTAATACTGGGCAATCTGTCTTTGAAGACTACTTACCATGTTGTTAACCCCACCAGGTATCCCTGGTGACATCGTGTTTACATGTTGGGCTGCTAATTGTCAGAAGTTAAAAACCACCAGCTACTTCATGGGCAAACGGTGAGACCTTCTACCCCTGTATAGAATTACAGTATCAGAAACCCACAGGGACAGTTCTACCCTGTCCTATCCTCTAGGGTCACTTGGGAGTCAGAATTGACTTGATGGCAGGGAGTTTGGTTTTGATTTTGAATTTAGTAGCACAGTTGTCAACATGAGAGAAAGGCAAGACAGCAAAGGTTTTGTGTCTACTAGAATAAACATGACCAGAGTGTTAAAGAGCAAGGAGGTCACTGGAGGACTAAAGTTCCTTGACCCAAGCCATGGTATTTCCCATCGCTGCAAATGCATGTGAAGGCTGGACATGGAATAGAGACGATGGAGGAATTCAAGCCGTGGAAATACGGTGTTGCCTAGGAGCGCTGAAAGCACCAAGGACTACCAGAAGAACAAACGTATCTGTCTTGCAAAAAGTACCACCACAATGGTCCTTATTGAAACTTCATCTCAGATACTCTTACAGGTTGACATGCTATCAAGAGAGACCCGTCCTTGAAAAAGGACATCATGTTTAGTAAAAAAAAGAAAGACATTGCAAAAAAGGAAGCCCAGCAATGAGATGAGCTGGTCAGTGGCTACAGCAATGGGCTCAACAAGGAGAACGAGAATAAGGATGGGACAGGACCAGCCAGTGTGTCCTTCTGTTGTGCATAGGATTGCACGAGTCAGAAATGACTCAATGGGACCTAGCAGCAACAACACTACCTGTTCAGTAATTCCTCCTCTCCTCTGTCATCCCCAATAATCGTTAAATAATGTTGCTTGACTTTATAGAACAGTGGTCTCATGTAATATTTCTCATTTGGTGATTGACCTATTTCACTCAACATACTGTTCCCCAAGTACATTTGTGTTATGTATTGATTCAAAGATAGGTTTTTATTGCTTAACACTGTCATATTCTTTTCTGTGCCTATACCACAGTTTTACTTGTGTGCGATGTTAATGATGCTGTTTGATAATTTTCACATTCTGTTGGGTCACCTTTCTTTAGAATGGGCACAAAGGTGGACCTCTTGCAGTTGGTTGGTCAGGTGACGAGCCTTCTTCAAAATATCTCAGGACCGATGAGTGAGCACCTGCAGCACCACATTGGTTTGTTGAAACATTTCAACTGACATGAAATCAATTCCCGCAGCTCTGTCTTTCACCGATGCCTGCAACGTGCACGTCTTCATTCCAGTCCATCAGTTCTTTTTTTTAACATTTTATCAGGGGCTCATACAACTGTTATCCCAATCCATACACACATCAATTGTGTAAAGCGTGTTTGTACATCATTCTCAAAACATTTTCTCTCCACTTAAACCCCCGACATTAGGTCCTCATTTTTCCTCTCCCTCCCCGCTCCCCCCTCCCGCATGAGCCCTTGATAGTTTATAAATGGGTATTTTGTCACCATCAGTTCTTGATCATTAAAGAAGTTATAATCTCCCCCCCACACACCCAAAAGAATATATGCTGTATGATCCCATATATAAAATTCTCTACACAATGAAAATGAATGTATAGCTACAGACCAGTAGTTTCATGGAGTATTTAGAGGACAAAACTGTCTGGGTACAGGATAACTTTATGGGTGATGGATAAGTATATTATTTTGATTGAGATAGCAGTCTCACAGATATAAAAATAGGTCAAAACTTAACAAATTTCACATGATATGCAAAACAAAAAATTTCCACTTTAAATGCATCAATTCTACTTCAGTAGAGCTGTTTTTAGATGTTAGCATATAAAGAATAACAGCTGATAGATATAGAATGGAGAGTTTTCAAACTTGCAATAATGTTATTTAAAAATTAAATTTTTTAAAAAAAATAAAATTAAGCAATCCAGCCAAGTAAAGGAGAAAATAAAAGTTAACAAAGAATTCGAAACTTAAAAATGGATTGTAGACATACGATTGACTCCATTAGCAGTCACAACAAATGTGCAGGATTTTAATTTCTTTATTAAAAGTTCAAGGTGTTGTAACAGGTGTAAGCTGCCAACCAAAAAGTTGGAAATCCAAATCCACCCAGACGTCCCTGGTGATGAACTTCCAAAAATGTCCGCCTGAGCCCCGTCGAGTATACAGCTCTACCCCGACTCACATGCGGTCTCCATGAGTAGGAACTGATCTGAAATAACTGGCTTTCATTTTTAGTTTTATTTTTGGATCAAAAGATAACCTTTTACAATGAGCTTATACAAATTCCCTGCATCTTCTTAACTTTAAAATGAAACAAAATAAAAGCTTCTTTGTAACACTGAGACAATGATTGGACAAATCAGCAGACCTAACACCGGAATGAGAGGAGACCCTTCCTGGAAAGTCAAGTTAAAGATCATGGGGGGAGCATCTACATTTCACAGGAGGCACCGATAGTTCTGTTGGTGGTTATAGCGGGTAGATGAGGAGAAGCAATCTCACATCAGGAAGGGATGATAAATAATAACTGTAGGAAACCTACGGGGAGAATAAATCCAGTTTATGTTCCTGGGTAGATACTTTGAATACGTTTCTACCCAACCTTAGTCCACACCATGGACTAAGCACAAGGAGGAATGAGACGCTGGCCTTATAGGGAGCATGCTATCCTCCAAGGGCCACACCAGAAGGACTTAATGTGGAAGGCCAACTAAAGGAACTGGGCCCTACTTCAAAACGAACTTCGACTTAAGACTGACATTCCCTGATGGGAGAGGAAGTAAAAAAATGGCCACAATGGAAAGGGCAGTCATTGAACCTTGGGTGGGACCCCTGGCTTAGTGGGCATCCAACGAAAGGGGGCCGGGCCTACCATATATTTAGTACCCCAATGCTCCCCTTGCATTAATAAGACAATTATAAATCGGATAGGCAAGGATCTGCCCTTGTAAGAAATTATACAGTAAATTTTCTCATAGCACCAACCCCCATGCTCAATGTAAAGGGAGTTCAATCAAGTTAGAAATCAATCGATACAAAGCAACATCTCATGGAATGCAGCTCGAAGTTGGACAATGCTCACATAAACTCCAGATCAACAGTACCTTAAACTCTATGACATTGGATACATGATTGATGTGCAATCACCTTATATCCCAGGGGGTTGATTCACAATGTTTTTCTTTTCTGTTTTTCCCTTTTCGCTTCTGTCTTCATTTGATTTTGTTTTCTTTGGTTTTTGTTCATGTTGGTTTTTGTTTTTGTCATAATATGACTACCAAAGTAAACCATAGTTGCTCTTATCCTAAGGACAAGCATGTGGATTCTGGGCTCCCACTTAATTCTAGCCCTAATCCAAGAAGAGCTAGTTTTTATAACATAGCTCTGATTGATATTCACCTTCAAGAAGACGTCACTGAAAATAAGGGTGCTGCAGCAAAGTGTGGTGAAAAAAGCAGATGGTGCCCAGAAATCAACTGGAATAGTGTCCTAGTGTCTGAGTTCCTAGATGCTTGTACTCAAACAAGCAGCCATCTAAGTGAGACGTCAACTAAGTCCACATGAAGGAAGCACACCAGCCAGGGTGATTCAAAGATGATTGTCCAAATATGACGAAGGAAATGGTATCAGAGCTTAAATTTTGGACACCCAATTTAGTAGAAGGTTAAGGAGGACAGTGGGAGCCCAAAATCCATCTGCAGAGTACCTGGTCAGATTAAACCCCTGCCGATGCCCTCTGGCCACAGGCCAGGGACTGGAATGGCTTGACTATCGGACAGAGACCATGGTAAACTTGATCATGGTGGATCAGACTACGGTATAATATGCTACTTGGCCAGTCGACCTCCCTCTTAACCCTACCTAAATATTTCTTGCTTGTTCCAGGACAGAAATTTCTTTCTCTGGCCTTTTAAATATTGTTGGTGGTCTTTTCTTTCTTTTTCTTTTAAAAATTTTTCATAATTATTTTCTTTTTCTGCTTTGTTTTGTTTTTGCTTTTTATTGCTTATGTTAGGTTTCTTAGTTTATGAAACCAGAAGGAATGGATGTATACAGACAATAACAGATGCAATGGTTTATCGGGAAGTGAGGAAGGTAAAGGGAATAGGGAGCAGACAATGACTATTGGAGGGGGAGGGAGCACTAGAATGGATTGTAATGACGTGTATACTCTTTTTAAAAGTGACTGTACAGTAAGAAAAAGTTTTTTTTAACTTCTTTTAAAATGAAAAACAACCTCACAGCTATTGTGTAGATCCAGGTTCATAGTGACCCTAAACGGCAGAGTAGAAGTGCCCTTTTGAGTTTCTGAGGCTGTAAACCTTCACAAGAACAAAGAGTCTCATTTTTCTCCCATGGTGGATTCAAACTGCTGGCCTTGCCCTTAGCAGACCAAAAAGAAACTCACGGTGCCCCAGGACACCTTTCTTTATAAAAAGGACACTGCCAAGAAGTCGATGCTGACTCGTCGTGACCCAGTGAAAGAAAGCCACAGGGGAAAGCCCTCCCCGGAGTGTGTGGTGGTTTCAAACTACTGACCTTGTAGTTAGCAGCCACACCATGATGCTACCAGAGCTTTTCCTTTATAAAAGGTATGCCTACAATAAAATATCACAGAAAAGCTAGAAATAAAGAGACAAATGACATACCAATTATAGATGAAACAAAGGGTGGACGGGACAGGTGTGGAGGTGCACTTAACCTTTCTCCTCCAATTAAATGTTATTCATCCGAATTCCATTTCAACTTTGACCTCCCAGATGACATAAGACATCTGGCTCAATCTCTAGATGTTCTGATTTAGCAAGTAGGGGTTTGGAGAAACTATGATTTTATTTCTGCATATGAAGCTGATGTTGAACCATGTTTGCACTTCCACAGTATGAGATTTTAATGCATTTATTTCCTGAGCATTGTAATTTAGACCTTGGAAACGATCTTGTCTGTACTATGCTATTATTTTATACAGGTATTTTACATTATTGAGATGGATTTTTTTTTAATTTTTGTTTTGTTTATTTTCAGCATTATTTAAACAGATATTCCTGAGCCTAATTAACTGTGAACCTCAACAGAACCCGGAATGAATGAAGAATTAACAAAAGATCGGTTTAAGAGGTCTGTTGGACGCAATATTTGGTGATATTTATAGGTTGAAATACAAGGAATTGGCTATTTAGTCAAGTACAAATGATTTGTTCACACTGGTGGTGTTGTTAGATGCCCTGACCCATGGTGACCTTGAGGACAACAGAGTTGAGCCCATTGTTGCAGCCACTGTGTCAATCCATCTCCTTGAGGGCCTTCCTCTTTGTCAATGCCCCTCTACTTTACCAAGCACGAGGTCCTTCTAAAGGGACTGGTCTCTCCTGGCAATATGTCCAAAATACGTAAGGCAAAATCTTGCCATCCTTGCCTCTAAGGAGCATTCTGGCCATACTTCTTCCAAGACAGATCAGTGTGTCCTTTTAGTAGTCTACGGTACTTCCAATATCCTTCTCCAGCACCGCAGTTGGCACGCACTGACTCTGCTTCAGTCTTCTGTATTCGCTGTCCAACTTTCACATGCACTTGAGGCAATGGGCAAGACCATGGCTTGGGTCAGGCGCACTCTAGTCCTCAAAGTATTGTCCTTGCTCTCGATGCTCTAAAGAGGTCTTGTGCACCAGATGTATCTTCTGCCAGATGGCTTTTGATCTCTTGACTTGTTTCCATGAGCAAAATACGTTGTTCAAATACAATGTCCCAAGTGTCCTTCTATTAACTATAGGTCTCAAATAGATTTTTTTAAATCACTGTAAGAATCAATTCTAGAGGAACTAAAATGTGAGTTGGGGAGGAAAACATAGCAACAAGATCAAACAGCTATAAATGAGATGGCACAATGGGAAAATGAATGAATTCTGTTTTTTCTTAGATTTTCCTGCCAGGGAACAAACAGAAGCATGAATTGTTAAAATGATTCATATATACACTCTCAAAATTCTACTCCAGATTAAAATAATGGATATTAACCCATGGCCATTCTCCTACCATGGAAACCATATTGTATAGAGACCCCATGTCTTCCATAATATGTATCTAGCCATCTGTACAGTCAATACATAGTTCTTATTTGATATATATATAATGTATATCTATATACATTACAAATGTTATAAAATACACATTTCTAATTTATTGTAGCTCCTAAACCACTTGGCATCGGATATCAATACCTCTATAGATGTAGCAGAAACCCTAGAGAATTGCTCTACTCTGTTCTGTAGGGTTGCTATGAGTCAGAATCAACTCAATGGCAATGGGCTTATAGAAATAACAAGTTCAGAAGCACTAACACCCCCCACATATATTTTTCAGACTCTCTCTTCTCTCTCTTACACACACATTCTCTCTCTCTCTCTCTCTCATAAACATGACAGAAAAATACAAACCAAAATTGACTAAATAATATATTTATTATTATAATCATATATTAGCTAACTGGTAGGTGAAAAAGAGAAAATAGTAAACCTCTAGCTATTAAAATAACAATTGAATATATAAAAATTCAGTTTCTCAGTGTAAATAACAGGACATTCAAACACAGCTAGTGTAAATGTAAATTGATACAATTTACCATAGATATGAACAATAAAGACCTGGCAATTCCACTCAAGAGAATTACCCTGTGGATATATCCCAACCGAAAAGTACAGATGCAAGAAAAATTCTCAGTCACATTGTTTATAGTAGGAAAACAAACAAATAAAACTAAAGATAATCTCAATATTCACAACTAAGGGTGTGATTAATTAAATGTAATTCTATGAAGCCATTAAAAACAATGAGGTAGTTCTGTTTTTATGGACATGTAAAGTTTTCTCAGACATTATATCATTAGCTTGGTATAAATAGAGGAAAGTATCTACACTATGTTGCCATTCATGTCTTGATAAGGATAGAAATATGTACATGTAAATAGACATAAATGCACACATAGATCGATAGGTATAAGATGTTAAATGTGCATAGAAAAGTTCAGGAAATGTTTTAAGTTTATGAATATAAGAAACTATAGATAACATTGCCCAACAGCAAAAAAAAATTTTTCTGGGTATCTTGGTTTTTATCCCTGTTTCTTGGGGTAGGTGAGGCCCTGATGGAAGATTGCACTGGATAGATCACATCAGCTCTAGTTTTGTAGCTATATTTTCAGCTATTAAGTGACACAAATTTATGGATTTATCATTCTAATTTTAACTACGAGAAGAATTCAGACCCAAAAATTACAGGAAAAGGCAACAAAGGTAAGAAATATTTGAGAAATAATTAGGCATTAAGGGACTTCCACGGGAAGCTTCACATGGTGGCTAGCTGGTTACTAGTGAGCTGCCAGTCATAAAGTCAGTGACCCTAGCGCATCTGTCACTCTGCAGCCTCTGCAAGCTTTCAGGAGGCAGCTCTTCTCTGTCCTGTAAGGACACTGTGAGTTAGAATCAGTTAGATGGCACTGGGTTTTTTCGTTTTGGTGTGTGTGGGAGGAGCGGGGACTGTTAAAATATGTACAGAGACTACAAACGGGGTCCTGCAGAGCCAGAACACAGCTCGAGAAGAGTGGAAAAGAAAACAGAACATTGAAAAGGCACACATACGGGGAAGGTGTCAGGGCAATTTAGAGTATTTCTCATAAATATTTTGGAGATCGAAATTTTTCTGCTTCATATTATGCAGTGAACATTTCGGTAAAGACATGGCAATATTGAGAGGTCAATGGCTAATGCAAGTGAAATATTTCAGAAATGAGATTGACTGCACGCTTCTTTATAAGAAACATTCTAAGTTTCTGTGCACAGGTGGTTAAGTGGGGCCATCTTCTAACCAGCCTAGAATACGTGAATGTTAACAAAGGGGGTTGCATTTGGGAACATTTGGATCGCTATTTATTGTACCAAACTCATCGGCAGTCAGTTGCGTATGACTCATAACAAACATATAGAACAGAGAGGTTTCTGAGGTTTTAAATCTTCAGGGGACCAGAAGGTTTTATCTTTCCCTTGCAGAAGGCCGGGTGGGCTCAAACAGCTGACTTCGTGGTTAGCAGTCAAACACATAACGCGCTGCGTCCTCAGGGCTCCTTACTTATTGTACAGTCGCTCTATGTCTGGCCCCTTTTTAAGATCACAAATTGGAACTAACTGCTATTCAATCCCCAATAAAAATGAAATGATACTTGGGGGAAATTCCAAGTCCATGCAATTTTCACTGTTTGAATACATATTTGGATCAAAGGACATGATGTGAAGTAAATATTTAATACAACAAAATTACTTTAAATAAAGCCAGTGTACAGTGCGCTTCCTCTATCTCAGGCTAGCTAACATTAGATTAAAATATCTTTTTTTTTAATGGTGAGCAGAGGGGAGTGGTACCTGGCATTTATTCTGTATCTCAAAATTAAGAGCTGGGAGGGAAAAGCTGGTGTCATTCTTGGAATCAGCAGGATAAATATACCCAGAAACAAGTCTAACACTTGAGGCACCAAAAACATGTGTTGACCAGAGTAATTGTTTCTTTTGCGATTTCTCTTCCTTTCCATAGTAGAGTATGTACTATGCACAGATGGTTAGCTTTTTGGTGAAAAAGATTTTTCCTTGTTTACTGTATAATTTTAATATTTTAACATGAGTATGTGCGTTCTTTGCAAAAATAGCATCCATCATCCAGCGAGCTAACCAGTAGCAGCCACAATTCTAAAGTTCCAATTGCTTAAGGACATCAATGGACGGTCATTCAAGTATCTTTGTCTTCTAGAACCTGTGAAAACCTCTCATTTCAAAAGTGGACATCAGTTCTAGAATAATTGGAAAATTAATGCCATCATTATACTGTATCCGGATTCATCTGTCTTCGTGCTCGATTCCAATAATTCATGAGGCATGGAAATCCATCCTCGCAGCTTCGTTCTGGAGCACATGCGACATCTTCCCTTTGTTTGTAGTATCATACAAGGGATTGCTCTTCTCCATGTAGCAGGCATAGGGCTGCATTTCATCCTAAGAATGAATTCAAAGTCAAAATCAATTTGTAAAAATGACCCATGTTTTTCAAACAGGTGGCTACGGCTTTAGAATACATTAATATGCACATATTTGTGTCTCTGAGCTTATGAGAACAGAAAAGCAAGATTCTCTTATGCTGTTTCATAAAATCGATCACTGCAGTATCAGCATAAAACAACAAAATTGTGTGAGCAGGAATGGAGGATGAGTTGATAGGAGAGCTATTTCCAAAGGGAGGGTTGAAAGATTCCGTGAGCTAATCGTGAGAAGATTAAAGAACACATTTAAAGGCAGGATAGAAGGAAATGGTGGGGTCTCACCAAGGAAAAGGGGAAGTCGGGCATTAGAGATAACAAAGCAAACACGGTGTGTTTTGTAAGATGTAATTCATGAACTCAAAATGTAGAGTTGGCCCTGGTGAAAAACGGCTTGGAAGTTAACTAACAAAAGGACTACAATACCTGATGGTTAGCATTATAAAACCAGAATTTTCACTTTTCAACTAAAATATTAAGAGAGATGTAAACTGCAAATTATGTGAGTAGATTTCCAGGCCATGTAGCTTAATAGTTTGCAAATACTCTATTTTGTCTCACCTCCTCACAATCTTGAGGTCTTTTTGCTTGTGTTGGTTTCCATTTTCTGAAAAACAAAAATAAACATAGGTATGAATAAGACATCTTTTTTAGATAGCAATGGGGGAAATAGTATACTGTTGATATACGTGACTCATTTTGGTAGAAGTCATAATAAATTAGTAACAAATGATCAGAAATGACAAAAATGCTAGTTGTAGTTCATTACACGTAGCCCCAAACAAGACAATTCCAGATTTTAGAAAAGGAATTGAAACGATTAATTGATGTAATAGAATATTTAATTTAAGCTCAATATACTCAATAGAGTATATGTGACCCCTTCTCTTTGCTACTTGAAAGATTTGCTCTTATTCTTTCTCAAATAGCAAAGGAACTGATTCCATCGCTCCCAAGATCCTGCCTGATGTAGCCTAGTTTATCATGTTGCACGTTTGAATAACCAATAAAGTCTCTGAATTCAAAGTAAGTCAACTCTAGCAGCTTTGAGATACTTCTTGATTATAAGATAACTGACGTTAACATCTAAATGTTACCCAGCTGATCAGTTCCATATTCTTGATTCTTTTCTAGCATCAATAAAGTTAAGAAGAAAAAAAACATCATTCAATACCTGCAGGTGGTGGTTTTGAAAATACAAATAGATAAAATGGTGATGATAAAAATGGCAAAGATAGGAAGACTGATATACAGAGTACTGGAGACGCCTTTAGAGTTTTCATCTGTAAATATAGAAGCAAAAATATATGGTTTAAGAATGTCTCATCATACATGAAATTCATTTTGGTAATCTTATTTTAAATACCTCTGCACCGTTAGCATTTGTGATTGCTGCAATGAACTTGTTTTATCAATTCAGACCCAGAGTTCTCCGAAAGACATCAATTTATGTCAGGAAGAGTCACTTGTAAAGCTAAGGACTGACAAATAGTTTATCCCTGAGGGAGAGACTTGAAATTAGATCTCTGTGCAATCCAGAGAGTTTGTTCATGAAAAATTAGGATTAAAAGATAATGGAACTTTCCCACAAGCTTCTTGGCGCCTCCTCCTGGTTATAAAGCAGCCCTCATGATGCTATTGTTCAGGATTATGCTAGACTATTAGCCAAAAGGTAGGTGGTTTTGAACTCATTAGCTGTTCTATAAGAGAAAGATGTAGCATCTCCTTCCCTATAGATGTACAACCTTGGAAACCCTATGGGGCAGTTCTGCTCTGTCCTGTGCAATTGCCGGGTCAGAATCAGCCTTATGACAATGGATTTGGCTTTTGGTCTTGGGTACAGTGGTAACAATGTGTTTCTCTACGTCAGCATTTAAAAATCGATGGAGGATCCAAAACAAAACAAAACGTAAAACCTGACTGCCGTGGAGATTATTTTGACTCCCAACAATCCTACAGGACAGGTTAGAACTACCCCTGTGGGTGTCCTATAATCTTTACAGGAGCAGAAAGCCCCATCTTTCTCCAGTGACAGGGCAGCTGGATCTGAACTGCCAAGCTTGCAGTTAGCATCCCAACATACATAACCCACTGTGCCACCAGGGCTCTTTAGTACAAGAAAGATCATTGGAAAAAGAATCCTAATTCAGAGATCACCCCACTACCAGGGCACTGACATTAAAATAAAGGCCTGGCAGCACCTGCAACGTGGGTAGTAACTGCTGGTATTGGTGGTTATGGCTCAATGGTAAGAAAATTAAAGCAGATAAGAGGACTAGCTAACAAAAGAGCCACCTGCTGTACTCCTTGTGTTCAGTAAACATGGCTGTGAGCAACAGACGGAGGTGGAATGGGGGACCAGCAGGCTGGTGACCCATCTCTCCACCTTCCTTTGGCAGTTTTTTTATTATGTTTTTAAGTATCGGATGTCTTAGTGTTTCATCTGACAGCTAACTAACGTGGCTTTGAAAGGCACCCTGTAAACAAACGAGGTCTCGTCTCTTAGAAATTGCAGAGGCTGAAGATCTTCCTTGCAGGGAGGATGCAGCAGAGAGCTCTGCACGAGGCCAGAGTCCTGTCCATCCCCACATTCTCTATGTATGACTTCGTATTATAATACCAAACCGTCTGATTTTACATATAACCAGGGCACAATTACTCTTCTCAGTAATCACTGCTAAAGTCTTTTCAATATCTCAGAATTATTTACTTTAAGAATAGATACTGAAGTGCCAGATTAAGTAAATAGATGGTGCTTTGTCCATCTTCTCAAAATGAAAACAGCAAAACAGCAAGTAAGAACATTGAAGCAAGCATATAGCCCGAAAAGTCAACGAGCACGGTGGTGAAGACAAGAGCTGATGAGAGCTTTCAACTTGTCTTTAGGAAAAAGTGGAAAAGAACGATGGCAAGCGGTGGCAGAGTGGAATAAGTTAATTTTTCAGGGTTCACAGAATTCCAGGAACCCTTAGAGGAGAAAACATTCAAGATGGGGAAGGGGAGGCAGGCAGGGAAGTGGGACACTAGGAGTGGGCGCTTGTTGAACATCTGGAGAGAGAGCAGATAGGCTGCCAAGTATCTTGCCCCACGCTGGGCAGTCAACTGAAAAAAGGACATGTAGCCTAGAGAAGATGAATGGGAGAGATAAGACTCAAGGTTCCAGATATAACGGATAGGTGAGATAAGGTGCAAGGTGAGGAGAGGCATGAAAGGCAAGTCAGAGACAAGCGCAGTGAGACCCTTCACTCTTTAATCCCAGAGCACTGACATCAGCCTTCACCCTCCACAACAGGAGATGGGAGAGTGATGTGCTCCGCAGAATCTGAACGGCCTCATCAACAAGACCTTCAGTTGCACGAGAACTCCAATTTTGAAAAAAAAAGGTCCACCAAACAAAGATATCCATGCAGACAATGGGGAGTGGAGGGGAGACCCAAAGTCCATCTGTAGATAATTGGACATTCCCTCACAGAAGGGTCACAAGGAAAGAACGAGACAGACAGGGTGCAGCACAGCCCCGAGGGAATACACAACATTCCTCTAGATCTTTAATGCTTTCTCCCCACCCAGCCACCCACCCCACTATCATGACCCCAGTTCTACCTTACAAATCCAGCTAAACCCCAGCAGGTACAGTGGTACGGATAGGCTCTGGACGCACGGAATCCAGGACAGATAGACCCCTCAGGAAGAGCAATGGGAGTGGCGATACCATAAGGGTAAGTGGAAGGTGGGGGAGGATTGGGGAACGGACTACTGGTGTATTATTTCCCACCCCCTGCCCATGGGGACAAACAAATGGAAAATCAGATACAAAACAACATTACCCTTAAAAAAATCGAACTCACTGCCGCACAGTGAATGCTGACTCCAAGTGATGCCCTGGGGTTTCTGAGCCTGTAACTGTTTATGGGAGTTGAAACCCAGTCTTTCTCCCGGAGCTGCTACTGGTGGTATTGAGCTGCTGACCATGCAGATCACAGCCCAAGGTATAACCACTACGCCACTAAGGCTCCTCTAAACACAGTACTAACCTGAATGTAGTTCTAGAGACAGATTCCTGTTCCCAGTCACGTGGGACACAGAGCAGATCACAGTAGACACGTTGCTGTCCTTCCAGCGGCACTTACTCCGGACAGACACTGTCCCGTTGCCCCGAGTGACTTGCGCAGGGTCGCAGTTCCCCTCCGGGGTCCAGGAGATCTGGGCAGCCGGCTTCCCTGAAAGGGCCTGGCACACTGCAGTTCCAGGCTCGGTTCCAACCAGGCTCACCTCGGGGGGCACTGCAGAGACGTAGGGCAAACATGCTTCAGTGGGAACAGAAGGGACAGATGGAACTTAGACACGTGATTCAGTCCCAGCCTGGCTTTCCGACATGCCACGTGTGTGGTGGTCTTACCTAGCACTCGGAGGTCATAGTGACAGTGGAAATTCCCACCAGGAGTTGCTATTTCACACGTGTATGAGCCATCGTGCATGATGGTGACTGGATCAATCTGAAGCGCTGCGAGGGGCTGCGAGGGGCTGGAGACCCACGTTATTCCCTTAACAGTACAGCTGGTTTCCTTGGTCTCATTTCCAGGCCTCCTGTAGGCTCGGACGCAGGAAGCGCTGTCTCTGAGGACTATCTTCCAAGTTGACATGTAGTCAGTGGTCAGCGGGAGAGCAGGGCAGGAGAGCTCAGCCTTTGTGTCCACCAGCACAGACAGTGACACGTTCGCTGCACACACACACACACACAGAGACACACACACACAGGAGGGTGATTTGATTTTAAAGTTTGACCTAAGAGTCAATGTGTTAAATTTATTGATTTTAACAGCATACCAAAATGTCATTTGGGTGGCAATTTTATATCTAAATAACCAATTAAACATTCGTAAACTGTATATAATATTTCAAGTGTAATACAAAGATCAAAACAACATGTATTATATTGGGGGGGAAATCTTTTGAAATTAATTCCAGAGATTTGATCTCTATATTACAGACAAAATTAGAAAACAGAATAGTAAGTGGAAAGGAAAAGTTTTAAATTTAATCTTTGGATAACAATATTCGTTTTATCGTCTTACTCATTCTCATCAGGAAATAAAATGGATTAATTAACGATGTGGTTTCTGGCTTCTAAATTTGAATACAAAGAAAAAAATAGTAGCATCAGAACTAAATATCGATTCCTGACAGTGGAAGCCAGACACATATACACGTAAAATGCCAAGTATGTGGTATTTCATTAATCATAACTAGGATGAGCAGTGAAATTGAATAAGCTGGAAATATCTTTTTAAGTGTAATTTGAATTCAGAGAACCAGAAAACCAGTGCAAACTTTTGATCTTAAAAAAATTGGTAATTTCATCACTCAGATCATCCACTAAAAATGAAAAATGATCATGTCTCATAGTAAGAGATGCCCAGAAATATCTGTTTACAGTACAAAGGATAAATACAAAACAAAGAAAAGCCAGCAGTGTATTACTTAAAGACGTTTCTGTAAAATGCATGTTCCTGTCTAGGCAAGATAGTGCCAAACAAAGGCTTTGGGTGAGGTTTCCCTTCTTACTCAGTCACACAGCAACTCAGGAAGAGTTCCACTGTGAACTTTGCTCACAGGTTTCGTTGTCATATGTCCAATTCCATGATCAGAGTGGAATACAGAGGCTGGCCGACTTTGTCTATGTTTAACGTGAAAACGAAGGCCTGCAACTTACTGTCATAGAACCTCACACTGTATCGTCAGCTGGCAGAATGCAGTCCTTGACTAACAAGCGTTTGTTGAGACATGATTAGTTCAGACAAGGACGTGTTACAGCCCATCTGTAATAGAAGTCCGTGATCTCGTTGCTTTCACCTGAGCAGAACCAACTGTATAAAGCGAGGCAGAGTTTAGAGGAATGAAGCTTGTTCCTTTAAACACTGCATTTTATATCTTAAGTTCTTCTCTTGATGCTACCTGCCTCTTCTTTAGAGACCAAGACATCCAATTTCACTGCAAAATAAGAACCCATAACCAGATAGAGGAAGAAGTAGGATTTTTAGCTCAGATCTGAGAGGCAAGTAAATCTAGTCTATGTAGATCCACCTCCTTCACAAAGACTTATAAGTAAAAAAAAAAAAATTGACTTGTTTGGAGACCCGTTAGAGACTGTGTTATTCTGGGTCCCTCATACTACCACACTCTTGTCATGAACTTTTCTGTGAGGGACAAGGCTGGGCCCCATACCAGGTCATCACCTGGTGACCTCTAGATAAGAATATGTTACCTTGAGCGGGAGGGCTTGAATTGTTGCCCTTCATCTGATTCCCATCCACCAATGAAAGATTCGATGAACCTAGAGAAGAGTAAATGAAGCCAGTTTGATGAACTGCAATGGAATGGGAGCAACTGTTTCTCCCTCCAGCTTTTTCAGCACAATAGGAAACCAGATAGCACAAAAATGTTTGCCAAACAAAAATCAGAAAAACATGTCTCCATTGGAGAGAAAAAATACACGTTGATATTTATAATCGTGTATATAAGCCACTAATCAATGATTTTCCATTTGTGAGATTGATAGGTTTCCCTCATTTATCAGCCATCTTCAACAAGGTTCTCCCGTCTCAGTGTCCATCCCCAACCACAGTGAGTTGCTCCGGTTTGGGGACTGCACCTGAGCAGGGTGCATTACAGTCCTTTCCTCAGATGCCACCTTCCAATTAAAGTGGTTTGGGTCGGTGGAGGGCACCCAACCCACCTGGGAACATTAGAAGACTCTGAGTAATTTTGGGATTGGAAACTTCCAGCATGATCATGACTAAGCAGACAAGGAACCCAGAACGTCAGCAACAAAGATGCTAAAAATCAAATTAAACAGATACAGATTATAGTCCTGGAATCTCGCACTTCAAAGAAAAGGAGAAAGGAGTAGAGCAAATACTGAGTAGAAGAAGAAACTGAACTAAGACAGCAAACAAGGAAACATACAGGGCATTGAATTGTCAACTGGCCCAGCACAGCATAGCCATTTTTGCAAGAAGCATGTTTCAATGAGGACAACCCAATGAAATCCACTTCCATCGAGTTGATTGTGAATCATCGTGACCTTTCATGTTATTGTTGTTAGGTTCTGTCAAGTTGGTTCCAACTCATAGCAACGCTACTTACAACAAAACGAAATGCTGCCCAGTCCTGCACCATCCTCATAATTGTTATGTTGTAATGCTGAAGCCACTGTGTCAATCCATCTGAATGAGGCTCTTCCTCTTTTTCTCTGACTTTCTACTTTACCAAGCACAATGGAACTTCCTTTCTCCCATGGAGCAACTGGGCAGTTGCATCGATGACCTGAGGTTAGCAGTTCAATGCTTACCCAAGATGCCAACAGGGCTCCTTTCAATGGGGGCAGGAACCTGATCATGGGTTTTCCTTGCCCAGGACTTTGCCAACACTCAGACCAGGAGAGGGCACCCAGTAGAGAATGCTGCCACGTTCTAGGGCCCAGCATCTTACCACGTTCTCAACTGGTAGTTCACACTGAACCGGACAGAGTGCTCTACCCACCTCAGCCTCCTTAGTTGTCAGATTATACCTTCTGGGAGCCCCATTCTTCCCAGCTTTCTTTTTTATTTTTCATCAATAAAACTTTTACGACACTGAACCTTGATTTCACATGGTTTTCATGTACAACTAAATACTGCACTTATGTTTTATTTCTTTCAATCAAGTGAATACATTAAAAAAAACATTTGTAGCTGATGGGCAAGGCAAATAAAGTAGGTAGGCTATATATGGTCTATGGCCATAGTTTGCTGATCCCTGTATTAGAGAAACTACCTAATATCTTGAGAAAGATTTATATTACCAAGCATGGTTCTCATTCTTCTACAGTTTAAAATTTCGAAGATTCTAGAGATGTCAAACAAGGACCCTTAGTGATGTAGTACATTTCAAGGTGGTGAGGTCAGCAGTTCAACTCCACCAGGTGCTGGTGGGAGATAGTGAGGCTTTCTCTTAAGAGGAAGTTCTACCAAGTCTACAGGATCATGTGAGCAAGAATGGACTGTAAGGCAGTGAAAAAGAAAAGAAAAAGGTGGGAGGAGGAGGAGATAACAATCCGACAGTGATAACAGGCTTTTCTTAGTTTGCATCTAGTAGCACTGTTTCTTCAAAAATGTTTAATATTTATCTTATTTCCCTAGCCAGACTTGAGTTCCAATCATAGTTCAACTTTCAACCCTGGTTTGCGCACTGATATAGTAATATAAAACCAGTATGTCTTACTTACTAATTTCTTTTCAAAATGCTGCAGAAATTATTATCAAACTTCCCTCATTGATTTCCCTCTATTTCTAGTAACTGAACATTCATCAATGACAATTTTTCAGTACATGGCCAACCCTTAGAAAAGGCTCACATTGAACAGCAAGTTATAGCTGATGCATGTTTCTCAGAGAGGTTTTACTTCCTAATTAATAAGTTTATCTCTGTTTAAACTATTATTCATGCTTTTAAAATACTTTTTGCTGTGATTGGAGTAAAGTTTTCAGAGGAAATTGGTTTTCCATTCAAGAATTCATACACACTTTGTTTGGTGATATTGATCGGATCCCTTCGATGCAACATCATTCTTCTCACTCTTCCCTATGTTTACTGTTGTCATCTTTCTTTGCTATGCCTTCCTGTCTTCTGTGCTTTTCCCCTGGACAAATGCACTGCTTTACATTTCATATGGTTGGTTGTCATAAAAAGTGTATACTTCTCTGGGTTGTTGTTTTTTAATCATTTTATTGGGGGCTTGTATAATTCTTATCACAATCCATACAACCATTCATTGTATCAAGCTCATTTGTACATTTGTTGCCATCATCATTTTCAAAACATTATCTTTCTACTTGAGCCCTTGGTATCAGCTTCTCATTTTCCCCCATGCCTTTTAAACCCCAATGTACAATTTACATCAATGTTACAACCGAAAAGTGGGTGAAGGGAGAAGTCGGACAGGGCAAGATATGACAAAATACCCATTTATAAACTATCAAGGGCTCATGTGGGAGAGGGGAGCGGGGAGGGAGGGGAAAAACGAGGACCTAATGTCGGGGGTTTAAATGGAGAGAAAATGTTTTGAGAAATGATGTACAAATACGCTTTACACAATTGATATGTGTATGGATTGGGATAACAGTTGTATGAGCCCCTAATAAAATGTTTAAAAAAAAAAAAAGAGGATGAGGAAAAAGAAAAAAAAAAAACATAGGGGTGAATTTGGTTCCACAATCAAAGGGTAAACAAGGACAATGTCTCAAGGGTTCCACCAGTCTCTATTAGGCAAGTAACACTGGTCTTTTTTTATGATCTTTATCTCCCATTCTGTTCAGGACCATCCATTATGACCCCTGTCAGAGTGGTAATACATGGGAGCCAAGTGGTTTTTCTAGTCTCAGGGTCCTTAAAGCTGAAGTTCACATTGTCTTTGGGACTAATTATTTCCATATTTTTTTGTTTTCTGAAACAATTTTCCCTGCTCCAGAAAGGAACAGAGTAATAATTACTCCTTAGATGGCCATTTACAATCTTTTATGATTCCATTTGCTTCTCACCAAAGCAAGATGTAGAATACTGTCATTGTAGACTATGTCATGCCAAGTGACCATGATATCTCACCTGACTGTGGTCCTGAGCACCCAGGCCCAGCAACTGATTCACTCAAGGTTTTTGGTTATGCATAAGAAGGTTTATAACTTCCGATTCTCTGCCAAACCTATATAAACTTGTCCTATTTGCCTCCCCATACCTGTACATCTTGCCTACCTGCCCTTGTATTCATCCACAGACTAATGTGTCTTACTGATTACTTATAATGCAGGATTGTATTACTTTGGGTGAAAGAAAAGGCAATATGCAATGCATGTTACTATTATCTCGTTAACTTACCCAGGGCAGCTAGTTTGTCTTACTGTGGTGACTTGTGTGTTGCTGGGATGCTGGAAGCTATGCTTTGGATAAATCAATGACCAGCAAGGTCACCCATCATGGACATGACGAACTAGAAGGACAGAACAGGCTATCTATTTCTCATTGCCATCAAATCAATGCTGATTCCTAGTGACTCTATAGAACAGGGTAGAACCGTTCCCGTGAGTTCCCGAGTCTGTAACTGTCTATGGGAGTAGAAAGTCCCATCTTTCTCCTGCGTAGTGATGAATGGTGTCAACTGTAGACCTTGAGAGATTAGCCACTGAAGATTGTCTGAAGAGCACCAGAATATTGTCTGACATACTGCCGGAAGATGAGCACCTCATGTTGGAGGTACTCAAAATAAGACTTGGGAAGAGCTGCCTCCTCAACGTACAATTGACATTAATGACATGAATGGAGGAGAGCTTTGGGGACATCCTTTTGATGATGAGGCATAACTCAAAATGAGAAAGATGGCTGCAAATGACCATTAATTATCAGAATGTACAAAATATGGACCTAAGAAAATTGAAAGTTGTCAAAAATGAGATAGATGGAACACATAAAAATAAATATCTTAGGCTTTAATGAGTAGAAATGAACTGGTTTGGGCCATTTTTAATCAGCTAACCATGTACTTTGCTATGCCAGGAATGACAGATTGACAAGAAATGATCTTGTATTGGATTGTTGCAGATGCAGTTAGATTAAAACAGCACCCTATCATTTGATCTCCCTTGTGACGCATTTAAATTTGCTCTAGTGTTTTATATCTTCTGTTTTCTTTTCCATTGAAGTTTTTATGCTGTACTTTGTTATTCTTGACAGTTTTTTGTTTGTTTACTTGATAATGTTTTCTGTATATAAAATTCAGAATAGGTAAATCTACATACAGTAACAGGATTAATGTTTCTTTGAGGGTGTGACAGGGGTGATTAGAGGGAAATGCTGAGCTAATAACAATGAGTACAAAAATGAAGAAAATAGTCTAAAACTTACTGTATATCATTCTTCTTAATATGATTGAACTATTGAATTATAAGACTTGTGAATAATATACCAATACAACTGTTATCTACAAACAGAAACCTGTAGCCTTAAGCTCTGGTTTCTCAGTAGAAATCATGCAAGTAAGAAGGCAATGGGGTGACATATATAAAATTCTGAAGGAAAAAATATTGCCAAACAAAAACCATATATCCCTTAGCTATAATTATGGAATTAGGGTATTTCCAGATAAACAGAACTTAAAGTAACTTGTTAACACCAGCCCAATCTTACAAGAAATAGTAATGGAAGTTATTGGGATAGAGAACCACAATATATAAAAACCTGAAATTAACTACTTGACAACACCACACATAAGTCAACCCATACATATATTATCCAAAGTGAAGGAAGCCTATAAGACTAAAAGTTGGGAACTAAAGATCTCAAATTGTTAAAACAGCATTATAAGTGAAGATAAATCTTGAAATGTCCTTTTTAATGATTAATGTGACACCATTCCTTTTGACTTTGTCACTCCTGGCATCGTAAGTCAGACTGTCTGCTTTGAAATGGCCAACACCACTCCCTGTCAGCTCACTAATGCCTAGGACATTGATCTTCATGCATTCCATTTTATTTTTTAAAATAGTTTTAGTTTAATCATATACCATATATACTCGAGTATAAGCTGACCCGAATATCAGCCGAGGCACCTAATTTTACCACAAAAACGACATTAAAAATGTGTAGAAAAACTCGGCTTATACATGAGTATATATACGGTAATTTAATCATTCAATCATTTTAAAAAGAGTTGTGCAATCCTCACTACAGTATTTCAGGGCATTTTTTCCCCATACACATGGTTAGCTCTCCCATTTACCTCCAAATCTCCCCTGCCATGGCCCTCGGTAATTATTAATCCAGTTACTCTCTCTAGATTTACCTATCTTGAGCTTCATATACAGAAAGTTATACAAAGTACAAACAGGAAGCAAAATACAACAATGACCAGGCAAAGCAAAAATCCTCAATCAAAAGAAATCAGAAGATAATAACTGAAAATGTCAAATGAATCAAGAGGGAGATCAAATGATAAGGTATTACATTTTAATCCAACTACATATACTACACTCGACTTTACAATGCTCTGTCTTAAAGCAAAGCTATTGACATCCCTGCACTATGGTGCAAGGGGATTAGCCAGAAGCTTAATTAAAGCGGGTACCCTACAAATGGATTTTGTGCTTCCACTGTCCTTCTGCAAATTGAGCATTTAAGCTCAGATACCATTCCCTCTTTTGGATCCGGATTTTATTATTTACAATCTTTGGATTATACATGCTGGTGGGATTAGTTGGCACCTCACTTACATGGCTGTTAAGATAAGTATTTAAGACCCCAGATGCTATTCTTTAAGATAGCTGGCCACCATCTGATTTCTTCGGCATGCTCTGCTATAGTATTCATATCTTAGTGATTTCTTCATGAGGGTGAATATTGAGTAGGGTGATGTTATAAGAACTAATTTTTCATTGCCCTCATCATTCTCAAAATATTTGCTCTCCACTTAAGCCCCTGGCATCAGTTCCTCATTTTTGCCCCTCCCTCCCAGCTCCCCGCTCCTAAATGTGCTTTACACAATTGATGTATGTATGGATTGTGATAAGAGTTGTATGAGCCCCTAATGAAATGATTTTTAAAAAAGAACCAATTTTTCTTTTTTTATCATTTTATTGAGGGCTCTTACAATGCTGATTACAATCCATACAACAATTGTATCAGGCATATTTGTACATATGTTGCCATCATTCTTCTCTAGACAGTTACTTTCTATTGAGCCCTTGGTATCAGCTCCTTGTTTTTCCCCCCTTCTTCACCACTACCCGCCCTTGTGACTCCATGATAGATTATAAATTATTATTATTTTCATATCTCACGCTGACCACTGTCTCCCTTCCCCCATGGTTTCCGTTGTTATTTCGCCTGGAAGGGGTGTGTGTGTGTGTGGTTGTGTGTCAATCATTGTAATTGGTTCCGCCTTCTTCCCCTGCTCCTGCCCCCCCTTCACCCTTCCCATCTGGTATCTCTCTTCCCATTCCTGCTCCTGTGTTGCATGTGTTATGAGCTCTTATCTCTTATCTACACCTGTATACATGCTCCGGTCTAGTCCAAAGTGAGAAGCATTACTGGGGTCATGGCGGTGGGGGTGAGGAAGCAAGAATAATTTCTCTTACTTAGATAAGGGATAGAATTAAGTGTGAGCCCCAAATCCATTCATATATCGATGGTTTATATATGTATCCGGTTCACGCCCAAGACATCATTATCATTTTATAATAGAGAGCATCCTAAATCATCCGCCTGGGGTCTAAGGTAATTCTATTGACAGTGTCATTAATTTAGCCAGTGGTACAGAATTTAAAACATTGTTGAGAAAAGGAAATTGTACAAGTATAGGCTGGCTTTTCAGATTACCATACATGAATTGTTGACTTGTACAAATTAAACCCTTGTGTTTGGATAGTATTTACACACATGATGGGGGTTGGTGACAGTGCAAGACTTTCAAAAACACTCATTAACAAAGGGAGAACCATACCTACCAGCCCAATACATGTCATAAGAAAGCAAGAAGGCCATTAAGATGGTAAATATGTGACAGTCTAGGCCACCATTCATTGGGCACCATCAAAGGAAGACGTATGAAACAAAAGTGCACTGACTTCCCATTTCATCCGTCTCTTCTCACACTAGAGAAGCTTAGCCTTAAGTTCAATGGAGTATGTCAGTTCCTTAAATCTGCTATTGGTGAGTTTAAAGTAAATCTGTTCTCTTGGTGGGGTTTCCACAAGGAATCCTCTGGCGTGGTCTATGAAGCATGTTGTAAGCCTTGAAAGGACACGGTCTAAAGTCCCAGCAGTCTATAACACACAGCCTGGATCACCAAGGGCAAGATAGACATTAATAAAAAGTACCCAATTAGAACATAGTCCCAGGAACGTTCTCCCCTTGGTGTCTATGTAAGTATTATTAAGTGGGTTCCCCCCCCACCCCATTGGAAGTTTGCTCTGCCCAGTTTACCCACAAACAGAACTGTAATTTCCTTCTCCCAGACATACATGCCCTCTTCTGGACTTGAAGTTCCACTAAGGTTTGCTCATCAGTCCTGTAGGAGTGTCTGTGGATTTGGGGTGACCTCCCACCATGTGGTGTGGCAGCAACGGAATAGTCTCCTCCCACTTCCTCCCTCTTGAGAAACTGAGCCCGGCTGAGGTGAGCTCTCCTCTTTTGCAGTGATCTTTAAGGTGTACATACAAAAGGGGGGTTGTGTTCAGTTCACTGGCACCAGGCAGACTCTCTACTGTGGTGTTTGGGAGGCTGGATTAGAAGATTACATGACCTGAGAGCAGAAACCTATCTTCATCTTGGTGTTTATCTTTCCTTTTTTATGACTTCCAAGCTTTCTCGCTTCACACTTCAGACCTTCTAGGTTCCAATTATTAGCAGATGTTTGCAATTGTGTTTGTTTTTTTTTCCATTTTGAGTCATGCCCCATCAGTAAATCAAAGTCCCAAAGACTTTATTCCATACATATCATTATGGTAGACACCACTTTGAGAAACTGATTCTTCCTAAGTAATATTTTGAGGGTCTTTCTGGTGGCATAGTGGTTGTGCATTGGGCTGCTAGCCACAAGGTCAACAGTTTGAAACCAGAAGCCCCTCCTTAGAAGACAGATGGAGCTTTCTACTCCTGTCAAGAGATACACTACTGATTGATGTGATTGAACTGTGGAATGATATATCTCTATTAACTCCCAATAAAATGGTTTTGAAAAATAAAAATTGTTAAAGGGTACCCATTTTCTTCAGTTGATAATGTAAGAAAGATTGTGTTCACATGGTTAAATTCCCTTATCTTTAAGAACAGACTAAATGGCTAGTAAAATTGATTTCACGTGTGTCTTGACCGTGATGTGGCTTATGTTAAGAAATAAAATTTGTTTATATATTTTAAAAGTTACAGTCTTGGAAACCCACAGGAGCAGTCCACCCTGTCCTAGAGGGGCCACAGGGGTTGGACATGATGCTGTTCCAGAGAGCTTTTGTTTTGTTTTTCTGACCTCTGTTCAGAATACTAATTTTTTGGCGCTATATCTGATGTTTTCAGTATCGAACAACGTTTCGCCGGTGTTCATAAGGTTTTCGGTGACTAACGCCTCACGAGTGGACAGCCACCTCTGTCTTCATAATCTGCTCTTCGTCTGGAAGCTCTGCTGACACCTGCTTCCTTTGAGTGGCCCTGCTGGAATTTGAAGTACCAATGGCACTGCTTTGAACGTCACAGCAACACCAGAGCTCCGCAGCACAAACTGTTCGACAAGTGGTAGAGGTGCGTAGAGGACGGTAACCCTGCTCCTCTGGGTCTCTGAGACGGAGTAGCCCACCAGAGCTCCATGAAGTTAGAGAGGACAATTAAAATCCATTTCCCCAAAACATCAGGTTTTAACACACCTGATGTTTAAAGCATGCATCCATACAAACAAATATGAAAGTCAAATAAACATAAAACTACATAGAAACAAAACTTCCATACTACAGAAAATACTGCTAAACAGCAAAATCATCGGTAGAAATAAGATTGTTTGGGGATTTTACTACTTATTGAAACCTCTTACTCACTTTGAGCATCAGCATTTCCTGCCCAATCATCACTGTCAGATGCTGGAGCAAGAACACACCATCATCCACACAAACAGACCTGATGCAGGCAGGGATGGGCAAACCAATCTCCATAAAGACTTTTTCAGTGATGGTGATGAGCTCTAACAAGGAGCCTGTTGTTTTCCTGTGATGCTAACCAGTTATTATTGGTTGTGAATTGTCATGTTCTGCTAAAGACTACAAAACTCAGAGAGAGAGATTTCCCAACAGAAACTCCTGATTCAGGGGACGTTAACAATAGAGTGTGCATTATGCTACACTGTTTTGCATGTGTATAGTACAGGGTGTATACATTTTCCATAATATAGTAGCTCACTTTTACTATTTCTATGTATAGGGATAGGGAACAAAAAAGTTACAGATATCCTGCCCTCTTATTGATTGTCAAATCTCTTTGGAGAATACAAGTAAGGAGTCTACTAACACAAATTTAAGTGGAAAGAACTTTGGGTTTGGAGCAAAACAGTAAACTATAAAATCTTCCTATTATAAAATGACTGTATAGCAGCAAAAGAGAATAGCATGGAATGGGTTTCCTTTGACTTTTGTATTTACTGTTCTCTACAGGATTTGAAGCACTGGTTGAGCAGTGGGTTCAACATTGGGCTGCGAAGTGAAAGGTCAGCGGTTCGAAACTACCTGCCACTTCACAGGAAAAGATGAGGATTCTGCTTCTGGAAGCTGCACGGCTCAGACACACAGTGGAGCCGATCTTACATTCAGTCAGATAAGAATCAACCCAGTGGCAGTGGATTTTTCATGCTTTTCATAACTTTTCACCTTTATTGTTATTTATGTAATTTACTAATTTTTAAAAGGGGAAAGAACACACACCAATATCAATGAAAATCTGTAAAAAGAGCCCGATATTTTACTTAAGGGAAGCCTAGGCTCAACCTTCTAATGTCTCCAGATTGTAGGAGATGTAGAGTCCAACCAGTGCAGACGAAACCATAGGCAGAAAACACAAGAGGAAGAGCTTCGTACTTTTTCCTGTTTATTCTTTCCAGAATCTTTTTAGTTGATGAAATAAGTGTGTATATTCCATGGTTCTCCTTTGGAAACATGAACAATTATTCCTTAACAAGCAAAGAATTAGTCATTCCTAAATCAGAGCACATTACAAGATAAGATACTAAGTCCTGTTAGAATTCAAGTAGAGTTAAAGAATAAAATTTCACTGGAATCACACACAATTTTGTAGCTGAGATACTACACACACAAAGCCCAGAATGTCAATGGTAAACATTGCTTAGCTATGGCAAGCACAAGACTTTTGTCTAATTGCATAATATAGTCAGGAAAGTCAAGGCTGTACAGAAACCTTTGCTAGGATCTCCTGCCTCAAGAAAGTTTAAAACGTTTTAGCTAGCAACTGTTTGTAGTGCATTTTATAAAATTGCCTGTTGTGGATGTAGGCTAGACATAACAGCATATATACCAACAGCTTTTATAGTGATGAGTGGACTCAGGAAAGAAGTAGTAGAATTCAATTGTCTCCTTTGCCAGAGGGCCTGAAAGTAAGAGGAAACGTCATCCAAGTGTGTTAATTCTTTTTCTGCCTTGAATGTGGTAGTTTTCAGGGTCTTTTCAGGACTAGCAGAAGCTAGAAAGCCTATAGACATTGTCAATGTGGGGTAAGGAACCTAACTTTCAATTTTAATTTTGATATAGAATGAAGTCAACATCACAAAGAGGTACTAGTATTACAAGTGTGGTACATTTGAAACCCTGGCCAGTTTCTCACCCGATGCCCAAAATCTGATCTTTCTAAACAGCAATCAATTTTCAAGTAAAGCTACCTGCAGAGTAATGCATTAATTTTGTGATAAATGTTGGAAGTAAAGAACACTTTTCTTTCTATCTTCTAAGTTAATATACAAGTCTCTCACTGGCCAATTTTATCCCTTTGGCCCCAGAGTGACCACTTATTAAATACAGTGAACCCTCGTTTATCGCGGTTAATCGGTTCTAGACCCTACCGTGACAAATGAAATTCCGCGAAGTAGGATTCCTTATTTGTAAATCAAATATTTTCGTAGTTAGAGCATAGAGGACATGAAAAAACA
>NW_022103902.1:13649241-13663898 GCF_000313985.2 Echinops telfairi
AATCAGTGGCAGTAATGACAGAGCATGCACTGTTACGCAAAAACCGCGATAGAGTGAAGCCGCGGAAGTCAAAGCGCGAAGTGGCGAGGGTTCACTGTATATTAAAGCAAAAGGCTGGTAAAGAGAGGCTGGAAGCCATGCCCATATTCATTAATCCAATTATAATACAGCGGATCAATAACTGCTCATCACGGAGATCACAATTTAGTAAGGACAATAAGCATCAAGCAGACAATTCTGGTGCAGGACACAGAAGTGTTTCACTCTGTTGAGCAGAGTCTCTATGAGTCGAGACTGCCTCAGGCAACCAACACAGATTTCAGTCCTGGACATGCTTCTCAGGACATTATAATTTTATATAATACTTGCTTATTTGCTTCATGTCTCTTGTCCCTACTAAATTGCAATCCCCATGATAAATAGGCCAGCAATGATAGCGTACCTATGTACAGTAACAACAAACGAAGGCAAGGTCTGTGGAAAGCTGGCTCTGAGTAGCCCCAAGGGTTCTGCCTCGGTGGCGCTCATGCCTTTGTGAAACTCCGCTGTCCTTGCGTGTGGGACTTGGTAGCTCATTTCCAATGAGGAGACCAGGCAGAAGCAATGCAATGTCCCTGCTTCCGTTCTGCTGTGTGCTCTCTCTCACTCACTCACACTTGGATCGGCATGGAAAGACAAGTATCTGTGCATGTTGTGCAACCTTACCACTTTGGTAAGTTTTGTGGTGATGTGTTAGTCTGCAATAATGCAAGACTCGATCGACAAAGGCAGGTAATGGGCAAAGAAGGCGAAAAGAGCATTCTAAATAAAAGTTATTTTATGTGTAGAGGACATGTGCATGCGGGACAACAGAGGAGCCTCAGCTCTTACTGTTACCCCGATTTCAAGTGATGAAGTGAGCATCTATTTTCTTGAGTGCTTTTTCCTATGTACGCAGAAGAAGAGGGAAAATCAGGGAGTACCCTTTTAATGATGTGGAGCACGTGATTTAAATTTTTAAGTTTCTCCTGCCTACATCTCATAGTTCAATGTTCAATTGCTATGATCCTTGCTTCCAAAAAAGGAAGGAACTGAAATACCGCTATCACGTTTCTTATTTAAATCATATCTGCTAATTCTTCACCTATTTTTTTCCAAAATGTGAAGTGGGCTATTCTGTAAACATGTGAAATGTCGAAATAAAAAATACCTACATTGCTGAACTACAGTACCATTGTAAATTATTGATCCTGGCATTATATGATTTTCCTGTCCTATTTTCGGCATGTTTCATCTTCCTGTTCTTTAATTTATAGAACTAAACTATCTATCTTTTTTTTTAATTTTCTTTATGAATTATATGGGGTTACATTTTAAATAATAGCAAAAATGGCAAACAAAGTATGCAGTTGGAGTCATGGTTTTGGCATAGAAAAAGTACCAAAATTATAATATAAAAATTAACTATTATTTTAACTCTTCTGCTTATTATAATCATAACCTTACACAGATTATACTCTGACCTTCAGTTGCTATAATCAATATGTATAAAAATTTAGTGCACAACAGAGCTCAGTCATTAAAATTAGTGTAGTAAATTAAACCATTGACAGGTGGTATGGGAAAAACTTGTTAGCCAATAGGGAAAAAATAAAATAAAAACTTGATTCTTATCGCGCTCTTCACACTAATAAATATAAATTAGATCAAGAATTTAAATACGAAAAATAAAACTACTGGAAAAAGAGATGGGTAATTGTTTTCTTTCATCTAAGCGGTGGATAATGTCTCATTATCTGAGACAGAAGCTAATAGAGTTTTCTAGGGCAAGAATTTTCAATGCAAAACCAAGAAAATTCTAAGCTAACCAGGACAGTTGATCACCTCAAGTGAAGAACACATTTCTAAACTTGATACAAAGTGTAGACCCTCAAAAGGAAAATATTAAGAAATTTAATTATATAAAGAAATCAAATTTCTGCCTAAAAGTATGCACCAAGTGATGTTTAAAAAGCTATCTACCGAATGTTCACAACATTATATAGCAAAATACTAATTTACTTTTAAAAACAAACATAAAAATAGATACACCAATAAAAAAGAAGAAATTATAATAGAAAAACACACAAAATGTGAGTAGGTTGACAAAGGGTCTTTTGATGGGAGCATTGCTAGTTAATTATAACTGTACCTTCAGATACAACAAAATTGTGGAAGCAAAACACCCAGATGGCTTATTCAAAGAGAAAGTTTAAAATGAGTTAGAAGAAGAAACTCAGAATGTAGCCAGCTCCAAAAACACAAAGATTCAATCATGAATTTAACGGATGAATAAAATCTGGAAAGCAGACAGAATTATGGTACATAAGGAACTTAATTCTAGTTTCAAGGCAGTGGAAGCATGAAGTCAAACCAAAATCACTCACTGTCGCCGAGTGGATGCCGGCTCTTAAGGGACCCTCCCTAGAAGACAAGGTAGAACTGCCCCCCATGTGCTTCTGTTTACTGGAGCCGCCCATCTTTCTTCCACAGAGTGGCTTTGAACTGCTGACCTTGGGGATCACAGCCCAACATGTAACCCATACACCACCAGGGCTCCTATTTGAGATACAGCACTAATAAAAGTCATATTACTGGGCTTACTCGCCCGCATCGCTACCCCCCTTTAAGCAGTTACCAGCACATAGTGCAAAATATGTTCATGGAGACAGAGCAGTCGTACTTCAGAGACGTGAGCAAAGCCCAGACTGAAAGGGCCCAAGCAGCGGAGGACAAGTCGACGGCATGCCTCACGTCCTAGACTTTTGACCTGGAAAGAATGTGGTACTTGAAAGTCATGGCACGGCATCGAGACTCGCAGGGGTTCTCAAACTACGGCCCGCCGAGGACATTAATCCGGCCCGCTGGGTGTTTTTTCCCCTTTTGTTTTTTTACTTCAAAATAAGTTATGTGCAGTGTGCATAGGAATTTGTTCATAGTTGTTGTTTTTTTAACTGTAGTCCGGCCCTCCAACGGTTTTGAGGGACAGTGAACTGGACCCCTGGTTAAAAAGTTTGAGGACCCCTGAAGCTCCGAGCGGAGAAAGGGCGTGGGAGGATGAGGGACATCACAGCGTGTTCGCAGATGGAACAAGGGGGAGCTAGGCGTTCTAAGAGTGAAGAACGGGTAGCAAAGCTCGATCCCAGGATCACAGGAAGGAGATGAGAGGGGGAAATGGAGGTCCCCTTTAGAAAAGACTGATACTTCCTCTGAGAGAGAAGAAAACCGGCGAGAGTGGTTACCGCACAGCAGAATGTAGAGGAAGTTGAGGTTAAACAATTTCTAAGTACCTGCGTCAGGCAACCGTGCAGACGCTGGACATAATCAATGAGATGCACCTCACCATCGAGAAAAATGAACATAAATCAGACGGTGAGCAGATTGAGTATCAAGGACAACAGGAGGTATTTGGAGAATGAAGCACGTAAGGCCTAGGACAGCATTCTAAACCCTGCCTCCCAGCAGAAGCACCTGGAAAATTTGCGAAAAGCCTCATGCTCAGGTACATACCCTGGAAAAGCCAGTGAAGGGGATTTGAGACAGCACTGCAGTCTCTGAGATTCGAAGGTGATTCTGTCTGGCCTAAAGTTACTGGTTTCAAATAACCGCTGGGGAACATCCAGCAGGGACCTTACTAAAAATAGAGAGGATGGGTTATTTTGTTTTTTAAGGAATAAACAATGCTAGATTTTATTACTTAAAATCAACCAGTCTTTACCACTGAACACCTTCCCTCCAAGTCCCAGAGGTAAACTTACCAATACCACAGTGGATGATGAAAACAGCTATGCTGATGTTCTCTAGTGGGATGCCAGGAGTCAGCACAGACTCCGTGCAGTAGGTTTGACTTTCTGGTTTGAGTTATGGATAAAGCGTTGGGAGGTGTAGCCTTTCGTGGTAAAGTAATAAAGTTTCAGAGAATGAGAAAAGATATCACTAAATGACCCAAAGCTAGATGGGCGCACACACCATTTGGAGGGAGAGAAAACGTTTACTAAATCTCTGAGTTTTCTCAGACAACACCCAGTAAACACCTCCAGGTTTCCCTTGCCACCAAAATTCTAGAATGAGTAGTCAGTGCTCAGAGCCTCCATTTCCGACCTCCCCCCTCTCCCTTCTTAAACTCATTGCCGCCAAGTCAAGTCCGACTCGTAGCAATCCCTAAGGAAGAGTGGAATTGCCCCATAAGGTTTCTAAGACGGTAAATCTGTAAGGAAGCACACTGTCACCTTTCTCCCTCGGAGTGGCCCATGGGTTGGAACTGCTGACCTTTTGGTTAGCAGCAGAGCGCTTAAGCTCTACACCACCTTATGCTCTCCCTAGCACCCAGCAATCTTCCTGTTCCCAATCCCTTCTCCTCAGACTACAATGTTGGAACACCACAGTCACATTCTAGTCCAACTTCAGTGCTCTGGGTTTGATATTATGAACCACTTTCCTCTCCAAAGGAGCCCGGTGGCCTAGGGATTATGGGTTGGTCAGTGGCAGGTAAGGTCAGTAGCCAAAACCAGCAGCCCCTCTAGGGTAGAAAGAGGTGGTCTTTGCTCGCAGAAACTCACACGGACAGCTCTACCCTGTCCTACAGGGTCACTATGGGTAGCCATCCACTCGATGGCGGTGGGTTTGGGATGATTTCTTTGTTCTCCTCTCCAAAACCCCCTTCCTGAACCTTCACCACCGCCCTGTGCATTTCTGGCTCTGACTTCTTCCTCGTCTTCTCTGCTTCCTCTTCTGTCTTCCAGGAAGCCTGTGGACATTCCCCAAAGACTCATGTGCTCTCTTTTCTCTTAACACCTTCCCTCATCTCTTCTCCCATCTCCCGAACCTCCACAGCGCCTCCAAGGACAGGGTTCCCTTTGTTTCCACCACGCCATAGTTGAGGTCCTCCGTCCTTCACACATGCTGCTCCACCAGACTGAGCTGTTTGCCCGGCATGGTCCTGGACTAGTTTGTTTGTTTTCTGCCCACCTTAAACATCACGTTCTTAGCCTTCCCTAATTCAGACTGAATTAGGTTTAGCATTTGCCTACTCCCATGTCATCATCAACTTATCCTTACACACTTTGTGCTATTCCATTTTATTTGACACAAGATAAGTTCTAACCACTCACTATAGCATCTGTAAGAACTTGCTTATTCTCTTTAGACTAAGATTTCTCCTTAGACTATGATTTCCTCGTTTATAAAACGAAGGATGTGTATGGCAACAATTAGAAGTATAGAGCTTGAGGAGAGGAAAGACTTTAGAATTATTAAAATAACATTCCTTTATTAAACTGATTCGAGTGAGAGAGCTGTAGAAATAGAGGCCCCGATTCTATCGAGAAACTCTGCCCACGGCACCCATGATGGAACACAAGCAAAGCAACTGGCGAGACCTGATATTGGAGATGCCGCCGCACAAACAGAATTGGCAGAGTCCGGCGAACTTAAGTGTTTTCTAACACAAGCGAACACTTTTTGGAGGAATATAACAGAACATGCTTGACTACCCGAAGAAAGCATGGCAGTTGGAAGCCTTTGAGAGGTGGCGCATGGGACGGAACTGGAGATGGATTTACCTCCATACCCTGCTGTGAAAGGGGAAAAGACCCAAAATACTAAGTACTGTGCTCACGGGGTCATTGCAAGTTGACGAGACTTCACAGCAAATAACAACAGCAACAACAACCCTCCCCAAAAAAAACAGCAATAATAAAATCCAGAGCTTTCACAGTCACCATCCAGATAGAATTACTCAGTATACAAATAAAATTCCTCAACGTACAAAGAACCAGGAAAAGACAATCAAGGGAAATTAACCTCAAGAGACCCACGTTTTGAATTATTGAAAAACTGGAAAAAAGAGAGCGAACTTTGAGCAAGTATTAGCCTATGCCCAGAGACATAAAGCAAAATAAGAACAACAGCAAACAAACAAGGAATTCAATGACAGAAAAATCTAACCAGAAAAAAGAAAGTAAACAAAAAACAATAGCATAAACATAATACTCACTGCACAAACTTAACAGGATAATGAAGGTGAGAGATGTTCAGTGCACTTGATAATAGACCGATAAAAACCATTTAAGAAAGAATTTTAAAAAACAGAAAGAAAATCTTAAATAAAAGAGTTGCAAAAGCAAACGATGAATTAATGGAAGCTCCAAAAGAAGGGAGTTTCCAGATAAAAGTTTAAGAAAAAAGTGTTAGAAAACTTCCCAAATTGGATGAGAAACATAAATTTATGATCTGAAGATCAGGGAGTCCCCAAATAGAGTAAGTATAAAGTTAACTACACATCAGAACAAATATGTGATGAAAATAATGAGAAAATGATTCAACAAAGTGACAGAGTATATTCAGTTGCACAATGATTTTTACACCCACTTACTTCTCATCAGAAACAGTGAAACTTAAAAAAAAATTTTTTTTTAATTTCTTAAAGAAGTTATAGGTATGCTAAAAAAAGGCACAGGAAATTGAGTGTTGGATGAAACCATGTTAAAGTGCTGAAAGCGATAAATGTGGTTACAGAATTTTGTATCCAGCAAAATAATCAAGAATGAAAATTAAATTCTTTTTTAGATAAAATAAAGTGATAACTCCTCACCAGCAGACCTGAAGTGCTAGAAATAATAAAGGGAACTCTACGTTTACAGGAAATAGACAGGAATTTGGTGACAAGGGAAGATTTAAAGGCCTCCAGAAGAGGGGGGGAGGGACGTAAGTGCCACCCAGAATCCCATCCGAGGGATGACTTTGTTCCATCTAGGAGCACTGTCGGTAGACAGTCTTCAGCTCTCAACCAATCCAGGAATCACCTCAGCTGCTTCACCCAAAGTCAATCCCTTCCACGGAAATTCCTGTCTAATGACTGATTGAGATGGGGATGCAGCCCAGCCTTGTCTATTCAACGCAGACAGTCTACAAGCCATTGGAACGTCTGAGCTCCACATGGGAGCAGATGAGGGTGTTGATGGGTTGGATTGCAGGGGACATCACCTTCCACTCCCTTGTCCTTCCTTCCACACATTTTTCCCAAGGGCCTTAACTTACAAACATTCTAAACTCTGCCTACGAATAGCTCCAGGTCTACTTCCCAAAGAACCGATAATAGCTAATAATCCAGAAGACTTGTTTTTTTAAAGAAAAGTATTTGCTTCAGAAATCTTCCATTACTGCATCAATCAAAAGATATATTTAAACTACTTTCCTTAAGCACAGAAAGAAATATTGGGTGATTTCTATGTTCTCTGCACATATAAGGCAGATAAATTCAAGCTAGCACAATTTTGAAGTTCTTTATTCAGCTTAATGCATAAACACTGACATTTCTTCCCCAGGGAAAAAAATAAGTTGATTGTGACTGTCATATGAAATTTATTAGATAGAATTCTGCCCAATTCTGCTCCCTAGTCCCAGCCAAGAGTGATTAAATTGTACTAAGGACAGAGAAACAGCTAAAGTGGCTAATGGTTGCTGCATTTCAGTCACTGTACAGATTATTTTTTTCTAATAAAACACAAAACCAAATTTCAATTGGATTATTTCATTAACTATCACCCAAAACTGAAATCCTCATTAATCTCCCATCTGGATGCTTTCATTTGTGCCCATGTTCTTACTGCAAAATTCAACCTATGGGCATTCCTATATCTAACTTACTTTACTCTGCAATTTCAGAAGCCTTTCCACAACCCGCCCTATAAAGGGCAAACACATAACTTAAGCCCCATATTTTATGATGTTCTCATATTCAGAGGGAAGGAGCAATAAAGAATGATGGATCCTAGAACCAAATCCAAACAGGCTCTGGTGATAGAGTGGGCTGCCCATGGGACACTAACCACAAGGTGGACTATTCCAGATGACTGGCCACTCCATGAGAGAAAGGTGAGGCTTTTGACTCTGACGAAAGATTCACACCCTTGGAAACCCCAAGAGGCAATTCTACTCTGTACTCCTAGTGCCAGTGAGCCAGAGTCAACTCCATGGCCGTGAGTTTTGGTGATGACTACATTGCAACATCTCTAGAGCTTGATCTAAAATGTTTCTCCATGTTTCCTCTTTGCAGAATCATCCACTGTCTGGCTGACTCTTCATACATCAATCAATCAGCTGGCTCCCAGTTGCCTCCTGTACGACATCCAGATTCCTGTTTCACTCTCCCAGACCCCTGGAACCCAGTCCTATTTCCCACTATCACACACCACGCCATGTCCATTCCATTAAGCCGAAGTTCTTAATTACTTGCCTAGGAATTACTTTTCTTAAAATGACTAGCCTCTGAACTTCTAACTTGATCAACAAGTTTAAAGTTTCTTCACCTTAAATGTCCTCCCAACCCTTACATCACAGCTTTATCGCCATCATTTAGATTGCCAATAACATTATTCTATTTTCCTATATTCCAGACTGCTCTCCTCCGCACATGCTGACTGTTGTCTAAGTACTTTGGATTAGTTAAGCAATCATTTAAGCACATAGAACTCTATCACACACCAGGAAAGGAAGTGAGAGCTGGAAATAATGAGGGCAAACGCTTTCATTTACACAATTGCTTGTGTTCTCTGATTCCATGTTTTGTACAGATGATAAAGCTTAACCATCAGCCTTCGCCAGCTCTGGTTTCATCGTTTCTTGTTATTATCTGCCCCCTAGTGGGAAATATTAATAGCTGACTTAAAATAATAGCTCAAGGGGGGTGGGGGAGGAGTATGACTGTAAACATAACCTCAATAAAAATTCCTTAAGTAACTACTATGGCCAAAAAAATAATTTAAATTGGAATAAAAACTCAAATTCACTCCTATCGACTTGATACCAACCCAGAGTGAGCCTATGCGGTAGGGTAGACCTACCCCCTGGGGATTTCCAAGAGGGTGGCTCTTTCAGGAGTAGGAAGCCTCTTCTTTCTCCCGAGGAGAGGCTGGTGGTTGTGAACTGCTGGCCTTGGGATTAGCAGCCCAGTGTGAATCCACTATGCCACAAGGGCTCCTTTAATTGGAATAGCCAAATATAATTTGAACACAGAAGAAAATGCATCGCTGGGCTTAGAGTAAGAGATACAGCCGGAGAAAGAAGCCGGGAGGGGGCAAAGTGTGAGAAGACGGGCCCAAGGCACAGGGCTGGGTGGGGGGTGGGAGTGGGGGTTGCTCTGCAGTTGACTCTTTTCATTGTTTTCTTCCCTTAGATTTTTGTAAATAAGGTTTGCCTACCAACTCCCACATGGCTGGGAGTGATAAGTAAACAAGTAAAGAAAAGTAAAAACATGCTCAGTTTTTCAATGAAGTAATCCACTCCCTTGCTGTTACATAAATTTATATTGTAAAAGGGTAGATTTCTATTTGACAGTATCAGAAATCAAGCAGGACCAGTAATGTATGCATAAAACCAAAGCCCCCAAGAAGTTTGTTTCTCATTATTCTGAATCATTTCGTGGTGAATTTATCACGCCAAATCACTGCCCATAAACTCATCTTCTCAGATCTTGATCCTAAAGAACATATCACCTTATAATGATATCGGTACAAATTTAGAGACTTGATTTATGTAGCATCCCTTAGTTGAACCCAGAAATTATTTTAAAATTCAAACCTTTAACACTTTTAAATTTGAAAAGCATAGATTGTTTCTATCTTGATTTACCCACCACCTGCCCACTTCACCCATAAGAACTAATGCAGCTTGCACACACAGTCCTGGTCTCCTTGGGCGCTGCCACACTGGGCACCGCACACGTCTCTGTGCGAATACTCTCAACCAGGGAAAGAGTTAGAGCACTTGAAGATGTTCATCAGTGAGTAAGTGGCCCATTTACATGTATTTCCATTGTCTTTCCACTTTATGTCCATTTAGGTGAGCCAGTGACCTGTTTGCATTTATGATGGAGTATTATTGACTTCACTTTAGTTCAGTGGTGTAATGAGTAGCGGAGCTCTTTCATATAAAAGCACAAAGCTTAAACATTGAACAGGGTGGCCTATTCAAATTCAGTGCTGTCTGCTGGGGTTAATGACTACTGGGCGTGGCTCTGCCATATAACAGAAATATATCCTAGGGCGAGCCATGTTCTCTCCCTAACCTCAGGCTCTACCTTTCTTAAAATGGAGATCTAGCTGCCTGCCTCCTTCACTAGGCTGCTGTGCAGACCATAGTAGAAATGGTTATCTGACGTTCTTCAGGGAAACGTCCAGGAATAGAAGAGGGTGCCTTTCCCGTGCTCCCTCTGAAGAATCCGATGGGAGAGAGACAGATTTCTTTCTGGGAGAGTAACAGTCTTAACCAGCCATTCATGTGAACAAAGATCACCTTGCCCTCTTTCAATCAAGAACTGCATCGTTCCCTTCTCTCGGCTCCCGTCTACTCAAAGTGAAACCTGAAAACTCCCTCCCACGGCAGCTCCTACCACCCTCTGTGGTTCACCCGGGACAGCCCTCTCCCCACAGTTCCAAGTCTCTGTGACTCCCACGGGCACCTCGATGTAGACCGCGTCCTCTCGCTCAGAGACGGCTCTTCCAGCCCCACACAGACCAACCCCAGCCTGGCCACTGGCCGTGCTCCCTGTGCAGCAGCCCCCTCCTCCCAGAAGCAGCCTCTTTGTTTATGCTGTCCACAACGCAGAAAGAATGTCAAATGAAAGGAAGGCAGAACACAAAGATCATTCAGATGACTTGAATTGTTTCTAGTATTTCTTCTTTCGTTTATTCTGCCTAGGCAAAAAGAAACAAATGGAGTAGGGATTGGGAAACGGGCCTTGGTGTGAATTGTTCAGGTGTAGATCTAGATGGGATACAGAGTAAAATAAATAAATAGTGACAAAGCAGAAAGGCAAGGTAATAATGTAAGATACGGCTCAGAAAACTCCACCCGCTTGCCAATCTATCACGAGTTACCTTGCAGGCTCCATCAGAAAGGTCGGGAGAGAATGCTCAGGGAGTTCTAGGAGCAGCCATCCTCAGACAGGCTCCCCAAGGAAAGGCCAACTTACCAGCCACTGCGCAGACAGTCAGAATCAGCAGACACCCCACGTCAGAAGTTCGCTGAGAGCAGGGCATGTCTGTCTCCTCTCTTCCTGCCCTTCACTCGGCACTTTCCCTCCACCCAGGTGGAGAAGGCACAGGGGACATGGCCGAGCACCCTCTGGTGACTCTCACTGCTCTGTGCTCGGGCCTCCTAGCCCATCGGCAGAAGACACTCCTTCCTCTACACCCCTTCCTTCCACTCTCTGTGTCAGAGCCTGATTAGTAAGCGGGCACACAAGACACTCTTTGCTGGAACTTGACACAGCAATAGATTTCCTGTACAAAGCACTGAAGCAAAAAACGGAAGCAGCAGATTGATTGAATTTTCTTTTGAGCCCGTTGGTTCTCCTCTCCTTTCTACCGGCATAGATAAACTTTACAGTAAGCCCTTGAGCAGACCAAGGATTATTGGATTTGTCTACACTTGGATTGAACAGGACGTGCAACTGTTTTGCACCACGGATATTAGAATTCCCAGCCATGATCATTTTTAGCTTCTTCCAGGTTCAAAAGATTTAGCAATAAGGTTTTGAATGAAATGTTTTTCCTTGATATTTCTTGTGGGAAATTGCTGTCTGTACCAGGAGTCCATGCACCTCTCTCAAAGCATCGTGAGATTATTATGGCTTTCCTTTTGCTGCTGTGACCAATTACCACAAACTAAAGTGATTTACTATAACGCAGACATCTTGTCTTGTGGCTCTGAAGGTCAGAAGTCTGAAATGGATTGTACAGGCTAAGACTGGGGTGTCTGCAGGACTGCATTTCTTCTAAACTATGGGGGACAATCTATTCCCTTGACACATTCACCTTCTAGAATCCAGTCCATTTCCTTGGTGCCTGATCCCTGATCTCGTCATTGCCACCTGTGCTCCAGTGTCAAGTCTCTGATTCTGACCCTCCTGCCTTCCTCTGAAAAGGACTGTCGTGATGGCATTGGGCCCACTAGGTTAGAACCTTAACATCATCGTATCTACAAAGTCCCTTTTCTGTAGAAGGTCACAAAATCACAGGCTCCAGGGATCGTCTTGACGGGACCATTATTCAATTAGAATACGTTGTGCCTACTTACTGTTATTCATCCAGAGGATGGCCGTTCAAACCGACCAGAGACTCTAAAGGAGAAAGACGAGGCTGCCGGCTGGCATAAACATTCACAGCCTCAGAAAGCCTACATCGGGTCACTGTGAGTTGGAATCCACTTTATGTGAGTGGGCTTGGTTTGCAGTTAATTGCCACATGTCTGAAATTCAGACTTAACAGAAACACTCAGCCTACATTGGCATTCAGATATATTTGGGAGGGGGAGGGGGGATCTTTCATCCACTAAGAATTTTCAGCACCAAGCAAAATTCTCCTGGAAAAGGGAAGGAAAAAAGTGAAGACAGGAAAAAGATTCAACAGTGGTTTTTTTTGTTTGTTTTAGCAATTCTATCTTCCCTCTTACCCCACTCCCCCACCCCCACCCCCACCCTTTGGCCCTTGCCAGGTTTTACACTCAGTGAATGTTTTTGATTCAGCCAGTGATCCTAGTATAGCATATATGAGGTTGCAAGCTATGGAACAATAAGTAGACTGCGATGAAAAATAAAGGCTTCTCTTGTAGCTACGTTATTCTAGGTCATAGGAAAATCTGAAAGGAAATTGTTTTTAAATATGACATTCTGGTCCCCACCATGTAAAGGTTAAGATACACGGTGGCTGAAACCATGGTCCACCAACCGATTGAAGCATGGTGAGGAGCTGGCGGAGCAGTGCAACCAACCAGAGGATGGTGTGTGAAGATGACCACTGGTCTGTGGGGATGAGGGGTTAGTCTGCTTCTTCCAAGAGTCATGGCCCTGAAAACCCTTCGGGGCAGTTCTACCTCTTGGGCCATTTGGAGTCAGAACCAGCGCCAAGCGTGGGCTTCGCGTTGGGTTTGGGTAGGTCAAAGGTGGAGTCTCCGCTGTGCACCGACGCTGATAAGTATCTCAATGAAGTCTGTGAACTGTACTGTTACTTAGGATTATATGTAAGGGTTTTCTCATGTCATCAGAGAACTTCATGGTCTTTTTTTGTTTCTTTTCTTTTTTGTTCTCTTTTTAAGGCCATCTCATGATATAGCCAAACCTAAAGGGCGGAAGGGTCCAATGGCCTACCTAGGGTTCCAATGACTTGGTGGCACAGCTCGGAGTCAAACTTGGGGTTGCTCTTTGCTCGCTGCATGTTCTCCACCACCCCCACCCCCACTCCACTGAGTTGTCATTTCAGATCACTGCACACACACATACACGCTGCCGTGCACTCGCCAGATGTCCGTCTCTTGGTCAACCAGCAATACCACACGCATCAGGAGAGTGATATCAAAACGCAGAAAATTCAAAGAGTAGGTTTGGCAGGGTGAGTGTCCCTCCCCACACTTATCCACCCACCCCCTACTTCTGTCACTCCAGGGCACAACCACTTTTATCTCTGTGTAAGAAGTCTTTGGAAGAACAGTAAAAGAAGAAGAAAGTTTCTTAGCATAACGATCCACCAATGACAAGCCAGGAGGGTGGTGAAATAAGAAAAAATGTCTTTATCCAATAAATGCTCCTCTCTGAAAAAAGTGGTAGGTCTTTGAATCTCCTTCGCTGTAGCCCCTGGAACAAGAGCCTCCAGGAACATAGCAGAAGAATGGGAAAGGATCGAGAGAAAAGGGTGTGTTAGATAAAATCTAAGCCTTCTATTCCACCGGGGCTTCCAACGCCCATTCAGTAACACCAATAAACAATATGTGCATATGACAGGCACACAGTAATCATAAAATTTTTATCAATGTTAATCTCACACACACACACACACAGGAGGCAGGGTGATATAATGGTCTACACATTGGACTACTAAGCACAAGGTCTGCGGTTTGAATCCACCAAGCTGCTTTCTCCTGCAAAGGTTTTAAAATCTCAGCAACCCCAAAGGGCAGCTCTGCACTGTCTTATAAGGTCGCTATGAGTTGGAATTGACTCGATGGGGTGAGTTTGTCATTTTTCTAGCCAAAAAAGCAAAGAGGTGGTAGCCCTTTAAACCAAACCTGTTGCTGTCGCATTAAGTCCAGCTCACGGCCACTTTGTAGTAAAAATATAACCGCTCCATAGAGCTTCCTAGATTGTAAAGCTTTACAGAAGTACACTACCCCGTCTTTCGCTCAGAGTGACTGGTGGGTTTGAATTGCTGATTCTGTGGGAAACAGCCAAATGTTTAATCCACTGCACCACCAGGGATCCTTAACAACCCTCTAAGTGCCTGGAAACCTGTGAGCTAGCACTTCATGCCATAATTAAGCAGTCCTCAAATTGCCCTGCCAGTTACTTCAGTAACTGATTCATCTGCTTATACACACTTGATGAACTCAACTTGCTCGGCTGGGTGTCAGATTCAGCCTTACCTGCATCCTGAACCCCGGATGTCAGATTCAGCCTTACCTGCATCCTGAACCCTGGATGTCAGATTCAGCCTTACCTGCATCCTGAACCCCAAATGTCAGATTCAGCCTTACCTGCATCCTGAACCCTGAATGTCAGATTCAGCCTTACCTGCATCCTGAACCCCGAATGTCAGATTCAGCCTTACCTGCCTCCTGAACCCTGGATGTCAGATTCAGCCTTACCT
>NW_022103902.1:13663998-13688936 GCF_000313985.2 Echinops telfairi
GGATGTCAGATTCAGCCTTACCTGCATCCTGAACCCCGGATGTCAGATTCAGCCTTACCTGCATCCTGAACCCAGTTAAGAAGACAACATTGCAGACTTGTGCTTGAGACCTCTCCTCGTCACTGAGAAGCTTGGATCTTGGTTATCACTGTTCAGGTTATGTGGACATTAATGACTACTTGACCCCTGCTGCCTGGACTTCCTGGATTGGGCCTTGGCTGCCAAAATGCTAGACATTCTGGGCCTCTGAAATCCTTTATTCATAATCATTACAAAGGCTATCCAGTAATCCAAGGGTCTCAAAAAACTGTATTTTAGCTTTTACACTATATCACTAGTAAAGGCATATTCCTCCCCCCTTTGCTGAATGTTTGGACATGTGTCCTTGCAAAAACTGACTGAGAACTTATGTTATTATCTTTATCTTGAATTGCCTCTAGACATCTGGCCAGACTTACTTTCCCAGACAGACATGCACGCATACACACAAAACATGAGCTTACTAGCTAAACTCTTAGCCCCAGTTCCCTCAATTTACTTTGTCCTACTGCTACCCAAAAACTAACATGAAAACTTTACAGAGGTGGAACAGCAATGTTCAAAAGATCAAAGCTTCCTACGGCTGCATACGATCTGTATTCAGCTTACAATCTTGTGAGATGCATGTGCTCCTCATGCTAAGGAACCGCCACAGTCCTAGCAGCCCTAGCACCCACACGCACGGTGCCAGAAACATTGACGGTCCAGTTATATACCCTTTACCACACTTCCTACATGCCCCGGAGGAACAATGATTAGATGTTCATACATAACTAATGACAACAGAAGCACTAAGTCCAAATGTAATACATAAAATAATTATTCATCTGGTTACAATCTATATCTCTCTTTCCCAATCCATCCCTCTGCTATGTTCCTTGACACAGCTCTGAAGACATCTCTAAAATCCTGTACTCACAATCATTACAAAGGCTGTCCAATAATTCAAGGGGCTCAAAAAAGTGTATTTTAACATTTACACTGTATCATTTCATTGATACTTACCTTGAAATTCTCCCTTATAATGCTGCCAAAGAAAGTGTATTCCATGAGAATTGGTCATTACGCTTCAGAATTATACAGATTATTCAAAAAGAAAATTTAGAACTAGATGATTAAAAATAAAATATGAGTGCAATAGCAAATATAAAAGTTAATCAGAGGAGAGAAATTAGTAACCACACTTGATATTCTGCGAAGTGTAAATTGTGTAGCTGGTGAGACATGTGATCAGGAGGGGCTGATTTCTAGAGAAGGATGTCATCCTTGGTAAAGTAGAGATCTATCAAGAAAATGGAAGATACCTCAAAAGATGGATTGACACTTGTGGCTGCAACAATGGGCTCAAACATAGCAACAATTGTAAGGCTGGTACAGGACGGAACAGGGTTTCATTCAGATGTGCAGAGAGCGACTATGAGTCAGAATGGACTCGCTGGCACCTAACAACAGCACAGTATCCACTCTAATCCTCACTTGTCACATCAATATTCAACAGCATCTGTCAAGGCCTTAACTTAATAGCCAGGCCCTGTTCTAAACACTCTATAAATATAATTTAATTTAAAACTCTCAACAATTCTATGAAGTAAATAGTATTATCCCCATTTTATATCTTACATAACTAAGGCTGTAGATCTTAAGCAAATTATCCAATGTTACACAGATAATAAGCGATAGAGTTAGGATTCAAGGGCAAGAAATCTACTATATCTCTTGGTATGTGGAAAGCCTGTACTAACGACCAACTTTTTAATGCTTTGACTTTTATCTAATACATCGCTCACATTCCTAGCCCTTCTAAATCTATTTACTCACTCTTTTTCAAAGTTGATCACCATTATAGTGTCATAATTTTGTCTGCTTTGTTGAAAGACACAAGCAAACATTCTACCCATGCTTCTCAGCATCTATTTACATTAAAGTCATACAGTTCGCCCCTGGAGATAATTTGGCTAAATCATTGCTCTTGTTTTCATAAATGTATGTAGCGAAGACAATAACAGCTACACGTTGTGATTGATTACAAAATATGGTAACATGCATTTAAAAAATCATATTTAAGACCCAAAGCCCATTAGTAGGCCACTGGAGATCCCCTTGCAGAGGGGTATCGGGGAAGAGATAAGCCAGTCAGGGTGCGATGTAACAACGATGAAAAATACAACTTTCCTCTAGTTCCTAAATGTTTCCTCCCCGCTCCCACTACCATAACTCGAATTCGACCTTGCAAGTCTGGCTAGACCAGAGGAGATACACTGGTACAGATAGGAACTGAAAATACAGGGAATCCAGGGTGGATGATCCCTACAGGACCAGTGGTGTGAGTGGCGAAACAGGGAGGGTAGAGGGAGAGTGGGTAGGAAAGAGGGAACTGATTACAAGGAACTATATGTCCCCTGGGGGACAAAACACCGAAAAGCTGGTGAAGGGAGACGTCGGACAGGGCAAGATATGACAAAATAACAATTTATAAACTATCAAGGGCTCATGAGGGAGGGGGGAGCGGGGAGGGAGGGGAAAAATGAGGACCTAATGCCCGGGGGTTTAAGTGGAGAGGAAATGTTTTGAGAATGATGAAGGCAATGAATGTATAAATGCGCTTTACACAATTGATGTGTGTATGGATTGTGATAAGAGTTGTATGAGCCCCTAATAAAATGATTTTTTTTTAAAAGAAAGAAAAAAATCATGTTTAATCTAAATTTTTAGGAACAAGTTAAGCATAACACAAGATTCCTCTCATAGATGGTGTGGCATTAAGAATTATTATTGTAAAGAGCAATAATGAATCTTCTGAGATAGCAGAATGAGGTAAGAAAAACAGTTAAGTGTAAAAAGATAGATGAATTAATTAAAGGAAACATGCTCTTTATGATAAGCAAACTCTAAGCCAAACTTACTGCCATCGCGTCAGTGCTGACTCAGAGACCCGCTGTGGTTTCTGAGACCGTAACTCTCTATGGGAGTCAAAAGCCCAGTCTTTCTCTGCCTGGGCAGTTGGTGGTTTTGAACATCGGACCATGTGGACCACAGCCCAACGTATAACCTCTACACCACCGGGGCTCCAACTCTTTATGAGAGTTGGGGTTTACATCAACGGGATTGTCCCATGATATAATGTAACATAGTGTGCTCAACTCCATGAGAGAATCTTTTGTGAAGCAGCCAAGCAATTGTGGGAATAATTTGGTCCTTGATACAATTGAGGAAGGCTTCATCCAGGGTGTGGCTTGCCCTTAGTACAGATTGACAGCGTGCGGAAGCTAGCATGCTTCTGCTGGATCTGGATCCTGCATCTGGTTCATCCACTTCCTGTTGAATTGTCTGCTGGTCCCCAGCGCCTAGGATGCTTCAGTAAGCTGATAGAGCACAGAAAGCACTGACTCGTCTTTGCCAGGAAATCTGGAAGACAGCTACCTTGTCAACTAATTGGAAGAGACTCATGTGTGTGCCCATTACAAAGAAAAGTGACCCAACAGAAAGCTCAAATTATTAAATATCATTCATATCACATGCAAATAAAATTTTGCTGAAGATCATCCAACAAGAGTTGTAGCAGTACAGACTGGTTTCAAAAAGGATGTGGAACAAGGAGTATCATTGCTGATGTCAAATGGATCTTGGTTCAAAGCAAAGAATACCAGAAAGATATTTACCTGTATGTTCTTGCCTACGTCAGGACATTTGGCTGTGTGGATCATAGCAGACCGTGGATAGCCTTGAGAAGAATGGGAATTCCAGAACGCTTCCTTGTGCTCTAGAGGAACTTGCAGATGGATCAAGAGGCAGTTGTGCAAACAGAACTAGGAAATACTGTATGGTTTAAAATGAAGAAAGGTATGTGTCAAGGTTGTTTCCTCTCACCATACTTAGTCCAACTCTATTTGGAGCAAATAATCAGAAAAGCTAGATTATATGAAGCAGGATGAGGCTGCAGCATCAGGACTGGAGGGAGGTTTATTAACAACCTCTGATATACATATGACACAATCTTGCTTGCTGAAAGTGAGGAGGACTTGAAGCATTTGCTGATGTAAAATCTTGAAGCATTTGCTGTAAAATCTGTTTACAGGATCCACAAATAGATCAAGGATTGCAGCCCTCAGTACGGACTCCACCTCGATGTCAAAAGACTAAGATCCTCACACCTGGACCACTAGGTAACATCATGATAAATGGAGACAAGATTGACATTGTCAAGGATTTTTGTCTTGCTTAGACCCACAACAATGCTCACGGGAGCAACAGTCAAGAGATCAAAAGACGCATTGCATTGGGTAAATCTGCTGCACAAAACTTATTTAGAGTGTTGAATAGCAGGGGATTTACTTTTAAGCCTAAGGTGTGCCAGACTCAAGCCATGGTATTTTCAACCCCCTCATAAGCATGTACAAAGAAGAATGGGTGTGTTTGAATTACGGTGGTAGTGAAGAATATTGAAAGTACCATGGACTTTCAAAAGAACCAACAAATCTGTTTTTGGAAGAATGATAGTCAGAGTGCTCCTTACAGTCAAGGATGGTGAAACTTGGTCTCATCTACTTTGGACAGATTGTCAGGAGAGACCAGCCCCTGGAAAAGGACATCATACTTGGCAAAGTAGAAGGGCATTGAAAAAAAGAAAGGCCCTCCACAAGATGGATTGACACAGTGGCTGCAACAATGGGCTTGAGCATGGCTAAAACACAGGACCTGGTAGTGTTCTTTCTGTTGTGCATAGGATCGCTATGGATGGTACCCAAGTCAATGGCACATAACGAGGCAAAGCTATTCAGTCTCAGAAACAAACTGGAGCAGTTCTACTTTGTCCTGTAGGGTTGCTATGAGGAAGAATCAAGTCAAGGCAGTGAGTATTGTTCCCAAGGATAGTGATCATCCAGTCAACGAATTGAGTGTAATTCTCAAGGCATCACACATGGATATAATTTTATTGAGCACTGCATTAAGATAGACCCGACTTTTGTTCACTGAAGCTATGGATGCTATAGTGAAGTGTGATGAAGAAGCTAGATGGTGCCTGGCTATCAGAAAGAATAAAGTCTCAAATCTTAAAGGCTTATCTTTAAACAAGCATCTACCTAAGTGAGGTGTCAACTAAGTCCACATGGAAGAAGCACACCATGAACTATAAATAATATGATCCAAATCTGAAGGAGGGAATGGTATCAGAGCCTAAATTGTGAACCTCTGGGTTACAGAAGGCTATGGTTGACAGTAGAAGTCCAAAATCTATTTATAGGATCCACAAACAGATTAAGCCTCCAGTGAATCCCCACTGACCATTGTTCAGGGATGTGAATAGCCTTGCTATCAGATAGAGAGCAATGTAGAGATGAATACAATAGACATAAACTCAATGCCAGTGAATCAATTCTGACTCATAGCAACCCTGTAGAGTGGCTATCCAAAACAGAGTAGACCTGCCCCTGTGAGTTTCCAAGACTGCAACTCTTCGTGGGAATAGAAAGCCTTGTTTTCCACTTTGGAGCTGGCTGGCTGGTAATGTTGAACTGCTGACCTTGAAGTTGGCAGCACAATACATAAACACTATGTCACCAGGTGTGTTAGTCTGGGTAGACTGGAGAAACAAATCCAAAGAGACTCATATATGTATAAGAAAGAGGTTTATATACAAGAGCAGTTGAATATTGAGAAAACATCCCAGCCCAGTCCGGATCAAGTCCATAAGTCTGATACTAGCCCATATGTCCAATGCCAATCTATGAAATCCTCTTCAGACTCACAAAACACATTCAATGACACTGAATGCAGGGAGATCACAGGCCAGTGGGTGGGAAGTCTTGTGGATCCAGTGGCGTTGTAAGCATCTCAGCACTGGCAAGGGTCTCCATGTGACTTTTCCAGCTCAGGGCACTAGTGTAGTTCCATGTGTCTTGTCAGCTGCTATGTCTCTCAGGGAGTGAGCCTAGAGAGAGAGTGTTTTCTGCTTCCAACTAGGAAATACAGGAGTTCCCAGAATCCTCAGGAGAAGGTCATGACCACAAAGAGGACTCATTGGTTATGACCCGATTGACAGACTAGATTCCACCCCTTCACTCTTAATCCTCTCAAGTCCCAAATTGACACCAGACTATGTAACTACCACACCAGGGCTCCTTATAGTTAGGTTGAAATGTGATATATCTTATTTGATCTCCCTTTTGATTCATTTACTAAAACTTCTTAGGATCTTCATTTTCTGATGTGACATGACTCAAAAATGAGAATAGACAGCTGAAAATATTCATGTATGAAGTACAGATCTAGGAAAATTAGATGTTGTCAAAAATAAAATAATAGGCATCAATATCTATAAACTAGGAATGAGTGAACTTCAAAGGACTTGTGTGGGCCACTTTGAGGCTGACAATGGTACTCGAAGAAGCACAAGTGCACCAAGGCTCCAGGAATTGAAGGGATACTAATTGAAATGTGACAGCTAGCTGATGCAGTACTGAAAGCACTCACTAGTCTATGCCAAGAAATTGGGAAGTCAGCTACCTGGTCGCTGATGAAGATGACTGATAAAGTCAGCTAAAAAAATGGCCGATAAAGATCCATATTTGTGCCCATTCCAAAGAAAGGGAACCCAACAGAATGTGGAAATTATGGAACAAAGTCATTATTTTCACAGGCAAGTAACATTTTGCTGAAGATAGTTAACAATAGCTATGGTCGTGTACTCACAGGGAGCTGTAAGAAATTGAACCCTGATTCAGAAGAGAACATAGAACCTTGGCTAAAATCAGGACTATCAGAAAGATGTCTACTTATATTTTATTGACTGTTAAAAGGCATTTGACAGTATGAATCATAACAAACTGTGGATGACACTGCCAAGAAGGAGAATTCCAGACCACTCGTTTGTGCTCAGGCTGAAACGGTAAATAGGTGAAATAGAATTAGAGGATGGAATGATTTAAAGTCAGAAAAGGTAGGTATCAGGGTTTTATCTTTTCACCATACTTATCTAGATGCTGAGCAAATAAGATGAGAAGCTGGACTATAAGAAGAACATGGTATCAGAGCTGGAGGAAGACTCACTAACAACCCGCAATAACAAATGGCACAACCTTGCTTGCTGGAAGAAAAGAGGACTTAACGTCCTTACTGATGAAGATAAAAGAGTACAACCTCAATGGAAAGAAAACAAAAATGTTCAACTGGACCAATACACACGATCATGATAACAGGAGAAATAATTGAAGTTATCGGGAATTTTGTTTTTCTTGAATCCATTATCAACACCCACGGAAGCAGCAGTCAAGAAACCAAACAGCATATTGCATTGGGCACAACTGCTGCGAAAGACTTCTTTGAGGTGCTAAGAGCAATGCTGTCAGTTTGAGGACTAAGGTGCACCCAGCCCAAGCCATGGTATTTTCAACCACCTCACATGCGTGAGAAAGCTGCACAGTGAGTGTGTTAGTCTGGGTAGAGTGAGTTTTATATAAAGGTTCAGTGCACATCAAGAAAACATCCCAACCCAGTGCTGCCCAAGCCCACAAGTCCATTAACCCATATGTCCGACACCAATCCACAAAGTCCTCCTCCATCTCACAAAACACATGCAATGATGCCGACTGCAGGAGGAAAGCTGAGTCAGTGAACGTGTAAGCATCTCAGCACTGGCAGGTGTCTCCACACAGCTGCTCCAGCACCCAGGGCTGCATCGAGGTAGGTCCATGTGGCTTCTCCTCAGGGATGTCTTGCAGGAAGTGAGCCTTGCCAGCTGAAGCAGGGAACTGGCTAAGGCAGCTGCACCCTGGTCTGACCATCACTAAGCAAGAGACCCAAGAACTAGAAAGGCGAGGCTCACTGAGCCATTTATCCCACCACCCTTCAATTACCCCCACATGTGTTTATCGACCAGATTGGCACAATAAACTAACTACGTTAGTTAGTAAGGAAGATTAGAAAGGAAGTGATGCATTTGAATGAGAGGGTGTGGACAAAGACTATGCATACCCATGGCTTGCCAGAAGAACAAACAAATCTTCCTTGGAGGCAGTATAGCTAGAAAACTCCTAGCAAGTGAGGATGGTGACACTTTGTCTCAAATACTTTGTACACGGCCCCTGAAAACAAGACATCAGGCTTGGTAAAGTAGAGGGTCCTCCCCCCCCCCAAGAGTGGAAGACCCTCACCCAGATGGATTGACACCATGGGGCTGTAACAATGGGCTCAAAGCTTGTGGAGGAAAGATTGAGAGCATGACACCGGAGCAGCCGTGTTGTTTCCTGTTGAACACTGGGTTACGGTGAGTCGGGACTCACTCCACAGACCCTACCAGCTGCAATCGTTGAAATTGGCTGAACTCTCATTGACTAAATTATAGCTTTTAAATGTGGCATCTTCCCCCTCTGGCTTTGCGAGTAGCTGTTGAGATCATGGTCTCTAAAACTGAACTTCCTGGTTGAAATTTCAGTTCTGCTACTGAGTTTTTCTGTGTTGTTTTTCCCCCTGCTCTGGAATGTCTACTTGATTTTTTTCCCCCACATCTACTATGTCATTTTTAGGCCCAGTTCTACACTGAAACTTTTACATTGGCTTTTCATTTCCTTGTACCTAAAAAAATTATTGTAAAGGCTCTGATAGTTTCAAGACTTAACATTGTGTGGGTAAATATTATTTATTATTTCTGCTCACTGTTGTTTGTAATGTCTGTCTCCTAAGGTACCAAGTGTTGTGTTGTGTTCTGTTCTTTGAAAGTAAAGAAATTGGCCCGCGCACCCTACACTGGCAGCAGAGCCCCTATGGGCCCGACCGGTTCTGGGTGCAGCATCGCACAGGCACCAGTCTAGATTCAGAACCAGATGGAGTTGGTCAATTAGATGGCTTACCAGGACCCGGGGGGAATTAGCTCTCTCCAACAAATGGTGGCTTCGGGCACTGGAACAGTGGTCACCTCTCCCTTCAAGACACCCCTGGATATGGGGAAGGGAAGTGTCTCCTGTCCTACAGTCCTGTCCTGGAGTCCCTGTCCTTGTGTCCACATGGTGCACGTCATGCACCTGGTTTCAGGATCCCACCCGATTCACCGGCACCATGGATGTCTTTGTGAAGATGGTGCAGCACAAGGGCACAGGGACCCTATGGAGCGGGCTCCCAGCCACCCTGGTGATGACTGTGCCACCCACTGCCATCTGCTTCGCCGCCTATGACCAACTCAAGACCTTCCTGTGTGGCCGAGCCTTGACTTCCGGCCTCTATGCCCTCATGGTGGATGGCACTATGGCCCACTTGGGTACTGTGACTGTGGTCAGCCTCCTAGAGCTGATGAGGATGAAGCTAAAGGCGCAGCATGTGTCCTATCGGGAGTTGAGCGCCTCAGTGCAGGCCGCAGCAGTTTGGGGCCGCTGGGCTCCCTGTGGCTGAGCTGGGGGCACACTGCCCAGTGGAGCGTGCCCTTCTTGGCCTTGAGTTGGTTCGACTATGGGCTGGCGAAGAGCTTGCTGAGTGGGGCCAAGTCAAAGGGACCAGACATCTGTGGGCTTTATGGCTGGCAGCATCTCAGGGATGGTGGCAGCCATGCTGACCCTGCCCTTCGACATGGTGAAGACTCAAGGCCAGGACCCGCTGGGCACAACGGAGGCTCTGAGAGTGAGGCCACCACGGGTCGACTGCACCCGGCTGCTGCTGCGGAGGACCTGGGCCCAGTAGGGCACCAAGGGGCTCTTCGCAGGCTTCCTGCCTGGATCATCAAGGCCTCCCTCCTCCTTTGCCATTATGATCAGTGCTTAAGGGTTTGGCAAAAGTTTCTTCTGGAATCTCCATCAGTAGCAACTGCCAGGATGGGCTGTGGGCTGAAGGAGACTGAGCCAAGGGCCTTTTCCTCAGCACTGAGGGGACTGGCCCTGCAGCCTCCCCGCACCGGGCCTTCAGGCCCCTCTCAGATCAGGCCTGCTTCCCGTTGTGCCCCACACCCCAGGCTTAAAGATCCTCACTTTCTCACCCCCAAGTTCAAGACCAAACTTGCTACCTGCCCCCCTCCCCCTGCCCCTGTATATTGCTGTAACTGGACCTGCCTCAGTCTCCCCTACCTCTATTAATTCCTTATGGCTGTAGATGATTAAAAAAATAAAATATAGAAATCATTTGAAGCCCTGGATAATTTTATGGTATTTTAGAGAGGACTGCTTTTATTAATTGGTGATCTTATTTGTCTTTTGGGTTGGGGTAGTGTACATCAGGTTTTATATTATATCAAGGAAAGGGTTCACACAGTTATAGAGGTAAGCAAATTCCAAGTCTGCAGAGGTGACTGAATCCAAGGTTGACTGGTAGGATCAGAGGCAACTGAAGACTCCAGGATGAACAGACAATATGGCAAGTCACTAGCTCAAGTCCATAGAATGAGATGGACCAGCCAGATGTAGAATCCAGGCCCAGCAAAAAAGCTAGCAAGCTTTTCACAGCATCCACTTATATTGGAAGCACATCACACCCCTGAGGAAATCTCATCATGTGTGATTACTGGGTCTTAGCTGCCAAACCACTCAGAATCCCGGCCCAGTCAAGTTAACATAAAACCTTAACTATCACAAGTACTTTTTACCTTTTGTAATTAATAAGGTCTCTTTTAAAAGATGGGGACATTGATTTCATACTGTAAAATACCTTGTTCTCAAAATCTTTCACTTGGTGACTGAACAGCTATTAATAATTAGAGAAGATTCTCCCTTCTTTCTGCGCGGCATCTGCGAACATTAGTAATCCAGGGTCACCTTAAGCCAATTTCAAAAACTCAGATGTTCTAAGATAAACCAAATTACTTGAAAGCTAAGTTTCAGTCTATACCAAGAGTGGTTTTATTGCTCTCGTGAGACTGGGATGCAGCCCTTCAAGGGCACGTCTACCATTACATTCTTTGCAGACCCTGAACTATATCATCCCCTCTAACTGTCTCCCCATCCCAAGAGACTGTCAAAAGCACAGCTCAACCTTCCAGCCAGCCCTTGTATCTCACCAGATATCTTGAAGGGGAAAGCAGCTACATAGGGCAGATACACATATATTCTTCTGAAAATTGACTATGTAATTCCTCATTATCTTGCTAAATCTCGGATGCTTCCAGTACATTATTATCAAGTACATTTATTTTCCACTTGTCTTCATTGTGAGGCTTGGCTCCTTGGGTGATGTAGAATTCCTATCCTTTCCCTCATTACTTTTCCTCTTCACTCACAATCCACCAAAAACTCTTTTCAGTTCTTCTTTTAAAATATTTCCTGACCATGACCTTTTCACACAGTCTCTATTGCACCCAGAAGATAGTGATTAAAGATATGAATTCAAAAGCGTGGGAGGGTTTTGAAAAGAAATCTCTACATCATGGTATCTTGCACACATCGGTAAGCAAGATAAGCAGTACAGCTGGAGAAACCTTGTGTTTGCGGATGGCTCCAGTTTATCTTACGTTTTCCCCTCATCTGTGATATTGAATGCTTTATTGTGGACACCTGCACCATTAATTATGTTAATGAACTACAAGTGAACACTCTGTACATGAAATTCTACCATTCTAAGTGAGAATGGCTCAGTGGGAGCAAGGATCGATCCTGGTGCAGGAGAGGAGCGCGTGCGTGGGCCCAAGACTCTTCTCCACTGGATGATCCCAGACGTTCAGCTCAGCATCTTTGCCGACACACTGGGCATGTCACTCCCGTTGCTTGTCGTTCAGTGTCAGTACATGGCCATCAACAATCCCAAGAAGAGGGGGAGTGAATTCCCCTCAGCCTCATGGATCCAGGACATAGTCTGAGGCAAGATAGAGAGTATGAGGGTCCCTGAAACGTTACTGCATCCCTTCCATCCACTACCACATCAAAGCAACTACACTCGCATTGTTCCAAACGTCTTCCTTAGCACTGTGGAGCGAGAAGCTGCCACTAAATCGGGCACAGGATAGGGGCTGCTTGCTCTTTTACTCCCTCACTAGAAAATGACAGATATAAAAAAAGTTTTCCTTCAGATGATTATGCTTATTTAACATCTAGCTAACTTGTTTCTGTGACTATTTTCCTATTGGTGAACTTCCTTCTTCCGCACTTTAATTATTTTTTGTCTATTTAATATGTTATCGGTAACTTTGGAGCAGTAAAATAGGAATTGAAAGTGTTTCTGGGGAATTTTCTAAAGATTATTTTTATGATTACTCACCTTGGAAAAAGAAGAAGTAAAGATCATTAAAGTGTTGCAATGTTTACATGATAAATAATCTGTATCAAGAAAAGGAAGTAGATAAAATATTTTTTTAATGTTTCTGTATTTTACTTGGCTGAACATGGTAAAGCAATTGAACTGAACGAAGTGGGGCCCTAAACAGGATAGTGGAGCAGGAGGAAAGAAAGACGGAAAAGAGGAAAGTACAAGTAAGTAAAAACTATATATAAATGTAAAGGAAGCAGTTGGAGTTTGGGCTTCTACTTAAATCTTACCTCAGTACAAAAACAGCTTGTTCTAATAATATGGCACTGTATGATACTCACCTTCCCCATAGGATCACTGAAGACAAAAGGGGTGCATAAGCAAATGTGGTGAAGAAAGCTGATGGTGCCCGGCTATCAAAAGATGTAGCACCTGGGGTCTTAAAAGCTTGAAGTTAAGCAACCAGCCATCTATCAGGGAAGCAACAAAGGCCACATGGAAGAAGAACACTAGCCTGTGTGATCATGTGTCAACAGGAATAGGTATCAGAAGTTCAAAAACAAGCACTCAAATTGCTGTGAAGGAGCGTGGACAAAGTGGAGACCCAAAGCCCACCTGGAAGATAATTGGACAGGCTCTCACAGAAGAGTCACATAGAAGGGATGATATATTCAGGGTGCAGAATTCAGGGTGCAGGATGATATATTCAGGGTGATGAAACATATAACTGTCTAGTTCTTTAATATTTCCTCCCCTTACTATTATGGTCTTAAAAGCTTTACCTCATTAACTCGTTAGACCTGCATATGTTCATTTGTATAATTAAGATCATTCAATGCATGAAATGCTGACACGTAATCCAGAGGGAAGACACAAAGGCCACGGGAAGATCTTGACAAATAATGTTCAGAGAAGCAGAAAGGCAGCAATGTGAAGGGTAAGCTAATCCTGTCTTTGTGTTTTATACATGTGTTAAATAAATCTCTGTTTAAAGATAATAATCTCTTTTATGATGACTCAAGATTGGTTTGACCAAGAGAATATCAGAAAAGTAAATTTCTTATGCTGATAAGAGTTAAGTTTTCTTAGAAATGTGACATAAGAGCATTAGAGAAAGAAGAGAACGGACTATCAGCCAGAGAGACGGATTTAGAGATGCGGACTATCAGCCAGAGAGACGGATTTAGAGATGCGCCATGGCTGGTTTTAAAGACAGAGGAAAGGGTCACTTGCCAAGGAACGTTGGTAGCCTCGAGAAGCTGGAATAAAGAAGAAAACAGATTCCCTCTCAGAGCTTTCCAGAAGAGAGTCCTCCCGACTCCTTGACTGTAGCCTACTGGAAGTCATTTCAGATCCTGGCCTGGTTTGTGTTGTTTTTAAGAAACTAAGTGTGTGATAAGTTATTACATCAGCAATGGAAAACTACTACAGAACTTCCCCACTTGCATGTTCTTGCTGGCAGGAGCCCTGGAGTCAGTTTCAATTCATAGTGACCCTCTGTCCAACAGAACGAAGCACAGTCCTGGGCCATCCTCCCAATCTTTCCAAGGTTTGAGCCTATTGTTACAGCCATTATGCCAATCCATCTCCTCAGAGTCCTCTTCTTAATATAACATCTTTCTCCAGGGACTAGATCGTTCTGTAACATGTCCCAAGCACAGGAGACACATTTGCTCATCCGGACTTTCAAAAAATAATCTGCCTGTGTTTCTTCCAAGACAGATTGGTTTGTTCTGCTGGCAATCCAGGGTACTTCCAATATTCTTTGCCAACATCGTCCTTCAAATGCATTCATTCTCTCACGTTTCTTGTTTGTTGTCCGGTTTTCACATGCTATCAGGCTATTAAAAACACCATGGCTTGAGTCAGGTGCACTTTCGCCCTCAAAGCAACATCTTTGTTCTTTAGCATTTAAAAAAAATTTTTCCCCGTGGCACCGGCAGCAGATTTGCCCAATAATACAATATGTCATACGATCTCTTGACTGCTATTTCCATGAGTATTGGCTGTGGATCCAAGCAAGATGAAATCTTTGGCCACTTCAGTTTCTCGTGATATTGTCTATTGATCCAGTTATGAAGACTTTTCTCTTCTTCCATTGAGTTGTAATCCATATGGAAGGCTGTAGTTTTTGATCTTCATCAATAAAGGCTTCAAGGTCATCTTCGCTTTGAGTAAGCAAGCTTGTGTCATCTAGACCTCAGATTGTTAATAAGCCTTTCTCCCATCTCGATGCCACCGTCTTCCTCATATCGTAGAAGATCTCCGATTATTTGCTCAGTGTGCATATGGAACAGGCGTTATGAAAGGACACAATCCTAACAGACCTCTGCCCTGGTTCTAAACCACACAGTGTCCCCTCGTTCTGTCTCCACAACTGTCTCCTGGTCCACATGCAAGTTCCACAGGAGCACACAGTTGAATGCCTTTGCAGAGTTGAACATTTTATTTCAAATACAGTGAATCTGATTGATCTAAACTTTGTGTTTGGGGGCATTCTTTTTGAATTTTTTTATTTATTACCAATATAAGAGGTCTGTTATTTTACTAGTTAAGTCATATACATTTATTGTATTGTTACATTAGGTTTTATTTTAGCCATCTTATTTCTAGTTGTCTACTTACCATACTTTCTTTTTTTAAATTATTCTTTGATAACATTGACAATAGATAAACTAAATTTTCTTTTGCTAATTGGGCATATTTACATTCTATTTAGTTTTATTTTATGGTTGATGCCAAAATTTAATAAGACTTGTGTTAGACTGAGCTCTCTAGAGAAGGAAAGCCAATTATTTAAATTTATGTTTACATTTATATATGGAGCAAGAGAGAAATTTCTATCAAGAATATTGTTTGCACAGTTGTAGAAGTGGTAGAAACTGTCCAACCCAATTTCAAGTCTACAGGTCAGATGGTAAAGGAGGCTTCTCCTGACTCACAAAGCTTTGGGAGCTGATAAACCACATATTGGCAGGAACACAACAGGCTGCAGAGGCAAGTGAATGCCAGGTCAGTGGGTCAGGCCTTGTGACGGAAGAGTTGAAAAAATCCCTGGTCAGCAGTTCAGGTGGTAAGTCAGCATACAGGCCACTAATGGCTCTGGGCTCACCAGGAAATGTGGTAGGCTCTTTTCTCATGTACAAAGGATCAGAGCAAATATCTCAGATTGATTGCTCCACGTACAGATTGAATGGGTGTGATGCAAAGATGCAATGCAGGATTCAGATATAGCAAAAAGCAAGAAAGTATTCCACAGTGCCTATTTATATAGGAAGTAGGTACACCCTTGATCAAAAAGAGCTGAATGCAACTATGTTCTTGGTGGCACAGCTGGCTTACATACGCTGGCACTAAGCTCTGTTTTTGTTCTCGCAAACTGGTATCAGGTTGTGACCTGAGTTACACTCCCCACTAATCTTCTTACAGCTGCTTGGTGGTCACAGCAGATCCCATATAGAGCTGATTGCATTATGTTAGGTCCCATTGTGGAGGATTACTAGGCCACAACTGCCAAACCACAGACAATCCTGGCCCAGCCAAGTTCGGCAAAATCACTCACAAGGTTCATGTTGCTTTTTTCTTATCAAGGTTTAAAGTGCACTAATCTCTCAACCTCTCTACCACAGGTTCACGACAAATATCTCAAATCAAACCAAACAGACAATCTCACTGCCATCAAGTCAATGCTGATGCATAGTGACCCCATAGGACGGGGTGCAACTGCCCTGGTGGGTTTTCAAGACCAACTCTTTACAGGAGTAGAAAGCCTGGTCTATCTCCGTCGGAGGGACTACTGGTTTCAAACTTCTGACCTTGCTGTTAGCAGCCCATTGCATAACCACTATGCCACCAAGACTCCTCATGTATCTTAGTACACTATCAAATCCTTATGGTCTTCTTCACCCCACCCCACATTCTCCCATAATGATATCAACTAGAATAGCACTACTCAAATGTAGCTGCCCAACAAACTGTTTAATACCAGTTTGTGACCCAAAAAACGAAAAGGAAAAAAAAAAAAAGCTTTCTGTGGATGCACAAGCAAATGTGGTAAAGAAAGCTGATGGTGCCCCGCTATTAAAAGATCTAGCATCTGGGGTCTTTAAAGGCTTAAAGAGAGACAAGCGGTCATAAAGCTGGGAAGCAACAAAGCCCACATGGAAGAAGCACACCAACCTGTGTGATCATGAGGTGTCAATGGGATCAGGTATCAGGCATCAAAGAACAAAAAGTCGTATCATTGTGAATGAGGGGGAGTGTGGAATGGAACCCAAAGCCCATCTGTAGGCAACTGGACATCCCCTTACAGAAGGGTCTTTGGGAGAAGATGAGCCAGTCAGGGTACAGTATAGCAATGATGAATCATACAACTTTCCTCTAGTTCTTTAATAATTCCTCCCCACCACTATCATGATCCCAATTCTACCTTACAAATCCGGCTAGATCATAGGATGTGCACTGGTACAGATAGGTACTGGAAACACAGGGAATCCAGGACAGATGATCACTTCAAGACCAGTGGTGAGAGTAGTGATACTGGGAGGGTGGAGGGAAGGTAGGGTTGAAAGGGGGAACCAATGACAAGGATCTACATATAACCTCCTCCCTGGGGGACGGACAACAGAAAAGTGGGTGAAGGGAGACATTGGACAGTGTGAGGCATGACAATAATAATAATAATTTATAAATTATCAAGGGTTTGTGAGGAAGGGGGCAGAGGGGAGGGAAGGGAAAAAATGAGCTGATACCAAGGGCTCAAGTAGAAAGAAAACGTTTTGAGAATGATGAGGGCAACAAATGTATAAATGTGCTTGACACAATGGATGTATGAATTGTGATAACAGTTGTATGAGCCCCCAATAAAATGATTTTAAAAAGCTTTTTGCCAGAGTATAAATCAACTGTCACTAAGGATACAGTTGAATTCAGCTGACTTTTTCCTGCAAGATTTTCTCAAAAAAATCTCCAGAGAAATCACTTGTATTTAGAGCAGGACTTTGATCTTCCTCTTGAATACAAAATCTCACAATTAAGTGAAAATCAGATCGTTCTTATTTTTCAGTTTGTTTCTTTTAATTTCTTTTTCTCTTTTAAACTATGTACAAGAATCGCTTAACATAGCAGGCCTGAGCCTGTTATTGTAAGAAAGGCCTGCTTACAATATGAGGCTTTGAGGGGGGTAGGGTGGAAGGCGGAGGGTGGGAGTGGGGGAGAGCTGGATGAACTGTGTCCTCCCCAATATATGAAATCCTAACCCTGAACATGTGATCTCATTTAGAAAGCGATTTCTCTTTGGTTAAAAGTTGAATGCAGTGAGGTCATAGAGGAATGGGTCCAATCCTACTTCCTTCTGAGTGATGTAATAGAAAGGACAGATATGGAGGCGGGGTCACTCGGGAGCAATCAACACAGACGTCCTGAATTCAAAACTGTGAGAAAGGCAAATTCTGCTCTTTAGAACCCACTCACTTTGTGATGTTCTGTTCTGGCCACCCTAGGGGCCCAAAGCAACTGGCTTCTGGAAATCTGAGTTGTCAACAAGCCCCTACACTGAGAGAAATCTTCTTACATAATCACGGTGGCCCCGTGTGTCTGAACGATTTCTACAGACTATGTAGTGTATGCTGCTTTCTCGAAAAACAAACTCACAGCCATCAAGTGAGTTCTGACTCACAGCAGCCCTACAGGACAGGGTAGAACTGCCCTTGTGGGTTTCCAAGACTGCAACTCTTTACAGGAGTAGAAAGCCTCACCTTTCTCCTGAAGGAGTCTTGGTGGTGTAGTGGGTCCTCAGTGGGCTGTTAAGCCTAAAGTCGGCTAGTTCTAAACCACCAGCTGCTCAGTCAGAGAAAGATGCAACTTTCTACTCCCATAAAGAGTTAGTCTCAGACACCCACGAGGGCACTTCTACCCTGCCCCAGACCACTATGAGTTGCCATTGACTTGTGGCAGTGAGTTATTTTGTGTGAGAGTTTTTTTCTCTGCAGAGTGGCTGGTGGTTTTGTGCTGCTGACCTTGTGTTTAGTAGCCCGATGCCTAACCCACTAGGACACAAAGTGTCCTCGCTTTCTCTCTAGGAGCGTGAGCGTTCGGTGAATATGGTCACACTGGCAATATGTGATTATATGATCAACTCTCGGCAAAAGCCCTTGACACCTAGGCTCAGGTACATTTCCTTGAGAGACAACCCTCACACATGGTGTTACCACTCTTTCATGGTGAAAATAAACACCACCACCACCACCGTCTCGGGCTCTACATGGAGAGGACACTGGAAAGCTATGTGGCTGGCGTCCTCTGGACTTTCCCCAATATATGCCCCCTTTCCCTTTGCTGATTACGCTGTGTATCCTTCCGCTGTAATAAATCATAGCTGTGAGTAGGGGCAAACTGAGTTTATGAGTCTTTCAAACAAACCTTTCTATTTTCGGATGGCCTTGGGGATGACCCCTCAGACAGTCCACCAGAGGAGGAGCTGCGCAACTTGAATAGATGGGTGTTTCACCACATCTCCCTATGGAAGGCCGTCGCCTCTACTCTGAGAGCCAGAGAATAGTCAATTCACTTAGAACAAAAACAAGGAAGGCAGAAGACAGAGGCATACATAGAGTAAACTTGCCTGCCCAAATAATCCTGCCTATGAAGTAAAAAGAATTAACATGTGCGTGAGCTCAGCAGTGAGAGCAACAGCAAAAGGTAGATTTTTCCCCAACCAAAAATCTGAGCCTCTGGTTAATAGAACAGCTTAAGGTGAATTTGGCAAAGAATGTTTAAAAACACCTTAATAGCATTAATATGGCAGGGAGTGCAAATACACAATTATGAAAACTAAAAACCATCTTTCTGAGAAAAACAACCTTGAGGTAAGGGAATCTTTACACCTCTCCTCCTCCAGAAACCAGATCATTCTAAGAACTCACCTCCTACACGTGACCACTGTCTGATATTTTATCTCCAGATCTCTCCAGAGAGATGTGTCAGGGCAGCCGGTATAGCTTTAAAAGAAGTCTACAAAAGCTAAGGCAAGAAGCAACCGCCTCTGAAGTTATACATATTAGCCAAGGGCACATTAATTAATGCACATTAATGACATACAAAGTACTTAGAGGTGATTTGATGACATAAGGAAATGCATCTCGGCTGCTTCTTGACTAATTGTAAAATCATAGGTTTCGAGAAGAAAACTTGACCATCTAATTCAGAAACGGAGTGGCCAAGGCATACATCACGCTGCATTTGTGCCATACATTTCTATCCATGCCCTAGTCGATACATAAGGTAATTTCTTAGTGAGCTGTTGCACACCAGCTCTCATGAAGGTGGATACTCTGGTTACATCGTGACAGTTAGCAAGAAGAGGACATCCTGTTTGTTCAAAGACAGTCAGAAGAAGGAGCCTGTCGGTGAGATGGACTGACAAGCTAGCCACAGTGATTGATTCGAGCATACTGGTGTTTGGGAAGCTGGTGTGGGCTCAGGGAATATTTCATTCTGTTGGACAGAAGGCCACCATGAGTCGGAGCTGACTCAAAGTCAATCAACGACAACCGACACAAGTGACCTGTGGAAAGTTCTCCCACATCATCCTTATTCAGAGATCACTTCGCCCTTTCCTGGCCCCAATATTGTCTTCCTCATAGAAGAGTTAGTGGTCCCGACCACATTGAGGTTCTATCTCTGGTATCGAGGTCATTAGGCGCCTGGTGGCATAATGCATATTCACTGGGCTGCTAACTGGAGGTCAGCAATTCAAAACCACCAGCCACTCCACAGGAGAAAGATGAGGCTTTCTACTCTCCAAGAGAGTTCATCCCAGAAACTCCCGGGGCAGTTCTAGCTTGTACTATCGAGCCACTGTGAGTCAGAATTGACTCAAGTTTGATTATGAGGGTGTCTAGGTGGTCCCAGGCATAGCAAGGAACTTGATGAGCATTAATTACTAAACAACAGAAGAATGAGCAAAAGGAATTGTATAAATTGGATGTTGTGATTCGAATCCATGATTTCTCCCTGCATCTAGGCGTATTCTTAGACTCTTTGTCTCTCTGTCATTATCTCCAAAACCTTTCTCCACTTAAGTGAGAGTGGGTTGTAGGTGTGTGCTGTGCCTTCTCATTCTATGATATCCCTGGTTCTGCTTATCTACCTAGGCCTACAGTGGTTTCTTCTTCATGCCTGTGTTAGGTTGGATTCTCCAGAGAAGCAAAACCCGTGACACGTGTATGTGTTGTACACAGAAATGGTTTTATATCGAGAGATGGCTTCCACAGTTGTAGAAATAGGTGATTCTAGTTTGATTCAAGTCAGGCTTCTCTTGACCAGTGGAAGCTGATGAACAGGAAGCCAGATGGTGAAGTAGAGACAGTGGAAGTCAGAGGGTGGGAGGCACAGGCTGGCAGGATACAGAGGCAATATGAATCCGAAGTTGGCCAAATGAATCCACTGTTGGTAGGGGATTCAGTACCACTGGCGGCTCCAAGGATCAGTAGGCAATTCACCAGGAAGTGGAGGCACCAGGCACACCGTTTAGCTTCAGCAGAAGGCCAAGGGCCAAAGAGTTCCACTCTGTTGGGTTTGTGTCTCTCTCTCTCTTATATGAAAGGCCACATGCCCAAGGAAGCATCACCATCAGACTGTGACCCTATAGATAGATTGATCTCTGCCCCTACACTTGCCCAGGAGTGTTTAGTTGCCGTAATTCTTAACCATCACAAAGCCTTACCTGGATTCCCTAAACAGGAGACCTATTGGACTTAGACATAAACTAGAATCACCCTGGACCCAAGGCCATTTAGTACAGAGGCGAGTATCACCTAAAGAATAACTGACATGATCTCACCCCAATGACATGATCCCTGCCATTGTTCTGCCTATATTCTTTCTGTTCTCATTAATTGGACAGAGCAGTACATCACCATAACATGTAGGCCAAATAAATTTTATCATTAAAAACCAGTTCTAAGAAATAAGTATAAAGTAAGCCAGATTTGCCCAATCATATTAAATAAAAATGATGTAGAAAACTCTCTCATAAGCTATCAAAAGACAAAGGTTCTTTTTTTCAGCAGGACTCCCATCACCACATCCCGGGCCCTGCTAAATTTCACAATCTAACCAGAGTGTTGACCTTTATGAAAGATTCTGAAAACCCATTTGATAAGGGAACATACTGAGGGGAAGGGGGGGGGGTCCTCGATCTTTCAGAATTCCAGTTGTTACATAAAGGAAGGACGATGTTTCCACCTGCTTAACCCGCGGTCCCAGTCACGCTGTCCTAAAGCTTTACCATGGGGACTCTATGACAGGGCCACTATTTAAGTAGGGCACTCCAGTTATCATGCAGAGCCATCTGGGGGCCCTTCACTTGGCATCATACAAGGAATCACACAGTCTCCTACAATGCTGTCTTGAGCAGGATCTTCCAGGTCAAGTCATAGGAAGTCCAACCCAGCGTAGCTTCTTACATGCAGAGAGGAGCATATTGATTTGTGTGACTTGCGAGCAGAGGGATAGAGAATAAGGACCTAAAATAAGTCAGGAGAAGTCACCCAACGCCCCGCCCCAACCCTTCATGCTATCTTTCGCTGGGTGTTGGCCTGCTTCACTGTGTGGGCGCTTTGGGCTTCCTCCTTACAGCAGGAAGGAACATCATCATGAGGCTGGACCCACATTTCAGAATCCTGACATAAGCCTTGATGGCAGAGTCCGCTGCCCACCCCCCTACTCCTACCACAGATGACTGGGTTGCTTTGGGCCATTGGACACTCTTCAAGGAGTCATTATTGTCATGCCACATACAATAAATGGCCAAACGCCACTGCCTGTGGTCACAAGAATGGAATTCTGTAACTGATACAGCCCCCAGAACCACATGTAAAAGAGTTCCCTTTTGTGTACAGTGTCGGAACAGTTCAAATTAACATATGTTCACTTCAAAAGTCTGGATCCAATAACATTGCACAGGAATAGCTAGTCCTTGCTAACATTCATTCACAAATATTTACTGAGCCAGGTTAACAAGACTAATCCTTAACCCTGATCTTTATCTTCTGTCCAATTGGTATCAACTGGAAGACAGTCTAGTGGGTACAGTGCTGTAGTCAGGGCTTCAAATGATTTTTCTGGTTCAGCCATGGCTATCAGAATAAAACTGGAATGGATTAAATTTGGAGAATGTTTGTGTTCTAGAACAGTAACTGGGATGGTAGAAATTAAAGGTCAATGCCCTGCTGTATGAGGACAATAAGAAGTAGTTCTATGTCAAGCAAACATCCTAACCCAGTCCAGATCAAGTCCGTAAGTCCAATCAGAGTCCATAAGTCCAATACTAGTCCATAAGTCCCTCTTCAGACTCACACAGCCACGTGCAATGATACAGATTTCAGAAACATCAATGGCCAGTGGGTGCAAAGTCTTGTGGATCCAATGGTGGTGGCAGCATCCCAGCGTGGCTCTTCAACAGGAAGGTGAGGGCAGGGTCCCCAGGACCCTCCTTGTGAGAAGGCCACACCCACAAGGAGACTTCATCAGGAGGTGTCTTGATTGACAGGCTAGACTCCACCCCTGCAATCTGTTTATCAGTTGGCAAGAAATTATGTAACTACTATCCTGCTAACAACTTAATCTTCCTCCTAGAAACCCATGACACTAGTAAATGAAAAGGTAGTTTGCATTTTAAAAAGAAATTTAATAGACTTTTCTGAACATGACACAAACATCTCAGTACTTAAAAGACTAAAAATTTGACCATCCACAAATGACAACCTATGCAGCAAACATATTGGTAAAAAGTCAAAAGATAGCAACAAATGATGAAAAAAGTGTACAGAAAATGAGAAGAAATGGGTTATTATCCTTTGTAATCAAACAGATGTTATAAGTTAAATCAGATGAATAAAGTCAAAGAAAGCATGAGGTCTACAAAAGAAAGATCTATGCAGGGGCTTCAAAAAGTTCATGGAAAATGGAATTGTGAAATAATGGAATTTTCTACGAACTTTTTTTCTGTCTCCTCGTCTCGTAACCAGATTATCAAGATACGCTCATCTTTCCTAATAATCAGGTAAACGGGAATTCAAACAAGAAATATGATGACGTATAAGCCCTAGAACCATAAGGATCATCAATGAAAAACTAGGGATAAACTGAAGGTTTCTAATACCAGACATAAGTACAACACCAAATATAATGAAAAACACCCACACGGTAGAAGACAAAGTAGAGAACTGGGATCTTCTAAAAATATGACATTTATGTTCATCAAAAGAGGACCCACAGATTTGAAAAAATATATATTTGGCAATGATCTATCAGCTAAAGGGCTAATTTTAAAAATCTATAGAAATCTATAACACTTTAATAAAATAAACACAAATAACCTCATCAAAATATGGGCATAAGAAATGAATAGACAGTTTACTAAAGATGACATCCAGGTGTCCAACAGTCATATGAAGAAAAACTCTCATGCATTAGCTATAAGAGAAATATAGCTTTAGAAATATAGCTATAAGAGACACAGAAATTAAAACAACAATGAGGTACCACCTAACACCAACACATTTAGCTTTTTTTTTTTTTAATAAAAAGTAATAAATGCTGGAGAGGATGTGGAGAGATTGGAATGCTTTTACATTGCTGGTAAGACTGTAGAATTATACAACCACTATGAAAACAGGATGGCACTTCCTTTAAAAAATACAAACACCGTAGTTTTCTGCAATCCCTCTCTTTGGTACATATCCTAGAGAAATAAATAACAAAATATGAACAGATATGTGTATACCCATATTCATGGGAGCAAGTTCTATAAGAATGAAAAAATGAAACCCATAAAAAACTTGGTCTTTGGAGGAAAGGGTAAATAAACTCTTGCAGATACACACAATGAAATCTTATGCATCCTTAATGACAATTATGTCAAATATGGAAAAAGTGGAGGGCATTGTGCTTATCAAAGTTAGTCAGCCTCATCAATATCTCATGACACCATTATTATAACGGAAAAGGGAAAGAAGAAAAATGGTTTTCTTCAAGGACAAGGCTTGAAGACGATGATGAGGCGTGGGGAGGCGAGGGAAGATGAGCAGGGAGGGGAGGGTGAGGAGGGGAGGGGCAGGGAGGTAAGGAAGGAGTGTGGGTGGAAAAAGCAGAAGGAAGAGGAGGAGGCAGATCCACATACACAGTGGGCGGAGGGTGGGGAGCTACTGGGGGCCTGTGCAACTACATGCAGCCTGAGTGCTTGGTAGGCGTTGTAGTCCACCACCAACAGGCACAACAACAATAATAATAATAATAATAATAATAATAATAATAATAATAAAGCTTTCTCTTTAAGAGAGAGAGAATCACAGCCTTATAAAAACCCAGATTCCTTACCCACCAGTTCTAAAAGTAACATTGAAACAGACTTAGATTATTTTGTGATACACAAGTTAGTTTCAAACAAACAAAAACAAAACCAGATTTTTCATGTACTCATCGGCAAGAGGATACGGTATGAATATAGGACAGGGTTGAACTGCCCCGTGGGCTTCTGGGACTTGAACTCTTTACAGGAGTAGGAACCCTCACCTGTCTTCTGCTTGGATAATAGCTAGGTCCTAGGGAGTGCTTTCACACTCTGATACCTCGTGATTAGAGAGGGACTTGCTCTGGGTTTTCTTTTTTTTTTTTGTCTATTCTAACTTTTTTTTTTTAACACTTTATTAGGGGCTCATACAACTGTTATCCCAATCCATACA
>NW_022103902.1:13690132-13707411 GCF_000313985.2 Echinops telfairi
AACTCTTATCACAATCCATACACACATCAATTGTGTAAAGCGCATTTGTACATTCATTGCCCTCGTCATTCTCAAAACATTTCCTCTCCACTTAAACCCCCGGCATTAGGTCCCCATTTTTCCCCTCCCTCCGCATCTGCACATTCTAGCAAGGACTAACCTAGGAGACTTTTGTTAGGATATCTTCCCCCATCCACCCTATATTCCTGACCTTGCTCCTTCAGACGTCCTTGTTCCGCAAAATCCAAAGAGCACTTAAAGGAATATGATTTGAGCCTCTGAAAAATGCTCAAGCTTCCAGTCGGATGTGATTTTAATTAAAAAGTACAGAATTCTTTGGAGGAAAATTAGAAATACAGCATCTTAGATGGAGGATATGCCCAGAAAAACAGATCTTTAAAAAAAAAAAGTTGCTATCATTTTATAGCAGTGCTTTCTGACTTACCATGCCACGTTTTCACTCAAGGCTATTTATTATGTAGGTGGGCATGCAATGATAAAGCAAGATTTCCAAATATAGTGACATAGAAAACGTGAAGCTTAGAACAGTAGTCTGAGTTAAATACAAACGAGTAATATGGGAATATAGAATTTCTGAATGTATACCCGAAATGTGTTTTTTACTACAGGGCAATTAGACCTGGGGACAGAAGAAAGCCTCAAAGCCTATTTATTGCTAAGATTAGCTTTAAAAAAAAAAAAAAGCTATTCTTCCAGCAGCAGGTAAAACTGTATGAGCTACTCTCAAAATCATTGCTCCTGCTCATTGATTTTTGTATCAAAGTTCATTCAGGCAGTATACTGATTAGTTACTAAAATACATGGGGAAGCCTTCAGGAGGCTGTAGGGGAATAGTGCCCCTGCTAATTGTGCCTACTGTTTAATAAGATTTAGCCCTGATGGGGTGGATTGGCTGAGAAGGAGAATGGGTGTCAGTAGAGACTCTGAAACTTGCTTTAGAACATAGGGAAGTTAAAGCAAATGGCAGAAATGATGAGGTAAAAAGTTAAACAGAAGATGTCCAAAAGTGGCCAAAGAGACCAAAAAATATATAATGAAATGTGCAAAGACGTGGAGTTAGAAAACCAAAAAAGAAGAACATGCTCAGTATTGCCTCTCTGGGAAAATTGAAGAAAAAATGTAAGACTTAGTTGAACTACTGAAGGATTCTAATTGAGGCATGACGCAACAAAAGAAGATGTAAGGACAACAAAGAATCGCTGAACCAAAAAGAATTGGTTGACAGTCAATCATTTCAGGAGGGAGCATATGATCAAGCACTGATGATATAAAGGAATACGCCCAAACTGCTCTGAAGGCATCAGTGAAAATAAGGCTCCAGGAATTGATAGAACACCAATGGAAATGCCCCAACAAATGACACAATGCTGGAGGTGGTCACTCACCTATGCTGAGATATTTAAAAGACAGCGCCTTGACCAACTGAATGGAGGAGATCGATATTCATGCCCATTTCAAAGAAAGGTGGTCTAACAGAATGCAGAACAATATCATTAATGTCACATGCGAGGACAATTTTGCTGAGGATATGTCAAAGACAGCTGCAACAGTACTTCCCTGGGGAACTGCTAGAAATCCAAGCTGGATTCAGAAGAGGATGTGAAATAAATAATATTATTGCTGGTGTCAGATCCATCTTGGCTGAAAGTAGAAAGTACCATAAAGATGTTTGCTTGTATTTCATTGACTAAATCAAGGGTATTCAATTTTGTGGATCATGATGTTATGATAATGTGACGAAGAATGAGACTTTCAGAACCCTTCATTGATCTCCTGGAGAAACTGTATGTCAACCAAGAAGCAATGGTTTGACTGGAACAAGGGGACACTGCATGTTAAATTCAGGGAAAGTGTGACCCAGGGTTGTATTCTTTCATCCTACAGATTCCATCTGCATGCTGAGCACATAATTCAATTAGCTGGACTGTATGAAGAAAATCTCAACCTCAGGATTGCAGGAAAACAAATTAATAGCCTGTGATATTTAGAGGACACAATCTTGATTGTTATCATTGAAATGGACTTGAAGTGCTTGCTAACGAAGACCAAACACTACATCTTTCCGTATGGATTAACACTCAGTACAAAGAAAACAAAAACTGTCACAACTGAGCCAATAGACAATGTCATGATAAATGGAGAAAACACTGAAGTTGCCAAGGATTTCATTGTAGTTGAATCCACAGTCAACACCCCTGAACTCCAGGAGTCAAAAAAGCAAGCAATATATTGCATTGGGTAAAAGCTGCTACAAAAGATCTCTTCAAAGTATTCAAAAACAAAGACAATATTTACTTAGAGGAGTATTAAATTTCCAATTGCTGGACAATGAATAAGGAAGATCAATAACGACTGATGCATACGAATTTAGTATTGGTGACGAATATTGTATACCACGACTAACAGAGGAACAAATAAATATGTTCTAGCGGTAGAGATCAAATGCTCCTTTGAAATACATGAGGATGGGAAAGACTTGGTTTTGCGTTGTGCTTGGTTAAGCAGAGGGTGTGCATAAGAGAAGAAACCCCTCAAGGAGAGGAATTGACACCGTGGCTTGCAGCAGTGTGTTCAAACACAATGATTGTCAGGATAGCACAAGACCTGGAAGTGTTTTGTCACTACTAGAGGAACCGACTTTGGGGCCCCGAACAGCAGCATCCGTGGTGGAGCAGTGGTTGAGTGCTTGGCTGCTAACCGTCAATGTCCTCAATTGAAATCCAACAGCCACTGCAGGAGAAGGCCTGGCATCTATTTCCATACGGATTACTGCTTTGGAAAACGCACAAGACAAGTCTGTGTTGTTCATTTCATCATTTGATATCTGTATCGCCCTCCTGGTCCTTTTTACATTTTAAGTCGCTTGGGAAAATGAACGTTTGACATAATACGTATGTAACTTCCGTTAAACAATTCGGTCACACCTACGCACAATTGTTTTGCTTGAAGATTGCACAACAGCTTCAGATTTTAATGATATTCCCCCCAGCTCTAGAGAAGACTGGAAAACGGACAGGCCCTCTTATGAAAACGAGGGGCTGCTTCAACCACATTTTTCACAAGCCCTTTCGCTGTTTCCCAAAGGTGCTTTTCCAGTAGTGTTTCACCCTTGACAAATATCAACGGTCCGTTAGACGATCAGAAACTATGAAAATAAAAACGGCCGCCAGAGAGTCACGCTTCTGTCATCATATCCTCATTCCTTTGATTGAGGTGCAATGTGCTAGGGACGCCTTTTCACCTCTGAAAACTGTCAAACAGCCTCCCCAGAGCGACTCGCGTGTTAAAAGCACAGTCCCAGCCAGGACCAAAGCGCAGCTGAAATCCGTTAGGCCAGCAACGCTCGCTTCCAGCACAGGTCGACCTGGAGCAATCACCTCCAACCTGGGAAAGAGGGGAGGCCAGCGCAAACTACAATTCCCAGGAGGCATACCGGGAGCGGGACCCACGCACGCGCAGTCCAGCCCCGGAGGCCCAGGGTTGCTGCGGGGCCTTCTGGGAGAGGAAAATGGCCGTGCGGCGGCTGCGACTCGGTGTAGGAAGAGCGCTCGGGGTCCCGGCGACACGGAAGCGCGGGAGCCGAGTGTATAGCACGTCCCAGGCCTTTGGAGAGGTCCTCGGGCTCCCGAGCAGGCAGTTCACGAAGTTGGTGTTCCCGCTGCAGGAGCTCTCGCGGCACCTCGCGCCGGACTCGGGGCACAACCTTCACCTGCGGATCTTCGACCCGAGCCTGGAGGACCTAGCGCGGGCGGACCACCTCTTCACCACCACGGCCCGGCACCGCATCGAGTACGTCAGCTCGGCTGTGCGCCTGGACCACGCCCCGGACCTCCTGCGCCCCGAGGTGAGAGCGCCCCGGGGTGAGAGCGCCCCGAGGTGAGAGCGGCCAGGTTCGCACCCGCGCGCTCTGACAGCCCTAGGAAACCCGAGGTGCCAGCCTGGGCTGCTGTCACCGTTTTTTGTTGTTGTGGGGATTTTGGGTTTTGGGGCACCTAAAAGAGAGATTAGTAGCTTTGTTCTGGTTAATTTTCCAGTTTTCGAAATGCACTTCTCAACTAAATGAACATGCTTATTAGCTTGAACTGTTTGGGTAGTGAATGCAGAAGAATTCAGAAGGTTTCAACTAAGCCCAACAAAAGTCACTGCCTTTTTACCAGCCCTTTCCTATTTAAAGTGGATTCCCATTCATTGCACTTCATTGAAAACGTGTCCAAGGAATTCTGGCCGAATGCAGAACCTAAGAATTTAATAATCACACAACATGAGCCAAGCCATGTCACAATCTAAATTTCCCAGCATGTGCAAAAGCCCATCCTATTTTTAAATAACAATGTGAAAAGTTCATGAAACAGCTGTTATTAGTAAAGTTTTCTGATTCCCCTCTCCCTCTGCCCCTCCCTGTAAGGTAGTCGAGAGGCACCATAGGCCAAATCAGTCGAATTAGAACAAACAGGCTTTATTAGGGAGAAAAAACCTAGCCTCGGTGGAGTCCCACAGTACAAAATGTCCAGGCTGGGGGAGTCGCACTGCATGCTACAGGGATGATGCTTATATGGACAGGTATGTCCGAGTTTCTGGAATATAAGGTGTCTTCCTGGTTCCGGGTGTATTGGTGCCGGGTGCAGAGCGGTGGGCGAAAACAAAAGCAGGCACTGAGCCAAATGGGCCCCACTGGTGCAGGTGCTGGTGCCGGATGCAGAGCGGCAGGTGGAGAAAAAAGTGGGCCATTAGCCAGCTCTGGTCAACTCCGCAGGTGTGTGTGGGAGATTCAAGGCCACTTGCTGCTAGTTGTTTCAGCCAGCTCTGGTCAGCTGCGCTCGGGTTGGGGAGACTCAAGGTCACTTGCTGATAGAAGCCGGCCTGGTATTGATCCAGCCATACATTCCCAACCCTTTGGTCATATGGGCTATGACTCTTATGGCTACTTCCTGCGGGTACTGGGACGGTGTGGGAGGGCTTACGGGTTGGGAATGTCTCCTGTGGGAGAGGACTGTAAGGGTGCAATAACATTTGATTAACAGCAACATGAGGAATTTTTTTGCATTGGTTGCGAAGAAAGTTCAAACAGGGCACCAGAAGTAGCACAGCACAGATGGTTATAAGAGGTCTTATTAAGGGTGCAACCCAACCGATGAATGGATTAGACCACCAACCTCCTTGTAAGATGCCGGGGGCCTGACCAGATAGCTTTTTTCCCAACTTACAAAGTTTGTTTATACTGGTTTCCACCAACCCGGATTCGTTAACATAATAGCAACACTTCTTATTCAGGAATATACGTGTTCCCCCTTATCGACCGTTAAGAGGTCTAGGGCTTTTCTGTTTTGTAAGGCTACTTGGGCTAGGGATGTTATTTGGTGCTGTAAGAGATTTAAACATAATGCAGTGTTTTTTAATTGCTGCTTGCAGTTTGGAGGACCAGCTTTGTGAAGAGCTCAGAGAGTGGGATAGGGCTCCTGCCCCCATTCCTGAGCCAACCAAGGAAGAGGCTACCGCTAAACCAACCATGACAGGGAGGAACACTGCCCTTGTGTGTCTGGTGGTGCCATGGGAGGGACTTTGCAGAGCGTTTATCTCAGGGACTGTATATAGTTAGCTGGGGAACTAGGTGTCCGGCATACGTAGATGGGATGGGGAAGGAGTGGAAAGGTTTTTTGTCAGGGTGCCATTGCACCAAAAGAATTTGGCTGGTGGGTGGGGCATTGAGGGGAAAAGTGAGGTTACTTGTGGTGTTGTTACAACCTTGTTCCGGGTCAGAATAGTAAAACGGCCATTTTTTTAGCAGTGGGTTGTGGAACAGGGGAGCTTTAATTACTGGTGGAAAGGCACCTGTTTCCGTGTAGTTAAACAGTTGAGGTAAAGGTACTGCTGCCAGAGGAGACCTATGGAGGGCAGCACAAAGGAAACAAGAGGAAAGATTAACCAGGTTGGAATTGTTAAGAAGGGCTGCCCTTTCTTGGATAACAGTGAGCCAAGAAAAAGGTTTTTCCTTGGACCTCTGTCCTGTAACCTGTTTTTGAAGTTCTTGTTGGGCTTTTTGAATTAGCCGGGTTTGATCGGCCAGCCAGTGTGTACGTAAGCATGATAGATATATATAGATTGATAAGGGTAAGAGGAACCCAGATACCAGTAGATTTTTTTTGCCAGTGAGTGTCCCATGGGTCAGGGATGTTGATCCAGAAAGTACCGTTAGGATGGTTACCGGTGAGACGATACTTTTGTTTCCGCTTTCCTTCCAGATCCGTTTGGTATTTGTGCATCACACAGGAATTCCATGGGCAACCTCCATTTTCTTTTACCCATTTAGTGCTGCAACCGCTGGATTTGGTTTGGTCATACAGGAAACAGGAGGGGTGGGACCACATTGGGGGAGTGCAGTGAAAGGTCTTACAGGAACTGACACCAGAGATTGGCAGCCTTCAGGCTGACAATACTTTTTGCCTATAACCTGCAAATGGGTTCCCGAATCATCAGCCCAGGTTTCAGTAACTATGCCATTGGTTGCTGGGTGACCGCATTTCCGTGTACTGGATTTCCGTGTTTACGGAAGCCAACACCTGAAGAGGAAAAAAACAGGAACAAATCGTAACATAACTTTAGAGCCCCAAACAGACCTTTTGACTAGTGGTTCAATTGGTTGGAGCGGTTGCTGCAAGGCTTCTTCCAAAAACATAGTAAGGGGATAAAAAAGAAAAAGAGGAGGAGGCATGCCGAAATCATTTAGGGGGGGGGTTTAGTTAGGCAGAGTGAAGTTGGGCCAATGAGGTTACAGGTTTACTTGTTTTAAGTGGGTTTGGGTTCCAGCGGTGCTTGCCTCACCCGCGTCAGATGATACCACCCCGTCAGTTATACCAGTTTGACTGCCGATGGGGTAGTGAGTATTATGGTGTGTGGTCCTTTCCACCATGTCTGGAGTCCAGGGTTGGGCGCAGGACGAGTTTTTACTAGGACTTTGTCTCCTGGCGAGAGGTCAGGGGTTGGGTGCCCAGAAGAGGTGTTTCCCACGCCCAGAAGGTGTTGGTCTGCGTGGGACCTGAGTAAATGCGGAGCAAAGATAGAGTGGGTAAGCAAGCTGAAAGCGGAGTTTCATTCTGAGGCAGAGAATAATTTAAGACAAATGGGCGGCTGTATAGAATTTTAGACTGGCTGAGACCCGTGGGCTTCCTGGGGGAAGCCCAGAGGTGGGTTTAGGCAACAGGAAGGAGATCTGGCCACGAGAGGCGGACGTCTAAGGAGAGCTTAGTTAACTGGGATTTTGTAAGTTTGTTGGCGCACTTAACCTTGCCTGACGATATTTAAGATGTTTTTGTTTAGGCATGTGCGTAAAATCAGTTGTCCGGTTTTCACCGGGAGGTTTTCGTGGAATTGGTGGAGGTTTCTTGGAGGTTTCTTGAATATTGCTCTGGGAGGAGCGTCTGGCCCCAGGGTGGCTACAGCAGTAAAAAGGAGATGGGCAGCGCGAGGCAGCTGAGGTCTTAGGGAAATGGAGGCTTTAAGGCATTGTAAAGTCTCTCGTTTGAGCAACGGAACAGGACATGAGGGGGTTATTAGGAATGGATGGGAGAAAGGGTATTAGTTTAAGACGCAGAGCAAGAGGGGGTTTATTGGGGGTTGAGGAGGTGCCATCCATCCCCATTACAGTGACCATGGAAGGAAGACTACTCCCGGCATACGAAGGAAGGATGGAATAGCCCCTGTGTCCAATAAACCAGAGGGGGACTTACCCACTATCTGGATGGTGGCCCTTGGCTCAGGTAGGGTTATTGGGGTATCCGAGTGTGGGCAAGAACAGAGCAGGCGCTGAGCCAAATGGGCGGTGCCAGTGCCAGGTGCAGAGCGGCAGGTGGAGAACAAAGTGGGCCATTAGCCAGCTCTGGTCTGCTCTGCAGGTGTGTGTGGGCGATTCAAGGCCACTTGCTGCTAGTTGCTTCAGCTAGCTCTGGTCAGCTGCACGCAGGTGGGGGAGACTCAAGGTCACTTGCTGCTAGAATCCAGCCTGGTATTGATCCGGCCATAGACCCACCCACCCATGGGCCTCCTCAGCTTTAATAATTTGTGCCAACTGTGCACAAGAGGGAATCTCAGATTTCATGCAGGGTCCAGTCATTTTGAAGTGTTGACCCTGGTTTTGCAAAAATATGAGGGGATAACCCCCCTAAAAAACGGCATATTTTCCCCAAAGCTATGTATTTAAATTTTTTAACAAAACAACCATATCACCTTCAAAATACATTTGTCAAATCTGAGATTCCAAAACATTTTTCAAACTCATCTGTTTGGGTGGCTGACAGCACCTCCCTCATTTTTTTTCTTCACCTCTTCTATGTTGTCAAATCGCTGCCCTTTCATGACCCACTTCATTCTCAGAAACAAAAAAGTCGCATGGAGCAAAGTCAGGTGAGGCAGGTGCTTGGGGGTAAGAGAGGCGTGCTGTTTTGCGGTTGTTGTGTTTTTTGTGTGCCAAAACTGCTATGCTGAGATGGCCGCGTGAGCAGGTGCACTGTCATGGTGGCAAAACCAGTCCCCCTTCTGCCACAAATCAGGCCTTTTTTGTCACACACTGCTATGCAATCTTTTCAGAACCTCTAAATAGAAAGTGTAAGTACCAGTCAGACCTGGTGGAATGAACTCCAAATGCACTATCCCACTCACATCAGCAGAGCTTTTTTCCCCTTTTGGGGGGGGGGTACCCCCTCGTATTTAGTATTTCAAGCCCTGTCCATTAAATGCCCCTCCACTCCCCACCCCATTGTATTAATAACTTAAAAATGTCATCACAAATGTTCAGAACACCCCCAGAGGGTGGTTCTGGCCTCCTGGGGAATCACTGGTTTGTATTGTACCCTTTTCAGTGCTGTTCAGTACAACAGAACAAACACTGCCCCTCGCTGCAGCCACTGTGCTAATCCATTTCTTTGAGGGCCCTCCCTCCTCCTCTTTTATTCCCTGACCCTCCACCTTACTTGGTGCCCTTCCCCACGGATACTTCCCACCGAGAACATGTCCAAAGTAAGGAAGACAAGCCTCCACATCCTCTGTCCCGAGGAGCTTTCTGGCAGCACTTCAATACACGTTTGTTTTGCTCCTCTGGCTCTCCATGTTTCCAGTCTTCTTCAGCACACTGGCATTCAAAGGCATGGGCGACTTTCAGGCTTCCTTCTTCATTGTCACCTGTCACGTGCATATGAGACGCTGAAAATGCCAAGGCTCTGGTCAGGCCACCTAGTCCTTGAAGTGCCCTCTTTGTTCTGTAACTCTTCAAAGAGGTTTGGCAGCAGATTTGTCAGTGGACCCAATTCAATGTGAATTGTTGAGTTGCGAATATATCTTTTGATTTCTTGATTGCATCTTCCATGGGGTATGATTGTGGGTTTAAGTAAAATGGAATCCTTGAGAACTTCAACCTTCTCTCCATGTATCATGATGCTGTCTCTGGGTCTGGTTGTGAGAATTTTTTTTGTTTTCATTGAGTGTGATCCATAGGAATGCTGTAGACTTTGAGCTTCATCTGTAAGTGCTTTGAATCCTTTTGGCTTTCAGCAAGTAAGGTAGTATCAACTGTATATCCAAGGTTGTTAAGGAGCCTGCCTTCAATCCTGATGTAAGGTTTTCATCATAATCCATCTACAGATTGTGTACATATGGTGCAGGATTGATGCACACCTTTGCTGACTTACACCATGAAGTATCTCTTTGTTCTGTGTGAGTTCTGTTCTTAGTCTATGTACAGATTCCACAAGAACATAATGAAGGGTTCTGGACTTCCCATTCTTTGTAATGTTATTTAGAATTTGCTATGATCCGAATACCTTTGCCGAGTCAATGGAACACAGGTAAACATCTCTCCAGTGTTCTCTGTTTTCCACCAAGGTCCCCCTGACTTCGGCAGGGATGCCCTTTCTTTCACATCTCCTGAGCCCGGTCTGAATGACTGCAGCTCCCTGCCAGGACACTGGGGCACCTCCCGTCGGAAGTTGCAGCAGAATGTTGGCGTGGGCATTCTTCCCCTCCAAGCCAAGTGGTAGAAGTGACAGCCGTGTGTGAGGGGTTGTGCAGGAAGGTTCCGTTGCCTTGCACACTCCAGAGGACGGCAGAAAGAAAGCTTCATTGGAACCAGAGAGGGCCAGGAAACGGAGTAACCTCAGTTGTTTTGCTTTCCTCTGGGAGTTGTGAGAAAACGCAGTTCTAGACAAGTAGCTGTACTTTAGAGAAAATTTCATCGAAAAGTATTTTTCACTTCAGAAAATTTGTAAATGCAGAATGCTTAATAGGTGCTGTAAATATTCTTGAGTAGTAGAAGTATAATTGAAAGCACAGATCTCCAGGTAGGCCTTACATTCAAATCCCAATTCTTCCGCTTTTTAGGGGTATGATTTTGGACTAGTTAACGTCTCTCAGCTGCTGATTTCTCCCCCCTCTTCCCCCCATGGTAAAATGAGGATAATGATTATTGCATACCTTGCAGGGATTTTGTGAAAGGTAAGTAAGAAAATATGCTAGTGCTAAGAACAGTGCCTGCCACGTAGTAATTATTCAGAGTACATACATATTGGATGTTTGAGGTTTGACTAACCGTAAGCCACATTTTATATAGGTAGACAAGCCTGCAAACAGCTTGATAGTGTTTCACATCTAATAGAGCATATGTTGTTTATGTGTGTGTGTATGCTCTTGTACTAAATGATACTCTTTCTCCTTATACAAGGTGTGTTTTATTGGCAGAAGCAATGTTGGAAAGTCTTCCCTAATAAAGGCTTTATTTTCACTGGCCCCGGAGGTTGAAGTCAGAGTCTCAAAAAAACCGGTATGTTGACATGGGTATATCTAGACTATCTCTGAATTGACAGAGGGTAATAAACGCTAGGAGGTGCAAGAAATCGTATTTGTCATCTGAGTTCCTGAAGTAGCTTCTTCCAAGCAAGTAATAAAGTAAATCCAGCCCACTGCCACCAAGTCAATTCTGCCTCACTGACCCCATAGTACAGAGTCTCTGTGAATTTCGGAGGTTGCAAGCCTTTACGGAAGCAGACAGCCTCATTTTTCTCCCATGGGACAGCTGGTGGGTTTGAACCACTGACCTTGTTGGGTTAGCAGCCCAACACATCACTTACCACCCCACCAGGGCTCCTTTAACAGAAAGGCGTTTCATTTAATACCTGTGTATTTCTCTGGAAAAAATGGCTGTAGCTGAGTTTATTTTAGCAGTCTTAATCATGAAGAAATCTCCTCTTTGTTCAAATCTTTTAAAAAGATTATTTTTTAAAAATAATCTCTTTTAAAAGACAATTATTTGGCAATCATTGCCCTTATTGTCATTGTATGGTTGTTCAGCTGTAGGATTCTTGCCTTCCATGCAGAGATCCAGGTTCAATTCCCAGCCAGGTCATTTACGTGCACTCACTGCCCATCTCTCCCTGGAGGTTTGCATGTTGCTATGATGTTAAACGGGCTTTAGCAGAGCTTTTAGACTAAGATGGACTAGAAAGAAGGCCTGGTGATCTCATTCCTAAACTGAGTCCGTGCAAACTGTATGGATCACAGTGGTCTGAGCTTTGGCCACAGTTGGATGGCACAGAACCCAGCAGCTGTTGGTTCCATTGAGCGTGAGGTTGTCCTGGGTTGGGGCCAGCTTGATGTCATCTAACAACAGTCTGTATTTGCTCCTGTGATAGTGACCTCATAGGTCTGCACTGAGGTTAGCGAAATAGCTTTTAAGGTTTTTTTAATCCTTACCATCTTTTGTACACCTTGCTGCTCTATGAGGATCTCTGGTGATGCGGTGGTTAAACACATACTTGCTTAATCCCAGCAGCCACTCTGAGGGAGAACGATGTAACTGTTTCCATAAGATGTACAGCCTTGGAAACCCAGTGGGCTCACTGTGAGTCAGCAGTCAACTTGATGGCAGTGGGTTTAGACTTTTATCTGTGCATATAAGCATGTAGTCTGTAGGTAGATATATAGATGGTGGGGAAAGGGAGGTACAGACATTGCCCCTCATATACTGAAGGCAAAATTATGAGGGGACTTCAGATCCAAGTCAGTCTGCTGTGGTAACTTTCTTTAATTCTCTTTACTTCCTCCTCAGTGATGCAGACACCTCTCTCTACCAATACCTGAAACACCTTCCTCTTAAAACTCACCCCTAAGTCCATTTCCATCCACACGAATGCTCACCACCCCACCCCCATGATCCCGTGGAAATTGTCTTCTGTTCCTCTCCACTTAACATGGTAGCTGTCGTGATTGCTCAGGGTCAGCAGAAATTAAGTGTTGCTAAACCTTGTTTTTATTCTTCAATCCTTTCACCTCAGTGCTGCCCTGCCCCACCAAATAGCCTGGCTACACTGTCACTTCCTGCTCTGTGGGGACATTGAAGGTGGGTTTTTGGCACTCCCAATGTGTGGGTCTAAAGTCATTTTCCTCTAACTACACAAATACACTGACCTAGGAACCTAATCGTCATTTGAAAGTATCTTTCCTCTAGAAATATTTCCTCTAAGTTCCAAAAAACTCACTAACTTTATCTATCTTAACCCTTTTCTAATGAGGGACTGTTCCATGGACACAAAAGCATGGAGAAACCAGCATCTTTACATGGATTTTGTTGCATAAATATTTATAGTTACAAAGTCATTCGTGCTTTTTAAAAACTAAGTGAACGCACCAAAAACTAGGCGGAGCATCTGACTCTGCAAAGAGTATCCTATTATCCACTGCATAATCAAATACAGCGGGGCCTTGCTGTTCTCTGTGAGTGGGCTTTACCTTTCACAGGTAAACCGTCTTTGGACTTTTCTGTTGCTCATCCTCTGGCAGCTTTCTGCCTTAAACAGGCCCTGGCCTTCGCAGGGTTTTCTGCATTCTAGGCTTTGTGAGTAGGACTTAGGAAACCCTTGGTGCCTGCATTTTAATGCAGTCACCTCATCCCCAGTAGACTGACTGTTTCACCACCAGAGATGTTTAGTGAAGCAAGAAACACTCCAAAATTCTTTTCCCACAGGTTCCAATTTGGGACCTGAATCTCTTCCTAGGTCATGCAGATTTTATTTACAAACAAAAGCATAACAAGCTCGGTAGTATATCCTCAGGTCGTCACTGGCCACTTCTCACATCTTCCACTGTACAGTCTACAACAGACTAACGATTTTCTACAGAACACTTGGGGTTTAATAAATACAACTCGAGGGTGGAAAACATTTTGCGCTGTGAACTGTGTAAAGGGTATGCTTTAAGACGCATTTAATTTTCTGTTTACTTTCTAAGGGACACACAAGGAAAATGAACTTTTTCAAAGTCGGAAAGCACTTTACAGTGGTGGACATGCCAGGTTATGGCTATCGAGCCCCTAAAGATTTTGTTGACATGGTAGAGGCCTACCTAAAAGAACGGAGGAAGTAAGGAAACATTTTTCTCTCATAGTTACACATTTTACCCAGCAATCTACACAGTGAGCACTTCAGCCTTTGCAAATGAAGGCCCGTTTTATTCTGCAGTACAGCGTGTAGGACTGAAGGATGCACTGCTTGCTTAGGGTCTGCCTGTATGTAAGTGTAATAGTTTTCACCAATTAAAACTGTATAAAATACTTGAGCAGAGTTAATTTATTAGTTTTTAGCTCTTTTAAAAAATCAAATTTAGCTAATTTTGAAAATGAGAATTGTTGGCTAATATATCTGATTTTATTAAACTTAAATGCTCATCTTTCTTAAGATACTTCTGATGTAATGACGTATCTTTTATCTTCTAGTGGCTTGTGCTTCTTGAATTACATAATATATAGAAAACAATGTTAAACTTCTGAAGTGTAAAGAAATGGTTACATATTTTGGTTGTAGCTCTAAAGGCAAATAGCAATTTTCATAGAAACTAAGATGAAGTAATTACTTAAGAAATTACTTCAAAAATACACTGTGCCTGTTTCTGGTTATACGTTAGGGCTCTTTAAGGCATTGTGAAGGAACTTAAACCTTTGTATGAGTCTTGTCTTGCTCTCCACCAGAATCCCTGCTTTTAAAGGGAGGCCCATTCACATGTAGCCAGTCTCAGAGTGCCCTATGTTTAATAAGTACTTATCGAAATCAGTTTTTATTTAGTGAATTCAGTTATTGAAATAAGCAGCATTGACACCTATTGAACTGTTGGATGAACTTCTTGGGGAATTAAGAATTCCTTTTGCCTACGGAAACGTCTGAATTTCGGTTGAGAATCACTCAAAGGGAATTTCCTAGTCTAATGGAGTTGCACTGAGCTGGTGGCAGCAAGTTTTTGTGTGTGTGGTTTTTTGAGTGAGGGTTGGGGAGAGGCAATAAGTGGATGAGTATACTTCATGTTTCCATTGATCTTCATTTCTGCATTCTTACAGCTTGATAAGAACATTTTTGTTAGTGGATAGTGTTGTTGGAATTAATAAAAATGACAATATCGCCATAGAAATGTGTGAAGAATTTGCATTACCTTATGTGGTAAGTATTTGTTGGTAGGATGGTTAGAAATGCTGGGTGTGTGTGTGTGTGTGTGTGTGTGTTGTGTGTTTTTAAATGAATGAGCAGATCTGGCCTCACAGAAGATAAGAAACTGAAGAAAATATTTTCTCCATTATCAACTTCATGTTAAAATAAGTTTTATTTCTCTCAGCTTTGTTTTTGGAATTAGAGTCAAAGTAAAAGTAGTTTTCTAAAGCTTTCATTTAATGTCCCTAAATGCTTTCTCTTACGTGTTTTACAAGGCAGTAGAAACATTTGACCAAATATGTCAGTCGCTGCTTAACAGTAGGAAATACTTAATTAGCATGTAAAGAAAACAGCCGCAGCTGAGAACTCTGCTAACCTGATCTGGGATTTGAGACTCATTCCAAGGACTTGGCAGGCTGCAGCGCACGCGGGAGGGATTCAGCACTCCAAAAACACAATTCCTCCGCCAGTCTCTTCCAAGTGCTTGCTGTCATTCGACCGAGAGTGGGATCGGACGTTCGTTTTACTTTATGACGCTTCCGAGTAAAGCATTCTTTTACGTCCTTTTCTAAGAGAAAATGAGCTCAGTAGCTACAATGGGGTTTCAAAGAGGTGACAGAACTACTAACACTTGACAGTGACGTTAATGCAAATCACGCCATGTTATTAGACTGCCACTTTTGGGGGTTTTATGGAATTTGGGGGTTTGCAAAAGCCATTTGATACCTTAGAAATAACTTAAAGGACTCCCGGGGCTTAATGAACATAATCACACATAGTAAAAATGCCTGAATGTTGCCAAAATGGTTTCATATGATTCTCTGTCATAGGTTCGTTTTTTAAAGTATATGTTCTTCAGTTTTAAGTGAAAAAAATTTTTTCTTCTTAGGAAAGAAGGTAGGGATAAGGAAACTTATTACCATATAAGTATCAACATATTTGCTCTTCTGAGGAAAGATTCCCATTTAGTCATCAGGAACCACACATTTTTGTTCTTCTGCCATTAATAGTTTTTATGATTGAAAATGTAACTGATTGTTCAGGCAATTTAAATTTACAGAAGTGTTCTCATTTTCTAGAGAACACTTTTTTGGATCAAGGTTTGGCTTAATCTATGCCTAGGCCCTCCTCCAGTGTGTAGCTTCCTTTAGGACAAGTAAAATGTTAGGCATCCTTGGAACATACCTATAGTGGATACAGCTTAGAAATTACCTGAGTTCTAATGTTACCATTAGATCATTTTCTATATAAGGTTAAACCAGTTTGTTGGTCAGAAATGATAAGTTGGCAGTTGTACATGGTTTAATAATACGTGTGTATATACCCTGCTTTATAATACTCATTTCTTAGACCACACGGTGTATATATGGTGATCCTATGAAACATTTTGCTGTGGCAATTACAACTTGACTTCCAATTCCCTTTCAGCTGATCTTGAATCCAAGACCGCATAGCCTTTCGTAGTTAGAGCATCCATCAGCTCCTGTGCTTGCTCTGGCATGTACCTTTGACTCCCCAGAAACTTACCTCCTCGTAGCTAATAGCAGGAGCTGTTTTTGACTATCAGGACCTTACCAATGACAGCAGGTTTACACATGTTCTATATGTATTATACAGTATTATATACTGTACTCTTTCAATACAGTAAGCTACAGAAACCAAAATGTTGTTAAGATAAACCCCTCAAGAACAGAAATGGGAGTAGCCATACCAGGAGTGTAGGGGGAATAAAGGGGGAACTGATCGACACATAACCCCACCCCCACCCCAGAGAGACAAACAAAAGAAACGTGGGTGAAGGAAGACAGCAGTCAGTGTAAGATATGAAAACAATAATTATAATTTATCAAGGGGTCACGAGGTGGGGAGGGGGGAAAGGAGCTGATACCAAGGGCTCAAATAGAAGGTAAATGTTAGGAAATGATGATGGCAACATAGGTACAAATATGCTTGATAAAATTGATGAATGGAATGTTATAAGAGCTGTAAAAGCCGCCAATAAAATGATTTTTTTAAATAGAAAATCATTGGGGGAAGGGGATAACACAGTACTGTCCTATACTTATCAAGTCTGTAAATTTATGGCATTAGTTTACAAGATAAATTGGCATCACATTGAGTAGGCTGAGATGGAGAAGGAGGAATAAGAGTTGATTTTACTGTCTCAGGATTGGCAAAGACAGGGAAAAGGTGGAGGAGATGGGAGGGAGGCAGAAGAGGCAGACACACTCATTGTACATTTAGGAAAATACATTGTAATTCCCGCCTGATCCCCCCCACCCCCAGGTTGATATTCCCTCTCTCTCTCTCTCTCTCTTTGGATTATTGGTCTTTATTATTAAGTTGCAAGAGTTCTTTTTTTTTTTTTTAATCATTTTATTGGGGCTCATACAATTCATCACAATCCATACATACATCAATTGTGTAAAGCACACTTAAACATTTGTTGCTCTCATCATTCTCAAAATTCGCTTTCCTCTTGGGTTCCTGGAATTAGCTCATTTTCCTTTTTTCCCCTCCTCCCTCCCCACTCCCCTCTGCCTCATGAGCCCTTAATAATTTATAAATTATTATTATATCTTATCTTACACTGCCCGGCCTCTCTCTTCACCCACCCTTCTGTTGCCCATACCCCAGAGAGGAGGTTATATGTAGATCCTTGTGATCAATTCCCCCTTCCTACGCCCCCCTCCCCTCCCGGTATCGCCACTGTCACCGCTGGTCCTGAGGGGTTCATCTGTCCTAGATTTCCCGCGTTTCCAGTTCCCATCTCTGGTCTAACCAGGTTTTCAAGGTAGAATTGGG
>NW_022103902.1:13709686-13711552 GCF_000313985.2 Echinops telfairi
TGTGGGCTTGGGCAGCATTGGGTTGGGATGTTTTCGTGATGCACACTTTCTTTACATAAAACTCTTATACATGGGTTGCTTTGGATTTGTTTCTCTTAAGTACCTAGGCTAATACAGCGTGTTACATTGCTCTTCTGGTTTGGCGTGTCCTGATAGGGTCTATATGCACTTTCCAGTTCTGTGGGGACACAACGAATACTCTCCCCCTGGGTGAGTTAGTGCCCTGTTCCCCCGCCCCCCATGCCATCAACTCAGTTTCTCCCCACCCTGCTTCTCCCTCCACTTGCCCCCCCTCCACTTCTTTATGTTGGACTCTCATGCACTTCCCTAGGTGTGGCCTGCCCTCCCTCCAACTGTCTATGCTTCCACCCGTTTATTGCGAGATAGGCGTTTATTCTTCTGTCCCTGGTGTGCTGATTGTACTTACCTCAAGGGACTCATGTTAGACCTGTCCTTTTGCTTTTGGCTTACCTTGCTTAGCATGACTCCTTCCAGCTCTTCCCACGAGGTGAGGTGTTTCATGTGATCGTCTGGACTTTTCAGTGCTGCATAGTACTCCATTGTGTGTATGTGCCAAATTTTTCTAATCCACTCGTCTAGCAACAGAAACTTAAGCTTTTTCCAAGTCTTTGCAATTGTGAATTGTGCTGCAATAAACATTGGAGCGCAGATGACTGGTCGTCCTTTATTTGTTGCTTCCACCGGCTATATGCCCAGTAGAGGGATGGCTGGGTCATAGGGTAGATCAATTTCCATTTTCTTTAGGTATCTCCAGATTGCTTTCCACAGTGACTATACTAATCTACATGACCACCAGCAGTGGGGGAGGGTTCCTACTTCACCACAGCCCCTCCAACATCTGTTGCTTTCTGATTTGCGCTAGCCTCAGGGGTGTTAGGTGGTATCTTATGGTTGTTTTGATTTGCATTTCTCTTATGGCTAATGACCTGGAACACTTTCTCATATGCTTATTGTCCATCGGGATCTCCTCCCTAGTGAAGGCTCTTTTCAGTTCTTTTGCCCACTTCCTTAGGGGGTTAACTGTTTTCCTCTTTTTGCAGGCCATGGGGGTGTTGTAGATTTTAGTAATGAGCCCTTCGTCTGATGTGTCATTACTAAAACTCCTCTCCCAGTCTGTGGGTTGTCATGTCACCCGCTTGGTGAGGTCTTTTGAGGTGCACAGGTGCTTTATTCTTATTAAATCCCATTTGTCAATTTCCAGTTCACCTGCGTGTATACCCTTCCCTATTGCGGAGAGCCTATGAGTTCCCTGGGCCAGTGCTCTGAGGTTAGTCCCAATTCCCTCTTTGATGGTCCTGATGGTTTGGGTTTAACTTCTAGGTCTGTGATCCACTTTGAGCTTATTCTTGTGCATGGGGTGAGGTAAACGTCTTGTTTCATTTTTCTACATGTAGCTATCCATCGTTCCGGCACCACTTGTTAAAAAGGGCATCCGCTTCCCACTTTGGGACCGTTGTCAAAGATCAGTTGTCTATATGCTGATGGTTTTATTCTTGGGCTTTCTATTCTTTTCCACTGGTCTGAGTGTCTGTCGTTGTGCCAGTACCAGGCTGATTTAACCACTGTAGCTGTGTAATAGGCATTAAAATCAGGTAAGGCGAGTCCTCCAACTGTGTCCTTATTCTTGAGGAGGTTTTTGCTAATTCTGGGTTTCTTCCCTCTCCATATGGTGGTCAGTTTTTCCAATTCTTTGAAGAAGGTTGCATTGGTATGGCATTGAACTTGTAAAGTGCTTTAGGTAGGATTGTCATCTTTACTATGTTAAGCCTTCCAATCCATGAGCAGGGGATGTTCTTCCATTTGTGGAGGTCACTTTTGGTTTCCTGTAGTAGGGTCTTATAGTTT
>NW_022103902.1:13711843-13760225 GCF_000313985.2 Echinops telfairi
CCATTTGGATCCCTTTGATGTCCTTCTGCTGTCTTATGTTGTTAGCCACAACCTAAAAACAGTATTGAATAGAAGTGGGAACAGGGGCCATCCTTGTCTTGTACCCTTTTTCAGTGGGATTGTTTTTGTCTTTTCTCCATTGACTATGATATTGGCCGTTGGTCTTTCATAGATAGCTTGCATCAGCTTGGGGAACTTACCTTCCAATCCTATCTTCATGAGTGTCTTGATTAGGAATGGGTGTTGGATAATGTCAAATGCTTTTTCTGCATCTATGGATATTATCATGGTTTTTATCCTTTTTCTTCTCAATGTGGTGTATAATATTGATGGATTTTCAGATGTTAAACCATCCCTGTATCCCTGGGATGAATCCTACCTGGTCGTGGTGGGTGGTATGTTTTATATACTTTTGTATTCTATTGGCCAATATTTTGGTAAGGATTTTTGCATCTATGTTCATTAGAGATATTGGTCTCTAATTCTCTATACCTGTGAGGCCTTTGCCCTGTTTGGGTATCAAAGTAATGCTGGCTTCATAGAATGAGTTTGGGAGTTTGCCATCCTCTTCTATGTTATGGAATACTTTGTGGAGGATCAGTGTCAACTCTTCCCTGAATGCTTGGTAGAACTCTGCCTGTAGCCATCTGGCCCTGGGGATTTTTTTGTTTGTAGATTTTTAATGACTCTATTCTTTCGCTATGGGTTTGTTGAGGTCTTTGATCTCTGTCTGAGATAATCTAGGGAGAGACTGTTTTTCCAAATATTTATCCATATCTTCCATGTTTCTGAATTTGTTAGAATACAGACCTTCATAGTACTTTGATTATCCTTTTAATCTCATTGGGGTCTATTGTTTTTTTTGTTTTGTTTTTTTGTTTTTAAATCATTTTATTAGGGGCTCATACAACTCTTATCACAATCCATTACACACATCAATTGTGTAAAGCGCATTTGTACATTCATTGCCCAGGGTCTGTTGTTATTGCCCCTGTTTCATCCCTCATCCTGGCTATTGATGTTTGTTCCTTTCTATCCTGGGTAAGATTTGCCAGCGGTCTGTCAATTTTGTTAATTCTTTCATAGAACCAGCTTTTAGCTGCATTTATCTTTTGTATTGTTCTCTTGCCTTCCCACTGGTTTAACTCTGCCCTGATTTTTATTATTTCTTTTATCTTGATATTTGAGGGGTGGTTCTGCTGACTCTGTTCTAGTTATTGTAGGTTTTGTGTTAGCATATCTGTCATACGCCTCTCTTCTTTTTTCATATAGGCATTTAATGCTATCAAGCTACCTCTGATAACTGCCTTCGCAGTGTCCCATAAGTTTTGATATGTTGTATTCTGGTTCTCATTGGTTTCTATAAACTTCCTGATATCCTCTCTAATCTGGGCCTGTACCCATTCATGTCGAACGAGATCGTTGTTCATCCTCCAATTGGTTGCTCTTGCTTTCCTGGACACCCTCTTATTAATCTCCAGCTTTATGGCATGGTGATCTGAGAAAGATGTCTGGATAATATCTATGTGTTTGAATTTGCTCAGGCTGGGCTTGTGTCCCAGTATGTGGTCTATTCTTGAAAAAGATCCATGTGGACTAGAAAAGAATGTGAAACCCCTTGCATTTGGGTGGAAAGCTCTATAAATGTCTATCAGGCCCTGTTGCCTAATTACATTGTTTAGCTCTATGGCGTCTTTGCTGAGCTTCTTTCCCAGTGATCTGTCTTTCTCTGATGGTGGAGTGTTAAAGTCGCCTACTATGATTGTTGAGTCTGTGATTTATTTTTTCATCTTATTAATAGTTTGATGAACTTCACTGCACCATTGTTGGGAGCATAGATATTCAATATGCTAACTACTTCTTGGTTTACTGAACCTTTGAGCATTATGTAGTGTCCCTCGTTGTCTCTTTTTATGGTTTGATCTTGAGGTCAGTATTGTCGGAGATTAAGATAGCCACCCCTGCCTTTTTGGAGTTAGAATGCACTTGGTAAACTTTCTGCCAACCCTTTATTCTTAGCATATTCTTGTCTGTGTGCTTAAGATGTGTCTCTTGCAGGCAACAGATTGATGGATTATGTTTTCTGAGCCAGTCCTCAAGCCTTTTTCTTTTAATGTATGAATTGAGTCCATTGGAATTCAGGGTTATTATCACTATCTGTGGGTTCATAGTTGTCATACCCTGTTTTGTGTTTTGGGTCTTTACCTATCTCACCTCGTATCAGTGTGCCTTGTTTGAGTGGAGATTTTCTATGTTGTCTTCTTTTCCATCTGAGATCCTCTTGTCCTGGTAATTGTTGCTGGCATGTTGGCTTCTAGATGGAGATGGGCTATATGGTGGTCTCCTGTTTGTTCTTGGTGGAGGTTGATCCTCTGGCCATAGTGAGTCAGCCAGTATCTTCCACCGGCTCAGGTGTCTTGCAGCATATTCTTTGAGTCTTTCCTTGTCCTGGAAGACCCTTATCTCACCATCTGTCTTAATGGATAACTTGGCAGGGTACAGGATTCTGGGGGAGGTGTTTTTTTTCCTTCAGATTTTGGAAGATGTTGCTCCATTCTCTCCCCCTCTTCATGGTATCTGCTGATAGGTCTGAGCATATTCTTACCTGCGCTCCTTTGTTTGTGATTGTCTTCCTTTCTCTTGCTGCTCGTAAAATTTTGTCCTTTTCGTCGAAGTTGGATATTTTTACGATTATATGTCTTGGCATGTTCTTGGGGTCTAGTCTACCTGACGTCCTTTATGCTTCTGTTTGAGTGCCTGATTCTCCCTTGTTAGGGTGGAAAAGTTTTCTTCCAGAAATTCCTTTGCTATCATGGCTGTCTACTTGTGTGTTGTGTTGAGTTCAGGTAGACGGATAATTCGAATACTATTCCTCTTCATAGCAACTGTCATTGATCTCAAGCTATCTTTTGTTTCTTTAATTTTCCTATCTGACTCTTTCTCGCTTGCTTAGGTCTCTTTGAGTGTCCTCGAGGTCACTGATACGGTTCTCTGCCTCCTCAAGCCTAATCGTAAATTCTGTGACCTTGTGTGTGGCTTCTGCTACCTCTGTTAACTCTTGCAGTTCCTTTTGGTGGGTGGACTTCATCCCCTCTATTGTGGACTTCATCTCCTCTATTATTGCATCCTTGTTCTGGGTTGCTTCCCTCAGCTCCTGTATTACTGCAAGCAGATGTATGAAGATTTCCTTCTGTGGCAGATATGAATCTGTTTCTTCTATGAGAGACGTTAGCTCTGCTACTATGTTTTGTCTGTTTTTTTTGCTGGGAGTGATGTGGTCTGTTGGTTTTTCCTCGATTCTTTCATAGGCCCCATGTTTCTGGGAGGCCAGGGGCCCTTATCTGTGTTACTGTTAAGGATTCTCTCAGGTGGTTGCATTTGACCTACTCTGAGGATGGGTCGGACTGTTGTGTAGGCAGAGTTACCCGTAGACTTAGTGACCAGCAGTGGTGGGATGTTTCAGCAACTGGAGTGGGGGATGTGGCCTCTGTGAGTGCCCCCCAGCTGCTTTGACCTGGTCTGTCAGGGTGCCCTTAGCAGCCCTTTTTGTTTGTTTGTTTAGTATTAAAAAAGAAAAAGTTAAAAATTAAAAAATAATTTTAAAAAATTCTTGGGAGGAAAAAGAATGGAGAGAGAGAAGACAGGAGAAGCTATAAAAGAGGAGAGAAGAGAAGTGATAATAGTGAAAGTGGGGAAAGAAAAAAAAGATAGACGGAATACTTATAGAAAAGGGGCAGAAGAGAAGTAACAGCAATAGTGAAAAGGAGGAAGAAAGAAGAGAGAAGAAAACACAGAAAGTAAAAAAGAAAAAAATCAGCAATAGATAAAAGATAAATATATATGTATATACTTAGATCCCCCCCCATCTTTTCCCTCCAAGTTCTAGCGATGCCTAATAGAAGGTGGAGGTGGGCGAGGCCTCGCTACCACGGGATGTGGTGCTGATCTGGGCTCTGATCTGGGCTCCGGAGCAGGGCTATGTGAGGGGAAATTGCCTGTGGGCGGAGGCCACGCAGGGGGAGCCTGTGGGCAGTGGCTAAGCAGGCGGAGGATGCCCCACAGGGTAAGCCTCCTGCACTGTCCGGGAAAGACTGGGGCCGCAAGGGGTGTTGAGAGGCACAGGCCACAATCCCCGCCTCCTATGCTGGCTGGAGAGGGCCGGGGCAGGTTTGGAGCTGGCGCTGGGGAACCCGCGGGGCACTGGAGCGATAGGCACTGGTGGAGCACACAGACAACTCCGGCTGGGGCCCAAAATCCATTTACAGGCTCCCTAGCCGGTGGGCAGTTATCGCTAGATCCGGCAGCCCTGTGAGCAGTGCAGGCTCCTTAGCAATGTGGTCCGTGCCAGATCGGACAGTGGCGGCTCTGGTGGGAAGCAGCCGGCAATAGCGACTGTGCGCCGCCGCACGGCAGGCTCAGAGCCGCTGAACGCGCGAAATCCCTCAGCGCCCCTGGGAGGACACGGTCGCTCTGGCAAGCGTAGAGAACTGTCGCTAGCGCGCCCAGTGGACAGGAACACTCATTGTTCCGCGGCAGGCGGGTTTAGCACTCCGCTGGGGCTCCTGCAGAGATGGAGTGTCGCAGAGAGAAGCAGGCTTGGCGTTGCTGGGAATTGTGCGGCTCCGCTTCCCGGGCCAGGAATGGAGCGGGAGCTAGGCTACGGGGCGGAAGGCCAGAAAACGGCGTGTCGGTGGAGAGGTCCCAGGCAGCAGTGGGGGTGGATGGTCCCCCATGAGGGCCACCCAGGCAGCCCCTGGTATATTGCAGGTCAGCGACCTGGAGCTTGGATGGATGGATGGAGGGAGGGACACAGCCCCAGGGACAGATTGCTGCCACGTGGGGAGAAAGGTACAGGGGAAAGGGGGAGCTTGTCTCCGAGTGGGGTCCCCCTACCGGGCAGCTGCTGAGGGCCCTGCCACCACTGTGCATGTCTCCGCAAAGCAGGCAACCAAATCTGGGCGCGGGTTCCCGGTCTGGGGATGGAGTGGGGCTAGAGCTAGTGTAGGTCGCGATTGCGGGGGGCTTAGTGACCCGCGATGTCTCACGAATTGGGTCCTGGATCACCGAGGCCCCAGCTCAGGACAAATGTGTAGGGTGGGCGTGGGATGCTGGCCCAAGGGGATATTTCACTCACCAGACTCCTGCCACTTGGCTACCTGGACACCAAACCTGCCTTGTTCGAGAGAGCTCTCAAAGCGGGTCCCCTGGTCCGCCATCTTCCTCTCTCTTCTTTTAATAATTTTATTGGGGTCTCTCTACAGTTCTTAGAACAATCCATACATCAGTTGTATGAAACACATCTGTACATAAGTTTCCATCAGTTTCAAAACACTTTCTTTCTGCTTGAACCCTTGATATCAGTTCCTCTACCCTCCTGTACTCCTGATAAATTATTTTCATGTCTTACACTGCCCACTGTCTCCCTTCTCCCACGTGACTGTTGTTTGCTGTCCCTTGGGGGGGAGGGCGTGTTGTATGTCAGTCATTGTAGTTGGTTCCCTGTTTCTCCCCCATTCTCCTCCCACCTCCCCCTATCCTCATGGTATCACTACTCCCATTACTATTCCTGAGTGGTTTATCTGTCCTGGATTCCGTGTGTCAAGAGGTCTTATCTGTACTAGGGCACATGCTCTAGTCTAGCTAGATTTATAAGGTAGAACCAGGGTCATGATAGTTGGGGGCGGGAGCATTACAAACTACAGGAATGTTGTGTGTTCCATCATTGCTATGCTGCACCTTTGCTCACTCCTTGTGATGTGACCCTAGAATGTCCAATCGTCTACAGATGAACATTGGGTCTCCTCTCTGACCCCCATCGTTTGCATCGGTATATTTGTCTGGGTGTTCTGATCCCATCGACAACTCGTGATCACACAGACTGGTGTGCCTCTTCCATGTGGGCTTGTTGCTTCTCTGCTAGATGGCTGCTTGTTTATCTTCAAGTCTTTAAGATGTCAGACGCTATATCTTTTCATAGCCGGCACCATCAGCTTTCTTCACCACATTTGCTTATCTACCGCTTTTGACTTCAGCGATCATGTTGGGAAGGTAAGCGTCACAGAATACCATGTTATTAGAACAAGTGTTGTTTTGTTGAGGGAGTAATTGAGTAGAGACCCAATGCCCATCTGCTCCTTTAATACTTAACATTTAAATGTATGTACATAGACCTATATCCCTGTAAATATATATATTTACATATATACATGCCTGTATTTACACTTTATATTTTGCCTCCTAGTTCTTTCCTCTATTTTCCTTTTTATTTGCACCAGTCCCAATTGCATGTTCAACCTTCATTCAATCCTCAGTACTTTCCCTCTACTACATTGCACTTGATCAAACCCCTCTAGGCATTTTACACCTTCCTTGCCATCGATTTTAGATCTTGTATTCCCTTGTCCTGGGTTTGTTGGCTCCCCCCTCCCTTCTCTCTCCTCCTCTCCCATGTCCCCTCGAGCCATTGGCCCCATTATTTGCGCCTCCTGATTAGTTATTCTGCTAATTACATATGGATAAGCATGAACAAAAAGGAAAGAAAGAAAAGATGCCTATGAATCATTCCAGATCTGTCTGCTGGCCCTTCTGGTTGTTTTCCAATCAGATCTGGTGAAGTGCCTCGCTCTACCCACCGATTCTGAAGTCAGTATTTGCGGTTCCTTGGGGACTTCATTGCTTTACTCTCCTTGCTGCTTTGTTGAGCTCCCTTCGTGGTTTGCTCCGGTGTGGGGGGGTCAGACCGAGCACAGTGCCGGCACTGTAGCTCCAATTCTGTCCACCTTAACACTGTGGTCAGTGGCCGGGGGCGGGGTGTCTCATGGTGGGGCCAGCCCCACAGTCCTCTCTGTGCATTAGCACGTGATTTTATCTTTTTCCTTAGTAATGTGATGAATAATGCCTGATGGACTTTTGGATGTCGAACTGTCCCTGCATCCCTGGAATGAATCTGACTTTCTCATGAATTATTTTATAAACTTTTGTATTGTATTGGCCAGTATTTTAAGGATATTCGCATTGATTTTCATTAGAGATACCAGTCTGTCGTTCTCAATTCTTGTGGGATCCTTACCCACAACACTTTAGTTATCAGTGACATGCTACCTTCACAGAAAGAGTTTGGGAATTTTCCATCTTTATCTATGCTCTGGAACAGTTTGTGTAGGATTGGTGCCAGTTCTTCCCTGAATGCTTGGTAGAATTTTCAAGAGAAGCTGTCTGTTTCACCCCTCATCCTGATTATTGATAATTGTTCCTTCATTTCTTTGGTTAGGTTTGCCAATGGTCTACCGATTCTGATAATCTATTAAAAGAATCAGCTTTTTGCTGCATTGATTTTTTTCATAGTTTACTTGTTTTCCCACTTGTTTATTTCTGCCCTGATTTTTATTATTTCTTTTCTTTTGCTATTAGGAGACTAATCCTGTTGACCCCACTCTAACTGCTAGAGGTTTTGTGCCAGCGTGTCAATCATAAGTCTCTCTTCCTTTCACTATCAATCTTCATCTGATAACTGCTTTTGCTCTGTCCCAAAGGTTTGGTACGACATATTCGCATTCTCATTGGTTTCTAAAAACTTTTTTGTTTTGTCTCTGATCTGGGTCAATACCCACTCTCTTATCAGTAGACAGTTATTCATCCTCCAGTTGTTTACCCTTGTTTTCTTAATCCTCCTTTTGTTAATTTCCAACCTTTGGGCATAGTGGTCTGAGAGGGAAGTCTGAGTGACCTCTATGGTTTGAATTTACATAAACTCAACTTATGCCCCATCATATGCTTTATCTTCCAGTATGATGTGAGTTTGAAAAGAATGGTTGTTTTTTTTTGCATTTGGGTGGAGAGCTCTGAAAATGTCTTATCAAGTCAAATCATCTAACTGTAGTTTTGCTTTGTAACTTCCTTTTAAGTTTTTTACCCTGTGATTTATCTTTTTCAGAGTGGTGTATTAAAGTCACCTACTATGATTGTTGAGCCTGTGATTTCTTTTTTTTTTACCGTTTTATTAGGGGCTCATACAACTCTTATCACACTCCATATATACATCAATTGTGTAAAACACATTTGTACATTCATTTCCCTCATCATTCTCAAAACATTTGCTCTCCACTTAAGCCCCTGGCATCAAGTCCTCATTTTTTTCCCTCCCTCATGAGCCCTTGATAATTTATAAATTATTTTGTCATATCTTGCCATGTCCGACATCTCCCTTCACCCACTTTTCTGTTATCTGTCCCCCAGGGAGGAGGTCACACGTAGATCCTTGTCATCGGTTCCCCCTATCCAACCCACTCTCCCTCTACCCTCCCAGTATCGCCCCTCACACCACTGGTCCTGAAGGAATCATCAACCCTGGATTCCCTGTTTCCAGTTCCTATATGTACCAGTGTACATCCTCTGATCTAGCTAGACTTGCAAGGTAGAATTTGGATCATGGTAGTGGGGGGCAGAGGAAGCATTTAAGAACTAGAGGAAAGTTGTATTTCTCATTGTTGCTACGTCCACCCTGACTGACTCGTCTCCTCCCCAAGACCCCTCTCTCTGCAAGGGGATCTCCAGTGGTCTACAAATGGGCTTTGGGTGTCCACTCCGCACTTCCCCCCTCATTCACATGGTCAGATTTTTTGTTCCTATGATGCCTTATACCTGATCCCTTCAACACCTCATGATTGCACAGGCTGGTGTGCTTCTTCCATGTGATTTCTTTTTTCATCTTTTAGAGCATGTGATTGATGAATTTCGCCAGTCTCGGGTGCGTAAATGTTTATTATGTTCACGAGTTTTGGTCTACTCATCCCTTGAACATTATCTAGTTCCCCTCCTTATCTCTTGTTAGGGCTTGTACCTTGAGATCAATTTTGTCAGATATTAGAATTGCAACCCTTGCTTTTTTTGAATTGCCGTTTGTTATATTTTTCTCCAGCCTTTGATTCTCAGCCTATTTCTGTCTGCAAGCTTGAGATATGTCTCGTGTAGGCAGCAGATCAATGGGTTGTGTTTTCAAAGCCAGTCCACCAGTCTTTAATGGGCGAGGTCAGTCTATTGATAGAGTTATAAAATTCATCAGTGGACTCTGATGTCATCTCGTACCTTTTATGTTGGGTGTTTTCCTACCTCCCTTCTTGTGGGAAACTAACACTAAGGGAAATATGACTAGGTAGAACTTATTCCCTAACTTATGACAGCGGAATCTGGAAAGCTAGTATTCCACGGTAGGAAAGCCACCACTTTGGTAAGTTACAGATAAAGTCCAATACATTATCCTGCATTCCCACAGATTCCCCCCTAACAGCTGTGCTGCTTTAAAGTGCGCACATGGTTGATTCTGTCTCCCTGTAGAAGCAGGCATCCCTATTTCTTCTATCTCTTCCCACCACGGCATCCAACCCGTCTCATACCTTCCCCCAATAGAGGAAGGGTATAGGGGGGCTTTATCCCCAGAGCTTGGATTCAGAATGTTTGCCATAAGCTTGAATTTTTGACTTGGCTACATTAATGTTGTCATTAAATTTGCCTTGGCAGCTTTTGATGTATGTATAGAACAATTTCAAACATAAAACAAAAGGAGGAAATGTGGGAAATTGACACTGAGGGAAATATGACCAGGACTGTATTCCCTAACTCAGCAGGAATCTGGAAAGCTAAATTAGAGATAAAGTCCAAGCACACAATCCTGCTTTAAATATCATTCCCACAGATGTTCCCCTAACATCTGCTGCTTTAAAGTGAGCACATGTTGCTTCTGTCTCCCTGTAGAAGCAGACCTTCTTTGATTATCTCCTCACACCAAGACACCCATTCCCCTTCATGCCTTCTCCCAATGCAGGTATTAGGTTTCCTCACCTGTGAGCTCAGGGACTTTACTGTGATTACCACCCACCTTGTGATGTATGTAAGTCCTCAATATGCGTAACTAATGGCTACCTACAAAAGCCCCCAAACAGTAAAGATGCTCTCACTCTCTCCTGCTTGCTCTCTGTGGACCATGGCTGTCCCAGAGGTGAGCATGCTACCATGAGATGTGTCTGACTCCTTTATTTTGTATTCTCTCCTTCCTCTCTATGGCTTTGCTATAATCTTTATATGTTATCACCATATAATCGTGCCTACGGATTGCCCACACTTGTCAGAGGCTGGTTTCTCTGACACCTTCTTATCAGTACATTGTGCGAATGTGTGATTCTTGCTTTCCTTACACCATTGAGCCAGTGTTACCTTGTGTCAGAGGAAACCAGCCTCTAACAACCAAAGGGTCATTAGACACAATTGTACAGTTATAATATATGAAGATTATAGTAGTCATCGAGAATAGAAAAGAAAGGAGAGAGAATGAAATGAAGGAGTCAGACACATTCTATGGTAGCATGCCCATAAATGGGCGCTCTTGTTTATCCATGATAGCATTCCAGAATATCCAATGACCCAAGGTTATACCTGAATTCTCTGGCTTTTCTTCCTGATTGGTGTAGTTTCTGTTAACAGGGACATGGAGTAGTAAGAGTAATTTTCCCATGTAATCTCCCTTTTTAACCCATGGTACATCAGACTTAATCACTGCCTTCATTTCCCCTTCATAATCCTGATCAAGACTCCAGTAACAACCGGAACACCTTGAAAATCTAGGTTTGTTTTCCCAAATAAAAGCCCTATGATTTCTTTCGGTAACAACCCCCAAATCCCAGTCTTAATTTCTGGTGGGCTGCCTGGAATAAGTTCTTGGCTGTTTTAATCTATCAAAAAGCTTCCCATGGCAGTGTGATTGAGTGTTAAGGCTGACTGGGCTTCAGTACATTGCTTGCTGGGCTCAGTAGGTTGGGTGGGGCTCAGAGCACGCTGTGCTACAGATTTCCTGGCTGGGAAGTGCATCATCAATGGGATAAAAAATTGACAGGATGGATTCCAGTTCTCATAGGCTGGTTTAGGAATGAGATTATCCACTACCTGTAAGTCAGCCACATTTTTGCAAACTTCATCTTGTAATTTGGAGACAAAATGTACATAAGGATCATCATTCTTTTTCTTCACTGCAGTGCAATTGGGCCATCTGCTTCCTGACAGTATTATTTTTTCCCAAGCTTGCACACAAACATTGAGTATCTGTGATAACCCTTGTTCAGTAACCTGCAATTGTGTTTCCACTGTGATGAAATTACCACTCCCCAGTAACTGATCCAACCCTATGAATATACCCTGCTCTATGTTCCTGCGAGCCTGTGTCTCAGCTCCTGCAGTCCACCAAATCTGGTATCACAAGAAGTCAGAAGGAGAGAGGCATGCCTAAATCAAGGTATTCCAATCTGCAGGGATCAGACATTCAGTTTCAGCTAGGCATCTAATCATGCTGACCAGGAAAGGGGAGTTGGGCCCTAGCTTGCCACTGCGTTTGATGTCCTTTAGAAGCTTAACGGAGAATCTTTCGTTCTTGATACCCCTGAGGATTGTCTGCATTGGGTGGCCTTTCTATTACACGAGCAGGAAAAGCTAGACTGGTTTCTAAATCTTCTGTAATACCTTTCTACCTTTGAAAGTAAAGCTGCTTTATCCTGCTTAGTATCTTCTTTGCTCTTATCTACTCCCTTTGTTTTATGGCTCTCTGGCCTCTTAGCTGCAGTCCTCAGGTGGGGCGGAGGCATTGGCCATGGGGCTAACTTAATTTCTTTAGGTTTTTCTAAAGCCTTCTCAACTATCTCATACTCATTTTGGATCACTTTTGTCTGCTTCTGAAATGTTGGATAGTTTCAGGCTTTTCCTTACATCAATGTACCTCTTTCCTCACCTGCTGTGTCTGCAGGGTTTCTAAAACCATCTTAACATGAGCCCACTGAGACCAGGTCTCCAGGGGCCATTTCTGTATGCTTTCTTTAAGTCTGTAACAGCTTCCTCCCAAGTTCTTAGATCTAAAGTTCCTCCTCTGGGAACCATGGATTATACTTTACTCTTTGTAGAAAACCTTGCATCTCTTTATTACTGGTACCTCTTTTTTTTTTTTTTTTTAAGTAAGTTGGTGAGAGTAATAGGAAACGTTTTAGGTTTAATTCCTTCTTGCCCCATTGTCCTCTTTAAAATAGTATATATGACTATTCTTATTATTACTTGTCTGCTAATCCCCCAACTGGTTCCTCACTTCAAATAACTTCCCCAATTCACTCTGCCATCTGGTGGGGCCATACAATTTTACACAGGTATAACTCAAGAGTTATTTTCCCATTGTCCCACGTTTTGGCCCATCTGTCAGAGAAAACCATTCTCTAAAAACCGACGTGTCAGTAGACATATTGTACGGTTATGTGAAGATTATAGTAAGGTCATGGAGAATAGGAAAGATAGAGAGAATAAAATAAGGGAGTCACACTCATTTTATGGTAGCATGCTCACCTCAGCCCCTCTTGGTGGTACATGTGGAAGTGGGAGCGAAGAGTGTCTTTTCTATCTTGGGATATTTATAGGTAGTCATAAGACATGCATATTCAGTAGTTACATGCATCACAAGGTGGGTGGAATCTACAGTAAGGTCCCTGAGCTCACAGGTGAGGAAACCTAATACCTGCATTAGGGGAAGATATGAGGGGTGCTGGGTGGCATGGCAGGAAGAGATAGCAACAGGATGCCAGCTTCTTAGGGAGATAAAATCAATCATGTGCTCACTTTAAGGCAGCATAGGTGTTAGGGGAGAATCTGGGAACGATAGTGAAAGCATAATAGTAGTTGGACTTTAACTTACTAAAGTGGGGGCTTTCCTACCGTGGAATAGTAGCTTTCCAGATTCCCTGTGTTATAAGAGGGAGTAGAGCCCAATTATTCTGATATTGTGCCTCTTCATAGCATCCAACATTGTTCTCAGGTTTTCCTCAGCTTCTTTATCTTGTTTGACTGACCTTCCCGTTTTTTTAACTCTGCCTGGTTATCTTCAAGGTCACAGGTATGATTCTTAGCTTCTTCTAGTCTGTCGGCGAAGCCTGTTATTTGCTTTTGTTACGTCGTTCCTTAACTCTTATGATACTTCACCCTTCACTTATATATTTCTGTTTGGTGCATGGCCTTTATCTCCTCTATTATTTCACCCTTTTTCTGTAATTTTTCCATCATATCCTGTATGATTCCAAGCAGCATTTTGAAGATTTCTTTCTGTGATAGCTCAACTTTGCCTGTTCTATTCAGTGTTAGATTCAGGACTTTCTCTAACTGCATTTAATTTCCCCTGATTTTTTGTAAGTTATTGAGGCAGTTTGCTGTCTGCTTGTTGCTTTGGAGGAGTTTGGCACCATTTTCTGGGGAGTCAATGTCCCCAGGCCTCTCTGAGGCTGGTAGGAATGCTTCTACAGGCTGCCGATAGCCAAACATGCTGGGATGCTGGGCTACTTTATCTCACTAGGGTTTTACTCTCCTTAACCGGGATTCTCTATTTGGAGGGCAGGCCCTCTCAGTGTGCATTGGTGGGGCAGTTACAGGCAGCAAGTGTAGCTTTTTTTTGTGGGGGTGCCAGACAATGATGGGAGAGGTCCCGCTGCCACGCGAAGATGGGGAAAGCACCACTGCTACTGGTCGAGGTGCTGGGCTACTACAGGATAAGCCCCACTGCCACATGGTGGGGTGCTGGGCAACAGACAGGGCAGCTTCCACCACTGTGGTCAAGGGCATTATGTGGCGGCAGAAGCCAAGCTGTCACTGCTATGGGCAGGGCACCAAGTGGTGGTGGGAGAGTAGGAGAGGAGTCACTGCTGCTGCAGGATTGGGGGGTTCCAGGCAATGGTGGGGGAGCCACTGCAAATGACTAAACTTACTGCAAGCTGACTGCAAACAGGGCCTATCCACTGTTGTTGGACTGTGATTGGGCGATGGGAGGGACCCGCTACCATGTGGAGAGCAGGGAGCCTTGGGAGAAGGGAGCACCTCGTGGAGTGCTACGGGTAGACAGTCGCTGGGTGGGGGGGTCCAGCCTTGGTTGTGGGGGACTCAGTAGGGCAGTTGGCTAGCTCTGGGTGTGGTGATAAGGCTGAAGAGGGGGGCCGATCGGTGGGTGGTGGCCACGACAGGGTCTGAAGTAGTAGGCCAGGGAATCCCTGGGACCAGGTCATAGATCCCTGGGGCTCCAGAGGGATTCTGGACTGGGGTGGCGGGGTTGCTCTGGGTTGTCACGGGGGTCTTTTCATTTACTTAAATCCCCCAACTCACCCTCCTGGGCACCAGGTTCACTGATCACCACAGAGCTCCCCATTTGGGCTGCCTACCTGGGTGCCTGCTTGCCAGAACCAGTATTCTCCTTTTTCACCTGATTTCTGTCATTTCTTGAAAAATGTTTCCATTCAGTTTCACTTCTTCCACCTTTGCTTTAGTTTCAGTGCCCTTAACATAAAAGGGTCCATTATATTTATTGAAAAAATTCCACATATAAATGGACCCATTGTAATTCAAATGCATGTTGTCAACATGTGAAATATCACAGGCACCATGAATGCTTTAAATTCTACATGCATTAGCTCCTTTCATTCTCACAGCAATTTCTTAAGTAACTCAGGTCACGTGGTCTTTTCTGTAGAGCTAGAGTTAAAATGTGTAGAAGTACTTTAAATACATAAAAACTTTACTGATGCTAACTGGTTTTCTTATAGATGGTATTAACAAAAATTGACAAGTCGTCCAAGGGACATCTTTTAAAACAAGTACTTTCAATCCAGAAATTTGTGGACACTCAAACTCAAGGATGTTTTCCTCAGTTGTTTCCTGTAAGGTAAGAATTTAACTGTTTTATAACCGTGTCTCAATATAGTCTCGTATTAGGCACTCTTGGAAGTGGAGGAGTCGGGGTATGCACTTCCTATGCATTGCTGCCCAGCAGCACTTTGCTTGTCCTCCAGGTGCTTCTCTCTGCTGGCTCTTGCTGGATTGTCCCGATGCTTTGTTCTCATTCTGCTGCAGCATCGCGCAGCCCGACTCCAGATACCACAAGGGAAGTGAAAATATTTTGGCTTTAAAAATCAAAGATGTTGTCATCAATTTCTCATTTCCCCCTCCCCTCAAAGAAACAAGACAAAAACCCAGTACAGGTTGTGAGAATTTTCTCCTAAAGAAATGCTTCAAATAAGTTAGAACTGAGCATTATTAGCAGAAGGAAATGGTAATGTCCTAATGGTGTAGAGATACTATATTACGGTTTAGTGATGGCGCTGTGGCCTGCACGCTCATCTCCTACCTTGAACACAGGAAGTAGTGTGTACCATGGCGCATGGTCATGTCCTTACTTTGGTTTCCTTCTGGAAGACAGTTTACTAGTTGCGATGAGAAAACCACATAAACCTGAGTTATACGTAATTACGTACAAAACTGTCCCTTATGAGTCATTTTAGATTGTACCAATCTAGGTCAGATGTACATTTTTGGAATTCAGAACATGCCTGACAGAATCAAATCCTCTTCATTCCTTCCTACAAAATGCTCCTCCTTTCTTGACTTACAGTAAAAACAACAGTTACACTTAGCTGAACACAGGTGATCTTGGGAGATGTTACAAATAATTGAATTATACTACTTAATTGGTCCTCACAGTGAATATCTGTTTTACAGAGAGAGAAGCTTACAAGTGGGAGAAATTAAGGGAGTTCCTGAGAATTTCCTGAAATAGATCATAGGCCTTATTATCAAACAGCCATGATTTTGCATGTTTCCCTCCACTTCCTGGCAAAGCTCAAACTGTGTCCAAAGGATTAAATAAGATGGATTGTGATTGTTGTACACAAAATAGGCGTGTAATAAATGTTAGTTTCCTCCCTTGCCAAAGATCATAGGGTCAATATATGGCAGGATCGTCAGATTCCTGGCACTTCTTTGGGTAAGCCAGCTTTCTCTGCTGCCTGTCCCTAGAATCACTGCTCCGACTACACTCACCATAGGTGACCAGGGCACTACAGAGGGTCAGACAGCACTCAGAATCAAGGAATGGAGACACCACAGGAGCGCACTGGCTCCCAAGAACTGCAGCATTCACCATACCACAGTGCCCATATACAGCAGGAAGTTAGCAGGCTGCACCTGTACCTTCTCATGTGGCCACAGTCCCTTCCATCCCACTAGAACAGTGGTTGGTTCTCAGCCTTCCTAATGCGGTGACCCTTGACCCCCCCCCCCACCTATTTTGATTACTGCATCACTATAATTTTGCTAGTTATGAATCAGATGACCCCTGTGAAAGGGTTGTTCGACCTCCCAAAGTGGTCATTACCCACAGGTTGAGAACCACTGCTCTAGAAGGTTTCACAGAATGGTTAATATAAAGGTAAAGTGTTATTTCCTCTTGTGTACTCTTGGTAAGGGAAGACAAAGTGTGGAGTAGATAGATAGCATCTTTAAGCCTGTAGATAAGGAAATGTTAACCAGCATAGCATCTTTAAGCCTGTAGATAAGGAAATGTTAACCAGCACGACGGAACTCTTCCCCAGAGGGTAGAAAAATATAAATGGTGCAAGATGGATGCCAAGGTCAGGTCCCCCACCCCCACCCCCCGGCCCCCCCTTGGTTTTGTTTTGTTTCTATGCTGTTGTTTTTAAATGTACTGAAATTTCTAAACAGATAAGAACTGAGTAAGAACAAAATAAATTTAGTTGCTAGAAATAAGGCAAATGAGTTCAAAGACCTTATTTTATTGGACAGAATAACATATCTCTTATGTGTATATATAACCTCTGTTAAAATCTAAGCATCATTACAGGCTAGTCTCAAACAAGCAGCTTTGGTCAAAAACTCTTAACATGCTGCACCGTCAAGACAGCAGACAATATTTTACCTGCATATCAAACTGTAGAGTATCCGTGCCTGAGCTTCATCCTAATGGGTGAATATAATAAAATAGCTAATGGATCACAGTAATGGTGATTTTAAACAACTGAAATAGGTGTAAATTATTAAGGTGATGTCAAACACACACACACACCGGAAAGGGGGGGGGGGGACTAAAGAAATCAAGACTTCTATTCTAGGAAATATAAAGCAAAATAGAAGATACCCAAGTTCTATAATTGTATTAGTCTGGGTACTTTGGAGAAACAAATCCACAGCAACTCATGTATAAGAGAGTTTTATGTAAAGAAAATGTGCATCACGAAAACATCCCAAACCAATGCTGCCCAAGCCCACAAGTCCAACATTAACCCATTTACCCAATACCAGTCCACAAAGTTCTCCACCTCACAAAACAGAGGCAATGATGCCGACTGCAGGAGGAAAGCTGAGTCAGTGAACGAATAAGCATCTCAGCACTAGCAGGGGTCTCCACACGGCTGCTCCAGCACCCAGGGCTGCATCGGGATATGTCCATGTGGCTTCTCCTTGGGGATGTCTTGTAGGAAGTCAATCTTGCAAGCTGAAGCAGGGAACTGCTAAGGCAGCTGCACCCTGGTGCGACCATCACAAAGCAAGAGACCGGAGAACTAGAAAGGCGAGGCTCACCACCCATTTATCCCTCCGCCTTTCAATTAGGCCCACGTGATTATCGGCCAGGATGGCACAATTAACTAACTCAATAATCATGAATGAAATGGACCAGATAATGTATGTCATCTGATTTTACTGGAAAATGCTGGACACAAAGGGGCTGAAGAGAAGAATGAATAAGTTAAAGGACATTTTCCTATATAGATAGAACTTGCAAGAGTTTGTAATTATGGGGGGAGGCAGGGTTTGAAAACATCTGTGATGTATATACTAGGGCACTCTTTTTTTTGTTTTGTTTTTCTATATAGCTAAAAATTATGAGTATAAATTACACAGAGTTGAAGTAATCGTTTTAAATAGATTGATATAAATATATGCACACATGCATATGTATTTAGATCAATATGCATATGTTTAGATTAATTCAAATCTATTATTACATTGGAAATAAAGAAGAGTATACTTCTTTTCTTTCCACAGTGCTGTAACCTATTCTGGAATCCATCTGTTGAAGTGCTTTATAGCAAGTATAACAGGAAGTCTTAAGGCTGAGGACTCCCGACAGAACTGAAGATCCAAAGTGCTTTAGGCCAACTGGAGCTAAACACCTAAAATAACTTCAATGTTTTAAATATTATGTTTCTAGAACTTGCAGGATTGATTCAGTGTTAAAAATCCATGTTTTTCATCTTTTCTTCGGCGCTGCCTACAGAGGCATTCGTCTCCCACTGGCATCATGGCTGCCCTCAGACCCTTGATGAAGCCTAAAATTGTAAAAAAGAGGACCAAGAAGTTCATCTGGCACCAATCCGACCGCTATGTCAAGATTAAGCGCAACTGGCGCAAGCCCAGAGGCATTGACAACAGGGTGCGGAGAAGATTCAAAGGCCAGATCTTGAAGCCCAACATTGATTACGGGAGCAACAAGAAAAACAAACACATGCTGCCCAGTGGCTTCCGCAAGTTCCTGGTCCACAATGTCAAGGAGCTGGAAGTGCTGCTGATGTGCAACAAGTCTTACTGTGCAGAGACTGCTCACCACGTTTCCTCCAAGAATCGCAAAGCCATTGTAGAAAGAGCAGCCCAGCTGGCCATCAGAGTCACCCATCCCAACGCCAGGCTGCACAGCGAAGAAAATGAGTAGAGGGCCCATTTGTGAGTTTTATTTGTGCTAAATAAAACCATAAATGAAAAAAAAAATCTGTTTTTCAAAGAAGGAATGTGTGTCTGAGAAACAAGTTTACAAATAACTGAATTGTGCTGCTCATTCATTAGAAAGCTTCTAGCTGTTTTTACTAACAGGCTGACAAGACTATACAGAAATCCATAAAAGGAAAACCAATTACTACTGTGTAGAAAAGATTCTGCCATGTTATTTATTGGACCGTTGTGGGGGGTTTTTTGTTTTTCTTTTTTCAAAAAGACCTCATATATATTTCTTAAATATTAAAATAGGTTCAGTTAAAGGGCTTTTTGGTTAAGGTCCACTGGTGGCCGGTTACTTGTTTCTTGAGTCTATATGGATTTATTTTTTTTTAATTGTTCTTGGAAAGTTTCAATTCAGTCTATGTTGGAAAAATGTCTAAAATCATTCATCTTTGAAGGCAGAAATGGGATTCAAGATGATAAGACCAGAATTGTTTTTCATTCTAATGGTTGTACACTGGATAGCAGGCAAATTACTTGGTTTCTTTGAGCCCTATTTGTAACCCCCTACGTGAAGACTGAAATGGCATTAGGATACGCACCATATGCCACCAAACTGATTCCAACTCAGTGACCCTAAAAAGGGGTCCCGACATCGCAAATTTTTAGAGGAACTGACAGTCTCATCTTTCTCCCTTGGAGTAACTGTTGGGTTTAAACTACTGATCTTGCACTGGCAGCCCAACACCTAACCCACAGTGCCATCAGGGTCGCTTAATATGGCATTACATCAGGGAATATACATGAAGAAACCCAAAACCAAACTCAAGGTCATTGAGTCGGTGGAGACTCACAGCAACCCTATAGGACAGGGCAGAACTGCCCCGAGTTTCTGAGACTAAGTATTGGAGTAGAAAGCCCTCTCTTTCTCAGTGGACATTGGCAAATTTAGAAAACAATGTAACAATTCACAGGTAAATTAGTCACACAAAAAAATCCTGCCATGGAGGAAGGAACATGTTCTCTAGTGAAAGGAATCTCTCACAACCATCAAGAGCGAGCCAGAGGTGGGGGGCAGCGGCAGCAGCCGCCCCGGGAGCCTAAGACAGAAGAGGCAGGGTCCAGGCCGAGTGTCTGGGCAGGAGGCTTATTGGCAGAGTGGGGTGCACTTAATCTGGGGAGCTTGGTTTGCCAGCCAACAGAGCTAGAGCCAAGCCATCCTTTTTGAAGAAAAGTTTAGTTTGGAATGAACCATCAGCAACCCAATACAGTAAAAACCTTTTGGAGAACTTCAAAAGCTGGCCTGAGGGAATCTGAATTGCGAAGCAGAAAGGTCAGCTCGGGCTCTAGAAACTATTTGGGGATTACCAAGGGATTAGATTTTCCCCAAGGACACACGGGGGCTTAAATTCTGAGAACTGGAAATTGCATTGGTGAGAAAAATGCCAGTTAGGTTCAACTGAAGAACATTTTTTATTGACAGTGTGCCTTATTCTCAGGGCAGCAAAGGCTGCCTGCCCTGTAAGAATTTTGTTGGGAAACCTCAGCCCATCCACACTATAACCTCAAGTGACCTCACCCCTTCACCCTTCTTTTCCTGCCCTAAAGCCAGAACATTTGGAAGCCATCTGCGCTGAGCCCTCCAAGGATGCCACCTGCCTTTCTGACATGGTGTAAACAGACGAGTGCCAAGTTCTCTGGGGAAGGACTGGACAAGGAGGTAAAAGGTGATGGAATTTTTTATGCATTTTTGAAGCTGCTTCATATATGCAGATATGTCAAGGAACAATGGTTTTATACTTAGATTTTTTTTATTTAATAAATATACCCACCAAACCAAAAAAACCTCTCATCACTGGGTCAATGCCAACTCATAGCCACCCTCTCTAGGACAGGGTAGAACTGCCCCTGTGAGTTTCCAAGTCATAACTCTTTAAGGGAGTAGTAGAAAGGCTGTTTTTCTCCCAGAGTGACTGGTCGTTTCGAACTGCTGACCTTGCAGTTACCAGCCCAACTTAGAACCACTACACCACCAGAGCAGCAGATAGAAACAAAGCAAAAACATCAGAAGCAGGAAGCCTTGAAATGCCAAGGTGGATAAACCTGCAACTGAGCCAGGAAGGAAGGAGCTATTTCCTGTGCACCTTCCCTAGTCCTCACTCACCCAACCCTCGTCAGGTTTCTGTAAACTTATTTATTCAGAGTCTTCATTCCCTGGTTTTCCAGGACTGACCAGCCTGTCAAGGAACGGCATCTAATTTTTTATTGTGGTCCCTGGCTTATAGGTGAAGCCAATAACTATTTATTCATTAAATGATGAACCGCAAACCCGTGCAGCGTTGCTCTGCCGCAGCTCCTCTCAGTCCATGCGCTACTTCCAGCTCTCAGCGGAAAGGCAATAAGCATCTAAACGCCCATTAAAGCAAAAATGTCATCAATGTCGTCTCTCTCCTTCATAGCTCCTGATGTATTATGTCTGTCCACTTGGGTCACTGTCCGGGAGCCCATTTTACTTTCAGTGCTTCCTGGAAGATTCCCGTCATTTTGTTTCTTCTTAGTTCCACCAAGCGTTGGAGCTTTGTTGACTAAGAGTTGCATATTGTGAGGGTACAGCTCAGCTGTGTTGGCTGCGAGGTGTGAGAGTCTTTGTTTCACGCTGGTGCCTGTGGCCCCTTCTGAGTCCCTGCAGGAGACTGCTGCAGTGCTCTCTGGTTTCCTTTGTCTCTGTAAAAACTGACTCTGGGATCTCCTCGGTCTCAGGTGATGCTTTGAAGTTTTGTTACCTGAGCCACGAAGCAAGCAGTTGCAAATAGATGTCTTTATGCACTCTAATTTCTTTGGCAAGCTTGAAAGGAGATAAATGAAAAACGAGTCTAAGATGCATGAAAACATTCTCAAGCTCTTTTGTCTCCTTTCTAATTCTACCAACTGAACAGAAAAGCACACAATTTATGTTCAAGTCCTATGACTGGATTATAACAAATTATGGATAACACTACACAGGACACTGATTGTGTTCAGGTGGAACCTGTCCATTCACCCAGCGGCAGTTCTAACAGGAAAAGCTCAAAGGTATGCGTCAGCATTGTGTCCTTTTGCTCTGTGTGCTGAACAATACCCGGGGAAGCTGGACTGTATGGAGACTCACTGACTAACAAGTGCTGATGACACAACCTCGCGTGCTGTAATCGGAGGACTTGAAGACCAGAGTATAGCCTTCAGTAGTGATCACACCACAACATAAAGAGAAGAGAAATCCTCACAACTGGACAAAGGAAAAGGATTTGGTTTGACTCAGAGCCACGATCAACGCCCTTGGAAGCAACAGTCAAGAAATCAAACCATGTGCTGCACTGGACAGATCTGCTACAAAGGGCCCCTTTAAAATGTTGAAAGACCAAGCTTCAAAGTGCTTAAAAACGTAGCACTTTGAGGACTAGGTGTACCTGACGCAGGCCATGGTACTTTTTACAGTCCCCTCACATGCATGTGAAAACTGGACAGTAAAGACGGACGACCACAGAGGAATCGATGCGTTTGAATTACGGTGTTGGCATACCATAATTGGGCTGCCGGAAGAAACAACTAATCTATCCTAAGTACAGCGAGAATACTTCGTACAAACAAGGATGTTAAGACTTGTTGCTAGGATCATGCTTGGTAAAGCAGAGTAACAGTCAATGCCAACTCATAGCAATCCTCTATGGCTTTCCAAGACTGAATCTTTACAGGGGCAGATGCCCTCAGCTTTCTCCCACAGAGCAGCCAGTGGGCTTGAACCTTGGGGCTGGCAGTCCAACACTCACCTCACAGTGCCATCGGGACGCCTTGGTGCAGTAGAAGGCAGAGAAAAAGAGGGGCCTTCAGCAAGATGGGAGGCTCTAGCAGAATGTAGGAGGGCGCCGCGCTGGACAGTGTGGCTAGGAGTTGGACCTGCCCTGCTGGCCCAGAACAAGAGGCCTGTACACAATCCCCAATCACCATGAGGAACCTGGGAATAGGAGCTTCAACATCATTCTCTTTGCAGAGTCCCAGTGTGCCACCAACATAAAGAAGGCAACTACAACGGCCTAGGAAGGAGGCCGAGCAATGGACTCGCTCAGCACCTCTGCATAGCAGGAATCCAGCCCAAGGTTTCACAGATGGTGGAATCTCTCTCTACTAATTTGGTGTTGTGGCAGGTGGCTGATAAAAATGAACAGGTGAAAGAAGGCAGGGCTTGCCCCAAGAAACTGACAGGCTGACAGCCAGAATTAGGGCAACAGAAGGCTATCTTCACATTTGGAAATTCAGCGCTTGAGCATCTGACAGTTCTAGGTGTTTTGCATCTGGCCAGGTGCCCTGGGATGGCACACCTCACAGGCTGCCTCCCCCCATGGAATCAGCAGACTGGAAGGCTAGCATTGCACCAGGACTCCCAGCCCCTCCACACTCCCCACTTTACCATTATAATGTAAATCACAACCTCACTTGGAAAGTTTTAAGTACTGTGTATACTTGAGTATAAGCTGAGTTTTTTATGTTGGAAAAGCCCCCCAGTATTTTGTAAAAGTAGGTGCCTCAGCTTATACTCAAGTATATATGGTATCTTGCAGCTGAATGTAAACAGATGGAATTTTTTAAAAAGCAGCAGGTCCTGAACTGAGTTCTAGATCCTCTCCATCTAGAAAATGTAGTTCTGCTACCCCTCCGACTTAGTGTGGACATCACGTCAGCTGCAAAATGTACTATAAACGTGATGAAATGTATTACTGCGCTGCATGAAAGAACTCTTTTTCAAGGGGTACAGGAAAATGGTTTACCCAAGTAAACACATTTGTTAACCTTCCCCATTATCGTTAATCATTCTACCCTCGGCCTCACCCCATGCTGACAGTATTGAACAGTCAATACTGAACAAGCCCAATATTGAACAGAAAGCTACCCAAGTAGTGCGTCTCTACAGAACACTCGGCATCTGCCTGATTTTCAGTCAGAGCTTGTTCTAAACCCTCACCACCTAGATGATGTTCTTCTAAAGCGGGCATGTCTTTTCCAAGACTGTTTAAAATGAAAGCTTAACAGATTTTAGGCAGTTACAGTGCCTCACTGACAACACCCATTAGAAAGCCCTGAGCAGATGTATGATACCTATATCTGTCGTCCAGAAATGAGGGTGGACGCACAAGGTAATTTCCTAAGACTGGCCAGAATGACTGCCTCCCTGAAGGTCAGTAGGGTCTGTACACCCATCCATTAATGACAATGCCCCCATGGGCAGCTAGCTATTTTTCCAAGAAAAAGGATAGCGCCCTAAAGTCTCTCTTCATGTGGTGCATCATGCAATGCTGGCTCAGCCACCTACCTTTATGCAGTTCCGGGAATGTGAGAATCGCAGGGAAAGAATTGATAGAATTACTGTTGGCCTCAGTCCTGGCAGGTGGGCTGGCATAAGCCCTCACAGGAAGCAGCGCCCTGTATCCAGCTGCCCTGAGACTCACAGCAGGAGCCTTGGGAGGACTATAACAGGTCTTCCCAGCACACTAGACATTCCTGATGTTTTCGGAATAAACAGATGGAACGGTGAGGATTATGAGTGATAATCCAATGACCTGCGTTCACTTTCTTCTTCACTATGATGGGCACCTTTGACCTCCTAACAAAACCTAAAAGGACTCCAGTTAGGGTAGACCCCACCCTTAGCCGTCCTGCGGCTGCTGGGCAGACATCCTGTTTTACAGAAAGCTGGCCGGGGTGTATATGTCTGTCTCAATGACGAAAGAAAAAGCATAGGAATTCAGCCATTGTGGTCTACCTACCTGTAACCTTGAGCCTCCACATGTTTCAGCCGGTTACTTTTGAGAAGTTTGTTGCCCAGAAAGGTGGCCTGAGCTCTGAGTTTGTTGCTCCTGCACCACACAACCGCCATCTGGATTTCTTCGCAAAGTTGCCCGAAAGTCTCAGCCTCTTGGAGGCTTTGCACCAACCGTGTGGCACAGGGACCTGAGCCCGTCACTTTCTGCGAAGAATGCCTGGTGCCCTTTAAGTTGGCCTGAGGACGTGTCCACTCAAAGCTGGTCTCCTGAAACACGAAGGGTGAGAAGACTATTTCGAACATGACGGTAACGTGTGAACATAGAGCGAGAGGAAACGCCACACTCTGACTAGCAAAGCCAGAAAACAGGCAATGTTTACAAGACAGAACTTAGTAAACAGCCTTCTTCAACTCACTTATGTGTCTCTTTGTCTTAAAAGATTTCGTTTCATTCCACTTTTTCGACACAAGTTTTGTTTTTGTCTGTTGTCTTCCCTGTTTATTAGGAAAGGCCCCGCTGCAAATTAATTCAATTTTATACAGATTTAATATAAGTGGTTTAGCCTCCTTAGCTAGCTTGCCTTCTTGCAAATTGTTCAGCTCCCCCAAAAACGTAGAGCATAGATGAGGTCGATCAAGTTAACATTTGGTGATAGGAAAAGAGATTTGCTCAATCAGAAAGTGAGCTATTAGTGCTAATAAAAATGTGGTTATGATTAGTCATAAAGAAAAGAGAGCTGGTCAGTCAGCTTCAAAACCAGCTGACCGAGGAGCAGATGGCCAGGTGACGGGTGACACAAGTTTCAGAGGTCACGAAGAGGCACAGTTCTCTTGAGGCAGACAACTGAGGATTCCATGGTTGAGCCTGGTGTGATGATACAGAACAGAGACGATGAGGCCAGACTACCGGTGGGCTGAGGAAGTTTCTTGATCTTTCAATGCCTTAGTTTCCTCACCAGCAATATGGAAACAGCAATAACTACCTCATGGCCTTTTCTGAGAAATATAAGCATAAGTATCAGCTACTATACAAGTTAAACAGGATATGCTAGAAGGAGTTCATCAAAGTACCCTGGCTTATTAAATATGCCTAAGAATTCAAAAATAGAAAGGATGACATAACCCATAAAGGAAACTCGAATAAAAGGTTTGGCGAAGATAGATTTTGAGGGTAGCAGAAGTTGAGCATGTGTCCAATGAAAAGGTGTGACACTGACGTCCCTCTTAGGTCCGGACAAACACAATTTACAGATTCTAAGTAATGAGAGAAATCATGTTCACTCCAAAACTCCAACAGGGAAAACGGACTAGAAGTCTCATGATGACACTGCTGCTCTCTAAAAACAATTAAGTGCTCCTACTCCACTCAGTGCTGAACACGTGGTGTGCCTTCTAACTGGCACAGCCCTACAGAGTACATGCTGTAATTAGGAAAGAGGTTGAGAGAAGCCCAGGGACGTGTACAGGGTTACCCAGTTAGGACAAGCCGAAGTGAGGCCTCACCCGTTTCTGGGTGACGGCAAAGCCCATACACTTCAGTTGGAGTGCAAGCTACACTTCCACTAGGTCCCCAGGGGCCACTTTCAAGTTCTAGAGAAATTTTTCTAAAATGTGTCTGAAGGTATTTTATTCACTGGACCCATTAAAATCCCATGAAACATCACCTATGCTCATTCAGAACTATACACTGAGGACTAAGAAGACACTCGGCTCAGAGCAAGGACTAAAAAGGATTCAAATCCTATCATAAGTAAGTGACAAGTGGAGCCCTGAAGGCCTAGCGGGTTACACTACAAGGTCAGCAGTTCAAGCCCACTAGCCGCTTCACGCAGAAAGATGGGGCTTTCTACTCGTCAAGATTTACAGCCTTATGAAACTCACAGGGGCAGGTCGACTGTCTTACAGGGCCACCATGAGTCCAAATCAACCCAACAGCAGTGGATTTGCTTTGTGTTGGGTTCTTTCACAGGTCTGACATCCACACTACAAAGGAATAAGCTCTTAAAATAAGCCAGACCAACCTGAGGAGCGTTCCGTTTCAGCTGTGTGCAGAAGGCTCTCACATCAGATGCTGACGGTTCTTCTGTAGATGGAAAAGACCCCAAATACAAAAATTTAGGAAGGCTGCTTCCAAATTCATATAAACATTTTTTGACAATGACGATGAAAGGGAAACCAACAAAGCAAAGAACTGGAAAAAAAACCCAGACCCAAAGAAACTACTTTAAATACTCAGAGACAGCAGGTACTCGTACCTCTCCAAAGAGCATCGCTGTGGGCTACCAGTGAGGGGGTGCTGACTCTCCCTACCGCGCAGGATCACACGGGCAGGTCAATAGCTCCTATCAGAGTATGTGTGCAGGTCAAAGCAAATTACCTTTGAAGACTTGCTTATTCTTCACTGGCTGCCCAAGGTCCACAGAATGTTCTATATTGCTCTTCATTGGTGTAACGTTTTTCGTAATTCTAAGTAAGGCTTCTGCAGTGGGTAATGGGGATTGCTCTTTTGTTAGAAATAATCTATTCAGCAATCTAGTTACACCTTTAGCTGCAAACGGTGTGGGCTTTGCCCCCTGAAAGACGTCAAAATACGGTTGTCCTAAAAAGTCTGCAATATTGGGAGGAAAGGTGAAATCCTGAAAGTAAGGCATTGGTTGAATCCGGGAGATTTCTTGCAGCAGTCCAAGCAATGGCTCGTACAAAGACACGAGCCTTTTTAAAACCCCTTTATAGAGAACCCTAGAGAAAGAAAGAAGTGGTTCTCAATTAGCCAGCAATTACCATTTACAATGTCGCCATAACAGGTTCCAAGCTGAAAATCAGTGCCCACTACTCCTGCTTTTACATATAGCTAGAAAGTACTGCAATATGAATCTGTAAAATGACATATTTGTTTAGCCCAAAAAAAACCTCCAAGTATAAAATCTTAGTGAAATTTTTCAAAAGTGGGGGAAAAGTACTACACAAAGAAATGGTCCAACACATGCACGTCAAAATCATACGTGTGGTTATGTTATCTGTGTGGGCTGAGATTCCTGACAATTTTCAGGTTCTGCACATTCTATACTTCTGAATTTCTTACATGCATGTAAAAATTTTTTAAATTAAATAGATGGAACTTTAGAAAAGGATGAAGGTTTGACATTAACACGTGATTAGATAATATTGTTACATTAGGTTACAAATAAGCAGAATAAAAAGCAAGCTGTCTGAAGAAACACTCACTGCCACTGAGGCCAGGCTGACTCATAGCAGGCCCTATGGAGCAGGGGAGACCTGCCCTGTGAGCTTCAGGACTGTAACTTTTTACAGGAGTGGAGAGCACTCTCTCTCAAGGAGTTGCTGACGGTTTCGAACTGCTGGCCTTGCGGCTGCAGCTCAACTACACCACAAGGTCTCCCAAAAGGTGAAAAGAGGCCTCAAATGTGTAGGGGGCACTGAGCTGGGGACAGGTTAGAGTAATGGTTAAATTGCACTAATGTCACTAAACTGTGCATGTAAAGAGATGGCACATGTTGCCACACGGGTATTTCCCACAATTAAAAAGAATTCTCCAAAAAGGAAATATGCCAGCTGATTCTCCAAAAGCAGAACTGTCATTTATCCTCCTCCTGCCCCTGCCGTTTTCTCCCTGGTAAATCAACTTCTCATCCTACCTCAATGGCCTCACACAGGTCTCATTACAAAATATGGGCAGATTCTGAGTCCAATGATCCATCCAATCAGGGTCAGAAGATAGAGAGCATGCAAGGGAAGGTCTGTTTAGTTTTCGAGTCTTCTTGGCATCAACTAAACAAGGCTCCAGAGGAGTGGTGTGCAGGGGAAGGAAAGATGGGAAAGCATATGCAGAAAGTCAACCCGAAACCTCACGGCCGAAATCACCACATGCACAGCCAGCCAGGAACGCTGTAGGCTCACTGACATTGCGTCCTCCTTGAAAACGACTCACGAGAAGCCGAGGCGGACGGAGGAAGAGGGCTGAGAAGGAACGAAGGATCTGAAGGACGTGTACATACCATAACCTGCTCACCAGCGCCACCATCACAAGGTTTAGAATAATGAACTCTTGCAAACCCAGATGTTTCACAGTCAGGCTGGAGAACTGAGTGAAGGTCAGCAAACAAAACCCAAGTAATTCTGTTCTATAAGCTTTGTTTACGAAAGAACACACTGGAAACAAACGAAATGTTCTGGCGGTATTAAAGCCTTAGACGAGCTCTACATTCAGTAACAGACATTTAGTAATATTTGTTCTACCAGCTCTCCCGTTATAACATTTCTGTTAGGTTTCTACGGTTTCGGTTCTAAGAGTAATCATTTCAAACTACTAATGCTCTTAGGGTCCCACTTATTTGGCCTCCCCATGCCCTTTTCAGAAAAATTACTCAGCACTCCGAGGCAATTAAAAACATGTATACTATAATCCACACCGCACTACTATCAAGTCAATTCTGACTCATAATGAAGAACTGTCTGAGTTCCTGAGTTGGTAACATTTTAATGGAGGTAGAAAACCTCATCTCTCTCCCATAGAGCCACTGGTGGTTTTGAATCGCTGACCTCGTAGTTAGCAGCTCAACGTGTAACCAGTCCAGGATTGTGTAGGCATCTGCTTTCGAAGCTTCCCAGCCCCAATCCCAATCATTCCAGTGCCCCAGGGGGCAGCACTGCCCAGTTTGAGAAACACTGGGCTGGACGGACAATTCTTGGAAAGAGGCAGCCAAGAAGCTAACTTTCAAGAATTAACCAAAGGCACTATCTCCCACAAACTTCTACCTTCAAACAGAAATAGTAATAAATATACCCAGACAATTCCCGGTCAGATGAAGACACTCAAATGGATTCAAGGATACAGGAATGTCTTGCAACAACAGTCCAGCAAGCGAAGTAACAACTTACAGGCTCCCAACACCTTCATCAACACCACTTCCACCACTGGCTGGCTGGGGATGACACAGTCTTTGGCAATGACAGGTTGATGTTCACTTGACAAGAACAGAAATGTATTACTTCATCTTGAAATGCAATGTGTTTGTGTATCACTTTTCAAATGCAGACTTGCTTTAAAATCAGTTTGCAATCTCTCAAAAACTCAGAGTCAATTCTGATTCACAGTGATCTTCTAGGGCAGGGTACAACTGTCCCTGTGAGTGTCTGAGGCTGTAACTCTTTGTGGGAGGTGAAAGCCCTGTCTTTCTCCCTTGGAGTGGCTGGTTGTCCAACTGCTGACCTTGTGGTTAGCAGCCCAACTCGATGCCACAGGGCTCTCAATATGTGATGGGTATGCTCAACAACAACCCACTTGGGGTTTCACTGTAGTCCACTGAGGCTGAGATTTCAATGCCTCTCCAGTCTCTGGCATAGGCCAGTGGATGGGTATTATTTCCCCAAGTACCAAGTGGCCTTCCTGAAAAAAGGACCTGGGCTAGCAGAGGTAGAATGGGTTACATTCAACCCAGAGAGACAAAAGTCTAAAGGGAGATCACAAGACATCAAGTTCCCTGCCTACCACTTCACAAGGCAACCAGATCACTTACCTGGAATAGAACACCGCCGAGAGATCTTCAATTGAGCCCTCCAAATCCATGGTTTTCAAACGTTTTAAACACTGCTCAACCTGAAGGAGCAAGCACGGCACACGTTCATATGTATATAATGCAAATGGGGTTACAAATGTCACTGAGAAGGCAGAGACCCAGATCCTCAACTCATTCTCCACCCGGAGGGAAGAAACTCAAAGCTCTGTTCGAAGGGGCCCAATTATGTGTATTAAATATTTCATAAACCCACTTTATTTTTTTTTGAAAGAAATGGCATAGTGTTTATTAATTTATCACGACACATAACACAATATATCCAAATTATGTAAGACGAGCATTGCCACCTTTTCCTTTAAGGAGCAACCTGGTCATATTTCTTCCAAGACAGAACTGTTTGGTGGCAACAACCCATAGAGACACTGTACACCACAGTACAACCCGATTGCAGGGCATGCACAGACTACCAAGCATAATGGAGGAGGCACAGTCAGCAAAGACAAGAAGGACGATTTGGACTTGCTGAAATGACATCACTTATGCACATCAAATGACTATCAGAATGAAACGAGAGCCCAGAGATGGGAAACAATTTTTACCAATGACACATCGGACAAAGGGCTAACTACAAAAATATATGGAACTCTAAAACATATCAATAAGAAAATATCAGAAGCCCCAATCAAGAAATGGGAAAAAAGATATGAACAGGTAGTTCACTCAAAATGAAGTACAAACGATTAACAAATACATGAAAAAATGCTCATGATCATTAGCCTACAGGGAGATGTGAATTAAAACCACAATGAGAGAACACTTTACACCCATAATGCCAGCCCAAATCAAAGAAACAAAAATCAAATGCTGAAGAGGATCTGGAGGGATTGGAACTCGTATATAATGCTGGTGACTTGTAAATCGATACTGTGGAAAACGATATGGCGATACTTAGCAACCAGAAACTGAAATCCTATATGATCCAGCATTACTACAATAAGGCATCATGGGCTTCATTTATAGGAAATATATATTTTTAAACATCAGTAACAAATTAAAAGAGATAAAGCTCAGTCGAAGAGGAATATTAAAAACTGCAATAGATTTAAAATGTGTCATAAAGGAGCTCAAAAGATAAAGGGCTATACTTTAACCTAACTGCATCTGCAACAATCCACTTTCTAATGCATTCTGCATGACGGCAAGGCCATTCACATTCCTGGTCTGTGGTCAGAGTATCTCTCCACTTTTTAAGACTAAAACTACATTAACAAGGGTCAAAAGGAAGATCAAATGCAAAATCAGATTGGTCTTGATATCAATGTATATACACACACAGGATGAATCACACTTTCCCAGTCTCTGTATTCATGATTTCCCACAGGATACACACCATATTCACAATGGAAGTAGGCACTGTTTTCAGCCCTCCTGTATAATTGGTGCATCAAAGTGGAACCTATGAGCTTTGTGGAACACTGGAGGCACTGCCAGTCACTACATGCATACGCAGTGCCACTTTCACTGTATTCATATGGTTTCTGAGCTGTACAAATCCTCAACTGTCACTTGTCTCCTTTCTGGCTAAAGGCCGTCCCACCAGAGCTACATTAGTTAGGATTCCACTGGTGTTTACTGACATGAGAGAAGCCACAGAAGGCATATGCAAAGTCACTATATTGACAGGGCTTTCCTTCTGCTAGAGATGACTAGTGTGTGTGGACACATGACTCCCTGTGGATAAACCCACTTTATACCGCCACTTACATAACCTAATAGTCTATGGATCCCACAGTAAAGTCACCACCCGTTTGTTATGGTTTCAGGATCTTGACTGTGCTCGGGAAACTACTTCCCAATGGCTACCATTTGCTCAAATTATCATACATTTGTGCCCTGGAAAAAACAAACAAGTGAGTCAAGACAGACGAATATGGGCCCTATAGGACCTGCCCCATTGGGTTTTCAAGGCTGTAAATCTTCAAGGAAGCAGACAGCCTCCTCTTTCTCCCCTGGAGCAGCGGATGGGTTCAAACCGTGGAACTTATGGTTTACCGTTGAGCATGTAACCACTGTACCAGCAGGGCTCCTGAACTACTGTGTATTTTTTTTTTCAGTTACAAAAAGCTACTTAGCCACCAGAAACAAGACCAAGAAACAACTAATATCACCTTTTCTTTCTTTTTTTTTTTTTTAAAGCGAAATGCTTTCAGGAAAAAATGAAAATCTACAGGCAATTGTGACCTGAAGGAATGTAAACCATAAGTAAGTCTGAGATGTCCTACAAAATAGTAAGTGGCAGACTTAAATACACACTTTCTCCTCACCTGTTTGAGGGCCAAGTAGGGCTTGTGGTGGCCCATTCTGTTGTGATTGCTGTAAATGATTGCGCACAACACATCTGTCTCCGCGTCCAGGGCTGGGCTCTTCAGTGACAAGGTGACTAGGCAGCACTCTTTGGTGACAGCTGAAACGCAATGGCCTACCACAGAGATTTTAATAAGACTTAGTACATATTTCTACAGCAAGTACACAAAAGAAGCATCTTTCCTTCTGTGGAAGGATGAGAATGAAATAACATAATCAGCCTCTACTTTACATAATTATTCTAAGATGAGAAATTGGTAAATGATGGCAGGCAATCATTGAGATAACATTTGTTAAACAAGAAAGTATTCCTCCATCACATTTTATCATAATTTTAATCATCTTTACATGAAACCTTGGCAGTCATTTGGTATACAATTAGCACCCTGCAGGTTGTAAATAGCATGAATAGATACACTCACACTCTTAAAAAAACAAAACAAAACTCACTGCCATCCTATAGTACTACCACCCCGTGTTTCCAGGCAGTAAACCTTTATGGGCGCAGCAAGCCTCATCTTTCTCCCACAGAGCGGCTGGTGGGTTCAGATGGATAACCTTGCATTAGCAGCCTCAAGTGTAACCACACCACCACTAGGGCTCCAACTCAGCGCTCCTTATACTTGTAAAAGTCCATGCTAAATACTTGGATCCTGGTGTTGAGTTAGATACCGTGTTCCCAGGAAAGTAAGACATCCCCCAAAATAAGGCCTACTTATTTTTGCCTCTCGCTAAAATATAAGGCATCCCCCCGAAAATAAGACCTCCCAGAAAATAAGCCCCCCCCCCTCCACCCCCCCCAAGCTACCGAACTCTGGATTCTGGGCTGTAGCGGTGGGCGCTGCTGCACAGCTCACTGTTGGCCACAGTGTGAAGTCTCTTTTAATAAAACAATGAATAAATGTGTACCGTATTCTTCATGGAAAAATAAGATATCCCCTGAAAATAAGACCTAGCACATCTTTGGGAGCATAAATTAATATAAGACACTGTCTTATTTTGGGGGAAACAGGGCAAGAATATCTTTAGAAAAATCTACCATAGAGTTCACGTGTCCTCTATGGCTCTCAGCCAACCCTGGTGGTGGTGGTGAAAACTGCACTGTGCTAACCCAAAAGTGAGCTGGAGAAACATGTGGTAGTCGGCTTCCTGAAGATTACGGCCTTGGAAACCCTTTAAGGCACAACTCTGTCTTGGGGGGTAGCCAGGAGAGAGCAGAAAGTTTTTGTTGTTTTAATGTAAATCTTGATAAGAAAGTCACGAACAGAGAAAGAGAAAAGATGAATCTCAACACTACATCGGGCTGATGGACTAGAAGCAGGGGTCCTCAAAATGTTTAAACTGTAGTTTAAAAAAAACAAACTGTGAAAAAATTCCTATGCACACTGCACATCTTATTTTGAAGTAAAAAAACACCCGGCTGGATAAATGTCCTCGGTGGGCCGCATGTGGCCCGCGGGCCGTAGTTTGAGGACCCCTGGTAGAGGATTCATAGGAAGGGTGCTAAGTATTTGGTATTAGAATTAGGCTCCGGCTTGAGTGCGTCTTTCCCAAGTCAGGCAGTACTCCATATGCTTCACCGGTAACAAGAATCCTTTCCTCCAAGTAGCCCGACAACGTGGGTCCTACTTTTGTCCCCACTTGAAAATGGATAAACCATGGCAGGTTAAATAACTCCCTCCACACTCCAGCAAAGGGGAAATGCCAAGTTCAAGTCCACTGCCAAACCAACTACAGCATCCCAGAGTCTAGCAAAGGCAAAACTACCAAACATTGGTCCTAAATGACACCACTACACACTCCCAACACCACTGACGGGGAGGGAGAACTAGATCCAAAGAGATGGTCACAAGATTGCGATTTAAGCCCATTGTTGGGAATTAACTCGTAGCGAGCGTTCCGGGTGACCAGAATACATTCCCAGGCAGCACTTTTCCCTCCAACTTTGTGCGCCTCTTCCACCCCACAGCGCAGGGCTGGACTTTTATCCCTCACCGGTCCGGTCCGGCCCGGCCCGGCCCAGTCTTAGCCTCACATTGGCAGTGGAATAGAAGTTAGCAACGGACCGGAACAACGAAGCAGGGAGCCCACCGGGGAAGCCTGTCCAGCCCCGCCTCACCGCGCGCGCCCCAGCGTCCCACGGCGTCAGGAAGTCCCGCCCCCAGGCCCACGTGTCCTCCCGCGCCGGAAGGCTTCACGTCATCGCGCGCGCCCCACGGCCTTAGGAAGTCCCGGCCCACGTGCGCCTCCCGCGTCACCGCGCGCGCCCCAGCGTCCCACGGACTCAGGAAGTCCCGGCCCACGGGCGCCTCCCGCCAGGAAGGCTGCCCTGCGGCCGCCGCTTCCCCGCCGGAGCCCCCAACTCACTCAGGGCCGGACCAGGGTCCGGAACGGTCACTGAGGTGCGGCTCCCGGCTCTGGGAATCTTCACGCGGTTCCACGGCTCTGGCCCCGGGCGCCCGGCCGCCATCTTGAGAGCCGGGGGAGGGACTGAAAAAGGCGGAAGTAGGCGGGGAAATGGGGCGAGGAGGCGAGGGGCAGCCACCCTGTAACGAGGCAGGGGCGGGGCCGGTGGGAAGGGGGCGGGTAAGAGGGAGGGGCTTCCGGAAAGATGCAGGGGCGGGGCCGGTGGGAAGGGGGCGGGTAAGAGGGAGGGGCTTCCGGAAAGATGCAGGGGCGGGGCCGGTGGGAAGGGGGCGGGTAAGAGGGAGGGGCTTCCGGAAAGATGCAGGGGCGGGGTCGGTGGGAAGGGGGCGGGTAAGAGGAAAGGGTGTTCGGAGCCCGCCTTCACAAACCACACCCACTGCCGGATTTGGACTTACGGTACCGGACTGGGACGGAATTGGTCTGAGTGTAAATTCCTCTGTGAGTTGGCCAGACTAACGCTGTAGGAGGAGAACAGAAAGCCTCATCTTTCTCTTGCTGAGCAACTGGTGGTTTCGAACTGCTGCCCTTGCAGTCATCAGTGCAAAGCGTAAGCCACTATGCCTCTTTGGAAACCATCTGGCGCCTAACATTATTCAACTGCTAGCAGACGGGACTGGAAAAGACGGGTCTACAAACCACTGGCCTGAGCGTCCGAGTCACGAGGGTTGTGGTTGCGGTCAGTTGCCCTCTAATTAATCCCGACTCTTGACGACAGCATGCTTCCTCCGCAGGGTTATTTGAGCCCGCACCTATCAGAATTGACAGAACCTGCCTGTTCTATAGGCCCGTGCTCGGCGGCGCCTCCAAGTGGGTCCGTTTTTCAACTAGTAATGGAGTTACAAACGCCATTTGTACCTGTCAGGGACCCCAACCCCAGGGGAGTGCTTTGGGACTGTTTAATGGAATCGAATGAGGATTCCACTTTCCTTCCTCCCTCCCTCCCTCTTTCCCTTCCTTCCTTCTCTCCCCCTCCTTCCCACCTTTCCTTCCTTCTTTAAGTTTCTACATATATAATTCTCGGGCAAAGCTAAGTTTGAGACTGCTCTGAAGAATTTTACACTGAAGCCAGAGTTGCATTAGTGCATGCACCTCCAACTCCGCCTTAGACTCGAGGGGGAAGGAGGAAATGAAGGAAAGGAGGCTTAGGCAAACTGTAAACTGGGACGAAAGGAAACAGCGACTTCGTCGGAGCCAGTCAAAGACAGCCCCTCCAAGTCTAGAATGACAGTAAGAGCACAATCGCATCAAATACGCTTGAAGCTGTGTGACTCCATCACCCGCCCTCCTGATCAGTGTGAAAGAGGAAATGCTATCCCAAGCCCCGCCGCTCCTCGCCTGCCTCATTTAACTCAAAAATAGTTGACTTGTCTCCAGCCGAGGGCCCCTACCCACCTTGATGCATTGCCTTCAGCACTTGAATTTTGGTGAGGTTCCAATTTTGACTCTGTCACCCACAAGCTGTGTGATCTAGCAAGAGAAGTGTCACCTTTCTAGAACTTAAGTTTCCTCATGGGCAAAAGGAAAGTGAAAATCACAGCATCATCTGCCTCACCGCGTTGTTAGAAAGATTATATGAGTCAATACATGTAAAGTGCTTTAGCATAGTACCTAACTTGTATGTACTCTTAGAAGTATTCACACTTACTTTTACTACTTATTGGACCTTGGCACAATTGAATTACTTGGTGTGACCTTTTGATCCATAGTTTTTGTAACTCCCACCAAAAGACGGTTGGGAACATGCAGACAAGGTGTCGAGAGTTCATGTGGGGATTGGTCAGTTGTGCCACTCCACTGGGTATAAAGGCATCTTAGAAGAATAGAGAATCCCTCAACCATCAAAGAAAAAGAGCCACAAGCTGAGCAGAGACTGAGCTGAGAAGCAGAGGTGGCTGAGTGACACAGAGGGCAGGTTTCCCGGCCCAGGGAGGAGGATAGTAAGTGCCAACTGCAGAACTAAAGAAGCCTTGTCACACTTGTCAGAACCGGGCAGGAATCATATAAAATGCCCAGCTGAGGAACTGAAGCCCAGCCAGAGGTGTGCCTGCAGCAAGGCTGAGAAGAGCTGTTTCCAGAGTCACTGCAGGAGTTGCCAGTGGCAGGTGGGGTATAGCAAAAAGAAGGACTTTATTGTGAGGACAGTGCCTCAGTGGATTCTTATCTTGAGACTGAGCCCCAACTTCCATGTCCAGGAGCATTTTATAAGGAAGGGAAGTGGATTCACAGGGCTGGGGGTGGGGAGGGCTGGCCAGCAGATAGCAAGTGGGTTACAGAAGTAGAATGTGGGGTGGGGTGGGTGTTGAAGGTCCAGGCCCTTGTCACATTCCACGGGTTTCTTTGTCCCTGCCTCAAAAGCACTTCCAAAAAAACCCTGTATCTTTTAACAAATCTACTCCTGACTTGTAACCCGTTAACTTCTGTAATAAACCTTCATAATCACAATATGTGTGAGTTCTCTGTGGCCATTGCAATAGATTCAGCCCAGCAGAGACGTAGAAGAATTGGATGAAGGTTGAAGCGTGGAGGCATGCCTGACCTCTTCTGCCTAATAGGAATCATCCTTGGGCAGCTGAGTTGGATTCTCTGTTGGGCAGCTGGAGGAGGTCAGGCGTGTCTTTCACACCTTTTCTCCAGTGCATCTAGCTTAACCTGAAGGTGTATCTAAAAGTTAGCCGTTTGAACCCACTCAGCAGCACTGGAAGAAAGTCCTGGTGGTCGTCCTTAAAGACTAGCTCTACCCGGTAACACAAGGTGTCACCATGAGTCTGATAATACATCATTACTTCCTTAAAACACTTGCCATAATGAATTCATTTTTGCACATCTCTCTTTCTCTACCTGAAACATCACCCCCCTGAAACACAATCTCCATTTTGGGGGTCATTTTCTTGGTAATTTTTCATAAGTATCCTATCCACACTCCCTATGATAATTAGGTTTATTGTGCCAACCTGGCCAATAGGAACATATGGGATTAATCAGGTTGCCATATGATTAGAGGGCAAAGAGATAAGTGGTTGTGCAAGGACTGCCCCCCTCACTCTTGCTTTCTGGTGATCAGAGCACATAGGATTGTATTGCTGCTTTAGCTAGTTCTCTTCCTCAACCTGTGAGGTACACTACCTGTGGGCCAGGCCAACCCATGGATTGTGTTGCTATAGCTTGAGGCTCCTTCAAGACCTGTTTGGCCATGCTGCTGGTGTGTTTATTGCTTGAGTTTAAGGCTGGTGGATCCTGTTGTCTTGGATTGCTTGTGTTCTATATCCCATCCTGAGCTACTGACTGTTGCTGACCCACCCTTCTGCTTGCTGCCTGTGGGTGGATTGCTTGCCTTGCTGGAGGGAGGACTCCACTCTCTGCTTCCTTGACCTTGGACCTGGCAGCCCACATGAGTTGAAGGACTTGTAGTATATTAACAGTTCCACAGAAGTGAGTTGAATTGAACCCTCTATACTGCTCTGTGGATGAATTAGCTGTTATATTCCTCCTCTCTGTAAATAGATAGATAGATATAATTATAAGCGTCCTGTTTTTGTTTCTCTAGAGAACTCTGCTTAACACACTCGCCTAATATATAACTCTCCCCTTCCCTTCTGCATTACCATAATCCCCTGTTGGCCTCACAGCAGTTACATCATGAGTTGTATTATGTATGTGTTTATCCCCCAATAGCATGCAAACATATGGAAGGTGGTACTACAGCTCCTATACTGTGCCTTTAAATCAAAACCAAACCCGCTGCTATCAAGTCAGATCAACTCATAGCAACTCTTTGGGCTGAGATGCCCCACAGGGCTTCCAAGGCTGTAACCTTTATGGAAGCAGGGCCACTTCTTTCTCCCCCAGAGCTGCTGGATGAGTTTGAGCCATGACGGTTCAGTTAGCCAGGCACTTAACCACTGCGCCACCAGAACTCTTACTGATACATCTCACTGGCCATGGTTGGTTGATGCTTAACTCAGAGCCTGGAATGTTGTAAACCTTCAAGAAATATTTACTGGCTGAGTGAAAGGCTAGATCATGCTTGAATAGGGGGTTTGGGCATTTCCCAAACAGGCCAGGAAACAAGCATATTCTTGGCAGAGAGGTGTTAAAACAGTATGGGTTTGCAGAATCACTATCCCTGGCAAGATATTACTGCTCTTGCATAAAACTCGGAATCAGGTGAGGGGTCGAATCATGGACAGAATTTGGATTCCATCCTCAAGGCTAGTCATCTGCAACTTAGCTGATACCAGGATTACCTGGGTAGCTTTGTGAAGATGCAGATTATCAGGCCCCCTTTGGACATGGTTATTTGATAAATCTGAGCAGGGTTCTAATCTGTGTTTTATAAAAGCTCATTTTGAGGGCAGCTGGGTTGGGGTACCCTTGCTGTAGATGGAGATGGAGTCTTAAGGCATGGCAATCTTTGTATCCGAAGGACATTCTGGAGAACCAATTTGAGTGAGATGAGTCTGGAGGTAAGGAGTCTAGGTTAGATTCCATTAGTAAAATAGACAAATTAGGTTAGGGATTCCATTAGAAAAATAGACAAATTAGAAAGCCAAAAAGAAAGGGTGTGCTCAGCATATAGAAAGCTAAAAGAAATGAAGAAAAACTTCATGCCTCAAGTTGACAAATTAAGATTCGATGTGTAAAATATCAAATGATGCAAGAAGCATCAAAATAAGATAGCATTCCATCAAGAACCGATAGTATTAAAGGAAGAAGTCCAAGCTGCATTGAAGGCATTAGCCAAACCAGGATCCAGGAATTGCTAGAGCACCAATCAGAATGTTTCAACAAACTGATGAAGCACTGGCAGCACTTACCCATACCAAAAACAACTGGTAGATTGCTACCTAGCCAACTGAACTGTGCTGTATAGGGCTTTCAAGGCTCGGGTCAGTTAAAAGCAGATCACCAGGCCCATCTTCCAAGGCACCTCAACAGGCTCAAACCAGCAATCTCTCAGCTACCAGTGAGTAACCCCCCAGGGGCTCTTAGAAACCGTAGTAAGATGCTATCAAATAGAGCACAATCTATGGAGTCCCACGTGACCGTGTAAACGATGTAGCTGTGCTTTTACCTTGCAGGAATCCCGGAGAATGAAAACAACTGCAATGGTAAGCCACAAGGACTGCTTTGAGAATTCAGTTCTTACATGGACAAGTTTATCCCAAACAACACTTGTTTAAGCATCGGCCAATTAATGGATGGTTGTAGACAAATTATCCTCCTCAGACACTTGTCTTAGTCTCATTAGAGTCCCTCCAAAACCAATTTCAATTGAAACAGTGCTGTCTGAGGGGATCTGCTGTGTAAACTCGAGGCACAGATCAACTCAGCAGATTACGGCAACTGTTTTTTGTTTGTTTTCACTCCAAAGGACTGATCTTGATAGATTTCCTCCAAGGACACAGGACTATCATGGAGGCTTATTAGGAGGTTTTGGAACATCGAACCCGGCTTTGGTGAGAAAAAGGGCAGGGCTGTTGCACTGAAGCATTTGATTCCATCCTAACAGTGCGCCTGCTCATTCTTTGAGCCGAGGGAGGGCGGTCCGACAATCATCTCATGGGAAACCCTTAGCTCCTCCACCCTACAGCCCTGTCGTGCCCTTTCAGACATCTTTTCGTTCCTCAAACTCAAAGAGCACTTAAAAGGAGCACAATTTGAGTCCCTTAAGAAAGTCGTCAAAGTATAGTATAAAACAGCACCATTTTGACATAGTATAAAACAGCACCAATTCCCTGAGGGGTGTCACAGAAGTGGGAACACTGCCTTCAGGAATATATAGACCTGGAAATCAGTGGTTCCAACCTTCCTAATGCCACGACCCTTTCATACAGTTCCTCATGTTATAGTGACACCCCCTAACCATAAAATTATTTTCACTGCTACTTCATAACTAATTTTGCTACTTTTATGAATCGGTGACCCTTGTGAAAGGGTCGTTCGACCCCTAAAGGTTGAGAACCACTGAATGAATATGGTGAGAATTGATAGCTTTGCACTTGTATATTCTTGTTTATGGGGGTTCCTAGAGCCCCAATAAAATGATCTTTTAATTAAAAAAAGAAGAGATTCCTATGATTTTGTAGCAATACTTTTTTACTTACCTTTGTGTCTCCATCATGAACCCTGGTGGCGTAGTGGTTATGCCGTGGGCTGCTAATGGCAAAGTCAGCAGTTCACAACCACCAGCCGCTCCTCAGGAGGACAACGGGGCTCTCTACTCCCATGAAGGATTCTTGTCTCAGAAACTCACAGGGCAGTTCTACCCGGAACTGTCAGGTCGTTGTGCATCGACTTGATGGGAGTGTGGGGTGGGGTTGGGTTGGTTTGGGTTGTATATCAGTGCAGTGAGTCTGTGGCTTTTTAACATCCCAGCAGTGGAATTCCTTTTTCACTTAGAAATCTTACACAGAAGTCAAATATACAAAACCAATTACAGTGGCTGAGGGTGTCTGGGGAAACAGGCCCAGACCCCTAGAGGTGGCTCACATGACATTTCCTACCAAGGGTTTGGAAACCACCTGTTATAAAATACATATGAATGTGAGCTTTTATCAGAAACTTAAGGGCTTTTAAAAATCAATTTAAAAACTATTTACAGTGGAATCCCATGGGGGAAAAATATACACCCACTTATTGAAAGAAAATTATCTAGATGGGTCTAAACCAGCGGTTCTCAACCTGTGGGTTGTGACCCCTTTGGGGGTCAAACGACCCTTTCACAGGGTTTGCCCGATTCATCACAGTAGCAAAATTACAGTGAAGTAGCAACAAAAATAATTTTATGGTTGGGGGTCACCACAACATGAGGAACTGTATGAAAGGGTCGCAGAATTAGGAAGGTTGAGAACCACTGCTCTAAACCAAGTATTAGCAACAGTAATTTTCCCAGCTGTAGCATAATATTATTTGTATTTTTCATTTAAAAATAAATGTGTTGTTATTTTAATGAGATAAAATTTATTGCCAAGCCAAAATAGTGCATGCCAGTCTTAAGATGACACAGGTGTGTGTGTGTGTGCTTATAGGTATACTTGTCACGCTGTCCACATACAGACATAAGTAAATACTTTATCGACCCATTCCATTATCATCCTTTGGCTCCAATCCAATCAAGGATTACCAAGTAAACAAGGTCAGCATAGGCTTACTGACTAATTTGTAGAAAACCATAATGATATGATAAAACCACATGTGAAAATTCTCTACATACCAATCAAAATAGGACAAGCAAGCCCACGTTTACCTTGTTTATTGGGTGATCCGCCCCTGCTCCAACCCTATCCAAAGCCTGGATTTTCTGTGATGGTAGGGAAAAAAGGTTTCCTTGAACTCACCACAGGAGAAAGATGGAGTACTTGGAGTATAGATGAGGCTTCTTCTATACTTTGCTCAGTGGTGGCTGGAAGGAGGATTCTACAAACTGCATTTATCAGCGGGACGTTATACAAAGTATGGGCCACTAGAGGGCAGGAGATGTGCCAGAAAGTTTTGTCTTGGGAGATTTCTGTGTCCCTGAAGTGGACTGGTTCGCAGTGAATATAGGACAGACTAGAATTGCCTCATACTGTACCCTGGCTAAGTGAGCATAACAACTGTGGGTATTAAATAAATATCAGCCTATAAAAGTGTTATGCCAGGGGGGCTAGAAACCTGATTTGAGCTCTAAAATGGAAGCCATGTGTGATAGTTAAGGTTTATTGTGTCAGCCTGGCTGATAAACACTAGGGTTAATTGAAGGGCGGGGGCGGGGGGAGGGGAGGGGATAAATGGCTCCATTTGCCTCGCTTTTCTATTTCTCGGGTCTCTTGCTTTGTGATGGTCGGGCCACTGTACAGCTGCCTTAGCCAGGTCCCTCTAGGGAGATGGGGAGTGAGTTAGTCTGGGTACATTAGAGAAACATCCACAGAAACTCCCTACCCAGTGCTGCCCAAGCACACAAGTCCAACATTAACCCATATGTCCAACACCAATCCACAAAGTTCTCCTCCATCTCACAAAACAGACAATGATACTGACTGCAGGAGGAAAGCTAAGCATCTCACCACTGGCAGGGGTTTCCACGCGGCTGCTCCAGCACCCAGGCCTGCATCGGGGTAGGTCCATGTGGCTTCTCCTCAGGGATGTCTTGCAGGAAGTGAGCCTTGTCAGCTGAAGCAGGGAACTGGCTAAAGCAGCTGCACCGTGGTGCGACCATCACAAAGCAAGAGATCCAAAACTCAAACAGCAAACGGTGATGCTCACAGAGCCATTTATCGCTCTGCCCTTCAATTACCCCCACATGTGTTTATCAGCCAGGTTGGCACAACTAACTAACTCAGGGAGTAAGGATGGGGGTGCTGATATCAAGGAGTTCAAGAAGGAAGAGAATGTTTTGAAACTGAATTTGGTAGCAATGGTACAATACTGCTTGATGTGATTGAACGATGGAATGGTACTGTGTCTGGATTAACTCCTAATAAAACGGTTCTGGGGTGGGGGGTGGGGGTGGGAGCCAGTTACAGTCTCAAAGTCACAGGCTCAGTTCTACCCTGACCACGGCAGTGAGCCTGTCCTTTGTTTTTTAACCTCCCGCAGCCAAGAGAGCCCACCTGGAGTGAAGGCCCAGCCCAAGAGGGCTCCTACAGCACCCGAGGCCCTGCCAGCTTTCCCCTTTCACCGTTCTGTTATCCGTGGCCCCCACGGCCGAAAAGACCCCACGATGGGTGACAGTTCCCCCATGATCAGACGCTAATAAAGCAACTATTCCAAATGTGTCAATTTAGTAAAGCGGTTTCCGGTTAGGTTCACCGTTTCCTATAACTTAACAAGCCGTGACACCCAGACCAGTCGCTGTGGGGTCCGTTCTCTATGCTCTGCGGGCTCACATACCTGCCTGTGGAAGCAGATTGACACCCCTGTGAGCGGGCTCCGACCACCAGCCTTTCGCAAGGGCAGCTGGGCGGGGTTAACTCTTCCTACCGCTCAGCGTCCTGGCATTTTTAACAAGGCTTTTGCAGAGCATCCGGACCCCCTGGGGTGTAGTGGTGGCTGCAATCCACAAGGTCGACACTTCGAAACCACCCACCGCTCCGCTGGAGGAAGCCCCGACTTTCTACTCCCGCAAACAGTTACCGTCTGGGAAACCCGCAGGGCTCGCCGCGAGCCAGGCGTGACTCGAGGGCGGTGCGCGTGGTTTGATTTGGTTCGCTGAGCAGGTGAAAATCCAACTGCCACCTGGCTGTTCGATACCTGACGTTTCCACCAGGTGGCAGCTGGAGGCTGTCCCCGATCCCTCTCTAAATTGATCCTTCTGGCTTCAGTTAGACCAGGAACCTAATCTACATTCCATCCCGCCAATGGAATTCCGGTTCTATAACCTCAGACAGAGTGGAGACAAGCCGACTTATCCCATCAGAGGAAATGCAGATAATCAGAGAAACGTCTCGCAGGCGGGTTACACGCACATGATTTCAAAATGTGGCCTTTGAAGTGGAATAAAGTCCCATGACCTGCCTGGCTCGGTTTGGTTGCTTTTGTGGCTGTGAGGAGCCTGGAAGTCCCTATTATTTTTATTTTTAATAAATCATTTGGGGGCTCTTGCAGCTCTTACAAGAATCATCAATTGTATCAAGGACATGTGTACATACGTTGCCACCACCCTTTCCAAAACAAGAAACCAATCTTAGAAGCACAATCAGTCACCAGGCAGAGTAGAAACAACCCCATTACCTTTTCTGGGTTTCAGAAGGAGCGGCCTAATCTGATTTTACCTTTGAGACGCCGACTCACTTGAGGCTGGCAATGGTCAGATTTTAAAAAATAATAATAATAAATATCAGCTAATTTTATGTATTTTCTGTACATATAAATTTGAATGCCCAAGAATTTGGCCTTGGGGGGGTGGGGGATAGGATCATTAGTTCTACTCTTTGACAGTTTGGGGACAAAATTTCCAAGGCACATTTTATAAGGTGTGTAGGGATTTGGTAGCTTGTTTTGCTTTCTTTTCTCTTGCCAGACATCCCCTGAGAGCCGGGCTCCAATCAGTGAGCTGCCTCAGCGGGGCTGCCAGCAAGTCTGTGCCTGATTTGGCAAGTTTCTGAAAAGGTACCAGTGCCTTTTCCCAGCAGGGCCTCCATGGAACCTAACACCCAGAGCTCTGCCAGGGGCCTGGGCCAAGCCACACTGCAGTGTCTACTTCAGAACCCAGCCCCAAGCATCTTCCCGGCCCAAGTTGTTACTGGACTCAATCACATGTTTGCTTTGGGCACTAGACCAGTCAAGGAGGGGTAAAAAGGAATCAGGGCTGACTCAGAAAGAAAGGAGATTATCTCTCTACCCCCACATTTCCAAGATACTCAAGCGTGTACCCAAATAGACGCGAGAGTGCTCATGCACACACACATATCCGCATACATAAATACATACGTGCACAGCACCCAGACAGCCAAGAAACAAACAGCTCTCAGTTGGGAGACTCGTGATTCTAGCGGCTTTCTCTTGGACAGCTGCATGTATTGTTGTATTTTTGTCGCTGGGTGGTATGAATGTTTGACACTTTCAGCTGGCAACTAAAAGATTGGCGGTTCAAGTCCACCCAGAGGCAGCTGGGAAAAAATTCTGGAACCGTTTCTGAAACTGTGACCATTCAAACCTCTTGGAGCACCAGTCTACTCGGACACACATAGGATCACCATGAGGCAGCATTGACTCAATAGCAACTGATCTGCCGGCCCATTCTCATCAATTTCCTATCATAGCATGCACTTTGTCTTGGGAGTGTTGTGTTAGTCAGGAGTGAGTAGAGAAACAAATATAGGGAGGCCCTCATATGTGTGTAAGAGAGAGCTTTTTATCAAAGAGTAATTGGATATTGAGAACACACCCCAGCCCAGTCCAGATCAAGTCCATAAGTCTGATATTAGCCCATATGTCTCATACTAGTCCATAAATTCTTCTATAGACTCACACAGCAATACAATGATGCCAAATGCAGGAAGATCACAGGCCAGTGGGTGGAAAATCTTATGGATCCAGTGGCGGTGGAAGCATCTCAGTGTTGGTGTGGGTCTCCACATGGCTTCTATAATTCCAGGGCTCTGGCTTCATCAGTATAGCTCCATGTGGCTTGTCAACAGGAATGTGTAAGCAGAGAGCCTGGGTTTGGCCTCCAGTGAGCTATTTATCTCCACAGCACCTCAAATGAGGTCATCAAGCTGTGTCCTGATTGACAGGCTAATCTCTACCCCTTCACTCTTAATAGTCTCAAGTTGACACCAGATTATGTAACTACCACACTACCCAATTGTTGAAATTGCTTTCTTCACTGGGAAATTCTACTTTCTTTTCTATCTCTCAGGACCATGCTCCAAATACCATCCCTATTTTCCCAACTCTCCACTCGGATCTCTTTCTTCCCAGATACAACTGCTCTTTCCCTGCTCTTTGCTAACCCCTCTCTGTCTGGATCTTCCAATGGTCCTCTCGCAAAACTGGAGTCTGCCCATAGAAGGCAGGGAGGGCATCTTCATCTTTTTACTTCTGTAACTTCTCACAGAGTGCCTTGCAACACTAGGTATTGAATAAGAATTGGGTGAATTGAATGGAAAATCCATGGGCTGCCTAACATCTAGAGACCAAAGCAAACCCCAGCCAAACCCATTTCCACCAAGTGGCTTCTGGCTGATAGCAATCGAGAGGACAGAGGTAGAATTGCCCCATAGGGTTTCTAAGGCTGAATTCTTCATGGGAGCTGATTGCTGAGTCTTTTCTCCCAGAGGATGGCTGGTGGATTTGAACCCTTGATCTCCCAGTTAGCAGTGGAGTACTTCCACCACTGCACCACCCCATGCCTACAGGGAGGGGACTGTGACACCATCAGAGTGAAATTCTAGAAAGAGTCATTCATCTGGGGTTGAAAAGAAGGGAGGCACGTGATCAGGTAAGCACAGCCCACAGGCCGGGGGGTGCAGAGTAGTGTGGATCCAAAGTTGGTAGAAACTTGGCAGGCTGCTAACAGTTCTCACATTTTGGCAGCCCACATGGGGTTGCCCCTGGAAGTAGGCACAAAATCCCAGCAAGCAGGAAGGCAGAAGGCAAGAGAGAGAGGTTGGAAGTTTCTGGTTTCTCACTTACAAAAAGACCACAGCTCCCAAGAGATATCATCAGGCTGTGACCTGGTTGACATGTTGGATTCCATCCCTCCACAAGTACAAGTTGACATAAAATCTAACCGTCACAGACACTCCTCCCTCCAAGTCAATTCCCACTCAAGGCCAACTTGTACGGGGTTTCCGAGGCTGCAAATCTGTATGGGAGCATATAACCTCAAGTTTCCTATGGGAAGTGGCTAGTGGGCTTGACCCAACAACCTTTTGGCTAGCAGTTCCATGCTCACCCAACAGAGATCCCAGGACAGTGGATAGAATTGGGTACCTAACTGGAAATGAGACCCTTGTGTCTTTTCAGATCCTGATATTGTTCAGCTCTGGAGTCTGAGTGATCGGCTGATGATAGGATCCCTTACAAAATGAAAGGGAGGAATGCAGTTGCTTTAACATGTGAAGTGCTTTATGGATCATTTGAGGTGTTTTATGGTTTGAATCGCCCCCTCCCTCTACCCTCCCAAACCCTAACCCCCCTTCAAAAAAACCCAAAAGTATATGTTGACATCCTACATCCAATGGTATTGAACGTGACCTGGTTTGAGAAGAGGGCTTTTCTTTGTAGATCTTGGGCACTGCGGAAGTCATAGCAGAGTTGGGTGTGTACTAATCCTAATCCCCTTGAGTCTTGTTTTATAACGAGGGAGGACACCCGAGTATCACCCACACCACACCGGGGGAAGGTCTGTCGATAAGCAGGGAAGGAAGGCCAAGGAGTGGCAGCCGCAGCCCTCAGAAGGAATCCACATGGCCCAGGCCTGGTGGGGCCTTCTCACCTCACAACTAGGAGACAATCAATGAATGTTCTTCAAAGTCGCCCACTGTGTACTCTTGTGTTATGTCAGCCCCAGCGTTTGGAAATATAACAATGGGACTCAGAGCAGCTACAGAACCTAGAAGCGGGGCCTGGGAGGCCAGTCAGGTGGCTGAGGCCAAAGGAACCTATGGGACCATGGAAGGTCCAGCTCTATGACAGGAGGGGCCCCATGGGATCTGTGAGGGCAGGTGAGGAGGCCATCGGGAGGAAGAGGGACACTGAGAGACACAATGCTATGAGAGCCAAGCGAGGGACACCTCCCCAGATTTCCATGAGGCAGGAGTCAGGGAGATTAAAGACCGGACTGGATGCAGGCAGGTACTGGCGTCCTTGATTGGTAAGCCCGCCGACTTTTCCTGAGATTCAGGGAGTTGCAACTGGAAGGCAGGCTGATAGAGGGGAGGGATGGAGAGCAATGAGAAATGTTGACTGCCAGAGAAGCAACAGACTTCCTCCACAGGGGTGCTAGCGCGAGAGAGGAAGGGTTAGCATCACAAAAACCAATAAAAGAAATCCAAGCCCACTGCCATTGAGCCCCTTCCACCCCAGAGTGACCCAACTGGACAGGGTAGGATTGCTCCCTGGAGTAAATCTTCAGGGAGCAGAACACTTCACCTTTCTCTGAAAGAGCAGCTAGTGTTTGAATTGCTGGCTCACCAGTTAACAGTGCAGTGTGGAAGCCACTGTGCCACCAGGGCTCTGGAGGCCACCTCACCTCCACTCACTGCCATGG
>NW_022103902.1:13760344-13783731 GCF_000313985.2 Echinops telfairi
AGTACGTGGTAGATTCAAACTGCTGACCTTGTGGTTAGCAGCCCAACACACGGCCCACTGCAGCACCAGGGCTCCTGCTAGGGGGGGACGGCAAGGTTCCAAAAGGGCGTGTTTGGTTTTTGGTTGTGGGAGACGGGAACTTGTTTGTGGTTGGACGTAAAGCCAGGAGATCCTGAAGCTACAGAAGATTTAACAAGTGAAGTCTTGGAAGCCATTGAATGAGGTTGGGTTTCCTGAGAAAGCTTTAGCTTTCTGAAGGGGAATGGCCCTTTTCTCTAAGAGAGAGACAAATCCCAGGATTTCTTGTAACGGGGCATATCTTTTTCTGGGAAACTCCTATTCATCCTACAAGACCCAGCTCAAATAGCCTAATCTCTGACTCACCCAGGCAGAAACTGAATTCCTAAGAGTCATTCCCTCCAAGTCTCCTGATCTTTCTAACAGTAATAACGTTGTTGGATTTTAACTTTTCTCTTTATCGATTTGTCTCTTTCACTAGTTTAAGAGCTCCTTCCAGGTCCTCCTTCCTTTCTGTATTCATGTCTGATGCTGTCTCCCACACAAGAAAAAGGGGGTGGTCCGGGAGTGGATGAAGATATGATGTTTCCTACACCAGAGAAGCTGGTCTCTGCTTGCCGTGCATTAACGAGAGCGCAGAGTCACCCAGGAGGGGCTGGTCACTTCTCTGGCGATAGGCGATCAGACACAAAAGGCCCATCAGGGCTCACATGATGGAAAAGCAAACGGGAACAGGAATAGCCAGGAAGTGATCACGGAGCTCAGATGGTTTCCTCTAAACCTGCCTGCAGTCCTGAACGCCCGGAGAAAACAGTGGGCCAACGGGGGACCGAGTGAAACTAATACTAATAACAAGCCCGAAAGATAACTTACAGTTGGGCACAGAACAACTTTCTGAACTGTAGAGTGTGTGGTCCCAAAACCAGAGCCCTGCAGACGCAGTTACTGTAAAAAACAAAAACAAAAAACACTCAATGCTTATTTGGACTCGGACTATCTCTCCAGCAGCACCCAACCTTACCTTATAAAACAACCGCTCCATGAAATCCTGCCTCGGATGGGATTCAGTGACTGTGAATCCTTGGTACGCACTGAACCCCCGTTCAGTGGGAGTTGACTGAACTCCTACCACAGCCTCTGAGCGGCTTTCTCTCAACCTGGAGACATTCCTGCCAGATGGGGTAGGATCATCCCCACTTCCCACTTCAAGACACCAGGCAAAGAGCCATTGGATGAGGAGCCCAAGATCCTTGTGGCTGTTACCTGGTCCCCGCGCCAGCTCCTGCGCCATCCTCACACCTGCTGGGATGCTGGAGCCGTGCCCCTGCCCTGCCCTTCTCCAGGAGCTGATCCCTCCGGGAACACACCACGGCATGTCAGAGGAAGACCCTTCCATCCCTTCGAAGGATCCTTCTGGCCGTACTTCTTGGAAAACCGAGGACACGCTGGTCAACAATTGGACCAAGAGGAGTCACGTCTTTCTGACTCCAGAGCGCATACTCTCGGCACCCTATTGTGCAGACACTGCTTCAAACGTCACCAGAGAAAGGCAGTGAGAGGGATGGGCAGGGACTTGAGGCTGGATTCACGGGAGGGCCACATGGTCCACAGAGGCCCAGGCTTGGAAGAACAGGCACTCAGTTCAATGTTTGGCGGGCTTGAACTTCCTAATAATTTTTGTACAAGGGACCAGCATTTTCAGGTTGCCCCGGGCTCCACACACCACAGTCCTCCCTGTGTAATTCAGAGACTATTCGTTCACGCACAAAGGGGCCTCAGAGGTCATCTCTTCCACTTCTGCCCATTTTCAAGCTGAGGAAACTGAGGCCCAGAAAGGGGAACTGCTGTGCCACAATCACACGGAGCTAGTTAGTGACAGAGCAGTGCTGGGAGCCAGGTTCCCGCCATTCTTCTCCCATGACCACGCTGTCCTCGGTGGTCTTTACAGTTGGAAAAAGGAGATTCCTCCTGCTCCACCACTGCTTTATCTCCAGCCCGAAAAGCATTTGTGGCAGAACTGGGTCGACTCATTTCACTCTTGGGAAAATGGCCCCGGAATCTCATGCAGCCAAATGCACATAAACCTGAACGTGATTCCAGAAAAACCACAATGTCTACACTGGTCAAACAAACCTTTAGCTGCGGTTCCCATCAAACATCCCTCTGCCCTGGCCCCTCATCTCATCCCAGCCGGCCCCTTCCAACACACTTTTCGTAGTCAGGCTGGGTCATTGCAAGGGCAGCCTGGGGGAGGTCAGGCCAGCCTCCAGACCTATCAGAGCTGATCCAGAAAAGAGAGGGCACTTCAGCTGTCAGGCTGTGGGTCTCTCTCCTGGCCCAGAGGGCCAGCCATCTGCTTCTCCTCAGCTGGCACCACAAGAAGCCCATCAAAACCTCCAGGTTCTTCCCTGAGCCTCTGACAGCCAGTCTCAAGGTATTTTGGGCTGAAGAAGAAAGTCAATGTGTATGTAGTGTGTATGTAAATATTGTGCCCGCATATTTCAAAGTTACAGCCATGAGAAAACTGTGCTCTCTTTCTAACTCCGAAAGCATGTATTTACCTTAGCCACACCGGGGTATGTGACCCTGCTCTGTAGAGAGCCACTGCTAAGGAGTGTTTGATGGTGTAGAGACCACCAAGCATCCCCCACAGCCTGAAGAAGAGGCGTGGCTCCTGCAAATCACTCAGGAAACTGGCTTCTGTTATTTGTATTTGATTTGATTTGACTTTCAACAGTTCTATGGGCACATCATTCACATATCATATAATTGAATAGTTCAAATGTTCAATCATATCAAGGGGCATCGTAAAATCACCACCACATCTATCCTAGAGCACCCCCCTACCCCCGTGGTTAAATCACCTTTAAAATGAGTTGTGTAATTACAATCCATTCCAGTGTTCCCTCCCCGCTCCCACCTTCATTCTTTACTAAAGAAGTCCCCTTTCTCTCCCCATGACCCACCCCTACATTCCTTCTAACACCTTGCATCCATTATTCTCATTATATATCCACTCCTCCTGTGCTTCCCAGCTGGGAAACCCAACAGAAGACAATGAAAACCAAATTTTACTAAGGTGGTAAGGATAAGATCATATTACCCTGTTTCCCCGAAAGTAAGACATCCCCCGAAAATAAGAACTACTTACAATTTGCCTCTCGCTGAAATATAAGGCAGTCCCCGAAAATAAGACCTCCCCGAAAATAAGCGCCCCCTAAAGCTACCGTAACTCTGGACTCTAGACTGTAGCAGTGGGCACCGCCGCGCAGCTCACTGTTGGCCACAGCGCAACCGGAGCAGACAAGACGTGCGAGGTCTCTTTTAATAAAACAATTGTCCAACTTCTCTTATCTAGGTGGGTTTACAGAAATTACAATGTGTGAATAAGATTGGGATTGGCTTTGACAGCACAGCGCCAGAGCGACTCATAAGAGCCTGGCGACGACGGCTGCAGTACTGACAAGCCCACAACAAAAAAGTCACTGACATACAAAATTTAAAAGAAGGGGAAAAGGAAAAAAAACCCAAAAAACCCGAACAGATAGGCTGCACAAAAAAAAAGAAAAGAAAACTAAAAGGGGAAGAAAATAAACAAAAAAAGGCCTGTTACTACATCAAGGTCTGTGTGTTGACCTTTAGGAGCGTTTTCTAGACGAGTCTAATGGGGTGCCACATCCTGGCCCCAGCGTCCATCGTTTGTCTTCCCTTGGGACCTCCTTGCTCTGCTTCCCTGCCGCTCCATTGCACGCCCCCAGTGTTTTGCCTCAGTGTGGTGGGGGTCAGCTCAGTCGCCCAATCCACACTGTGTCTCCGGTGGTGATCAATGCAGGGCCGTGTGTCAGCGCAGGATGCTGCATCTCGCCGTGGGGGCAGCCACACAGTCCTCTCTGTACACTGGGCCCTCCGAGCTGGGCCATCGTCCTCTGAGTTTGGTGGGCCCAGTTGTGCTCCGCTCCTTTCCTCCTCCTTCCTTTGTCCCTGCTTCCCTCTGGGTGTGGTGTGGTAGGTCAGCTCCCCTCCCTCACTGGACGATCTACTTCCATCCTCTGTGGTGCTCCCTTCCATGGTGGGGGTCGGGCCATATCTGGCTAGGACCGGCGCCTGGTCCATTCTCTTCGTGTATTCCTCCTCGTTTTACATTGCTCCTCTGATTTGGTGTGTCCTGGTGGGGGCTGTATGCCCGTTCCAGTTCTGAAACCCACAACCTTCCTCTGGTTCTTAAACGCTTCCTCCCCCCAACTACCAGGACCCCAATATTGCCTTGCAGACCTGGTTAGACCAGGTGATGCACAGCGGGACAGATGGGAATCAGAAATGCAGGGAATCTAGGACAGATGAACCTCTCAGGACCAGGGGTGACAGTGGCGATACCAGGAGGGAAAGGGGATGAAGAAAGGGGGAATGGATCACAGGGAGCTATGTATAACCTCCTCTCTGGGGGACGGGCAGCAGAAGGGTGGGTGAAGGGAGACGCCGGACAGTGTAATATAAGATACAATAATAATTTATAAATTATTAAGGGTGCATGGGGGAGAGGGGAGGAGGAAGGGAAGGGGAGGGGGAAAAAAAGGAAAATGAGCTGATTCCGGGAACCCAAGAGGCAAGCGGATTTTGGGAATAATGAGGGCAACAAATGTATAGATGTGTTTTATACAATTGATCTATGTATTGTGATGAATTGTATGAGCCCCAATAAATTGATTAAAAATAAACAAATAAAAAAAATAAAACAATTAATGTGTACCATATTCTTCATGGAAAAATAAGACATCCCCTGAAAATAAGACCTAGTGCATCTTTGGGAGCAAAAATTAATGTAAGACACTGTCTTATTTTGGGGAAACAGGGTACTATAAAGGCAAAAATACAAATGATGCGTCAGAGGGAGAAGGCCCTCCAGAGCTTCTGCAAGTTTCCCGGTCTTGTGGGAGGGTGTACTATGTAGGAAGAACCCAAACAGATTCCGTTATCGGACGGAATGAATACAGTCTGTCCTAACACGGCTGTGTGAGACAGACAGGATCAACATCTATCATCCTTAGATACAGCTCTCAGCAATCACCACCTAACACAGAGGTACCACCGGGCAAGGGCATTTACTTCTGCTGCGCGTTCATCGATGTGCCCTGCTGCACAAGACCTCTTTGAAATGTTGAAAAGCAAGGAGGTTATTTTGAAGACTAAGCTGCCTCTGACCCAAGCCAGGCTATTTTCAGTCGCCTGATACGCATGTGAAAGTTGGACAATGGATACGGGAGACCACAGAAGAATGATGCACTTGAACTACGGTGCTGGTGAAGAGTATCGAAAGTACCGTGGACTGCCAAAAGAACAGAGGGCTTTGTCTTCGGAGAAGTACAGTCAGAACGCTCCTTGCAAGAGTGAGGCTGACAAGACTTTCTCTCCAGTTTGGGGACATATCATCAGGAGAGACCAGTCCCTTTGGAAAGACATCAGGTTCAGTGAAAATGAGAAGGGCCCTGGACAAGATGGATTGACACAGTGGTTGCAACACTGGGCCCAAACATAATACTTGTGAGGCTGGTACGAGACCAGGCAATGTTTCGTTTCATTGTCCATCAGATGGCTGTGAGTCAGAGCTCGAGCCACGGACCCGCCAACAAAACCAGCGTCACTTACAGACGTGGCAAGGGTCCAAAATCCAGACGGTTAGGCAAAAATGGACATGATATGAAGATGACCACATGGGATTGTAAAATGGAAGATGACTACCCCATGACACAACTGCCAAATCACATCGTTAGGTAATTGCCTAATTACATCGCTATACAATTATCAAGCCACTGAGGTAAATGGCCCAGCTACTCTGACTTACCATCTGAACAATCCCAGCCTGTATTGCCCTAGTGGCACAGGTGGCTATGCACTGAGCTGCTACCACAAGGTCAGTGGTTAGAACCCAGCAGCTACTTCATGGCAGAAAGATGAGGCTGTCTACTCTCATAAAGATTGACAGCCTTGGAAGTTCACAGGGGCAGTTCTGCCCTGTCTTATAGGGTCGATATGAGTTGGGATCCACTCAAGGGCCGTGAGGAGTTGGTAGTAGTAGAAGCCCTTTAATATTCTTTACTGGCATATGTATATCAATTAATGTACAGAGGGTCAGGTGATAGATTGTCCACTATTGTAAATGCAAAATGTCTGATTTAATGCAATGTCAATTGCACTATGATTGACAGGTGAGTAGCAGGTGTACCTCAAGTGCCATCTTTAGAATGTGCACAAGTCACTACTCCCTAATCTAACTTACAGTTGACCTCCAAATGCTTTCACTTCTGAAGCCTGGGAAGCACACTGCATACTTTCCATGCGTTTAAGACAATCATTCTATTTCTCAAGGCCTTCTTGTATTTGTTCCACTGTGGAGAGTACCTTGTACTCCTAGGAATGAGGAGAGGCAGGAGTTTTGTCTTGGGCACAGTTCTGCCGGTACCCCGCAGATGTCTGACTTTAGTTATTCCAACCCTGAACCCACACTAGGCAGTATCATTGTCTTCTTTCATCTTTGCCACCTGGTTTAGTAGAAATCTTAAACCTAGCATTAAGCTCCACAGGCCACAAGTTCCACGGTAGAGGAGTATTAACCCACCTAAGCCAAAGTTACTGCATTTTCTCCTGCTCCACGCTAATGAAGAAATTTGACAAATATTTAACCTGGATGAGAAAGGCAAATCAAGTTAATAGGGGGGAAAATGGTGGGCGATTGAATTCTGCATTGCCTTTCTTGGCTTCTCATGTTGTTGGAGAAGCCATAAAACCTTACTGGTGCTGTTCATTTTCATATTTTCACGCTTACATGAAGACCAAAATAAAAGTCAAGGCTGGCGCTAAATGAAACGCCCCTGCCTGGAAAAAGAACATCTTGTCCCTGAGCCACAGCTGGCACCGCTCTGCTAAGCTAGCTCGCCCAACACAGTCAGGGCAGAAGCGAAACAAGAGAAGGGAGAGCGGAGAAAGCCCAACCAGCGAGGGGTTTTAATTTATTAAAACTTTGAAAAGGGTCCCCACAGTGTCACTGGCAATTGGTTTGGTAGTCATCGCAAGTAGGTCTCTCAACTCTTTCCCGATCCGGCCCCTGGTTCTCGGAGATCTAGCTCCATGTTTGGAATGTCACAACGCCCCTTGATAAATCACCAACTGACAGAGACCAGCAGTGAACGCCAGTGTGCGATGGAAATTTACAGTTTGAGTCTAGCTCTGGGAATCCCTTCTCTTTTCTAAGATACAAACAGGGAAGCTTAGCGGTTATTTTGTTTTTGTGGGGTGTGTGTGTGTGTGTGTGTGTGTGTGTGTGTGTGTTTACAGTAAAAGAAGCAAGAGAGGAAAGAAATAGAAATAAAAGAAACCAGAGTAATTTGTCATCTGAAAAGAATGCCACAATAAATACAATGAATTAGAGTAAGGACTGCGAGCAGGCTGGGAAATTATTATATTTCTGCCCAGGGGGCAAAAAAAAGATTATGGAGGCCAGGGGGGTCTGTAAAAATCAAGACATGAAGAGACTCAATAAGTCTCAGAATTCACAGTCTCAGAATTCACTTGGTTCCTACTGTACTCCGCTGATCACAGGTCAAAGGAAAGAAAGAGAGGCTCCAGGTAAAGTCTAGTTAAATCTCTGTCTGGCCCACCTGTGTCCCGGGACATATCAGACCAGCTTGAGAGAACAGATTGTGGGGGAAAAAATTCAGACATTCCTTGAGCTGGTTGTTACAGTGTTGCTGCTAGCTTGCAATTGGCCATGAAAGGAATCCATGCACCATGAAAACGGGCAGACATGGCGAATCAAGCGTCTGTGTTCAGAGAGCCAGCTCAGCAGCACACCCCTGCCGGCAATGGACAGAGGCTGAGAGGTCCAGGGGCTGGACCAGGTTGGGGAAGGTGGAGCTAGAAGAAGAACCTTAGGAGTGTCCCAAGAAGATAGGCGCCCTGGGCTCCGTGTGAAGCCAGACGCCAGAATAATGGCAAAACCACTTGGTGCCGTGAAGTGGCTCTTGTCGAAAGCAAGATTGGAGCCTTTGGAGGAAAGGAACACAATTGGTTTTCTTTTTCCTGACCAGCTTTAGCATCTTTCCTTCCTCATCACGGATCAAGGCTGTCTTATCAGCCAGTTAAGTTTTTGTGGGAAACAGACAGCGAAGGATTTAAGGAATGAAAGAAGAGACGGTAGAAAAGTGACTTGCCGACAGAATCCATTGACTCCTACCGATGGAAGGAGCCTTGTTGGTCGTTAGCTGCAATCAAGTCCGTCCCTGCCCATAGAGACCCTACGCACCACAGAACGAAACACTGCCCGGTCCTGCGCCATCCTCACAATGGTCCCTGTCCCTGAGCCCACTGTTGCAGCCAGTGTCCATCCACCTTGCTGAGGGTCCTCCTCTTTTTTGCTGCCCATCCACTTCACCAAGCATGTTGTCCTTCTCCAGGGACTGGTCTCTCCTAACCACATGCCCAAAGTATGTCAGAAGAAGTCTCATCAGCCTTACCTGTCAGGAGCACTCTGGAACAGGCTCCTAAGACTTGACCGAACTCAACTCTCACTGTACTGTTCCGGAAACAGAGGCAACGAGGTAAAATGGCACCACATTCATATAGCTGGTTGATGAGGTGACCAGAGATAGAAAATCAAGTCTCATCCCTTATCCCGACTGCGTATCCACTATTGTAGTGGTTTCTACTCTGTGCTTCCCCTCAGTCACCTCCAGTACCACGCACGCCCAAGGGGGGAGGAGGAATTAAAAGGCGAACTCAAGCTCACGAGCTTCCCCTTGCCAACGAATACAGGGGTGTATACAATTTCAGAATGAATGAATTTGCTGAATTCTGGCACCAAGGGCCTGCCAACTTAGACAAGAAAGGCACCTTGTGGTTAAAGACAGATGAAGGGCTGGACGTGCATCATCTGGCATAAGTGGAAGTCAGCGTAACTTGTTCTAAACGCAACCCCCCTGCCGACCCACCCCAAAATGAGCTGGTGATAGCAATTCTTGCCCGAAGGTACAGGTGGATGTCATCCCACGACTTGCCTCCTCGAGAGTCACCCATTCTGGCCAGCATGATGGCGCAGCAGGGCAGGGGTGAGTTACGAGGGGTCCCTGACACCAAACCGACATTTCCATTGCTATCAGAATGGTGTCCTCGTGGTTACGTGTTGGGTTGCCAACCACAAGGTCAACAGTTCGAAAACACTAGCCACTCACTCTGAGGGGGAAAGAGGCGGTTTTCTACCCTCAGGAAAGAGTTACAGTCTCAGAAAACCCTCGGGGCAGTTCCACCCTCTCCGACAGCGTTGCTCTGACTCAGAATTGACTCCCCGGCAGGGAGTTTGCTGTTCCATAGCTATGTTCCACCAGCCTGGTTTGACTTGGGGAGGGACGGGTCTTCTGAAACGTCATTAACTGAACCTGCTCCGCCGAGGGAGGGTAGAATGTATAGCTTCATTGTTCGTCTGCCTCCATGACTGCAGTGATCAGTCCAACATGTTTTTTAAAAAATATGTCCTTTGGGGCCTATATGGAATCCAGTTGGCAAAAGAGGCATGTAGTTTTCTTCCATGAGCCATTCTATCTAGGGGCTAGTCTGTGGGGTGCAAAGGGTCATCTCAGACCAATTTACAAGACTCTTAACTTTGTGTATAATAATTGCTTGACTGAGCCAGCTTAAAGAAGCAGTTTATCGTCATCTCTACACGTGTTGTGGCAGTTACATAATCTCTTGTCAAGTTCAGGAAGGGGTAGAGTCTAGCCTGTCAATCAGGTCACAGTTTGATGATCTCATGTGGAGACTTAACGGAGATAAATAGCTCACCAGAGGCCAGACCCACACACTCTGCTTGACTTTCCTGTTAACAAGCCACATGGAGCTACACTGATGGAACCAGAGCCCTGGAGCTGGAGGACACAGGTGGAGACCCCTGCCAGCACTGAGATGCTTCCACTGCCACTGGATCCATAAGACTTTCCACTCACTGGCCTGTGATCTTCCTGCATTTGGTGTCATTGCATGTGTTGTGTGAGTCTGAAGAGGAATTTACAGACTGGTATCGGACTTATGGGCTAATACCGGACTATGAATTTGAACTGGACTGGGCTGGGATGCTTTCTCAATATACAATTACTCTTTGATAAAAAAGCTCTCTCTTGCACATATATGCGTCTCCCTGGATTTGTTTCTCTAGTCAACTCGGACTGACACCCGTGTCCACTGCAGAGATGCCCCCCCACCCCCACCCCACCCCCCACCCCTGTCTCTTCCATAGCTGCAAGTAAAGTGGGCCTGTAGAGAGAGGCAGAAAGGCAAATGGAAAATGCTTACTGTGCAGCTGTCCTCTGGCTGCTCACTCACCCCACCCTGGCAACAGCAGCCCCATCTAGATGGCGCACCAATGAACCAAATGGGCTGCCCTTGAGTTTACTCTAACTTTGTGGTGGCCCCATGTGCCTCGGGGGGCTTTCACGGACTGATCTTTTGGTGGTGGATTGCCGGGCCTTTCTTCTGATATTCCAGTTAGTAGCTGACCATGTCAACTGTTTGTGCCACCCAGGGACCCCTGGCGGAGCATCTTCATAACAAGTCTACTCATTGGAGAGTGAGTAACCATCCCAGTGCGCCTGGGACCAAGGGCCTCTTGGAATGCTGAAATTGTTTGTTGTAAAACCCGGCCAGCCTCTGGGACATTGAGAGGCACTGGTCACCCTCTTGGGTTACCGACCCCTCTCCTCGTCACCTGGTTCTCAAAGTTCATTGCCAATAACCCAGTCCCGTGCTTCACTGACTAAGACAACAGAACTTCAAGAAATCAGGAAAATTCCCAAGGTTTCTATTGGATACTATTTGACAGCAGAGCCTAACTCTGTACTCCAGCCTGACTTTGACAAGACTTTCCTTCCAATGGTCTAAAAGGAGAATGTTTATTGACAAAGACGTCAGATGTTCAACCAATGACCCTGTCCTCCTCCACAAGACAGCAGGCCTGAAAATCAGATTTCATCAATGTCTTTAGGAAGTAACTATGGAGATCTCAGATCATAACGTAGCATCTCCCATTGTCTATCGAAAATACAATCTGTGATTACGAAGAAGAGGTAATGCGTATGGGAAGGCTCCTTGGGAGCTCACTGTGACTGAGCCGAAACTCAGTGCCATCAAGTTGATTCTACTGAGTCGAACTGCTCCTTCTGCTTCTGGAGACTGTAAACCTTTACAAGAGCAGATGGCCTCTTCTTTCTCCCACAGAACGGTAAGTGGGTCTGGATCTCCTGCCTGGATGCTGGCAGTCCAACACTTACCGCACCATGCCACCAGAGCTTCTTCCTCTTGGGGGCAGCCCTGAGTTATTTTTCTAGTTCTCGCCATGAACTCAGTGTCTCCTTTCCTTCTTCACAGTGTTCCAGTTTGCGTGATAAATTGTACAGCTAAATCCTATGGAAGGATGTTCTGTTAATCTGGTAGACTAGAGAAACACATCCACAGAAACTCATCTATGTATCAGAGAGAGTATATATAGGGTAAGTGTACAGTCAGAAAGCATCCCAACCCAGTCGAGTCCAAGCCCATAAGTCTGACTTTAGCCCATAGGTCCTACACCGATGTACAAAGTCCTCCTCCAACTCACAAAACACACGCAATGATGCCTACTGCAGGAGGAAAGCTGAATCAGTGAGCATGTAAGCATCTCAGTGCTGGCAGGGGTCTCCACACGGCTGCTCCAGCACCCAGGGCTGCATCAGGGTGAGTCCATGTGGCTTTTCCTCAGGGATGTCTAGCAGGAAGTGAGCCTTGCCAACTGAAGCAGAGAACTGGCTAAGGAAGCCTGCACCCTGTTCCGACCATCAGAAAGCAAGAGACCCGAAAACTAGAAAGGCGAGGCTCACTGAGCCATTATCTCTCAGCCCTTCAATTAACCCCACATGTGTTTATTAGCCAGGTTGGCACAATAAACCTTAACTATCACAGACATGAATATGCTGAAGAGAAAAGAAAGCTCACCATTTTTAACTACTCTGTTTCCCCGAAAATAAGACAGTGTATTATATTAATTTTTGCTCACAAAGATGTGCTAGGTCTTATTTTCAGAGGATATCTTATTTTTCCATGAAGAAGAATACAGTACATATTTATTGTTGAACAACAAAAAAAGGAAATGTATTACCTGTATACAGTACGGTAATAGTTGTCATCACAAACCAGCATAACCAGACAAACTGTGAATCCTACAGTATCAAGAATTTCTTGTTACTACCATTATTTCCATGTACATCTATGGTACATTTATTCAATGACAGTCATGTCATCATCTTCTGGAACATCATCATAACAATCCAAACCCTTATTTGGGGGGAGGTCTTATTTTCGGGGGGGATGCCTTATATTTCAGGGAGAGGCAAAACTGTAAGTAGTTCTTATTTTCGGGGAAACAGGGTAAGGAGGAGAAGTTGAGAGAAGAGTAAGATGACAAATGAGAGAGAAATCAGGGTAGAAGAGGGAAGGGGATCAGGCAGTGACCAGCTTATACTGACCAGCAAGGTCAACTATAAAATATGCAGAAAATTTTGTGAGCAAATTGTTAAACCATTTTATATTCTTAGTGTGCTGGAAACTCGGGAGAAAGACATGAAGAGATCAGATTTTAAGGGGACATGTGTGCAAACCCTGGTAAAAGTGGGGTTCTTATATCCCTATATTTTGTTGGGACTTCTTGGCTAGTAGAGTAGCCCTCCCTTCCTTAACAGAGAAGGTTTGTCTCCCCTGGCCTGAAGACTCTTGTTATGGATTAAATGGTGTGCAAAATACATGTTGGATTTCTAACTTGTCATGTAATCGCCTTACATCCAATGTTATTGCTGTTAGTTACTATCAGTTGATTCCGGCTCATGGTGACCCCATGTGAACAGAATAGACCTGCTCCATAGGTTCCCAAGGATTGACTTGTCAGACCCATCCCTCACACCAGGTACAAAAACAGACTCGAGATGGATTAAAGACCTAAATGTAAGCCCTAGAACTATAAAGATCATCAGTGAAAAAAATAGGGAAAAACTTAAGGACCCAGTACAAGACATGAACGCACTATCAAGCATGATGGAAAACACTCGCACAAGAGGAGACAGACTAGAGAACTAAGACTTCCTAATAATATGACATTTGTGTGCATCAAAAGACTTCATTTAAAGAGTAAAAAGAGAATCCACTGACTGAGAAAAAATTTCTGGTAATGATATATTGGATAAAGGGCTAATTTCAAAAATCTATAGACAACTGCAACACACCCGCCAGAAAAAGATGAATAATGTAATTTTAAAATGGGCAGAAGACACACTAGACAGTTCAAGGTCAAACTCTTTTCATAAGCATACTAAAATGTCATTTGCCACTGTGTTTGATATGCACTGATAGTGTAAAAGCAGTAGTGGGTCAAGTTGTGATGAGTTATCAAGAAACAGGCACCCCCCTAGTACCAGACAGTACTACCAGTATCCACTGTAGTCCTCACTGCCACCCACTCACCAGAAGGAAAGTTGCAGGGTCACTTAAGAATATTCCTGGTATTATATCTCACCCCCTGAATGCACATCTGTGCCGCATTCTGTGTCATGAAATGGAAAGTAAACACAAAATAATTCTGTGGCACATTGAAATGTGATGGTTGTCTTCAGAGAAAGAACTGTGTTTGCGTGAGTTGTGAACTTAGCCATTTTTAACTAAGATGGTTGTTAACCATGTTAATATCTGTTGACAGATATTCTCTCCAAAATGGATCAAGCAGTGAGGTTGTCACCTCACAGAAGATGATTGACATCATTTGTTAGTAGTGGTAACAAAAACAGCTTTCACGTAAAGATTAGAGTTCCAGAAAACTTGTATTTGCTACTCTCAGCTTGACAACTTTTCCATTTCACCTATTAATAAATGTGCTTTTAAATATCCTAGGGTGAAATATACCAATATTTTTGAGCTCGGAACAGCTCAGTAAATCAATATTTTGCAAGTGACCAATAAATGATGCTTCAAAACTATGCACAGGTGTAAGAGCCATTCATTGTTCAAGATAAACCAATGGATTTTAATGTAGCAGAGTAGTAAAATACTGATTACTGTAGTTTCAGATATGACAAGGTAACCAACACTTAAGAAGGTAGCACTTACCAAGTTGTGGTGTAGCACTCCAGAAGAATAAGTGCAATTGCCTGGAAATATTATCAAAGTATTCCTCTTTTTTCCAAGCAAACAACAGTATACAGCTACACAGTTCACTTCAAACAAAAACAACATATTGCAACCAATTGAATGCAAAGCTGATTTGAAAATACAGCTGTCTCACATTAAACAGACATTAAAGACATTTGAAGACATATGAGGTGGTACCCCTCCCCCGCTGCTCCCCTCCCCCCCAAAAAAGTATGCATAGTGTGCATTTTTTTCATTAGGCGAGCATCAAGCAACTCACTCTGAGTTAGTGCACCCAGTGACATCGCCTGGGAAGGTTCTCTCTGGTCACAGTGAATTTTTCATAAAAGCCATTTTGCTCGAACCTCATTTTTTTGTGATTGCCAATTTAAGAGAACAGTGTGCAGCTATGAGATTTTGTTCCCTGCTGGGGAGAAATGGGCAGAAACTGTTGTGATGGTGGACACAGCTTACAAGGACAGCGCTATGGGAAAAACTCAAGTGTACAAGTGGTTTTCTCGTTTCAAAAAAGGTGAAATGTAGATTGATGACAAACGTTCTGGACATCTGTCAACTTCCTGAACGGATGAAAATGCCGACAAAATTCTCTGAAGAAGCGGGGAAGTTCTCTGGACTATCCTGGTGCTCAGTTCAGCGCATTTGAATAGAAGATTTGAGAATAAGAAGAGTCACTGTGAAATGTGTGCCTTGGCTTTGGACTGACCAGGAAAAAGAGCGTCGTCGAGTGGAAACACGCCATGTGTGAAAGAACAGGTCCAAAGCGACCCGGACTTTTTGTTCCAAGGTCATTACTGGTGAGGAGACATGGTGCTGTTCTCGCGACCCCAAAGCAAACATCGATCAAGCCAGTGGAATGCCATCCTCGCCTCACCAAAAAATAGCTTGTCAACTGAAATCAAAGATGAAGACGATGCTCATCTGGTTTTCGTTTGTTTGCTTTTGATGTGAGGGGGATCGTACATTTGGAGTTCCTTCCACCAGGTCAGACTGTTAATCAGGCCTTCTATTTAGAAGTTCTGGAAAGATTGAGTAAACAACGTGTGATAAAAAAGGCCTGATTTGTGGCAGATGGGGGACTGGTTTTGCCACCAAGACAATGCACCTGCCCATGAAGCCATCTCAGTGCGCCAGTTTTTGGCATAAAAACAGCATGCCTCTCTTGCTCCGTGTACTTTACTTACCTGTCCTTGCTCCCTGTGACTTCTTTTTGTTTCCTCAAATGAAGAGGGACATGAAAGGACAGTGATTTGATGACATACAAGAGGTGAAGAAAAAACCGAGGGAGGTGCTGTCAGCCAACCAAACAGATGAGTTTGAAAAATGTTTCCAAGAATGGAATTGCAGATTTGACGAATAATACAAATGTATTAAGTGTAATGGAGAGTATTTTGAAGGTGATAAGGTTGTTTTGTTTTTAAAAAAATTAAATATAGAACTTTGAAAAAAATTATGTTTTGGGGGGTGTACCCCCTCATATAATAAGGTCACTCTCCTCACTACATTGTTCATTGTTGTTTTGCAACACATTTATTTTCCATAAAAGACTTTTTAGGGCACCATAATGGGTTTGTAATTATGTATAAGTAAAATATTAAGTGGAGTTTTTTATTTCTCCGTTTTATTTTCTAATAAGGAAAACCTGAACAGATAGAACCTAAATAAATAAAAGTTGGTTGAGGGGGCTCAATCATTTTTTTAAGAATACAAAGGTGCCTGAGACTGAAGAATTTGGGTTAGGCTGCTTACTGAGGAAGGTATTCAAAGGTTTAGTAAGATCTTAAAACCAAAGTGTCTTTACTTTTCAAGGTCTCCCTCTCCATCCAAACTAGAGCCCTCTAGAGAGTTCAGAGGACACCCTCTGCTGAGGATATGAGAACTATATCTGTGAAGGAGGCCACCTCATTTTTGACCAACTCTGTTGTCATCAAACGAGTCCACCTGAATTCAATAGGGATCCCCATGTTTGCGTGGGTGTAGACAGATGATGAATGATAGGGAGATAAATAAGTGGATGATAGTAGACAGGTTGACAGATCTAGAAAGTTATATAAACAGTGGTAGAAAGAGGGGGGTGGGGTAGGCAGATGGGTATATATACATGGAAGTTCCATTACTATCTGGTAACTGTGGAGGATGAGGACACTTGGAGCCTTCCCTTCGGTCAGTGTGTCCTCTTCCTTCATCCAAACTGAACTGGGTCCAAGCACCTTTCCAAGGTTTTTCATTGCTCTTGTTTTTCTTGAAGAAATAGGTTTTGTGGCAGCAGCAGCAGCAGCAGCAGCTCTCTTGATGTGTTGAGTTCTAATGCTGATCAGTGAGCTGGCCCCAGTTTACTGATTCTTTGGTCTGATTATTTATTATTTATAGAGTGTGGTAAGTGCAGATGGCATTTTGCAAAGCATGGAACTCGGAGAATGAAACCCCAGCCTCAAGGCGTTGACTGTCTGATTGAGACATAAACAAAACATTGAATAAACAGTGAGGCATCCAGTGGAGTTGATGTGGCTGGGAAGGAGGGGAAAACTGGGACACCAAGAGAAAGGGGTGAGTTTTATGGAGGGATTTCGAGATGGAGAAAAGCACGCAAAACACAAGCTATTTCAAGAGGCACACAAGAAAGATGGCCAAACCCTGGGGTTAAAAAGAAACTAAAAGCAGCCCTGAGAAAGAGAAAAAGTCCCAGGAGGAAGAAAGAACGCAGTGCGATTCCCTGCTTGTGCCTTTTGGTTAGAGCGTTGAGCGGCAGGGATGGATGCCTGCGTGAAAAACGCATTAATGATCGTGGAAGAAGGGGACAAGGTCATGGACTCATGTTTGACTGCTGGAGAGGAAGAGAAAAGGATGACCATCGGAAGTGGGAGGAGACCTGGGACAAGTCTGAATGAGATGAGAGGCCAAGTAATGGAGAACTCAGACGATGAGGTGAACACGGGTCAGAGGCGTCGGCACGTCCGTGAGCTGAGCCACCCACACCTGCTGGCTTCTGATCTTGCCTTTCATGTTTTAAGGTTTACAACGTCCTCTTACTGAATGGTGTGTTGTGGTTAGGTGCCGCCAAGTCCGTTCTGATTCCTATGGACCCTATAGACCACAGGATACAATACTGCCCGGCCCTGCACCATCCTCACAATCTTTCTTGTGTTTGAACTCATTCTTACCATCACTGTGCCAGTTCATCTCACCTGACGGAAGCAGGATGCCCTTCTCCATCCTCCCTTCTAAAGATCATTTTGGCTATCCTACCAAGACAGATTAGTCTGTTCTTTAGGCAGTGCATAATGTATATTCAATATTCTTCACCAGCACCATAATTCAATTCTTTGGTCTTGCTTATTCATTGTTCAGCTTTCACACATATAGGGAGTGATCGAAAATGCCAGGGCTTGGGATCGTGGCCCCTCATTGTCAATGTGACATCTCTGTAACGTTTTAAATAGGTCTTGTGCAACAGATTTGTCTAATATCACAGTGCCGTTTGATTTCTTGACTGCTGGTTCCTTTAATATTGGTTGTTGATCCCAACAAAATACAACCCCTGACAACTTCAATCTTCACATTAATGTTGCTTGTCGGTCTAGCTGTGAAGATTGGGTTCATTGTTGAGATGTAACCCAGGCTGGAGGCTGCAGACTTGGATCTTTATCAGTATGTGCTTCAAGTCCTCTTCACTTTGAGCAGGGAAGGTTGTGTCATTTGCAAACCGCAGGTTGTTAATGCATCTTTCTCCAGCCCGGATGCTTTTTCATCTTCAAATAATCCAGATACTCAGATTATTTTCTCAGCATATGAACTGAAGAAAAATGGTGAAAGGATATGCCCCTGACAAAAATCTATGCTGATATTAAACCATGCAGTATGCCCTTGTTGTGTTTAAACAATTGCCTTCTGGCCTATGTACCGATTCTGCACAAGCACAGTTAGTGTTCTGGAGGGCTCATGCTTTGCAATGTTACCCATATTTTTTTATGATGCACAGAGTACAAAATTCCTCCGCATAGTTTATAAAACACAGGTAAACATCTTTCTGGTATTCTCTGCTTTGAGTCAAGTTCTCTCTGATATCAATGATCATATCTTTCATCCCATATCCTCTGAATTCAGCTTGGATTCCTGGAAGGTCCTTGTACCAAATATAACTGCTTTTGCATTATCTTCAGCAAAACTTTATGATTATGATGTAGAGATCTTCATTCTCTCACTGTCCCACTTAAACTAATTAAGTTCATGAATGGCTGTGTATGTATACACAGGAGTTTAGATAGACTGATATAGATTGAATGGAAGTGATGGGAAATTACCGAAGCAGTAAACATACAAAAGCCAGCGGCAACATTAACATCAGATAAAATAGAGTTCAAGACAAGGAGAATTTCCAGAGATAAAGAAGAACATTTAATAATGTCATTATGCTAAAGGAGTCTATCTGATAGGAAGACATAACAATCCAAAGTAATTCTGAACAGAGTTTCATGCGCAAATGGACAGAATGAAAGAGGAAGAAACAGACTACGTCTATAGTCATAGCTGGGAATTTTAACACTCTTCTCTCAGCAATTGATAGAAGCATTCTAGGTCTGATTCTACCAGTGTAGGTTGTCTGAGTAAATTAGACTCACCAAATGGCAGAGCATTCTCAAGGTCACCCAAATCTCACTTCTCCATATTAAGCTGTGATTGCATCTACTTTGTGTTGACTGCCATCTTTCTAGAGCCTTAGTGGCGCAATCTTTAAGTGCTCCACCGTGCAGAGAACTGCCAGTGGTTTGAACCCACCACCCACTTCCGAAGAGAAAACGGAGGCATTCAGCTTTGGTTAAGCTTACAGCCTTGCCCTGTGGGGCTGCTCTCTATCCTGCAGGTCTGCTTGGAGCTGAAATGGACCCCACAGAAACAGGTTCGGTTTTAGTTTTTGCAGTTTCTGATTTTTACTCTGCTCTATAAAACTTACAAATTTCCTTTGATGCTGAATTGTTTTCCTACCCTATATCACTGAAGCTAGCTTCCTCTGTAGAAACAGAAAATGTGCCCTTAGCATCTCCAACAAGCTAACGCGCTGTGGACGGGAGATCCTGGGCTGTTTCCCCATGCAACTTCCTGGGACGTGTAACCTTTAAGCCTGACTCCATTTCCTCATCTGTCCAACTTACAGGATTTAATGATGTTCAATGGAAATGCTATATCCAGAGTTGTTTAATAAAGTAGGAAGCACTATAGAAATATCATACAGCTATGTATATATGTATATTTTATTATGTAGCATATTACATATATAAATATTATTTTCATGATGTATGTCTTTGGGGTACCTATACTCCTGAAAAAGGGAAATTGATACAGGTATCCTGCCTATTTCTGCTGCCAAGTTCAAGGAAGTCAAGCCTAATAGGAATTGAAATTTTATGTTGGAAGAACCAAGTTGTCACTGAAGGACTTATTTTGAAGTAAACCTGTGAGAAGCTTATAGTCCATATTGTAGGAGAGGTTTTTAACACACTTTACAAGAACCCTGGTGGCTTCGTGGGTTATATGTCACACTGTGAACTACAAGGCCCAAGGTTCGAAACCACTAGTCACTCCTTGAGAGAAAGAGGAGACTGTCTACTCCAGTGATGATGTAGGCGTGGAAATCCACAGGGGCGGTTCTATTCTGTCAGAATGGACTCCATTGTAGTGAGTGAGTGACCATTCATGTAAGACCTCATCCAGGTTTGTGAATGTTTTGAGCAAATCGGAAGGTCAAGGTTTTATGACAATAAGGGGCGATGGAGAGCAGTGACTGACCTTGATCAGAGAAGACTCGGAGCATCTGCCTCAGCATCCTCCTTTAAGGAGATCCTTCTTTTTGTCCTCCAAGGGGAGGAAATGACTAATCCCATGGGCTAACCTCACCCCTTCGCATTCTCTTGAGATCCTCTACCCTCCTAGAGAGCATGTTGGAAGTCTGTCCTTCAGAGCGCCTCATCCGAATAAACACATTCTTCCCCAGAAATATGATAATGGACGATGAGGGCTGTGGTACGGGGAGCTGCTGGCTGTGGGCCCAGGAGTCTGATGTTCTTGACCCCGTGGCTCGACCTTGGGCCTCGTGCAAATCACACATCTCAGTCCTGTTCTGCGACTTCCTCTCTCCTCATCCGGACAATTGGGATCAAAACACCACTCTCAGGGAGGTCAAGTGAAAATTAATTAGCTGAGTTTTCTTTTAAGTCCCTCTCCATTGATATTTCAGCAGTCTCTGCAGTCATTAATGAAAACAACATTTCTAGGCATTATTTCTGTCCCCTGACCGCAAATCTCTGGAAAGGGATAGGACAGAATCCGGGACGTTCAGGAATCACTACAGTTTGGGGGGTCCTGGCCACCTTGCCGAGGTATGCTCTCTATTTAAAATGCCAGGAGAGAGTGTTCTCAACAGTGTGTTGCCTTAAAAACACCCCAAATCAACGGCATAGCTTTTCTTCTTTCTCCCTTTGTGGCGATTTCTCTGTGAACCCTGAAGATCCCTCCCTCCCTGTCACCCTCTGAGGGCCTCAAGAGTTAGCACACCCTCCTGAAAAGGAGGCTGAGCCAAGGGCGGTGGTTAAGAACACTCACCACCTTGCTGGGAAGAAAATCAGTTTTTAAACACAACGGTCCTCAAACTCATTAGAGGACAGCCCTCAAACCCCCACCACCACCACTTGCTTCTTTCCCATTGGGTCACTAACAAGTTACAATGTTTCTCTCTCCTCTCCAGTCCCCCTGGTTTTGTTCTTTGCTTCCTCAGTTCTGAGTTGCTTGCTGCTCTCTGAAGCCTGGGGTGGTCACCGTCACTGCGGCCACCATCGCCAGCACTCCCCAAAAGACAGAAGGGCTAACGTGTCCAAAAAGATGCGTCGATGGCCCCCCACAAAAGGGGATAAATATGATAGGGGTGCGATAATAGCAGCGCGCCCTTGTTAACCAGGAAACTCCCGCAAGAGTTGGGGGCAGGGAGGGAGGGAATCCCGGAGAATAGGAGCTGCCTTGGCAGGACCCCCCTGGGGAAAGAGTGAAGGGGGAGGGGGTGTCCTTCAGCAGCAACCATCAATTATATGGGCTGGTTTTGTTTTATTTCCTGAGGTCTGAACCAGCCTAAGCTGACAGGGGCAGGGGGGTGGGCAGGGGGTGAATAAGGGATTTTACCCAAACCAGTGACTTTGAATAGAGGTCTTGGGCTCAGTTGAGGGGGCAGTGCAGTAGGAGCTTGAAAGGGGAGTCTTTGGAGGGAAAGGGGTGGGGTGGGGTGGGGGCTGGGAGAACATTTTGAGGTGGGAGGGGTGTGGGGAGCAGGCAGAGAATAGCACAATAATGGGAAAAGGAGGCCTGCTTCTGAGCTCTCGTTTCTGACAATGTGTCTCATGTGGTTCGCTTTATGTCAACCCTTCAGGAGTCAATAGAGAGACCGTTTTTATTTTCAACGCTAAGTATACAGCTACCCCACCTCCTCTCACCGCACGCACGCGCACACACCACACCCCCACCTAAAAGTGTAGGCCATTGAGCAAGACTTTAGGGGTGTCTGAAATGTTGTTTGCTTGCTGGAAATGCGCTGGCTTTTCCATAAATCCGCCAGACTGTGCTTAGGGGACTTATGGGACACCCACCTCAAGGCCACTTGCTACCCCTGCTGCCTGGCCCACCCCCCACCCCCACTTCCTCATGCTCAGTTTCTCATCCCTCCCGCCTCTGGTATGCCCCCTTCCTCCACCCAACAAAGTCGAGAGAGGGTGAAGGGGGCAGTTGACTGATGAGCAACTGGAGTCACAGGTAAAGTGGAGCTCGTGAAGGTGTGATGGGGATTTTTCAACCCCGAACAGCCAAAATAAAAGATCAGAGCAAACCAAGACCAGACTATATGTAGCTTAGGAAAAAAAATTTAAAAAGAAAGAAAGAAAAGCTGTTCTTGAATGATAAACTCAGACAACAACAACTCACTGTGGAGTCGTGCGGGCTCACAGTGACACTCCACCCCTCACCCTCGTTGGTTTCTGAGACTGTCTTTGTTTGCAGGAGTAAAAAGCCCAGTCTTTCCCTGTGGAGCTGCCAGGGATTTCAAACTGCCAACCACGCAGCTCACAGTCCAACATATAACCACTACACCACCAGGGCTCCTGACTTTACAGAAAGGCTTTTCTTTTGTTAGGTCCCAATCTGATAAATCCCTTCTGGTTTGTTGTTATCAAGATAGCGCAAGCCTCTGCATTTGCACAGCTGGATAAAGAAAAATTCTATTTTGCCAGTCATTTTGCTATGTATTCTCGTAGGTTCCACATTCTTAACCAGGAGTAAAAGCCTTTTAAAAATCATACCCTCCAGGATTCAGTGGGCCTGGATTGGGGCTCAGGACGTGGGGCGTGTGTGTGTGTGTGTGTGTGTGTGTGTGTGTGTGTGTGTGTGTTTCCAGGTGAGGTTGAGGCACACAGCCGTTTGAAATGCCCAGGAATGGGCCCGGCGTTCACTTTCAGTTGGAGAGAGAGGCATAAATCAAATAATTGCTCACTCACCAGGGTTCCTGAGTCAAACAGTAATTGTCAGTTGCAAGCTGGGCTGCTGGCCACAGGGTGAGTCGTTGGCAACCACTAGCCAGTCCACTGGAGAAAGACGAGGCTTTTAAGAGGAGACTTTTGACCTTCCTAATGAACCGAAGACCCAGGAGCCCACAGGTACAGCTCTACCTGCCCTCCCGTTGGAGTCAAGTCATGGCACTGAGTTTGCACGTGGTTTGGATTCAGCATCCAGAAGCCCTGGTCGTGTCCTCATTGAAGTGCGCGGCTGCTAACCCGAAGCCCAAAGCAAACCCACTGTGGAGATGGATTTCTTTTGTAAGGATTCCCAGCCTTGGAAACCCTCTGGGGCAGTTTTCTGTCCCGTGGGTCAGAATTGACCAGTGGCCATGGGTTTGTTCCCTCCAATACTGAGAAATGGGGCTGCACGAAAGGAAAGGGAAGGAGAAAACCATCATGTTTATTAGCAGTACGTTAAGGTGGTGGGAAGGAAAGTAAATGGAAAAATGGCCCCCAAAATCGAGCACTTAACTTAGTGCCGGGCATTTTTCTTTCTGAACCGATGACTCTATTGGCTCAGTCTGGTTAAGCCACTTGCCCAAGGCCACACCGCTAGGAAGTGACAGAGCCAGGACG
>NW_022103902.1:13783848-13796373 GCF_000313985.2 Echinops telfairi
GGTGGGAGCACAAGAGTAACCTTAGGAAACAGACTGGCCCACGCAGCCCACAGGAGTGCCCTAACTAGCCATTGCGGGGGACAGCGGGGCAGCTCGCAGCGGTTGCCATCTCCCCAAGGACACCAAACCTCTCCCACCCCTAGAACCTTGGTTCTTGCTCCGCATGCAGTTTTTCTCCGCTAAGCAAAGTACCCCTACAGCTGGTGTAGAAGGATGATGGTATTGCTTTTCAAACTCAGGTCCCCCTCTCACATGATAAGAAAGAAAAAAAAGACCTGTTAGATATATTTATAACAGGTTACATATATAAATATGCATAATATTTATATATATAACATATATATATTTCCCATCTCAGAGCTACAGCTGTGCAGCATGTGTGAGAATTGGGGAGAATGTGCAGAAGGTAGGAGAGTCAATGACTCTGTTCTGCCACCTTGGCCACACTTCACAACTTGCTCTGCTCCCGGGGACTGTTCATCATAAACTCCTAGCTCTACTGTGAGGAATCCTGGGGGCATAGTGGTTACATGTTATGCTACTAATGTCAAGGCTAGCGGTTTGAAACCACCAGCCAGTTCGTGGGAGGAAGAGGCGGCTTTCTAATCCCATAAAGAGTTACGGTCTCGGGAACCCACAGGGGCGGTTCTATCCTGTCCCATAGGGCCTCTGTGAATCGGAACAGACTCCATATGGCAGTGCGTTTGGTTTGTTGGTTTGTTGGTTTGTTTGTTTGTTTGTTTTCATCTCAACTGTGAGGGTGAAGGTAGCTCAGTGGCAGAATTCTCACCTTCCCTGTGGGAGACCTGGGTAGGATTGCAGCCAAGGCAGCTCATAGCCAGCCACCAGCTGTGTGCTAGTGAGCCATGCACCTTCCACAACTGCTGTGATACTGAACGGGAGCTTCTAGACCAGCGGTTCTCAAACCTGTGGGTTGAGACCCCTTTGGGGGTGGAACGACCCTTTTGCAAGGGTCGCCTAATACCTCCAGCATATCAGATATTTACATTATGATTCATCCGAGTAGCAAAATTATAGTTTTGAAGTAGCAATGATAATAATTTTATGGTTGGGGTCCCCAGGACATGAGGAACTGTATGAAAGGGTCACGGCATGAGGAAGGTTGAGAACCACTGTTCTAGACGAAGGTGGGCTAGGAAAAGAGGCCTGGAAGCGGAAAGCTGGAAATCAGCCAGTGAAACCCCCCTGGACCTCAACAATCCGGTCATCTCACTGATCGTGAGGACGGGGCAGGATGAGGCAGCCTTTTGTTCCATTGTGCACGCGGTCACTCCGTGCAGGGGGCCAGCTTGTGGACAGCTACCAACGACAACCTTTCTACCTGACCATGTGAACGTTCTCACGGGGTTCCGCTTTGCTAATCTCTTCTCCTCAGCCACTGCTAGCTCCTTAGGGCAGGAGCTCGGCTTCATACCTCCGAATCCCAAGGTGCCCAAGACCAAGTTCGCGGTGCTCAGTCATCATGGCCCTTTGACTGATCTGCAGCAGGCGCCTTTGAAATGGCGTGGTCAGTCCCGAAACCAGTTTTCTTGTTCTCCCTTCTTCACCACCCTGCTCTTGTCCACCATGCTGTGCTTTCTGGATTCTCCTAAATGAGATGGGACTTGGGGCAGCTGCCTTCCTGACCACCTGGCATCACTCGTCCATGGCATCTTCTCCGGCCTGCTGTGTTAGTGTACATCCTGAGTCGTTCCCGAGATCTTTATAGCCCTGTGCTCCTGACACTGTGGTCAGAATGAACATCTCCATGTCTTCACTTCTCCTGAGAACCCAGAGCTTGGAAAGCCATCTCACATGCTCTTATACAGAGAGGATGAGCCACAAGAGCCTAAACACGCCGTCTTTGCATGCTTGCATGCTTCTTGCAGGCATGTTGTGTGAGTCTGGGTAGACTAGAGAAACAAATCCATGGACACACATAGGTATATGAGAAAGAGTGTTATATACGAGAGGAATTGAACATTGAGAAAGCATCCCAACCCAGTCCAGTCCAAGGCCATAAGTCTGATATTAGCCCATATGTCCGATATCAATCTATAAAGTCCTCCTCAGACTCACAAAACACATGCAATGAAGCCAAATGCAGGACGATCACAAGCCAGTGGGTAGAAAGTCTTTGGGTCCAGTGGCGTTGTAAGCATCTCAGTGCCGGCAGGGGTCTCTCTGTGGCTTCTCCGGCTTCTGAGGTCTGGTTGCACCCACGTGGCTTGTCTTCTGCAATGTCTCCCAGGGAGTAGCAGAGAGAGAGAGAAGTGTCTTCTGCCTCCAAGGAGGAAGTCCCAGATTTCCCAGAATTTTCAGGAGAAGGCCACGCCCACACAGAAGTCTCATTGGCTATCTCCAGATTGACAGCCTAGACCCCACCCCTACACTCTTCATCCTTAAATTGACACCAGATTAGGTGATTACCACACTTGTGAAGACAGCCCTTGCATATCATGCTTGCTAAAGCGGAGAGGCAGTAAAAAAGAAGACCCTTAATGAGAGGCTGCCATGGTGGCTCAGGCGTAGGAAAAATTGTGAGAGGGACTATCTCCTTCAGGATTTGACCAGCTCAACTGTTGTTTGTTTGTTTTCATTATTACATCTTAAAATATATATCTCATTGTGTTTTAGGGGAACGTTTGCAAAGAAAATTTGGTTCCCATTCAACCCTGCGATGGGTCAGTGCCCTCCCTGGGCCCGCCTGCTGGCCTCAGTGCCTCCCCCTCCTCTGTGCCTTTGGGTCAATGTTGATCTGTGGGCTGATAGATCCGATCGTGCTCCCGTCCTCCCAGGTATCATTGTTTATTTTATAGACTGAGCTGTTATTTGGCTGAAAGGTGACCACCGGAAGTGCTTTAGTTCCAGGTTACAAAATCAAACCAAGCACTTCTGAGTCTTTGGTCGCTGCAGATTTTACATGCTGTCAACTTCTCTTTCTTTCTTGTCTTCTCTTTCCTCAATAAACAACAACCCGTCTCGCTCCTCAATTTAACAAACAAACAAAACCTCTTGACTTCCCTCTCCCTGCTAGTTTGCATCCTATTGCCTCCTTTTTTCTTGTGTAAATGGGAAGCCCGTACATTATCTCACTTTGTTATGACTTGCTTGGTCCTTGATCTCTTGGCACCGGGTTCCTACCCATGTCACCTGATAGGATTCACACTTGGAAAGGGAACAAGGAGCGGCCTTTAAGAGCCTCCCTCCCCTCAGAGAGAGGCTCTGTGGCTTTCCTGTGGCATTTAGTGCTCTGGGCTGCTGCCTCCTCTCTTGACAGTCTGCCTTTCCTTTGTTTCTTGGAGGCTTTGTGGATTGGTGTCGGACATATGGGTCAATGTTGGACTTGTGGGCTTGGGCAGCACTGGGTTGGGATGTTTTCTTGATGTGCACTTACCCTTTATATAAAACTCTCTCTTATACACGAGTTTCTGTGGATTTGTTTCTCTATGTACCCAGACTAACACACCTACCTTTCAGAAAATACTTCTTGGCCATTAAAATTTAAATTCATCTCTTCTTCCTAAAAATTCTCAAAACACTGCTATCTGGCTGTTTATGAATGTATGTAAATTATCTTCCATTTTCAATCATTTACACTTTAAATTGTTGATTTCTTTTTCCTAGCTTATTGTGTTAGCCTGGGTACATTAGAGAAATAAATCCACAGAAATTCACATATAAGAGAGAGTTTTATATAAAGGGTAATTGCACATTAAGAAAGCATCCCAACCCAATGCTGCCCAAGCCCACAAGTCCAACATTAACTAAACCATATGTCCGACACCAATCCACAAAGTCCTCCTCCTTCCCACAAAACATCCACTATGATGCCGACTATAGGAGGAAAGCCGAATCAGTGAGCGTGTAAGCATCTCAGCGCTGGCAGGGGTCTCCACACGCCTGTTCCAGTACCCAGGGCTGCATCGGGGTAGGTCCATGTGGTTTCTCTTCAGGGATGTCTTACAGGAAGTGAGCCTTGCCAGCTAATGCAGGGAACTGACTAATGCAACTGCACCCTGGTCCGATCATCAGAAAGCAAGAGACCGGAGAACTAGAAAGGCGAGGTTCACGGAGCCATTTATCCCTCCACCCTTCAATTAACCCCACATGTGTTTATCAGCCAGGTTGGCACAATAAACATTAACTATCTCACTTATCATCCTCACTAGATGGTCAGCTCCTCTTGTATGGGGATGCCCCTCCTCGGGGTGTCTAGCTCAGCCTTAGTAAACACTAGCTGTTCTTGTGCGAGTTTCCACAGATTCCTGAAAACAAATTGCCCCTATGGATTCAGTCCTAGGCCTGGGTGTTGATGAACGCAAACACCTTGTGCAGGATTAACTATGTGTAGCTGTGAGTGGTGTACATCTTTGTACATCTTTCCAAACAAAATGTTCTTTATTGGCTACCAGTGGAACTATGTATCGTACGTCATCCTATTGTATCTTGTCTTAACAGGCTCCTTCTTGGGAGAAAGATGGGGCTTTCTACTCCTGAAAGAGCTACCGTCTCAGAAACTCACACGGGAAGTTCTACCCTGGCCTCCAGGTTCGCTGTGCGTCAGAATGGACGCGATGCCGTTTGCGGGTTTTGGCTTGGTTTTAGCGGGACATGGACAAAGGCGAAACCAGGTCGACAGTTATTCTCTTCTGGGGTCATCGCTTGTCATACAATGACAAATTAGTTTAGTTGATATGTCAGGTCAAAGTCGCTTAACTGTTGAAAACCTTTACCACCGCCACTCCCATGCCACCCCACCCCACCCTCAAAAAATGAAAGAAATGTTTGAATAGCACCTGATGGAAGAATGTAGAAAGAAATTACACTGGGCAAAAGTTTTCGTTTATCTAGATCAACAGTTAATACTCTTTCAAGGCACCTCCTATACTCATTTAGCAAAAAGGAAAGCTAAAAGAATCGTAGCTATAAAATATATCTCCTTTTGCTGAGCTGAGATGCCAACCTCTTTATTCATGACACTTTGGCTCCTTTAGTTCTGGTCAGGGTCAATCCTTCCTTTAAAATGCTCTCTCCATTTCTTGCCTTGCTACTTGGTGGGTTTGTCGAACAGCGGCCTGGTCTAGGAGCCCGTTCCAAGTGCAGAATCTCAGTATCGAGATTGCACTGGAGTCAAGCAGAATTTGGTGACAAGACACCACTGGGAATGGATCTCAGATGACATTCCTGGGACGCTTGAAGACTCCACCGCCATTGTACTGGTTTATGAGGATGGTAATGGGTTGACAATATAAAACAGTTGCATTTCCCAAACCAGAGTCCTGTTCTGTGCATTGTTTCTCCACTAATGCCCAAGATTTCAAAAGCCCTGAAATAAATGCCTGTGACCTTACTTTGTAACTCCAGAAATCCTTCCAAGATTCCCCTCCTATGCTCTGGGCCATCACACTGCCTTTCCCTGTCTTTCCCTCTCTCCCTATACGGACTCATAGATGTCTAAGTTAGACAGGGCGGGAATGTCTCCTTGCTACTGTCTGTGGGTGGTTCTTCCTAAACACCCTGCACAGAGCCAGGCACTAGGGGTAGCAGGGCCTAGAACAAACAACCTAGAACCCTGGCATGAACTGACTCGGAGAGTGTTTCTCCTCTCGGCGGCGTCTTCATTTCGTCTTGACTCTGTTATCTTTTCCAAATCCATTTGGGGAAATCGAATCCCTTGAAGCATTCTGCTGGTGTTAGTTGCTATCAAGTCAGCCCTGAACTCTCAGTGAACAGAATGAATGTTTGGTCCGTACCATCCCCATAGTCAGGTGGGCTGCTGTGATCCACAGACCACCCCCCACCCCCACCCCCACTGCTGGCAACAGCCGGTATGGGCCCAACGCTCCAGCACCATCCATTTTCAGGGCTAGTTGACTCGGCAGGTGAGTTGTTACACACTCCTTAGTGGATTCCGACTTCCATGGCCACTGTCCTGCTGATCTATAGGATTTTCACTGGCTGACATCCTGAAGTAGGTCAACAGTCCTTTCTCCCTAGGCTGTCATAGTCTGGAAGCTCTATTGAAACCTGCTCACCATCACAGAAGTATGCCAACAAGCCTCCACAAGCAGACGATTGGTGGCCGCGCAGGTGGCACATTGTCCAGAAATCAAATTCCACTCTCCTACAGGGAGGTGAGAGTTCGGTCGCAGAAGCAAACACGCCTCTTAAGCATTATTGTCTTGTTTTGTGTTTTAAGCATTACTGTTCTTGTGAGGTACCATAAGCCACGTCCAACCAAAGCAACCTTTTGCCCAACCGAATGAAACATCTCCCAGTCCTGCGCCATCCTCGTGTTTATTCTTATGCTTGATCCCAATGCGGCATTATAGGATGTGTTACTTTTCTAAGAGGCTTTTCCTCGGAGTATCTTTCCAGTGTTTCTCCAAGCGGTGATATCCTACTGGAACGATCTAGGGAGGCTGAAAAGCACATGGCTACCCTTTATCCCAAATTATGGGCCACAGTACAAAAGCTTTTCAAAGCAAAGGGGTGCTGCATAATTTTGTTGTTGTTTCTGAAGAGAAGGTAGTAAGCCAAATAAGTTTGAGAGCTTAAGAGGGTAGATCTTTTAACCATCTTATGTTTTAAATAAGTTTGGGAACTTGTGTTTTGGATGGTAAACAAAACCTGTTATTCAGAGAAAACAGTAAAGACCAAAAACCAGGAGCAGGCACAATAGGTGTGAGGTTGGGGTCTCCTGAACCCTAAAAACCACCTGTGACATTACATGCTCATTCATTTATTCAGTCAATCATTCATTCATGTTCAACTCATATTATTGAGCTCCTACTTGCACCAAGTGCTATTCTAGAGAGTGGACATCCATTAATGAACAAACAAAATCTTTTGTGCTCATGAAAACTTACTCTAAGGGAGAAGCAAACAATAAGGATTTCAGATCTTGAGTATCGCAACAAGTCGCATAAAGTGACGCGAAAGAGCCATTGGGATGAGTTGGGACGACGTTGGCTTGGAAGTCAGGAAAGGCCTTTGCGTTGGTGGCATTTGAGTTGAGATATAAATGATGAGAGCAAGCCGGTATTAAATGGTCCGCAGGAAGATGTCCCGGGCATTGGGAACAGCACTTGCCAAGGTCACGAGGAAGGGGCTGTTATACGTGTTTGGTCAGGGGAGGAAGAGAAAGAATGAAGATGAGAAAAACCAAACGGCTGTTCTCAGGACTCAGCTCTGGAGTTGGTGGTGTGAGCTAGGCATGGAGGCAGGAAGCGTGAAAAAGAGGAGGAGAAAACAGGGGAAAGAAGTCAGAGAGGCATGGGAGTGGTATGGGATCACCCGCAGCAGCCCGCTGCCCAAGCCCCTGGCCAGCAGGCGGGCCATGGGCTCCCTTACTCAGTGTCTGAGGCCAAGCAGTGCTGAGTTTCTTCCTTGGAAGGAAGGAAACCATTGATGTCAAACACTCTTCCTTCCTAACAAGAAACTTTCTGAAAAGAGCAAGCTAGGAAGCAGTTTATAGCAGAGATATAAATTGGAATTTCAAAGCCCTCTAATTTTCAGGGGTTCCCAGGACATTTCTGAGGGCCCCCTCCCCTGCTCTGAGAGTTCTCACAGTCCTGGGGGACATTCACACAAACACACCGGTGTATGAATACATGAGCATTCTGTGTACACGGTATGTGTTGGGATCGTGGGGGGCGCCTGGATCGAGGGAAAGAAAGAAGGGAAGGCCGTTAAAAAGCCGTGCTGAGAAAGGTATTTCTTGTGGACAAAAAAGAATCAGGCCCCTCGCTCCCTACTGAGCCCATTTCTCCTGCCTTTACCCGAGCTGTCAGGCATGAATCCCTATAGCATTCCGTAACTAATTGACAGTAATGGGGGCCATTGGGAGTCTAAGAATACATGGCATTACCCGGCATGCACTAGAAGGGGGTGGGGAGCTGCCTGGGGGCAGCTGTGGGGAAAATAATGGCTGTCTTTTAAAACTTTTTTTTCTTAATTGGAACTAGGAGATAGAATGTAGGGAGGAACAAATTTAGGCAGACTTCTATGTCAGCCTAAAAATAAAAAAAATCATTATTCTCTTATCTTATCCTAAGCTAATATCCCAAGATACGATGTCTGCCATAGAGAAGAAACAGATGGAATTTCAATTAACCCCAGAGCCCCCTGTGAAATCTATATTGTACCCTCTGGATTTACAACATATTGTAATATATAACTGCAGACGCCAAAGATTCCACCACAAATCAACCTTCTTTATCCCTGGGGCTCAGCAAACAAGTACAAAGCCCACTTCAGAATCAAAAGTGGCCAACTTCTTACAACTTCACTCTCAGAATGGAAATAAAACTTTCCGTTTCATGAGATTTTATTTCTTGGCTAGTCTCGTGCTCATGAGACAGAACTTTCCCCCAGCTTTCTATTAACAAAGATGCATGTATTCACACAGTGGAACTGTTTATTCCCAATAAAAAATTGGAAAAGACATACTACGACGACACCTGGAAGAATGGTCACCACAGACTCACAGTCAATTATCTTTCCAGTGATTTTTTTAGGTTTTTGAAAATGCATACCTGCATACAAGGTAGTCTTTAATAATAAAGACATCCAACATAAAAATAAATACAATTCACCATCACGATGAAGACCGTGTAACATTGAAAACCTTTTTAAAATTTCCAGTTGCTTTTCAAATCCAGAATTATTTATAAGACAGCTACAGACACATGGCTTTTCTCTCTCTAGATGACTCTGCCTTACTGCATTTGTTTTTCTCTTCCAAGAGGATATTTACCTAAACATTCACCTTCTCACACACACCAAAACCTTCAACATACATTTTTGGCTAGTGGCTATCAAGGGCTCATCTTCGGCACAATTGTCACACAAGGCTAGTTGTTCCCCTCGCATCCTCCATCAACTTCTGCACAGTTGAGTTTCTCCCACGTACGGGGAGGGACTCCTTCCTTTACAGGCTGGGGCTCTGTGAGTATTGTTGGATGGTAGATTTGCCTCTGGCCTCTGGGAAATGTCTTTAGGAAATCAAATGGAGATGAACATCACTTGCTCCTAACCTTCGAGAGAAAGCAAGTTCGTAAGACTCTATGAAAGGTTACAAAATCATTGTCTCTAGTCCCTTTCAGTGGCCACCCCAGGGACAGAGTCAAACTGTCCTCACAGGCTTTCCTTGCCAGTAATCTTTACAACACTACACTGCCACATCTTTACTCTGGGAAGGAGGGTGGCTGGTGGGCTAAAACCACATCCTTCTGGTCAGCAGCCCAGCACTTCCCTCCGGTGCCACCAGGGAGCCTTTGATGCAGAGATGAGGGGTTGAGACACCTGTGAAGTTCTCCCTCATGCCAAGGCAGCTATGAGCTTCGACGGCCAGAGGGCTGTCGGTCCTTAGAGCTAAAATCTTTTTTTTTTTTTAATCATTTTATTAGGGGCTCATACAACTCTTATCACAATCCATCCATCCATACATCAATTATGCAAAGCATATTTGTACATTCATTGCCCTCTTCATTCTCAAAACATTACCTCTCCACTTAAGCCCCTGGCATCAGCTCCTCATTTTTCCCCTCCCTCCCTGCTTCCCCTCCCTCATGAACACTTGATAATCTATAAATTATTATTTTGTCACATCTTACACTGTCTGATGTCTCCCCTCACCCACTTTTCTGTTGTCCATCCCCCAGGGAGGAGGTTATATGTAGATCCTTGTAATCGGTTCCCCCTTTCCACCCCACCCTCCCAGTATCGCCACTCTCACCACTGGTCCTGAAGGGATCATCTGCCCTGGATGCCCTATGTTTCCAGTTCCTATCTGCATCAGTGTACATCCTCTGTTCTAGCCTCATTCATTAAGTAGAATTGGGATCATGATAGTGGGGGGCGGGGGGAAAGCATTTAGGAACTAGAGGAAAGTTGTATGTTTCACTGTTGCTACATTGTACCCTGACTGGCTCATCTCTTCCCCACAACCCTTCCGTAAGGGATGTCCAATTGCCTACAGATTGGCTTTGGGTCTCCACTCCGCACGCCCCCTCATTCACAATGATATGATTTTTTGTTCTGATGATGCCTGATACTTGATCACTTTGACACCTTGTGATCACACAAGCTGGTGTGCTTCTCCCATGTGGGCTTTGTTGCTTCTGAGCTAGATGGCCACTTGTTTACCTTCAGGCCTTTAAGACCCCAGACACTATATCTTTTGATAGCTGGGCACCATCAGCTTTCTTCACCACATTTGCTTGCACCCGCTTTGCCTTCAGCTATTGTATCAGGAAGGTGAGCATCATGGAATGCCAGTTTAATAGAACCAAGTATTCTTGCATTGAGCGAGTACTTGAGTGGAGGCTCAATGTCCACCTTAGAGCTACAATCTATGAGACTTTCCTATCTTGCGGGCTGGAAGGAAGGAGGCAAACCATCACACAGACCGCTACAATATCAGCTCTCCTAGAGGGGTGGGCATCCCCACTTTGCAGCCTCCTGGAAAGAAGTGCTTAGCAGAGTCCAACGGGGCGTCACTGTGAGGTTCCTCTCCAAATGGTTAGAACGGCCAGGCCCAAGTCTTCCAGAAAGAGCACCCTCAGCAAAACTCCATTTCCTTAAATGGACCGGAACCTCCTTACACCTGCAGAGGGTGGGTGGCTTTCGGAGGTGAGGCACCCCTCCCCAACTAGGCAGAAGACCCTGGTGTGGTGCAAGGCCCGGAGAGCTACCAGGGACCAGCTCCCAAGGCAGTGGTCCACTCAGTCTTCTCACAGGATGTGAGCAATGGCCTCGAGAGATGGAAGAGAGGGCCCTACAAGTGAAACAAAAACCCAAACGCACCCCCAGGGCTGGGGAGTCGATCCCCACCAAGTGGCCAGTGAGTTCCCACCACCGCCTGCTGGGTGAGCAGCCTGGTGCTTAACCCGCAGTGCCACCATGTCTCCTGGCTAATGGAACAAGCCCCTCTTATTTCTCTTCGCAGCTGTTTCATTCCCGCAATCCCTCTTTAGACAGAAAAACTAGGTTGTGCACTCAACATGGTCTGGATCTCTTAAGGTCGGGCAATGAAAGGTCCTTTGGATGTCATAGTTAAGATTTATTTCCTCATCTGAACAAAGACCTGGGTTTGTGTCAAGCTTTCTAACTCAGACAGACATTCATTCCTCCTGTCTCAGTCTCATCCTAGATACCATTTATTTTGGAAAGAGCAAACATGGGGTTACTTAAAAAATAATATACGGACCAAATGTTAGGAGGAACTGGATTTTTGGTTTGCGCTTTTCCTTTTGTGTGCCTTTCTTATATTTAAGCCATGAAAGTTGATACTTCCACAGCACTTACTGTGTGCCAGTCATTGTTGTGAATGCTTTCTTTGCATTAGCGATCTAATCACCGCAACATTTCTCTGCGATATTCTTGGCCTCTTTTTCCAAAGACAAAATATTAATCGCACAAACTGTTCTGAGCACCAATAGGTTTTCGGTCTTCATAAGTTATGGCAGGCATCAAGTTTTCCAAAGGCCTATTGCACGGTTGCCAGTAATTAATTTTTCAAAATATAATCAATATTATTCATCGCTTTCTCTCGCTTCCTTCCTCTCAACATCTCCTCCTAGTCGACCTTGACCCAGCACTGTTTTTGACTTGTTGTTTGAGACTTCCATGGCAACTTCACTTTCCGACCAACCTACGGCTCTTCTTTATATCCGATTTATTTGTAGGCCAACAACCACACATTAAGGCACGATAAAAGGACTCGGAGAGAATAATTGAAGGAAGTGCTCTGAGAGAGAGAGAGAGAAAGAGAGAGGTGTAGTGGTTACAACGCTTTGGGCTGCAGTCCCCAGGGTTGGCAGTTTGAAACCATCAGCAGCTCCTCTGGAGAAAGACTGGGCTCTCTACTCCCATAAACAGCTATGGTCTTGGACACCCACAGTGGGTTGCTATAAATCCGCATTGACTTGATGGTAGCAAGTATGGGTCAGAACTGATTCATTAGCAGTGAGTTTTGAACGTTGATGAAATTCTTTGTTATTATTTTACCTCATTGGTTTTTTGTTTTGTGTTTCCGGACTGGTTGTACTATTGTTTAAAAATCATTTTATTGGGGGCTCATACAACTCTTATCACAATCTATCCATCCATCCATTGTGTCAAGCACATTTTTACATTTGTTGCCCTCATCATTCCCAAAACATTTTCTTTCTACTTGAGCCCTTGGTATCAGCTCCTCATTTTCCCCCTCACCCTCTCTCCCTTACGAACCCTGATAATTTATAAATTATTATTATTTTTTCATGTCTTACACTGTCCAATGTCTCCCTTCACCCACTTTTCTGCCCCCGAGAGAGGGGGTTATATGTAGATCCTTGTGGTAGGTTCCCCCTTTCTCCTCCACCTTCCCCTTACCCTCTTGGTATTGCTACTCTCATTATTGGTCCTGAGGGGTTTATCTGTCCTGTATTCCCTGTGTTTCCAGTTCCTATCTGTACCAGTGTACATCCTCTGGTCTAGCCAGATTTATAAGGTAGAATTGGGATCATGATAGTGGTG
>NW_022103902.1:13796570-13806755 GCF_000313985.2 Echinops telfairi
CCTGATCCTATTGACACCTCGTGATCACACAGGCTGGTGTGCTTCTTCCATGTGGGCTTTGTTGCTTCTGAGCTAGAGGGCCGCTTGTTTACCTTCAAGCCTTTAAGACCCCAGATGCTATATCTTTTGATATCCAGGCACCATCAGCTTTCTTCACCACATTTGCTTATGTACCCACTTTGTCTTCAGCGATCAAGTTGGGAAGGGGAGCATCACGGAATGGGACAGGTTGTAATATTATAACATATCTTTGTCCCTGAAACTCGAACTATGATCCCTTTTCATCATTGTGTTGACCCAAGGAAAAGAGGTCTATTTGACCAACCAAAGTTTCTATTAGATCTTTCTAAGGAGTTTGTTTATGCATCAGTTTTATTCCAAAAGTTTTCACTGGCAAACCTTTCTTTGAACACGCCTGGCACTTGCATACATATAGTCAATAACTCATCAAGGACTTGTTTGCTATCTGACTTGCTCTTGCCCATTCATTGAATATATGTATATGTTAGCTTCACTGCTAGGTTCTGAGAAAAGGAAGAGGAAAAAAAAGACTATTTCTCCCCTCTTTAATTCTAAAAATTTCTACTTAAAAGGTTAGACAAGTTGATTGAGCTGAGGGAGGCTATACACAAATGTCATACAACAATTTCCTTAAGATACTTGTGATTGCTGAGTGTTAAGCCCCTAACTGATTAGGAAATTGGGCCAAGTTGAGAGAAGATCTCAACAGGAATAGGGAGAAAGTTGGGTTAGGCTGGATGATACTCCAACATCCAGGAAGAAGATCTTACATGGCAGCAAAGATCCTCACAAGAGAAGAGCTTGGGCCCCTTTGTGGTCATGAGACCATAGACTGCCTACAATTTTGGAAGATGGTTAAGTTACAGTTCAGAAGCAAGCTGCATTTTGCTCAAAACAAAAGAAGTGACGTTCTCTGAAGCACTGTGGAGAAAATGGGCCAGGGGAAACATCTGCACTGGGCGTAGAAAGCTAACTGCCCTGGAGACCAAGCTCCTGGGACCACGGAGGTGAAGATATTCAAAGGAAAGCATGCCTACGACTGAGTTACTCACCAGGAATGTTTGGCTGGCCTGTTACGACCGAGCAGATTCCAAAACCTCATTTTTGTGGTTTTAACAACTTATCGTCCATCCCCTACAGATTCCCCTCCTTCCCCCTACATAGGAATGTTGACCTTTCATCCCTTTGTCCATGAAAGCTGGAAAGGAACTGTTTAAGGAAAAGCAAATTCTGCCTATGAGAGCACACCAGAGTCTTGGGTCAGATTACCCAATAAGCAAGGTAAGCACATGCTTACTTGTGCTTACTTCCTAATCCGTCATGAACGATTTCATAGTTTCACAACAGATTAGTAAATCAGCACCAATAAGCCCATGCTGACGTTGTTGACTTGGTCCTCCACCCCTCGCAGCGTGCACACCCCGCGTGGCCTGTCCTGAGCTCATTGCGGGCTCCCCTGCAGAGATGGCCGCTCAGCCCTGTCGCGCTCTTTTTGTACAGAGCAGCAGGCCGTGTCCCAGTCGTCAGAAATAATGTCTGCCTTCCCATTAAAGAAATGATAAAATTATGGGTATGTCTAGGATTTTTCAAATAAACAGCTCAAAAACCCAATCATGGCAGAAGGGGAGCAACAGAAGCCAGCCTCTCCGGGTTTTCTATGCCTCTGGTTTACCATGTGGCCCATCGGCTGGCTCACTCCAAGGCCTGATGACTGTTTGCTCAGAGATGTTCATGGTCCTCCTCCAATTTTAACGTGGTAGAGGTTAACGTCATAATTTCGATGGCTGGTCTCCAACCAGGGGATGAAGCGCTCCATGAGGCCACCATGTGGAGGAGAACATGCTAGCTAGCATGTTCGGTTCCAGAAACTATCTGGAGATGCCATTGCCAGCTATGTGTTGCTGCGAGCTCTTCCAGCCTCTGGGGCCAATTTCCAACGAGCTAGCTGCTAGACCTTTCAACAAACCAAATAAAAGCCAACCAGCTCCCATAGTGTGGATTCCAACTCATAGAGGGCCCGTGTATATCCGAATAGGGTTTTCAATGCCTATGACCTTTATGAAGTAGACGATAGCCAGAGATATCTTTTAAAAACTGTGAAAAAAAACAAGTAAGACTTTTTAGTGTGAATTAGGTGAAGACTTACAGAAGAGATCGTCAGTTTTACATTAAACAGTTCATGCATATTTTGTTTCAACTCACCCATGACAGTCCCCTCCCCTGGATGTACCATCACTGATTCCACTTCCTCCTTATGTTTCCTATTCCCACCTCATCTTTCCTTACCCTCTGTGATTTGTCCATGGATAAATGCTGCCAGATTGATCTGAAATAAATACTGGATTATTTTAACATGGGATGTGTTTAGTTCAACACCCGAGAAGTAACTAGGGTCCCTTGTCTTAGGAGTTCTATCATTCTGTACCCGACCAGTAAGCCTGGACTCTTTTAGGATTTGGGGTTTTATTGGATATTCCCCCCTCCACTCTATTCAGGACCATCCCATGTGATCCTTTTCAGAGAAGCTTATTGGCAGCAGGGCACTATCTAGTTCCTTTATCTCAAGGCGGTGGGGGGACCAATATCTGCATTGTCCATTGGACTCAATGTTTCCAGGTGTCTCTCAGTTTTCACCATTCTTTCCCCAAGACTGAGAACGACCTTAACTGACTGCTCATGAGCTTTTAAGAGCCCAGTTGCTACTCACTAAAGTATTGTATATATAACATTATCTTTGTGATCTATGTTATGATGCCTTGGTGTGCCCAAGACTCTGATCCTCATCCTCAAGGCCCATCAGCTCATGCCCTGAAGGTGTTTGGTTGTATCTAAAAGGTTTTCATAACTTGTTCCCTGAATACTCCACCACATTCATGGTAATATTTGCAGCAAAGATAAATACAAATAAACTATGTCAAATCTATCTATCTGTCTATATATAGGGAGAGAGGGAGGTATATGCCCTCATACCTGTTCAGCCTGCATGTCTATCTAAGCATCTACTATGATTACAGAATTGTGTTTATAGCGGGATTTGACTCTATGGCCGTTACCTATTGCAAACCTCCCAATGGCTTGCCCTGCTGCCATCATTTTGGGCCCACCTCCCTCTTATTGTTTGTTGCCTTTCCTTTCACCCATGTTACTACTTACCTACTACCTTTTAGCTAGTGACTTTCCCTACCCACCTTACTCTCCCACTCCTGGTAACCATCAAAGGATGTTTCTTTTTGTGAGAGAACAATTTCTTGGATTTTTAGAATAATGGTCTCCTAAAGTATCTGTCCTTTTGTGATTGACTAATTTCACAGAGCATAATACCCCCCAGGTTCATCAGTGTTATATGGGGTTTAGCAGATTCATCAGTATTCTGTTGCCTTGCATAGTATTGCACTGGGAGTATGCATCAAAGTGTATTTATCAATCCTTGCACTGATAGGCATTCATGGTGTTTCCATTTTTTTTCTATTGTCAAAAGTACGACCATGACCATAGTTACGGTCTGTATTCATCATAGATATGGTCTGTATTCATGAATGCATGTCTATAGTCATCGCGTGGCTCTTATTTCTCTAGTATATATTCCAAGTAGAGGAATTGCTGGATTATGTGGCATTTCTATTCCAAATCCTTTGAGGAATCGTCATACCACTTTGTCACAGTGATTGTGCTGTTTTGCGATGGTGGAGGGCTCCAATTTCTCTGTACTTCAGCAGCGTTGGCTGTTAGTAGTTGTTTTTAAACTTTTCTGTTAAAGCTGGTGTGAGGTACTATCTCATTTTAATTTACATCTCTCAAATGCCTAATGATCGCAAGCATTTCTTCAATGTTGGCTACCTGAATGTCTTTCTTTAGTGAGATGTCTGTTCATGTCCTCTGCCCATCTTTTGAGTGGGTTATTTGTTTTCCTTTAAGAGAACAGATAGCCAAACTCACGGCTATTAAGTCAATACCGACTCCTCATGATTTTTATAAGTCAGGGCAGAAAGCCTCATGACAATTGGCTGCTGGTTCCCAACTGCTGACCTTGCTATACCTCCTGAAATCTAGAAGGGAGCGTTCTAATTCATAATTCAGCTGAAACAATGAACTTGATAAGTACTTTCCTGGAATGGATTCAGGATTTAAAAACACACCAGTGGCCTGGGTGATACAAAGCTTTGCCTGCTCTGCTACTAACTGAAAAGTTGACAGTTTGAATGCACCCAAAGGCAGCTCAAGGAGCCCCGGAGGAGCTGCAGGGTAGACATTGGACTATGAATGGGAAGGTTGGCAGTTTAAACTCACCAGCAGCCCCTCGGGGCAGAGATGAGGCTCTCTGCTCTGGTGGTGTAGTGGTTATGAGTTGGATTGCTAACTGGAAGAACATCCCCCTCCTCAAGCCACTCCTAGGGAGAAAGATGGTGGGGGAGAGTGGGGGCTTGCTACTACATGAGTTGTGAGTTTGAGTTTTCGATGTGCTAGGTTTCTTCCATTGGTCCGATAGCATGCTGTCCTCTTGAATTCTGAGGATAGCTAAAATACGTTTGGGTGGAGGGTTCTGCGAATGTGGGTCTTCCGCTCACAACCCTGCGGGGGTAGCCTCAGTTCTGGGCGGGTTCCTCGGCACCCACACTGTGCTGCTTTGGAATTCACCACAGGCCTCCCTTTCAGTCCTCATCTGCGCTCAGGTTTTCCAGCACCCCAACTACCCAAAGGGTAAAGAGCCTGCAAACAGATTCCTCTTTCGCATTTCGGTGGGGAACTGTGATGGTCAGGATTTGCCTCACCCTGAATCAAGGAGCAGGCAGGTTGGCTCTCCCGGGGAGTATGTCTGCAACACTCTCATCACAGAACTCACCTCTTGAACCTCCCTGAGGCTCAAAACCAAACTCAACGCCATCAGGTCAGAGCAGATGTCCAGCAACCCTCTAGGACAAGGTGGCCCTGCACCTGTGAGTTTCTGAGACTGTAACTCATTATGAGAGTTGAAAACGCATCTTTCTCCTGTGGAGTGGCTGGTAATTTCCAACAGCTGAACTTGCAGTTAGCTGCCCAGTGTGTACCCACTCGAATGCCAACAGGGCTCCTTTCCATTGCTCTCCTGGTAGTTCCTCCTGAAGAGGGCTCAATTTCCACTGTTCTCCTAGTAGTTCTTCCATGCTCTCACTTGACACTCTGGTTCAGAGATGTGTTCCAGGCAGAGCTTCTTGCTGGGCCATGTGAGCATGGTGCCAGGTGTCAACAATGTGGGCCCGTGCCATGCATGTGAACTGCAACTCCGGAGACACCGTGTGTGTCCAAACAGATCTGTGCTTCAGAGGAGTTTTGGCTAGTTTGGTTTTGTTTTTGTTTTTTTTACCCTTTGTTGTAGTCTGCGTGAAATGTTACAATGCCAGTTGATTTCCCATTCAGCAAGTTATGCACATTTTGTGTCGGGCCCCGGGCTGCAGGCTCCACAGTGCCGCAGCCCTCTTGTCACCCGGTTCCTGGGTTAACCATTCCGTTCACCCTGCTTTCCCATCCCTCCGTGTCCTCCGAGCTTTTACCCTGGGATCCTTCGGATATCCTATAGTACCTCTCTAGAGAAGCCCGATGGTTTTTTTTTCAAGTGTAGGTTGCCAGGTCTTTCTTCCAAGGTACCTCTGGTGGTCTCAAACCCTCTGTGGTCGCCCATAAAACTGCACATGGAAGCTTTGTAGGCAAGGAGTCCAGGCCCCACCTGTCAGATGCTAGTAATCAGTGGTTCCCAACCTTCCTCAGGCCGCATGCGTCCCTTGAATGCAGTTCCTCATGCGGTGGCGACACCCAACCATAACATTATTTCCGTTGCTACTTCTCGACTGTCATTTTGCTACTGTTATGAATCGTCATGTCAATATCTGATATGCAGGATATATTAGACTACCCCTGTGAAAGAGTCGTTCGACCCCCAAAGGGGTCATGACCCACAGGTTGAGAACCTCTGTAAGTAAACAGAGCAGAGTAGAAGGTGGACATTTCAAGGTGAGGCGGAAACGTGCAGTTGAATCTTGGTCATTGTGAGATGATCAAAGGGGGTTGGTGCTGGGTGGGCGGAAGAACAGGCCAAGAAGCAGCCAGGATGAATGGAGTGAGATGGTTGAACTATGGTCTGTTTGGTAGGCTGAGGTCCCAGAGTGACACAAAGTGGTTTGCACTTGACTATGAATTTTAAGGTTTCGAGCTGAGGACCTGCTGCTGGTTTCCAACTGCCGTTATGCAGCCCGCTGCCCAGCGCGGTCCCACTTCACCCCGAGGCCCCTTGGGGTTGCGAGTTCCACCTCATCTAGCAGTGTCTTGGAGAATGTGTGGGGACACCTGCTTCCCACGGAACCGATCTGCTCGGAAACATACAGGGTCGCGATGAGTCACAGCAGCGAGTGGTGTGTGCGTGTGCGTACCAGCAACGCTGAGGGCGCAGAGACCAAGAAGGCCATGGCACCACATCATCTTTTTCTTGGCAATACAAAAACAGCTCTTCCACTCCTCACTAGAGAGCAGCACTGGATTTGGATTCAGGGCACGTTATTTTTTCATTCTGCTACCAGAGAAGTCTTGGGTCAGGCCTGCCTTCTTTTCCTAAAAGCAACCGGCATGGAAATCCCAGTTCCACGGGAACATCGCTCACCCCCAGTGGCCTCAATAGGCAGCCATCTCTATTCTAAAGAGGAATGGGTGAAAGCAAGGACTGCTACGAGTGCACAAAGACTTCCGTGTCAGCCCCCGGGCCTTCACCCCGAAAACGTTCCTCTTCAAGATGGAAGGAATTTCAAAATTACAATGATATTTCTCCCCTCCCCCCCTTATCTGGAAATATGTATATGTCAATAAAAGGGGGAGTTCTTCTTTGGTAAAGTTCTACTTAGAATGAGTCATTCAAAGTTTCTCAAGACATACTTGACAAAGCTCAGACACTGGAGCCCTGGTGGCATAGTGGCTTATGCGTTGAGTTGCTAACTAACCATGAGGTAGGTGGTTCAAACCCACCGGCAGCTTCTCAGGAGACAGTGGAGGCTTTCTGCTAGTGTCAATATTTACAGCCTTAGAAACCCCAAGGGGCAGCTTTATGCTGTTCCATGCTGTCTCTACCAATCAGAATGGATGGTAGTGGGGTTTCCTTTTCTTTAGGAAGAGGTGATGGAGCGGGTGGTGTAGTGGGGTCCCTGTCCATTCGATGGCAGTGAGGGTTGGGGGTGAAGGACAGGTCTCACTGCCACTCTGTTGATTCTAACGCAGAGCAACCCTACAGGGATAGGGCACAACTGCTGCCCGGTGGCTTTCCGAGGGGGAGAGAGAGAGAGAGAGAGAGAGAGAGAGAGAAAGAGAGAGAGACCATAACTTTTTACCGGGCCTTCTCTCTCTCCCGAGGAGTGACTGATGGCAAAAGGAGGGTTGGAAGCATTGAGTAGCAGTCCCCACAGGGAACAAAGCAGAGGACCGTCGAAAAGGGGCGCGGTGAAGGATTGGCACAGACGGGTTTGCAGAGACAAACGAGAGAAGACATCTTTGGTCCCTAGACCAACGTTTGGGGGCCCAGGGCTACCTGGGTGACCCCCATCCACCTCCCACCCTTGGAAGTGGAGTCCAGGGGATCCCCCGCCAGGGCTGGCCGGAGGCAGCGGTGGGGAAGAGAGTGCTGGCGACATCGGAGACGTGGCCCGGGTGGGGAGGAGACAAAGGGGGAAGTAACTTTTTAAATAAAAAATGATGTGATGAATAGAATGGCTAATCCCGGGGAGTCCTGAGAATGGCGGCCGTGCAGCCTGGGCCTCTCTCTTTTTTTCACTTTCCTTTTTCTTTTCTTTTTTAATTTTCTATTCTTTCATTTCGCTGCAGCACGTATAATCAATTACAGCCTGAATCGGGGATAAAGGGAGGGGAAGCACTTTAATTCATAAATCAATTTTATACGGTCATCAGTCAGGTTGTGGATGCAAATACCTCTGTCGGTTTAGGTTATTCAGAATTAATTGACTCCCACCGGGCTGTGCTGCAGATGGAGAGGGGTTTTCTCACAAAGTCCCCTCAGACCCAGCATGGGGGCCGACTGCTTCCTCCCTGCCCCCTCGCTCCTTTACCCTCGGCCAGAGTGCGGAGGCGGTGGGGGTGGGAGTCCAGCCTAGGGCTGGATGGTCCAGAGGCCAGAAGCGCTGTTTGAAGAAAGGTCTTTGCCAAGAGATGAAAGCCCCCAAGCAAGCCCTCTTCAGCCCCAGCCCTGCCGAGACACCTTTATGTGATTAGAAATGCTTAGCTTTCAAGGGTCTGCTTTTAAGTTCTCTTGAGCTTCTTAAACAAGAAAGAAAAAAGAAAACAAACAGAACAGCCAGAGCCCCTGGGCTGAGGCTTGAAGGGATAGCATTCAGAAACCACTGCTTTTCAGGGGTGCGTGTGCTGCCAGATTTTAGCGAGCAGAGCACCCCAGGTCCAGCCCTGACTACCTGCTCTGCCCAGCAGAAAGGCGTGCCAGGCCCCTGCCCAAAGCACCCTAGGCGGGGGCCCTGGCTGCAGCCCAGCACCAAGGGACTGAAGTAGAAGGAGCCCTGGCATAAAAAGGCTGTCCTAACAGGGCAGCAAAGGGCCTCCTACCACAGGAGTTAGTTTTCATTTGAAGTAGGCACCCACTAATCACGCAGATAGCCTGGCCTCTACTTTGACACTTTCTTCTCCCAGGTAGGTATTCTCATGTATTGAGAGACCCCCCCACACACAAACATGATGCATTAAGTCTTACACAGGACAACAAAAGATAAGACAAAGACAAATCGTCTGGATGAGAGAGGCCATCAGCATGGAGGCCATAATGGGGTCCAAGGATTCATAGAAACATGGCCACTTAACTTGGACATGCATGACAAAGGACACTGTCACACCACCATGACTGGAAGCAGATCAGCTCATCACAATTGCACGCTGGCCTCCAGACTCAAGAAAGGGACCGTGTTGGGGTGCATACACTATGGAAGATTTGGAAATCTGACAAGACGGGTTCGGCCCTCTGGCCAAGGCCATCAGGGTATGACTCATGACTGTGCAAACCCAGCACCCCAATTTCCATCCAACCCACCCCCAAACAAGTCCCCGAGAGTGAGGCTGCCCCTCTCTGGACTGGCAAGGGGAGCAAGGGGGCAGTAATCCACTTTCTAACACACTCTGCCTGAGAACAAACCTCCTCACCTTGCTGGCCAATGGTAAGCAAGAATCCAGTGGAAGTTCAATCCCTGTGGAGACTCAGACACGGATTCAGGACCCCTACAGAACCATTGGTGTGTGGTTAGGGGCTGTCTAGGTGCTGTTAAATTGGTCCAGATTCACAGCAACCCTATGTACTAACAGAACGAACCACTGCCTGGCCGAGCACCCACCTTTCCACTGTGGTTCTGGTTGAACCCATTGCTCTGACCTTCATGTTGAGGCGCTTCCTCTTTTTTGGTTACCAAGCATGCTGGTTTCTCCTGATAACATGCCCAACGTATGTGAGATGTAACACTGGGGCTCAACATGTAGGCTCTAATCCAGTTGCTCCCAAGCTAACATACTATCTTAACAGATTTTCACCCTTGACTGCACAAAGGTTTTGTTTTTGTTTTGTTTTTAATGCTAATGTCCAGGGCTACCTCTAAACACCCTGCTTTATTCGTTAGTCAAGTCAGTTCCGACTCATAACGGCCCTATGCCCAGGACACCCGCTCACCCTCACCAGTCTCCTCCTCCTCCTCCTCCTCCTCCTCCTCCTCCTCCTCTTCTTCTTCTTCTTCTGTTTTAGATTATTTTATTGGGAGCTCTTACAACTCTTGTTACAATCCATACATCAATTGTATCTGACATATCCGTGCACATATTCCATCGCTCTTTTCTAGACATTTACTTTCCATTGAGCCTTGGTATCAGCTCCTCTTTCCCCCCCCCTCCCTTCCCCCATGCCCCCCAACACTCATGGTCCCTTGATAGATTGTAGATGGTTAATTATTTTAAAATCTCACACCAACCCCTGTCTCCCTGCCCCTCTGGTTTCTGTTGTTCTTCCCCCTGGATGGGGGTGTGTGGTTATGTGCCATTCATTGGGACTGGTACCCCCTCCCTCCCACCTCTTCCCTCTTCCCCCCCCTACCCTTTTGGTATCTCTGTTCCCACTCCTGTTCCTGGGTTCCATGTGTTGTGAGTTTT
>NW_022103902.1:13806882-13812899 GCF_000313985.2 Echinops telfairi
GCCTCAAGGAATCAGAGGTTTATTGTGTGACTATTAGTGCTCTACTGCACCCTGATTGACTCATCCCCTCCCTGAAACCCCTCTGTGGGGGATGTTCCATTGTCCACAGATGGGCTTTCGGTCTCCTCCAACCCCCCTCCATTCTCACCAATTCATTTTTGTTTGTTTGTTTACTGTTTGTTGTGAATCTTCCGATGCCCGTTGCCTGGTTGATGACACCTCATGATCTCACCAGCTGACTGGTGTGTTTCTTCCATGTGGGCTTGTTGCCTCACTGTTGGATGGCTGCTTGTTTAACTTCAAGTCTTTAAGACAGCAGTTCTAAACCTGTGGGTTGCACTCCTTTGGGGGTCGAAAGACCCTTTCACAGGAGTCCGCCTAAGACCATCGGAAAACACATATTTCCGATGGTCTTAGGAACCGAGAGACCGCTCCTCTATCGTCTCCTGGTGGGTCCACCCACATGCAGATATGCCCACTTATGAGTACCCGGTGTGAAGACCGTTACCCATGCTACACCATGCTTCAAGACAAAATGTCATTGGTTTGTCATTAGAAATAAATACTTCACAATAGGTAATGACATATTGTTTTTGTGATTAATCACTATGCTTTAATTATGTTCAATTTGTATCAATGAAAATACATCCTGCATATCAGATATTTACATTATGATTCATAACAGTAGCAAAATGACAGTTATGAAGGGGCAATGAAAACAATTTTATGGTTGGGGGTCAGCACAACATGAGAACTATGTGAAAGGGTTGCGGCATTAGGAAGGTTGAGAACCACTCCCCTATAGGGTTGTTATCAGAGTTCAGTGAAAAATGTGTGCAAAGTGGGAAGCAGAGAACATGCTCAATAAATTGCTCTTACTTTGAGGGGTCACCAGTGAGATTTTTGTCCCCCAGTCATGTTAGTTATGAATTTGTTATAGATGCAAATGGTACCCCAAAATCTACTGCCATCGAGTCAATTCCAACTTATAATTTCACCTACAGAGTGAAACCCAGGAATCATGTGGTAACAGACCTTTCCAGTGATTCTGCTGAATGCTAAATGGGAGAGCTCCTGAGGTAGGCGAAGGACTGAAAGCTGGAGGTTTGGAAGACAATAAGATGTTTCTTAGAGTTACGTGCTTTGCAATAAAGAGTTGGGCTCAGCTCTCTATAGCCAACTGTAAGCACAGATGTCCCGCACTACGGTGAATCTAGGATTGGATGGAATCTACGATTGGATGGAAGAGACTTAGAGGAACTTCCAACCTGGAGAATCCAGCAAGGAGGTGGGATTTTCACCAGTCTCCACCATGCCGGGGACAGCAGCAGATTGTACCATGTAGCCTTTACTATACTACTTCAGCAGGCCTCTCCCCCAAATCTCTCATTCTTCCCAGAGCCCAGGCCCAGCAAAGCCTCCTGCCCTCAGGACTTCAGAAGACTGTACAGTCCCCCTTGCCAGAAGAGAGCAAGAAAGAAGTCTGAAGCTTCAGTCCCAGACATTCCCATAGGGGGATTTTTGGATGGGGAGCGGAACATAGAAGCGGGGTTTCAGCCTTATTGCTTTGAGATTCCAAGACACGATCGAGTTAGTGCTATTATTCTCCCACCATGCATTTGAATTATGATGTTGCTGAAGAACTGCCAACTACACCAAGAACTGCCAACAATTATCTTCGACGATGTCAAGAAAACAGCAAATCTGTCTAGGAAGACGTAGAATCGGAATGTTCCTTAGAACAATAGCAACACTGTCACCCGTACAGTTCATCAGCATGGACCAATCGCTTGAAGAAGGACACGATTCTTGGCAAAGCGGAGGGTCCGTGAAAAAGAAAAAGACCTGAAGGGGATGGGTTGACACGGCGGCGTCAGCAAGGGGCTCCAGCGTGTTAACAACTGCGGGAAGGATGCAGCACTGAGAGTTCTGCCCTCTGTTATCCGTGGGGCCACTCGGGGGAAGCGCCAAGTGCACACCTGAGAGCAACAGCAACGAAGAGCCAGAGGGTGTGAACAAAGGGATTTTGAGGTGATCTACTGGTGCAAAAGAAAAAGTAGGGGAACTTGAGAGAGAAACTTAATGAGTTGAGATCTATAAGCATCTAAAGAAGGAAGAAGAGGCCCATGCAGGAGCTGACCTCTCATAAAATTAAACGCACCCCCTTAAGCCCATTCCACCTCAGAGGGAGCCTGCATTACAGACTAGCACTGCTCCCTAGTGTTTCCAAGGCTGTGGAGCTTCATGGACCAGACTGCCACCTACAGAGTGACTAGTTGTTACAAACCACCAACCTCTGGGTTAGCAGCCCAACACTGTAGCCACTGCACCATAAGGAGGACTACTTCATAGGAGCTAAAGAAGCCAGCTAAGGGGCTTGGTTAAAGATTTCTACTTCCCCTCAATGAAAACATCTTGATCATGACAGAAAGCCAGCCCTCTGCTAGGCTCTGGGGAACAGAAATGCACAAGTCACAATCCCTGCCTTCATGGAGATCTTAAAAATGAAAAATTTAAAGACAATAGAAAAAGTCCACACATTCCCCACCTGTCTCCCCAGTTGTGTTTGAAGGAAGCAGAGAAAAGTGGAACTCCCGGTGTTCCTCTAAGCATTGGGTTCAGATTTAAGATTTGAGGTTCATCAAGCAAGTGTGCTGAAAATGACCCATTCTCGAGATCACAAGGAGTCTTGATGGCATAGTAGTTACACTTGGAGCTGCTAAGGTCGGCAGTTTGAAACCACCCGCGGGAGACAGGTGGAGCTTTCTAGTGTCGATATGAGTTGCCATTAACTGCATAGCAATGAATTTGGTTTGGGGTTTCTCTTTCTTTCTCTCTCTCTCTCTCTCTCTCACACACACACACACACACACACACACACACACACACACACGCCTAGCTGTTCAGTGAAGTTCGTGTCTTGCTGGCCCTAACACTGACCTTCCACTTGGATCAGAAAGGCACCAGAAGTTAATTAAAGAAAGAAATCCTAGCTGTTCCTGGCTCAGGAGCCAACTCTAACCCAACCTCCATTTGCTGAGGTCAGGGTAAAGGAATCTGACAAGCACAAATTTAATTTCCTGTGAAATGTATGGGGGTTTAGAAGCTATGGTGGGCCGGGGAGCAGGATTTGGACAAATACTTTTGGGTCTTATCTCACAGGATGCGTAAAACTCTTTTACCAAGCCCCAGGTGCACTTGGCTTAACCCATCTTGACATGTTGGTATGTCCTTGTCTGCTTCAGGCTCCCCCAGGGGGCAGCTTCTCTCTCTTTGGGGAGAGGAGTCAAAGCAACTTAGGAATGGTGTGATGGCTGGGACGTGGGTCACATGGCTCCCAAGCTAGCTGTCCCAATGGCCACTTTCCCAGGCAGGATCGTCCATTACTGGTTGATGCAGGGAGGAGACTCTGAAAGGGGCCCTCTTTGTGAGTCTCCAGCCATCAGCCCCCAGGTGGCCGTGAGACCTGCTCACTCACCTCCTAAAGGAAGACATGGGCTTTCATTGCCTCTCCCACCTCTGCGAATATTTGCTTCCAAACAGCCAAATGCGTTTTCCAGAAATGGCTGGTCAGAGCCCAGGTGAGAATATGGAAAGAATCGCACCCTGCCTTGGGAGTCCTTATGGGCTCTGGCTTATTCTTAGTTTCTCATTTGTCTGGCGTGGCTATTTCTTTCCCTAGTCTTTTATATTGTTCCCAACAGTACAGCCTATGTTTCTGAACAAAAATGATGCCAAAACTCTGTGTGTGTGTGTGTGTGTGTGTGTGTGTGTGTGTGTGTGTCTTTAAGAGCTTAAGAGCGTTTCATAGACAAAATACAACCCTGGCTGCAGCTGGAAGCCGCTAGGATTTCTGTGCCTTGTGTTAATGCATGGCCCCTTTCATGAAACCTGTGGGGGTGGGGTGGGTTAATGGAGGTGGGGGTGGAGGAAAAAGAAGGAGGGGGGAAGAGAGGCATGCGTGAACCTTTACACCCAGAATGGGGACTTCAGAAGAATTTACAGCCGGCTTCTTTGGAGACCTTTAACATTTTATTGCTTTAGTACCAGCCCTCACAATGCCCCATGGAGCTCAGCTTGAGTCCATGCCAAGGATCCTCCAGCACGCTGATGCTGGAAAGAGGCCAAGCCAACGGCAAACCCCACTTTAGGAAGAGAGGTGGGAGCGAACTGTAGACGTGGTTTGGAGGAAAGATGGAGATGCAGACAATAAGACCTGCTAAAATCACCGCTTGGGCTCGGCAGGTCACAGAGCAGGCTTTGGGTGGGAGCGAGCTCAATTTACTAACTGACAACATGAAGCAAGTGCTTTCGCCACCCAGAGATGGGGTTTTGCCTCTGTAAACTGGAGCCAGTCATTGCACTCACCTTCCTAGATTCTTGCCAGGAGGAACTAAAATCAAGCCTCCAGGAGTCTCAGAGAAACCTCTCACAGAGGACTGTGGTTCCCGGGTGGAGCTTTATAACACAATATAATGGCATCATGGCAAACAGGAGGTCGCCCAGTAGAGTTCACACTCACACTAAAGGCAAGTGAGTCTGGAGAGGAGGCCACACACTTATGTACCCCCAAGCAGCCCCTTCCATGCCAACTCCCTCACCCGAGGCAACAGGGTATGTGAGTGTGTGGGGAAGCGCTGCTATAAAGCAAAAGAGAGAGGAGGGGACATTTGGAAAACACAAGCTAAGTGAAAGAAATGAATGTGGAAGTCGTCAGAGCTGGAAAGCAGGTTTGCAGCTGGGACCCAGACAGAGCAGGAAATGTGGATGGAGGCGTAGGAGTCTGGAAATGTACAGACCTTGGCGGGCTGGCTGGCAAATCCCTCTATGGAGGAGGGAGTGACTCTTGAAAGCCCAGGCCTGTGGGTGTTCAAAAGGGACCAAAGCAGCCATGGAGCAAACCTTCCTGAAGTACATGGAGGCCTGCTGTATGCTTCCTGTGACTCGTATTTCTCCCTCACGCCCTCACAGAGTCGTCTCCCCCACCTCGCACCCTCTCTTACTGGCCATGTCTCTGTCAGCCTAAAAGAGGCCTCATTCCTAAAATCATGCCAGGCACTCTCAGCTGTGATGGTGGTGCTGCAAAGGGTGTAGTTAAATCACCCTGTGTCTGGAGCTCAACTAAAAGCAAAGCAAAACCAAACTCCCTGCCACCGAGTCAATTCTAACTCCTAGTGACCCCTAGGACAGGGTAGAAGTGCCCCTTAGGGTTTCCAAGGCTATAAATCTTTAAGGCAGCAGAAAGTCACATCGCTCTCCCAAGGAGCTGCTGGTGAGTTCAAACTGTGAACCTCGGAGCTGGCAGGCCAACACGTTACCCATTATACCACCAGGGCCCGGAGCTTGATAAGTGCTCAATAATATTTGTTCAATGAATGAATGAATGATGTACAGTTTAACAGGGTGTGGTAGTTACATAGTCAGTTGTCAATTTGAGAGTCTTAGGAGTGAAGGGATGGAGTTTAGCCTGTCAGTCAGGTTGCAGCTTGATGACCTTATTTGGAGGTACTAAGGAGATAAATAGCTTGCTGGAGGCAGGTCACACACTCACTCCATGGGAGTGAACAAAATGAACAAAAAACCATATCATTGCGTGCTCACCTTCCCAATACGATCACTCAAGACAAATAGGTGCATAAACAAATGTGGTGAAGAAAGCTGATGGTGCCCAGCTATCAAAAAATATTGTGTCTGGGATCTTAAAGGCTTGAAGGTAAACAAGCAGCTATCTAGCCGAGAAGCAACAAAGCCCACATGGAAAAAGCACACACAACCTGTGCGATCACGAGATGTTGAAGGGCTCAGGTAGCAAGCATCAAAGAACAAAAAAATCATATCATTGTGAATTAGGGGGAGTGCAGATTGGGGACCCAAAGCCCATCTGTAGGCAACTGGACATCCCCTTACAGAAGAGTTGTGGGGAGGAGACGAGCCAGTCAGGGTGCAGTGTAGCAACAATGAAACATACAACTTTCCTCTAGTTCTTTAATACTTCCTCCCCCCAACCCCACTATCAT
>NW_022103902.1:13814734-13848295 GCF_000313985.2 Echinops telfairi
GAGTACTTGAGTGGAGGCCCAATGTCCTTCTGCTACCTTAATACTAAATCTATAAATGTAGGCTCATAGATCTATTTCCCCATCCTCATATATTATATTTGTATATGTACATGTCTTTATCGAGAGCTCTATAAATACCCTTTGCCTCCCAGCTCTTATAAAGCTCTTTCTTATACACATATGGGTGTCTATGAATTTGTTTCTCTAGTCTACCTGGACTAACACACATGGTTCTATTAATAAGACTACTGAGTGATGGGCCCAGGGCTGCTCTTTTGGGATGATGTTTTGGAACTACACAGTAGTGATGGCTGCGTGAAGCCTCTGGTGGAAAGAGTGAAGTACTCAAGTGCCAATCAAGAGGATGAAGGTTCAAGTCCATCCCAAAGGTGCCTCCAGAGAAAGGCCTGACAATCTACTTACTAAGAAGAATCAACTATTGAGAGCCCGACGGAGAGCACAGTTCTGAAGTTCACCATGCGTAGGAATCAACTCCATCGCAACTGATGAGGGATTGGCAGTGTCAGATTATTCCGCATGCAAGCAAAGCAAAGACTCACTTGTGCTTACCTTCTAATCTGCAGTCGACAATTTAACATCTTCCCACCACGTCAAAGGTTCTGCTTAGAAGATTAGTAGTAAGCACCCATAAGCCCAAGCCTACCCTGCTTAGTTGGCAATCTGGCCCTGGGTTTTGGTTTGGTTTTGCCAACTGGCACTCCTGGGAATGTAGTAAAACCATGGAATTATGCCCTTTCAAATGCTGGGTTGTTTAGTGTGTGAATTATATCTCAATACAAACTAAATGGGAAACCATTGGTCTTGGGGACACAAACAGCTCCGGACACCGCCTCTGCTCCTGTTGTTCTTATTATGTCTGGTCTATGTCCCTTGCTCCCGCATAAAAGATTGTGGTGTGCCATCCAGGTAAGCCGATTCTGAGTAACTTCAACCCTATAAGACTGCCCGCGGAACCACCCACAAAGATTTGTGAGGCCGGTCTTTACAGAAGCACAGCCACATCTTTCTCCCAAGGAACAACTTGTAGCTTCCAATGTCTGCCCTTTTGGTGAACAGCCACACTAAACCATTCTACCACCAGGACTCCTCCTGATGGCTTATATACTCTCACTGCCACCGAGCTGATGCACACTTATAGCAACCATATAGGACAGGGTAGAACTGCCCTTGCGGGTTTCCAAACCCTTTACAGGAGTCGAGAGCTTCTTTCTCCCTCAGAGCCACTGGTGGTTTCTAACTGCTGACCTTGCAGTTAGCAGCCCAAATCATAACCACTACACCACCAGGGCTTATGGTTAATGAATAGGGGTTTTTAACTTTTTTTTTCCTTTTGTATCCAAAAGGTAGACACTTCCAATAGCCATAAATTATATACTTTCAATGGCACCTAATTAATCCTTGATCTTCCGTCCCAGAGAACCTTAGCATAGGAGTTTCTTTCCTTAATGTTCATTCAAGCAGATGCTTCATGTGTTAAAAGTGAACATGTGATTATTCAGTCAGGAACATGTATGGCTCTTCCCAAGAAGATAACTCATTTTGTGGAGGTCCCCAGCATAGCCTTGACTTGTATATTGTTAGCTGGTTTCTTGGATTGATTTTGGAAAAACCATCTGAAGAATTTAGGGCCATGTGGTAGTTTTATCATCTCATGTCAACTTGAGGATATTAAGAATGAAGGGGTGGAGGCTAGCCTGTCAATCAGGTCACAGCCTGATGATGCCTCTTTGTGAGCATGGCCTTCTCATGAGGATTCTGGGAACTTCCTCTCTCTCAGTTTCACCTTTTTATTGAGACACACTCACCGAGCTGGAGGAGCATGACGCCAGCACTGAGATTCTTCCACGGCCACTGGATCCACAAGACTTTTCACCCATCTGTCTGTGATCTTCCTGCACTCGGCATCATTGCATGTGCTGTGTGAGTCTGAAGAGGAATTTACAGACTAGTATCAGACATATGGGCTAATATCAGACATATGGAGTTGATCTGGACTGGGCTGGGATGTTTTCTCAATATACAATTACTCTTTGATATGAAGCTCTTCCTCATAGATATATGAGTGTCGCTGAATTTGTGTCTCTAGTCAACCCAGCCTAACAGAGGCAATTAAATAGTTCCATACATTCATCATCATCTTTTTCATCAGCTGTGGTGTTCAAGCCTTTCTGTAAACCAATCAGGGAGCGCTGGTGATGACGTGGGCTATGCTCAAACCCACCAGCCAGTCTGCAGAAGAAATATGAGGCTCTCTGCTCCTGTAAAGACGCAGAGGCTCATAAACCACGGGAGCATTTCTACTTTGTCCTTTAGGACTCCCATGAGTCCAGATGGACTCCGGCCTGTGAATTTGATAAACAAATCAGCAAACAGAGTCAGAAAAGCCAATGATGGCTTGTCGTTTTTCTCCTTTAAAGTGTGTGAGAAACACCTGGATGTGAGTACACACTTTTATTCGTAATGTCAAGAAGTGCATGATGCTCAGAACATTGAACTGTCCCCCTTCCATTCCTGCCCTTGGCAGCATGTCAAACACTAAGATGACGAGTAAATCAAAACAATGAGTAATGAACCATGCCCAGGCTTCTTGGCTACCTCTGACCATAAATCCAGGAAGCCAGTTTTCTGACCGGACTCGCAACTTTAAAAAATCTACCCTGGTTCAAAACTAACTACTTTCTTGTCATTGGTTGGTGAAACCATCCTCTGTTTGTTTGTTGATCCCCTCTCCTATTACACACCACTGCCCATTTCACCACCACACCCCATAGACCATGTGTTTCAGGTGGATCTTTGGATTCACATCTGTTCTTGTGATGGGCCTTCCTCTCTGTGCAGCAGTCCAGAAATGAGAAGGTGAGTTCCATTGGGTAAATCTGCTGCACAAGATCTCTTTAAAGTGTTGAAAAGCAGGGAGTCTAAACACTAACGCGGACCTGATCCAAGCCATGGCGTTTTGAATCACCTCATAAGCATGTGAACGTTGGACTGAATAAGGAAGACAGAGGAGGAATCTATGTACAGTATTTGAATTATGGTGCTGGCAAAGGATATTGAAAGTGCTGTGGAGTGCCAAAAGAACAAACCAATATCTCTTGGAAGAAGGATGTATAGAGTGCTACGGAGAGGCCAGGGTGACGAGACTTCCTCTTACATCCTTTGGACATGGTGTGAGGAGAGATCAGTCCCTGGGGAAGTGGAGGGGCAGAGACAGAGCGAGATGGATGGACCCATGGCTGCCCCGATGGGCTCAAGTGTGGGAACCCGTGTGAGGAGGGCACAGGACCGTGCAGTATATTATTGTGTCTTGCATAGGGTCGCTGTGGGTCGGAACCGATTCGACAGCATCTGACTACAACCTTAACTCGGCACAATGTCCTCCAAGTCCATCCACGTTGTGAGGTGTTTCACAGTTTCCTCATGATTCTTAAGCCCTGTGCTGCATTCCATTGGGTGTGTACTAACATTTCTTTATCCATTCTTTCACTGATGCGCCTATAGCTTGTTTGCATCTTCTTGCTATCCTCAACAGTGCTGCAATGAACACGAGTGTGTATCTATCTGTTTGTGCTGTGGCTCTTAATTCTTTAGGTTATATAGCAAGTAAAGGAATTGCTGGTTCATATGGCATTTCTATCCTTTTTTGTTTAAGGAAGCGCCATACCATTTTCTGCAGCGATCGTATGGTTGGACAGCCCCATCAGCAGTGTATGAGGGTTCTGATCTCTTCGCATCCTCACCAACATTGGTCATTTTCTGTTTGCTTTTGAAGTTGACTATCAATGCCAGTGCAAGGTGGCAGCTCATCATTGTTGGGATTTATATCTCTTGAATGGGCCATAATTGTGAGCATTCTCAAACCGTTGATGGGCTGTCTGGATGCCTTCTTTGGTGAACGCTCTATTCATGTCCTCTGCCCTTTTTTTTACAGTTGGATTATTTATCCTTTTCTTGTGGAAGTGTTGCTGTTTTTAAGAGATTTCAGAGAGTAGTCCCTGGTCCAGTATATCATTGCCAAAATGCATTCCCAAGATGTGGGCTCTCTTTTTACTTTTTTATTTTTTGATGGACAGAAGTGTCTTACTTGTTGGAGCTCCCAGTCATCTGTTGGCTCTTTTGCTGTGTCTTTATTGTTATGTTCGATAGTGTGTTCCTGCTGTGTATTAGGGCCCTTACATTGGTCCCTGCTTTTTCATTAAGCGTCTTAATGGTCCTAGGGTTAACATTTAAGGCTTTGATCCATCTTGAGTTCATTTTTGAATATGGGGTAACGTACGGATCCTGTTTCATTCTTCTGCAAATGGACGTCCAATTTCACCAGCACCAGTTGCTGGAGGAAGAGACGGTCTGTCTCTTCCCCACTGAGTATATTTCAGCCCTTGGTGAAGATCAGGGGTCTGCAGGTGCGTGGTTATGGAGTCTGCTCTGTTGGTCTGCATGTCTATTGTTATACAAGTACCAAGCTGTTCTCATGACCTTGGCTGTGTAGTAGGGAAGGGAGAGATTGGGACGTGAGAGGCCACCTGCCATGACTCTGCCAACACCTTCTCATTAATGGAACCACAAAAAAACAAAACCATAAGGGAATAACCAAATACCCACCTTCAATGCTACCCCTTTCTATTGGCGACAGCTGAGGAAACCAAGGCCAAGTACTCAATGTACCTTTGAAAAGCCCCACACTGTGTTGGGTTGGACGCTGTCCCAACTATTTCCGGGCTTTCATTCCCCGTGTTGATGAGGAACGGGGCCGCATCTTTTTCACTCAGGCAAAATCCAAATGCAGACATGACATCATCCACGAAGGGAAAAGCCAACGTCCGCTGTAAGCGTTTCTTAGTAAGGATGGAGAATGGATATATGCAGGTGGGCATTGACTTGAGGTTGGAGAGCTAAAAGCTCCCTTGCCACTTATTTTTCTCTCCACTGGGTGAGGTTCTGCAGACTCTCTGGTGGACCGCCAGCGAGCTGAGATGACGGCCAGAGCCTGTCCTTACACACCAGCTTCACCGGGATGCACTGCCAATGGCTCCCCGAGGAAGAGGAGATCCGCCTTGGGTTTCCACTAGCCAACTCCACCTTGAGAACCCCTCAATCCCATCCCACGTCACAGATCTGGCTAGAGGACGTGTTTCCGGCAGGGTGTCAGTTCCTCTTATCAGGAAAAACCTGGTAAACTACCTCACTAGCCGTGGAGAAAATGTACAGGAATCCTGCAGATCTCTCTCGCTCGCTCGCGCGCGCGCACGCACACAAGCTGGCAAGAACCAGACCTAGATGAGGCTGTCTTTTTTCCCCCAAGAGTCACAAGTTTTCTGCCCTTGAAAGCGTGTCTGGCCACTTTTCTGTCACGCATTCCCATAGAATATAGTAGGCTGTTGCTTCTCTAACAGGGTTCTGCCTGGCACAGCAGTTGGCCTTGGTGGAGTTGACTGTGTAGTTCCACTTGGAACACTCGTGTCTTTGCTGTACAGCCCTGCTGTCACACAGACCATAAGCAGGTGGCCTTAACAGAGGCGGACTGTCTCCATGTATGAAGACAGACGTCTCAATTCAGGGCACTGGCTCCAGGCTTTCTCTCTCTCAGCCCTGGGAGAAGGTCCTTGTTGCAACATCGCTGGCACCACGGTTCCTCATGCCTAAGCAATCTCCACGTGGCATCTATTTCTCCTCCAGCTGTGCTCGATGGCATCTGTGCTTAATCAGCTCCTTTTATATCGGAAAAGTGTTTGGTCATCAGACACCCTCTCCACTGATTGGGTCACATGAAAGTAAGAAAGCAAACCCTGTTCCTAAAGAGGCTTAGGTGTGCAGGCACAGGGGTTAGGAGTCTAACACAGATTTTTGGAGGGATCCAATTCACTCCATAACAACCTAATATACCTCTGTCTGCCCCAACACTGCAAACCAAAGGATTGGTATCATATGTGAGGGGCACTGAGGCACCCACAGATATCCCGACTCATGTATTCCAATCACCTTGATATTCTCACCAAAGGACAAAGGACAAGGGACTCTCAACAGCTTTCTGCACGAGGTGTTCCACAGCCCCCGTGTCAGCCGCAAGAGCCTCAAATGGCCATGCTGAGAGAGTCCTTCTACCCGGCTACAGCCCACGTTCGCCCCTCAGGGAGAGCTTCACTTCAGCCCTTCTGGGACCTGGAAGAGAAATCCCTCCTCAGCCCACATGGAAAATCACTTTCGCTGCAGGATTATGATTCAGAATCCAAACAGGCATGTCTTCACGTTCAGGGAAGGATCGCAGCTTGGCCATAGGGAAGCCTGTCTAGCGCCGGCCTGAAAGGGGCGTTGTTGGACCCGGGGTCTGTGATTCTTTGTAAACCTTTGAATGAGCGTAGGTGATAGCAGCAAGAGCAGTGTGCAGGGAAGTCCTAGCTCCCGAACCGAGAAAAATCAATGTTGAGACCATCTTCACATCATTAGGCCTGGTCTGGGCCAAACAATTTTTTAGAGCAAAGAAAAACTTCTGATAGGTGAAGCTCTTTTAGATTGGGGATGGCAGATAAGTGGTTATGGCCCTGCTTCGTGGGAACCAAACCCAAAGCCCTTGACACACAGAAAATTTCTATTCAGATCCCATCCACGTTTGTTACCTTGGGGAGGTGTCTTGGCTGCTTTGAGTTTGTCTCTTCAGCTGTAACCTTGATAGGCTCCCGGTCACCATCAAGCCAATGCCAACTCACGGCCGCTTCATGCGCTTCATGTGCGTAGGATGGTCCTTCTATGGATGATGGTTTGGAAGTTGATCACAGGGCCTTTCTGCCAAGCCACCTGCGAGTGGGTTTAGACCAAGCACTTGGTTAGCAGTTGTGAGCTCATTGACCACTTGCCCTCATCAGGGACTCTGTCAAATGAAGGCAATTACAACTGCTTTGCAGCATTGTTTGGAAGCTCAGATGACATGTGTGCGTCTGATCTGACACTGGCTCAGTAAAGAGCAAAAACAAAGAGGTGGTCACCATCTCTGAGATACGGTATGTGGTCGCTCTGGCAGTGGAGTGGGGACGGTGTTGGGCTGCTCACCGCAAGGTCAGGGGGCAGTCATCTTGCCCCTGTATACAATTCTTATTTCTGGTTTTGTTTGCTTTGTTTTGTTTTTTTGGTAGTTGACCTTTTTTTTCTCCCCGGGAAAAAGACAGGGCTTTCTACTCTCGTAAAGAGTTACAATCTCTGAAACTCACGGGGGCCAGTTCGACCTTGTCCGAGAGGGTGGCTTTGAGTCAGCATCCACTCAGGGGCAGCGAGTCTGGTTTTGTTCGTTTGGTGGAGGACTTCAAGGCTTTATTAGATGAGAGAAACGTAAATTTGGGGAGGGGTGAAAACCGTCATTGGAGCGTGAGAAGAAAGAGGGGAAAGAGGGGCCCAGAGGATGGCAATGGCCCATGGGCTGGGTGGGTGCAAGAGCATTCTGGGACCTCTGAACCAGAGGCCTGCAGCCATCCTGGAACATGGCAGGTGGGAGGGAACCGCTAGGCCTGGGGTTTGGTTAGAAAATGTCGGCACGACCTGGGGAGCCTGCCTGAAAAGACCACCACTATGTCTTGCTGCGCCACGTGCATTTTTCCGACAGTACTCGTTGCCGCTCACTCACGGGGGTCCATCCTTCCCCCGAGATGTCCTTGAACTCTGAACCACGGGACTGAATATACCTAACGCCGAAGCCCCCAACGGGAAACATGAACTGCACAATAGCAGCTCCAGGTGTCCAAGCGCAGGCTAAGGCATTTTTTTTTTTGTAATTTACTTTGAAATTTAATACAATTTAAGATAAATGTAAGCCAGACACTCTCCCAGGTAAGTTTTTATATTCATCTCAGTCTTGCACTTTGTAGATGTTCAGAAATGTTTACAAGGTCCCTAAATAGTTGTGCCAGCATTTCTTTTTTTTTTAAATGTTGTTAACTTTTTTTCGATTATTTGTGTCTCTTTTACATTGCTATTCTTTTTTTTTTTCAAATCATTTTATTAGGGGCTCATACATCTCTTATCACAATCCATACATACATCAACTGCATAAAGCACATTTGTACATTCTTTTCTTTTAAATCACTTTATTAGGGGCTCATACAACTCTCATCACAATCCATACATACATCAATTGTGTAAAGCGCATTTGTACATTCATTGCCCTCATCATTCTCAAAACATTTCCTCTCCACTTAAGCCCCCGGCATTAGGTCCTCATTTTCCCCCTCCCTCCCCCCTCCCCCCTCCCTCATGAGCCCTTGATAATTTATAAATTATTATTTTGTCACATCTTGCCCTGTCCGACATCTCCCTTCACCCACTTTTCGGTTGTCCGTCCCCCAGGGAGGAGGTCACATATAGTTTCTAGTAATCGGTTCCCTCTTTCCAACTCACTCTCTGTCTACCCTCCCAGTATCGCCACTCACACCACTGGTCCTGTAGGGATCATCCGCCCTGGATTCCCTGTATTTCCAGTTCCTATCTGTACCAGTGTACATCCTCTGGTCTAGCCAGGCTTGCAAGGTAGAATTCATATCATGATAGTGGGAGCGGGGAGGAAACATTTAAGAACTAGAGGAAAGTTGTATTTCTCATCATTGTTACATCGCACCCTGACTGGCTCATCTCCTCCCCGAGACCCCTCTGCAAGGGGATCTCCAGTGGCCTACTAATGGGCTTTGGATCTCCACTCCGCACTCCCCCCATCATTCACTATCCTTCTCCTGAACTTTCCCCAGCAGCACTCTGAGGAAGCCGCTAGTGCCCCAGTACTATAGATGAGGAAACTGAGACTCAGAGAAGATAAGTGTCTATCTGTGATCTCATAGATAATAAGGGGAGGAACTGGAATTCACCTCTAAGTCTAATGGCCTACAGGTACCACTCTCCTGACCTAAATTACAGACTTTCTTCCCACTGCTAAACAGGAAACATCAGTCACAGCTTTTCTGTGGGAAAGCCCTAACGCTTGGGTGTGGGGATTGGAAGGCTCCAGCTGTGGAGGCCAGGGCCCAGGTCTCAACAAGACTGTGAGGGCCCCATGTAAATGCTTACATTTATTTTTTAAATTACAAGAAAATTAAAAATGAATATAGCTTCTATCAAGGCAGTCACAAAATGTAACTTTTAATACTTTTTTTTAATGGAGGAAGGGTTCCCATGAAGGAATCTCAGGGATCTCAGGGTCCGTGAAATAATAATGCTAGGTGCAGGCTGTGTGATTGAAGGCCTAGAATAACGGCACAGCCTCACTGTCATTCAGTCAGGGAGTTAGCAATCTAGAGACCCTGAAGCACGAAACATATGCTTCTCTTGGCAGTCTCCTCTTTTTGGCTAACACATAGGTTGATACAAATATATCTAAATACTCAGACACATATATGTGAATAGGTCATTACAGCTCAAGATGCACATGTTATTCCTGATGCTTGAATAGCCTAACCTGTCTATGAGCATACATTAATAAGCACCAGGGCTTAATAGCATCACTGCAAACATAGTTACTAGCACGCGCGCACACATGCACCCCAATACACCAAACAGACAAGGAGCCAAGGCAAGCCCACTACCATCCCATGAATGGCGAAAAGGGAAAAAACCCAACGTTTGAGTCCAATCTGCGGTAGGTAAACAAAGGAGCCGGGGAGGGTGGGAAAGGGATAAAGTCTTGCAAATGGAGCCAACGTGTTTATTATTATTATTACTTTTGAAGGCCCGGGACCGGCATGCTGATTAATGTTGGCTCTCAGCGTTTCCCCCATTAGGCATCCCTTGATCCCTTTGAGGGGTTCCAGAGCTACACCACTCAGCACTAACAGTGGGTTGTGGCCCAGAGGTTTGAGGAGGGGACCAAGGGAGGGGCAAAGGCTTTGTGACGGACCCCATGGTTAAAAACAAGTTTAGAAGCAGCTGAAAAGCCAGAGAAGAAACGATCTCATTCATCAGACCCTTTTTCACCTCCCTCCTTTCCACTCTGCCCACAATTCTCCTCCCTCCACAGAAGGCACCCAGGCAAAACAGGCGAAAGCCAAGCTCCTCAAAGCCAAGCTATTTTTGGCTAATTAAGGGTGAAAATGTGAGGTAACCTCCAGGCAAAGGTGTCTATGACTCCTGTCTCTTGGGAAGCAGACCACTAACTCCCCAGTGAGAGGAAGGTTTGCACTCACAAAGACCTCCATATGGGCACCATCATATTCATTTAACTGTTGGTGGGTTGCGGTGCGCTCATCCATGGAGGTGTTCCACAGCAATGCAAATGCCATCATCTACTGAAATCATAACAATGGTAGGTGATTCCTACCCGACCCTATGCTGCTCTATTGAACAACCTCATGAGAAATGGGGAAGCTACTGATTGACATCAAGGATTTCTTTCTGGGATCAGCAATCCATGACCGTGGAAACAGCAATCAGGAAATCAAAGGACATGTTGCATGGGGGAATTCTGCGGCAAACCATCTATCCAAAGTGTTCAAAAGCTAAGCTGTCGCTTTGATGGCGAAACCATGCCTAACCCAAGCCCTGGCATTTTCAGGTGCCTTCTATGTGAACAAATGCTGAACAGTGACAAAGGAAGACAGAAGAAAGATGAATGAATTTTAGTAGTGATGCTATGGGTATACGAGGGGTACCTCACCGCCCCCAAACCAGATTTTCCCCCCAAAAGTTATGTGTTTTTAGCAAAACAACTTTATGACCTTTAAAGTACTCTCATTACACTTAATACATTGGTCAAATCTGCGATTCCATTCCTGGAAACGTTTCTCAAACTCATCTGTTTGGAGGTCTGACAGCACCTCCCTTGTCTTTTAATCACCTCTTCTATATTTGCTGTCCTTTCATGTCCCTCTTCATTTGCAGAAACAAAAAGGAGTCACGCAGAATGAGGTCAGGTGAGTAAGATACATGGGGCAAGAGAGGCAAGCTGTTTTTTGCCCAAAACTGGTGCACCCAGAAGGTTGTATGAGTAGGTGCATTGTGGTGGTGGCAAAACCAGTCCCCCTTCTGCCACAAATCAGGCCTTTTTTGTCACACACTGTTACGCAATCTTTTCAGAACTTCTAACTAGAAAGCTTGATTAACAGTCTGACCTGGTGTAACGAACCCCAAATGCACCATGGGTTGACATTTTCATCTGTTCAGGAAGTTGATGAAGTCCAGAATGAAGTTTGTCATCAAGCAACATTTCGCGTTTTTTGAAATGAGAAAACCACTCACACACTTGAGTTTTTTCCCCATAGCGCCATCCTTATAAGCTGTGTTCAACATCACGACAGCTTCTGCAGGATTTTTCCTGAGCAGAAAACAAAATGCCACAGCCCCACGCTGTTCTCTTAAATCGGCCATCACAAAATACAAAGTTCAGGAGAAACGGTTTTTACAAAAAAATTCACTGTGACCAGAGAGCACCTTCCCAGGCGATGCCACTGAGTGCACTAACTCAGAGTGAGGTGCTAGATGCTCACCTAGTGGAAACAAATGCATACTATGAAAGCTCTGCTCCACCCAGTGAAATTCTATTTTTTTTTTGGGGGGGTACCCCCTCGTATGAGTGAACTACCAGAAGAATGAACAAATCCCTCTTGGAGGAAGTATACTCACAAGCTACTTTGGGGCAAGGATGGCAAGACTTTGTCTCATAGACTTTAAACGTGCTTTCAGAAGGCCAATAGCTGGAGAAAGGAATCATGGTTGGTCAAATCGAGGGTCGGCCAAGTAGAGGGAGCCCTTCTATGTGATGCATTAATACAGTGGCTATAACTGTGGGTTCCAGTGTAACAGTAATTGTGGTGATAGTGTAGAACCAGGCAATATTTTGTTCTGTCACGCATGTACTGCTAGGACACAACCTGACCCAAAGTAAAAAAAAACACCCCCAAAACCAAAAACCCCACTGCTATCAAGTTCATTTCGATTCTTAAAGACATAGAAGGTTCCCAAAGCTATAAATCTTGATGAGAGAAAATAGCTTCATTTTTCTCCCGTTGAGCAGCTGGTGGGTTTGAACCACCAGCCTTGTCATTACCAGTCTAGCACTTACCTGGCAGTTCCACCAGGGAGCCTAACAATAGCATGGATTGACTTATGCTCCCCAGAATATGTGTAATTAACCTTAGCCCAGATACTTGTGGCTATAATCCCATTGGGGAGTAGGGGGTTCTTTATTATGTTAATGTGGCAATTATCAATGTAGGGCAGTGGTTCTCAACCTGTGGGTCGCCACCCCTTTGGGGGGTGGAACGACCCTTTTACAGGGGTTGCCCAAGTCATAACTGTAGCAAAATTACAGTTATGAAGTAGCAATGAAAATAATTTTATGGTTGAGGGTCACCACAACATGAGGAACTGTATTAAAGGGCCACAGCATGAGGAAGGTTGAGAACCACTGATATAGGGTATGTTTCCCACCAGTCACTTTTGAGATAAACCACTCATCAAACAGAGAAGATTAGGCACAGGTATAAGCCAGCTCACATAAGGGAAAGATGCATCTGACCGCGTGTTGAGCTCCAAAAAGCACTGAGAATACTGGAGAAACCGAGGCATTTATCCATTTCTCTAGAGTCAAAGTATTGCTATTGCGAAATTTGCTACAGTAAACATAGGCATGTATATGACTGTCGGTTCGAACTTTGTTCTTTATTTCTTTAGGGTACATAACAAGTGGAAGATTGCAGGACCGTAAGGCATTTGTATCTGCCTTTGTTTAAGGAAACGCCAGACTGATTTCTACAGCAGTTGGACAAGCCTACAACCCCGCCAGCAATGTAGGAGTGCTCCCATCTCTCCATACCCCCTTTGGCTTTCATCCTTAAGGATGAAAACCATCAGTTCACTGACACCTTTTCCTTCAGAGCTGCTGAGTGGGCTTGAACAGGCGCTCTTGTGCTTATCGGACCTCACTTAATGGTCTGTGCCACCAGGGCTCTGTGCCAAGAGATGGAGACACCTCAAGTTCACCAATAGACAGACAGAACACAGCTGTCATCAACTGCATTGGGACTCATCAAGCCTCCGTGTGTTTTAAAGTGACACTGCTTGCCAAAATGAGTTCAATGGCCGATTGTTGTTCAGTATCACTGACAACTTCAATCGTTCCCCCCCCCCCATTTATCATGATCCAGTTGTAAGAATGTTGATGTTCTTTACATGGAGTTGCAATCCATACAGCAGGCTGCAGTCCTTGACCTTCATCAGCAAGTGCTCCAAGTGCTCCTCCTCTTCAGCAACAAGGTTGTGTAATCCGCACATCACAAGTGGATAATAAATGCTCCTCCCACCTCCTTGACATAGTCCAATTTCTCAGATTATTTGCTCAGCGTACAAATTGAATGAAGATGGTAAAAGAATATAACAGACCTTTTCTAATGTATGACCACAGAGTGTTCCTCTGTTCTGTTTGAATGACTGCCCCTTTGTTCAGATACAAGGTGTCAGAGAGCGATAGATAAACCAGCGAGCAAACACACCAGGCTGTTCCTAATGAAAATGACATCCTTGTGAGAGCAGAGAGTCAACAGAAACACATACAATAAGCTGTCAGGAATGTTCATGACAACTGCTATAAAGTGTGATCTCTAACGAGGAACATTGTCAGGAGCCAGAGCCTCTTCCTGGGTGGGAGGTAGGTCAGTCTGCTGATTGAAGAGTTTGGGGGCTTGTGGAAGGGGCAGGGGGATCTGCCAAGAAAAGAAAAATGACAGGCAAAGAAAGAATTCCCAAACAGGGCAGGTTTTTCACTCTTATTATAAAATACCCGACTCCCTCCACCTCCTGCAGCAAAGACGGGTGATTTCCGACACCAGGCCCTTCATTTCAGAGATGTGCTAGAGGGGTCTTGATTTACAGCAGGAGCGGCAAAGCTCTTGAGGCTGCCTCTGAAGCGTGTTGGTGGTAGAAGGAGTAACGTGTTCTGGACATCAAGGCTCATTCTAACAGGCTATGAGACCCTGCCTCTGAAGCGTGTTGGTGGTAGAAGGAGTAACATGTTCTGGACATCAGGGCTCATTCTAACAGGCTACGAGACCCAGGCTAGGGCTCTAACTGCTCTGTACTAGGCTCCGGGTAGGCGATGTGCAAAATAGAGTTTAGACTGTTGAAGGAAGCTCTGTAGTCCCCTTTCTACCCCTAATTCTAACCGTAGTCTACATATCATGCTTTGAGCCTTCCAAGTCCACAGCAGGATGAATCCATCAGCTCAACTAGTCCAGCCGAGGGAAGGAGGCAGGCAGAGCAAGTAGCAATGCGACTGCACTCCAGTGAGCACTGAAGAGGGTCCATTCAGACTTAATCAGCCCAGGAGGCTCTGGCAGCAGGGAACAATAGAACAATAGAAATCAAAGCCTCGCTTGGCAATCCAGGCACAGCTTCCATGTTCTTCTTGAGACCCCAGTAAGCAAGTACACACACACACACACACACACACACACACACACACACACACACACACACACACACGGAGGGTGAGAGAGAAAGATAAGCCACCTGAGAATTAGGCTACAGCCAATGTGATTGAGTAAGATTGAACCCCGTGATTCAACACCACCTTTTATGCCCTGCTTTAGGAAAACTTCGTTTAATTGTTTTTCTAATTATGGTAATTTTTATACTTACTAACCTAGGAGCACATGGATGCAATTCGGAGTAAAGTCCTTACTGGACTTTTGCATAACACTGTAGGGTTCTAATGTTACTGAAGTTCCGGCTCATATCATAGCAGTTTGTCTGTTCTGTGCATACCTTGTTCTATGCATCTGGGTAGGTGCAGGTTTGGTTTTTAGTAGTGGAACTTCCTTCTAGGAAGGTAGGCTGAGATTATGCATCGTCTCATTGTGGAGGTGGGAAAACAGAAGACGTGTTTCTGGCGGCTGCTGCCTATTGTGTCTACACAGTATGGTCGCTGTCATCACTGGGCCAAATTCATCAACAGGTGTGATCATGGTCTCTGCACTGACAAGGCCTGCCATTGCCCTCTCATAGGAAAGTCCAAGGATAAGCAATCAGGAGGCCAACAACCAGGAACTTTGCTGAAAGGAAGGGCATAATGCTACTACTCTCTGTGATCATCTGACTGTGTCTGCCAGATGCTGAACGGCTCTAGATTATACTACCGTATATATTCAAGTATCAGCTGTCCTGAATATCAGCCAAGGCACCTAATTTTACCACAAAAATGGTATTAAAATGTGCTGAAACCTTGCAGACCTGGTTAGACCAGATGATGCACAGCAGTACAGATGGGAATTGGAAACGCAGGAAATCTAGGACAGAAGAACCTCTCAGGACCAGGGGTGACAGTGGCGATACCAGGAGGGAAAGGGGATGTAGTAAGGGGGAATGGATCACAGGGAGCCACATATAACCTCCTCTCTGGGGGACGGGCAGCAGAGGGGTGGGTGAAGGGAGATGCCGGACAGTGTAATATAAGATACAATAATAATTTATAAATTATTAAGGGTGCATGGGGGAAAGGGGAGGAGGAAGGGAAGGGGAGGGCGGGGTAGGGGGGAAGGAAAATTAGCGGATTCCGGGAACCCAAGAGGCAAGCGAATTTTGGGAATAATGAGGGTAACAAATGTATAGATTTGCTTTACACAATTGATATATGTATTGTGATGAGTTGTATGAGCCCCAATAAATTGATTAAAAAAAAATGTGCTGAAAAAACTCGGCTTATACACGAGTATATACGGTATTATGAGAATGATTTGTAACATGAAATAATTTACATGTTTTTGTTTTGCTTTGTCCTCCAGTGTCTTCCTCGCGTGACCTTCAACTGCCCCGTTCTATCGCAGGCTGCATCTTCCTGAAGGCAAGGCTGAGCGAGTTCACGTTCAGGACTGTGTACCAGGGGCATTTTAACTGATGGGGTTCGTCTTCGAAGAGGAGCTAGAGCTTTCTGCTGGCTATTCTGCGTTCTGCAGCAAGACATTGTCCACGTCGCTTTAGGGTGAATGATTCCGTCTGAACCCGTGGCTGCCCTGGAGCAGGTATTCTGAAAGGTCTACCATGAAAGCAAGGAGTCATGCAGGCAAAGAACAGAGTGCATTATATCTGGCTAGTTCTTCTCCAGGAATGAGCTTAGAGTTGTATTGCTAAACGTGAATGATGAGCTGCCATGCCCAGTCAAGAACAGGCATAGCTTGTTCTTTTAAAATGTGTTTCCTGAGACCATGGAATAGAAGATATTTCTTCCTTTTGGAGTTCAGCTCTGGCCCTTTCGACACATCTCTTCCTTTTAAAGCCCACTAATTAGGTGCCTTTTGTCGTTTTCTCTACCTGCTCTTGCCTGGGGGTTTACTTGACTTTGGTGTTTACTCTGAGCAGCACCCACTGAGCTCAGACCCGTTTCCTCTGCCCTCATCAGTTCGTTCCAGCGCAAGAGACTGGCTGTCCGGTGCTGGTGGGACCAGGGAATCCTCGGTCATCGGACAAGCACCGCACGCCTCTCAATCACTTCCTGGAGGGTCTGCTTGTGAGCTGACTCTGGCCCCTTCAGGCCCCTTTCCTATGGTCACAGAAGGAGCCTGGCTGGGCTCCTGGCCAGGTTTAGCAAGATGCTGCAGCTGGTAAAGCAGAGCAAGGTCCTGCAATTGGGTACCTGTGTCCAAGTTCATTGTGGAGAAGGATGTGGGGTGGGTCTGCTTGTTTCCTAATAAAACTTTCCTACCATCATGTCACTGTCAGACTACCAACAAAGGGACAGTGTCCTGTAATTTCTATAAAAGCCCAACAGCATACAGGCCTTTGGCTGGGATGGGGCGTTCCCAGGGCAGCCCTGAGGCTCCACATGGGCTCCGAGGGCCATGTTGTGCACCTTGGAAGTACTAACGCATGTCTTTCTCAACATTGTCACATGGCTGCTGCGGAGAAGTGGCCCTGGTGCTCTGTGCCTTAGGAAGGGGGGAAAGTCTGAGATCGGTACCAAAACAGAGAAATGGCTGTTGTCTTTGGAGAATGTCTTCTGCTGCTCCCCCAAACTTCAAGTTCACCTCATGATGCGCAGTGATGTCCACATGGTTCACGGCTGGCCTGGTGGACCTCAGAGACTCAGTCTGCAGACATCACACACACACACACACACACACACACACACACACACACACACACACTTCCAGTTTGCTCATCTGTCCTTAGAAATACAGGAGATAATAATGCTGCTGGTCATTCCCTTTAGCCTGAACAGCACATTCCTTCTGAAGACAGGGAGTAAACTGAGCTTAAGGATGGTCTGGCCTGGGGGGTTGGGGGATGCTCACCAATGCCTGCCTCCCTTTTCCTTACTGCAAGGCTGACCTTGACTGCTGCCCACCCCACTCCAGTCGCCTGATCACCAATCACTCTCCTGTTGCTTCATGAGTTTTCCCCCCGTTCTTCTGGTGTTTTCCAGGACACTCCCCAGCCCTTACATCACACATTTAGAGTCAATTCCTGGTCTGCCACTACAGATAAAAGAACCCTGGTGGCACTGTCAACTAAGCCTGGGGGTGCCAACCACAAAGCCTTCACCTCCCTGTCTGCTCCCAGGGAGAAAGAGGAGGCTGTCTGCCTCTGTAAAGATTTACAGCCTCAGAAACCCGATCCATGGTCTCCAAGAGGCAGTGGGTTTATTTGGGTTTTACTTCTACCAACGGCTCATGGCATCTGTGATATATGGATTTCATTGGTAGGAGCGTAAACTGTAGCCTCAGAGCCTATCTTGCTGTGACCTCCAGGCTTTGCAGTGGCTTCTAATCTTCTGACCTCTCAGGAGGAGCGAACTCTCCAGGGATCACAGCCCCTGGGTGGCAGAGAGATGCTGGATTGGGGCAGCATCTATGACCCCATCTGATTTAGGCGTTAGCCTTCGCCTCTTCAGCTAAGGCAGCTCTAAACAGTCTTCCGACTTTATCCATCAGGAGCTAGGATGATTGGGGGTTCACCCCCCACACCACCACCTGCTGAACGAAAGAAGAATCAAAGGAGCCACGGAATGGATATGAGGGTGAACTGAAAAGACCATAACCCAGGCCCTCTGGGGGGACAGGCGGGCAGACGCTTTCAGGACAGTCCCGGTTCCTCAAGTCTCCCTTGCCCAGCAAGCATTTCCTAGCAGTCATCGGCGTGCCAGGCCTGGCGTGTGGACGTGGCATGAATAAAAGATGAATCAGACACAGTGCTTGCACTGAGGGAACTCACGGGCAGCGAAGGCGGAAACATTCGCCTGCAGGCCCGCTGTTCCTGGAAGAAGTTGGGAGATCATGGCTGGCAAGGAGGAGAAGGGGCGCTTGGAGTAAGAAGAAAGCCACCTCGGAGGCCTTCCTTCAACAAGATGCTGTGTTTCTGTTCAGGGAGCACCCATCCCCTCCTCCCTCTCGGTCCTTCCTCCCCCCACCCTTCTCTCCTGTGTCCAGCCTGCTGCTCTCCCGGACTGAGGCCAGTGGCCACCACTGTGTGATGAGTCACCTCCACCCACCCCTGCGTGCAGCACATCACCCCACACTCCCTGAAAAGAAACAAACAAAAAAACCAATCTGCAGCTGGAGCTCAAGTTTGACTGACTTATACATTTCTTTTAAAGAGGCTAAAGAGCCAAAACTCTTACTTGAATATGAATCTGCTTCGATGCTCCATTTCAAAGCATGAAGATTTTGTTTCGACAAGAACAACAAATTTAACTCTGCAAACCACTAGACTGAAACCCTAGGTAAAGCTAGAAACCAAAGACTAGTAAATGAGGCAAAGCAACTACAGTGAACCCTCGCCACTTCGCGCTTCGACTTCCGCGGCTTCACTCTATCGCGGTTTTTGCGTAACAGTGCATGCTCTGTCATTACTGCCACTGATTGGCTCATACTGTACACGCTTGATGCCATAAATAATATAATAAATAATAAATGATAATTGTAATGTCCAAAATGTTTTACTGTATTTTCCCTTTTTCGTTTAATAAATTGGGTAATATGAGTGTAATGGTGACTAAAGGGTGTTTTTTCATGTCCTCTATGCTCTAATTACGAAAATATTTGATTTACAAATAAAGAATCCTACTTCGCGGAATTTCATTTATCACGGTAGGGTCTAGAACCGATTAACCGTGATAAACGAGGGTTCACTGTAATTAAATGAAAACTCAGTGCCATCCAGTTGATTCTGAATCGCAGGGGCCCTATAGGACAGCCCGTGGGTTCAAACCACTGACCTTGTGGTTAGCATAAACCACTATGCCATGAAGGCTCCTAATGAATCAAACCAAACTCACTGGCATTGCATCACTGCTGACTCACAATGACCCCCGAAGGGTCTCTGAGACTGGAACTGTTTACGAGAATAGAAAGCCCAGCCTTTCTCCCACGGAGCAGCCGGTGGTTTCAAACTGGCAACCATGGGGATCACAACCTAATGCATAACCACTCCACCAGCATGGCTCCCAATTAATTAAACTAGGCAGGTTGGAAAAGCTAACTAGAGGAGGTATCCTGGTTTTAGCTCCAGTAAATTCTAAAATCAAGTGAAACAATATAGCAATACAATATCAAGCAATACAATACAGATTGTATTGCTCATGAATTGATGACCCAACCTCAACAAATATTTACAGTAAAACTGCAAAAGCTGGGACCTGTGTAAGGCAGAAATCTGTCAGAAAAGGAAGATGCACATATTTCCCACTAATAGCGACAGAAAAATGATACGACTATAGTCTATCAAAGGCAGAAAACTTTCAAAATCCCCCGACATCCTCAAAAAAAAGCAGTCTCAGTAAGTCCCCATGCTCTCGGGTTTCACTATATTAAGCGAGCCCGTGGGACCCTGAGCAAGGAAGTCTCATCCTTAATTCCTTCATGTTTCATCCCAGTAAAAGGCACAGCCTCACCGAGGGCCTTCCAACACTGCAAGTAGGTGTCTACCGCCTAAAACAATGCAGTGCTTATTTCATCGTACACATTTATCGAGTGGCTTTTTCATACGTATTTCTTCTCTTCGTCGTTGCCATAACCCCACGGGTTTCCTTCGTTTGGTCGTCTTACGAAGGGAGACCTGCTCAGTACAGGCTGTGGGGTCAGAGTGTCTGGAGAAATCCAACCTCTCTCTATCACCAGGTGCTCCCTCATCTGTAAAATGGGACTGGTCATTACACGTCCCAGGGTTGCTGTGTCCATCCGAGGAGATAGCACATACACGTCACTGGGCCCAGCGCCTGTCAGGCCATGAGAACTCCACGGATGTCATTTAGAATGACCGAAAATGAGAAGGATCGAGACTCCAGAAACGGAAGTCACTTGCCCAAGATCTCACGGTCAGCAATTAGGAAAAAATAAACTCTGGTCTTGCCCAATCCAAAGCCCACGTGCCTGTGTTGCACCACATCCTTCCATTCCTGATACTCAGAACAGCCCTCAAAGTGGCATCCATCTTCTGAAATGTGGGTCGGGCAGTTCTCAGGCAACTGAGAACTTCAGCAATTTCAACGGTTTCCTCCAATGGTTGAAGGAAAGCAAGAAGTCACGTATGAGCAGGCTGTCAAGGAGGGCCCAGTAAAAGAGGCACTCCATTTTCAAAACAAACAAACAAACAAAACTGGTCAACACAGACTCAGGAAGATGCTTCACAGTTTCGGATGGCCCACAATTAAATAACTGTGCTTAAATAACATGCATGCAGTGCTTCGCATGTGTTTTCGTCATGCAGCCTGTGGAGGGCTTTCTCATCCCCGTTTTGCTGGAGAGGAAACTAAGAGTCGAGGAAAGTGAGGAGACTTTGCCAGAGCAGGGGCAAAGGGCATTGCCCTGGCCAAGCCTCAGAAAGACCCATCAGGCTGAAAACGGTCTTTCCCCACTGAACAGAATCATCCCCTTTCATGGTGTTTCAAGTCCTGGTGTTTTCCGGGTCACCAGAGTAACACATGCTCAAAATGGAAGACTTAGAAAATATTGAAAAGGGAAAAAGTAACCATGAGCCTGTCACCTACCATCAACTACTTTGGGATAGCTCTTTCCCGGCTTTCCGCTCAGTTTCATTACAGCCTTGAGCCCAGACTGGATGCATCATTTTACAATGCACATTGTTGGTAAAGTGACCAAGAATGAATTCCATAGCCATGTCTAAAGGGATATAACATAATTTTGTCATGTGAGTTTGGAGAACGATAGTTGCTATTAATTGACTATATATAGCCCGCATGATTCACAAGAGGTTTGCATTTAAGTATTCTCTTTTAATTCAACCCTGGGACATAGGTACCATGTAATCTAATGACATCCTTAGCGGGTACAAACGGTTTATGAATTCACTGCTGATCAAGAGGTTCCTTGTGTGGGTGTACACACAGTTGTCTTACAAGAAAGGACCGACTACCCAAGCCATTAAAACCCTTAGGGTACAGTATAGCAATAATGAAACCCACAACCTTCCTCTAGTTCTTGAACGCTTCCTCCCCCCAACTACCAGGACCCCAGTTTCGCCTTGCAGACCTGGTTAGACCAGATGATACACAGCGGTGCAGATGGGAGTTGGAAGCGCAGGGAATCTAGGACGGAGGAGCCTCTCGGGACCGGGGGCGACGGTGGCGATACCAGGAGGGAAGGGGGAGGTAGCAAGGGGGAATGGATCACAGGGAGCCGCGTATGGCCTCCTCTCTGGTGGACGGGCACAGCGGGGTGGGTGAGGGGAGGCGCCGGACAGTGTAATGCAAGATACAAGAATAATTTATAAATTATTAGGGGGGCATGGGGGAAAGGGGAGGGGGAAGGGAAGGTGGGGGGGAAGGAAGATGAGCGGATTCCGGGAACCCAGGAGGCAAGAGAATTTTGGGAATGATGAGGGCAACAAATGTATAGATGTGCTTTACACAATTGATCTATGTATTGTGATAAATTGTATGAGCCCCAATAAATTGATTAATTAAAAAAAAAAAAAAAAAAAAACCCTTGGGAACCCAGTTCTACTCTGACACCTGTGGGGCAACCAGGGCTCGAAATCCACTTGATGGCAGTCAGTTTTATGCACTCGGATGACCAGAATGATTATTGACTCAACATTTCCACTTTAAGAGAACAATGTGAGAGACAATGAATGGGTTCATAGTTGAATTTATTTTGAAAACTCAAACAAATTCCTGCAAGCCGGTGGCCTGTGCATGCATGCATGTCTTATTCTTCCCCACCCCCCTGCCAACCCTGAGGATCCATGTCACCAGGATGATCCACAGGGCTCACAGATTAAGGGGCATTTAACTACCCTTAGTGGCATAGTGGGTTACATGTCAGGCTGCTAAACACAAGGTCCACTGTTCAAACTCACCACCCACTCTGTAGGGGAAAGATGAGGCAGGCTTTCTGCTCCTATAGAATTTTACAGCCAAGGAAACCCAATGGGGCACTTCTCTGTCCTATGGGTCAGTGTGAGTTGGTGATGTCAGAGGTTTGGGACGTCCCCTCCTCTGTTATGCAAATGTGCGGGGATGTGGGAAAAATTCAACAGACCATTATTATTGAGGATGATACAAAAAGAGATTTTATGCCCAAATCACACGTGTCTACAAAGTCCCATCTCCCAGATTCATTTCTGACATTTTACAGTGATTAATAGTTTATCACCAAAACAAACAAACCACCCTCCCACCCCCCACTACATCTGCCCAGCAACAGTTCAAAGGTTATCTGCTCTGTGAGCAGCCATAGTGGAGTCTTCCTACTCATGTCTCCATGGACGTGAACGCCACCCTGAATACAAATGGCACTTGCACACACATGGCTCACCCTCCTGACTCGGAGCCCCATGAAGAGGAGCCCCTGGTCTTCCTCCTTTGTCTCTCTGCCTGCCTGCCGAAGGGGCCTTGGGGGTACTGTCCGCTAAGCATTGGACTGGTGGTTCAAAACCATCCTCAGGAGAAAGAGAAGCATGTCCGCTCTTGTAATGATTTCGGGCCTCACAAATTCTACATCCGTAACTCCTCACTATGAGTCAGGAACGACACGAGGGCAGTGGGTTGGTTTAGGCTGAAGTGCCTTCATGAGGAGCGCAATGACTAAGCATTTTAGCTGCGAACCAAAATGTTGGTGGTTTAAACTCACTAACCTAAAAAGGTCTGACCAGCTGCTTCCGTACAGATTAAACAGGAAACCCTGGAGGCAGTCACCATCCCTCCAGTGATGACTCTCCTCCTGGAATCTAGCCGGCCCAGCAGATCTCCCAGAGGTCACTATTCTGATTGTGCCTCCCCCCACCCCACTAGAGTCTCCCCAACAAGAATAAGACAAGTATATAACTGAGGGAACTTGTCTACAGCCATCCACTGAGTGCAGAGACTTGTTCAAATGTGTTTCGTTTGGAAGAAACCCATGCATGTATGAACTGAAGCGCAGGAGCAATATTTTTTGACTTACATAGATAGGTAAAAACTTAAGTGATAAAATAGAAATATATTCCCCAAGAGAAATTACCGTGTGTACATGAGTATAAGCCAAGTTTTCTCAGCACATTTTTAATGCAGTTTTTATGGTAAAATTAGGTGCCTCGGCTGATACTCAGGTCAGCTGACACTTGAGATGATACGATAAAATCTGACCATTCTGAAATCATTACTTAACTTCTTATGTATTTTCCCAGTCTTTGTATAAGTATATGTGCGTGCATATGTGCGAGCGTACACACACGCACGCACACAGAGTCAGCGTCTTGTTCTTGGTGATCTCATGCACAATGGAACGAAGCACTGCGTGGGCCCTGGGGCAGGCTCGTCTCTGGCTGCAGATTGGACTGTTGTGATCTGTAGGGTTTTTGTTGGCTAATTTTTAGAAGGAGAGGACTAGGTTTCTTTCTAGCTCATCTTAGTCTGAAAGCTCCAGAGAACACTTTCAGCAACACCTGAGCGACCACTGACACATGGTGACTGGGGGAGAAGACGCATTGACCAGGGATTGAATCCTGGCCTCCAAAAAAGGAAGGTGAGGAGTCTACCATTCACCCGCTCATCTATAAAACCCAGTCAACTGTAGCAGCACTTTGTCCATTGAAATAAATAAATAGATAAATAAGTAAATAAAACTGCCGTGTGGTATTTGAATGACTGCTGCAATATACCTATTAATTTTGCTGCTGAATTGATATTTGGTTTGTGTCCTCTTTGTCACTTTTTCACATCGTTTTTTTTTTATGGGCCTGTATACTAGCTCTTCTTTGGAGTATACCTGGAATGAAATTGCTGGATCACAGGAACATATACTACCCTGCCTTATTAGACACTGTTGAACAGTTTAAAAGTGATTTGCTGATTCGCACGTCTAAGAACACTATTGAAGAGTTCACAGTCTCTATATATCCTTATGAGGATTGTGATACTCCTTGTTACATCTTGTTTCTATAATTGCAGGGTGGAGAAAAGGGGATTCGGAAGTGAGGGCAGCCGGGATAATACAGGAAAGGCCTCTCATTAGGCACAGATATCTTCTGGATAGCCAGGATCGAGGATCGGGGTGCTTGGAGAAGGGTCACATGGTCTCTGACCTTCGCTATACCTGGATAGGCCAGGGCATTGGCAGCCTAGACTGCTGGACCACTCAATGACAGTCATCTCCCTGACGTGACCAGGCTCATTTTCCAATTCATGCCTTGACTGGTCTACAATAGCCCTCTTCAATCTGGGTCTCTCCCAAATTCAGAGTTCTTCTGTCACCTGCAGGAACACACTCAACTAGCCATCTGCTAGATGGAAAACGGTGGCTGCACTGCCTTTTGGGAAAGACTTCCCTGTATGCGAGCCCACAAAGTCAAGAAGAGAAGTCTCTTTGAGATCAGGGAAAACCCAACATATACTTGGTGAATAATTTACCTCTGTGCACTAAGAATCCCAAACCAGTTGCCCTCCAGTTGACACTGACAAGGAGAACCCAAGGTCAAACTGCGCCCTACAGCGTTTCCAGTGGCTGCCTTTTAAAATAGGGATCTCTAGGCCTTTCTTTTGAGGCGCCTCTGGGTGGACTCAAACCTCCAACCATTTGGATAGCAGATGAGCCCATTCACAACACGGTCCTTGAGAGCCCAACTGGGAGAGGCAAGGGAAAGAGACTCCTATTTCAGAGATGCTAAAAATCAGACGTTGACTTTCGGGGTTTATTGCTTTATATTTTTAAAGACCTGGTCTGTGTTTTGGTAACAGACCTTGCTAATAGCTGGCCACTTGAGTAGCTGCTTCCAGTCCTCTGTTTGTTTTAATAAGGAGATTGAGCCAGTAATAATGGGAGGGGCGGCAAAGGACTTCGCTGACTGGAAGTGCCTGCTTGTTTTTCCTTCTGCTCAGGCAGGCTGAGGCGCAGGTCTCTCACACACTCCCACGGCTGAGGAAATGGCGCAGGGACACCTTCAGTCTGTCTGCTTGTACGGGGACAAGAAGTTACGTACCAAAGTGATGAACCAGGGGCGAAAAGATGAATGTGATTGCAAAAACATCAAAACAGGAACATATCCCTTCGCCTATGTTCTTAGAAAGTTATCCATTCAATAGAGTAACTACTGTCAGAAGCGGCGATCCTGGATGGAGTAAACACTTCACACTTGACTCCCTGGATGGAGTAAACACACTTGGTGGAGATCCAAAAGGTCAGAAGTTGGAGTTCATCTAGAGATGCCGTAGGAAAAAAGGCCCAGCAATTTACTTCCCACCAGAGTCAGCCATGGATACCCTACGGAGCGCACAGAGTCCAATGCGTGGGATCACCGTGACGTGGAACTGACTTGACAGCCACGAACAATACCATGAGAAGCACTGTGCTTCATGACCTGATGTGACTTCTAAGGTGGGCCCCCCTCATTCTTCGCCCTTCATGGGATTATCTTCTGGTAGGTTGAACAAGCATGCTCTGGGCTCGCACAGCGAAAAGTAACACTGGGTGGATAGTTTGGGTACTGACTTTGGTAGGTGCTGTAGGAATCCAGAGAAGTAATAAATGGTCATTTTGGCTCAGAAGACATCAAGGAAAATAAAATATTTGCAATGGCCCTTGAAGTCTGGAATTCATTAGGGAAAAAAGGCAGAGATGTCCTGGAAACAGTACACGCAAATATCCAAAGGCAAGAAAAAGCACAGCATGCCAGACGGTGCAAGCCAACTTGGAAAGAATCAACATGGGAAACTGCATTAAGATGAAAATGGGTGCTGCGGGTCACCTTGGCATCTGCGGCTCAGATGGTTTTGAATGCCAAGTCGGTGGATCTAGGGGGTGAGTGGCAGACTCCCAAGGGCTGGGACATGCAGGAGGAGGGGTTTCCACTTTCAACGTGGTTGCAAAGCCAACAACACGTGTCCATTCCCGAAGGAAATGCATTGATGTAGAGGTCAACAACGTTGTAAAAAAAATAGAAAATAAAGATACAACTGCCAGATTAAAAGATCACTGTTTCCGTTCAACCGATTTTAAGCTAAGAAACATTAAGAAGGCTGTTGTTTTTTCACCGTGGCCCAGCAAAAATGCCATCACACGCATTGATCTGGTTAATTCTCTCTCGTCGCGGCTCCAAGGTCACCAAGAAAGTTTGTGAACAACAGAGTGGGACTATGGGAGAAGCCGGAGCCAGAGGCTCCCTTAAATGCCGAAGCCGCTACCCTGCTCTTGTACATTAAGAGCTTTGTTATCACGCACCCGTGTCCTTGGCCACATCAGTGAGGGACATGCTGACTAGTTGACACTTCTGAGCCGTTCAAGTTTAAGACAAAATCCTGAACCATGGTCAAGATCCCAAGCCAAGTCACCCTTTCTTGAGTACAAATGGGGCAGTTGACTAGCTTTCCATCTGTACCTCCTTAGAAAGTATATAATCACTCAAAATGCCCATTATTCTGGCTAAAGTGAAAATTTGGTGGATCAAGGATTCCTGTGGATCATATTTGTAAACCTCCGAGAAATGAATCACCTTATATGGAACCGTTCCCAAATATTTACATTCATCAATGATTCAAAAGCGATTTCACCAAAAGCCATCTTCAGAAATATCATTTTCACTTGCCATCTGGTCGGTTCTAACTCACAGCAGCCCCGTGTGCAATAGAATCCAAAGACGGCCCGGTGTAAGCATGATGTCCTTTTCCAAGGACTGCTCTCTCCCAATGACATCTTAAAATGCAATCAAAACAATCCAATGGGAAAAAACGGGTTAAGTAGTTGAACAGACATGTCACAAAAGAGGATGGAAAAGACGCACATGAACATTTGTCCAATAATATGGATCATTAGGAAATGCAAGTTAAAACAATGGTAAGATGTCCGTATACATTTATCACAATGGTTAAAATCACAACGAACCAAAGCAAGTACAGAGACGGATAGGGAGCAACTAAGCTCCCACGCATTACCGAAGTGTGGCAGTTCCATCGTTTCATGCCAACTTGAAGACGTATAAAAGTGTACGGGTTGTCAAGGGAAAGGTGGTGTTTATATCTCCACAGGAGAGGGAGAGGGGGGCCAGACTTCAACCCGGCGCGCCAAGACGTGAGCGCAACATATAAGCATGAAGCAGGGAACCAACAGAGAAGTTAGCGGGGCTGGCCCCCAATTCCAGCTACGTGAGCACCCCCCACCCCCCACCCCAGAGAAATGCACTTCAGAGGACAGCACTGAAGCTGCAGCTCAGGAAGAGGGGCGCGTCTGATCAGGAGCAAGGAACACACCCTGGCCCAGCAAGCCCTGAGGACAATATTCCGGCCCAGAGCAGCCACTGCACAGAGAGGGTCACAGGGCCAGCCCCACCATGAGACTTGGCAAAGTGTCCTTTGCTGACACATAGCGTTGAGGGGGACAGCACTGGGGTCACATGTGCCCGATCCAACCCCACCACACTGGGGTGACCACTAAGTGTGTACAGCAGAGTAGCAAGGGGAGCAAATCAACGAAGTCCCCCCCGAGGAATGCCAAAGGTGGACTTGGGGGCCAGGGCCTGGCACCCCAGCGGACTCGACAGGAAAACACTCATGACGGTCAATGGAAAGGCCTGGACCAGTTTGAGTCTGTCTCAGTGTTTGCTGTCAGTTGTGCTTTTTCTCTTGTTTCATTTACTTGTTTTTGTTTTGTTGTATTCGCTGTTGTTGGTTTATTTTTTCTCTTCTTTTTTTTGTTATGTTTTGCTCTTTTTTTTTTTTTTGCACACATGATTGTCTATGCATGTCTATCTGGACAAGATAGGCAGGATGAACAATCCAGAGGAGAGAACAATGAGACTGACAGTTCCGGGGAAACATAGGAGAGGGAGAGATGTGGGAAAAAGAGGAGGGTGACAACAAACCCAGGGACAAGGGAAGAACAAGTGATCTAAAATTGATGGCGAGGAGGGCATGGGATGCTTGGGGGGGCTCGATCAAGGGCAATGTAGCCGAGAGGAATTACCAAACCACAAATGAAGGCTGAACATGATAGTGGGATGGGAGGAAAGTAAAAGGAAATAGAGGAAAGAACTGGGAGGCATAAGACAGCTATAGAGGTCTAAATATAAGCATGCATATATGTAAATACATTTATATACAATGACAGGGGAAGAGAGCTATGTACATATATTTATTTATTAAGTATTATGGTAGCCGATGGGCATTAGGCCTCCGCTCAAGTACTCCCTGAACTTGAGAACAATTTGTTTTACTAACACAACACTCTGTGATGTTCACCTTCCCTGACACCATCACTGAAGACAAAATGGGTGCATAAGCAAATGTGATGAAGAAAGCTGATGGTGTCCGGCTATCAAAAGATAGAGCATCTGGGGTCTTAAAAGGCTTGAAGGTAAACAAGCAGTTATCTAGCTAAGAAGCAACAAAGCCCACATGGAAGAAGCACACTAGCCTGTGTGATCACGAGGTGTCAATGGGATCAGGTATCAGGCATCAAAGACTCAAAACAAAACAAGCAAAAAGCATATCAATGGGAATGAGGGGAAGAGCAGAGTGGAGACCCAAAGCTCATCAGTAGTCAACTGGACACCCCCCGTCAGAACGGCCTCAAGGAAGAGAAGAGCCAGCCATGGTGCAGTATAGCACCGATGAAACACATGACCTTCCTCTAGTTCTTTAATGTTTCCTTTCCCTGCCTCCCCACTACTACCATGACCCCAACCCTGTCTTACCAATCTGGCTAGACCAGAACATGTACACTTGTACAGGTAAGAGCTCGAAACACAGGGAACCCAGAACAGATAAACCTCTCAGGACCAGTAAGGGGAACAGCAATACTAGGAGGGTAAGGGCAGGGTGGGGAGGAAAGGGGAGCCAATCACAATGATAGACACATGGCCCCCAACCCAAGGGGACAGACAGCAGAAAAGTGGGTGAAATGAGACAGCAGTCAGTGTAAGACATGAAGGAAAAAAAAAGAATGATTTATAAATGATCAAGGGGACATGAGAGAGTGTGCGGGGTGGTGTGGGGGGTGGGGATGAGGAGCTGATGCCAGGGGCTCAAGTAGAAAGAAAATCTTTTGAAAAAGATGATGAAAACATGTAAATATGTATTTGACAAAATGGATATAGGTATGGATTTTGATAAGAGCTATCAAAGCCCCCAATAAAATAAGTTTAATTTTTTAAAAAAAAGGTAGTGATAGTACTCAACCTAATTCAACCTGATGGTGCCTCCTTGTGGGCATGGTCTTCTCATAAGGAGGGTCCCGGGAACCTCCCCTTCTCTCTCCTGGGTATGTACCCTAGATAAATGAAGTTATGTTCACACAGAAACCTGTACACAAATATTTACAACAGCTGAGTCATAATCATCAACATCTGGAAACAACTCAATTGCCCTTCAGAATTTGACTTCAATACGGCGTGGGGAACATGTGATCAATTACTTTCATGAGGTAACACCATAGAAAGAAAACGGACAGGTTTTCTCTTCTAGCCAGTGAGATTCCAGGTAAAGTGAGGGTTTTACACTCCTACAAATACTAAGAGACTGTCTAAGGAGTACCAGAAAGGTCTGGATCGATTCATGAGGGAACCACACTGTGTTTGGATGAGTGTTTGTGTTGTGTCTACGTGTGTATGGAGAATGGAGTCCAGAATTTGAGGGTTAGAAGAGTGAAGAATGTGGGTGGAAGACGCAAATCGAGTTTGCATGTAGAATAACCGAAAGACTGTGTCAATGTTGACTTCTGACCCAGCCCAAAGGGAAGCAAGTGTATGTGCACATGTGGACTGCATATATGTGGGGAGCTGGGGTATGTTCATGTGGAGGGCCTATGCAAAATTAAAAAACAAACACATATTCCAGATTATTGAATGTCTTTTTTTTTTAATAAAATAACTGGTTGGGCTGCTCACGGACAAAGTCAGCTGGCCCAAACCGCCAGTCACTCCTTGGGAGAAAGAGGAAACTTTCTCCTCCTGTAAAGAGTGACCGTCTTGGAAACTCACAAGGGAAGTCCTACTCTGTTTTGTAGGGTTGCTATGAGTCAGAATCAACTTGATGGTGAGCAGATGGATGGAGCTATTTGGGTGAGGAGCCCTAGTAGTACAATAGGTTGAGAGCAGGGCTGCTTACTGCAAGTTCAAATCCACCAGTCACTCTGAAGGATAAAGATAAAGCAATCTGTTCCAGTAAAGATTACAGCCTGCGAAGCTGTTCTATTCTGTCCTACAGAGTTGGTGCGAGTCTGAATCTACCCAAAGAAAATGGGTTTATTAATCAATCGACTGGGAACAGTTCATCAAACGCCTGCAAGTCCTAGTCCACTCAAAGGCACCTGCGTAGAAAGGCCCGACAATCTACTTGTGGAAAAACTAGCCATTGAAGACACTTTGGGCAAAGTTCTACTCTCACACCTTGGATCGACATGACTCGGGATGAGTCAGTTACCAACGGTAACTGGTTTTTAGATGCAGATTTAGATAAATCCAAAGGAATTCCAGTATGTCCCAGAGGGTCTCTGTAAGTCAGCACCAACTCGGGACGTGAGTTTGGAGCGAATTTTTAAAGGAGTAGACAAAGTAGGGGGGAGCCATCCAGAACCTTTATCTAAATCTGTACTCTGTGAGGCTGTGTCTTGTACCACGCCGTATGATCAGGGACAGGATTCAGCACGATCCATCCTCCCAGTGCGTCAGTCTGTCAATTAGTGACCACTTCCGTCAGTCTGTCAATTAGTGACCACTTCCGGTGAACTTCGTGACCAAATCTACACCCATGCTCCAAATTTGTCAACTCAGGGCTAGGCAAAGACCTGAATTAAAGGAGACATTAATTTACCAGCAGGTGGCAATAGAGAGAATTTTGTTTCCCTGAAACACTACAGATATTATTTCATAAACCAGAGATGGGAGCGTTCGAATTTTGATTGCGCCCCAACTTCAGTCTGTCCTGCCCTACATTAGCATGCTATGAGACACACTTATTCAAGCCTAGACCCTGTAGCTAGAAACACAATAAATATTTCCTTTATTTTCCTTTAAGTTCCCTTTTCTAAGGGTTATCCCTTTTAGGAAGTTTGGGGGTGGGGTTGTTTTCGTTTTCGTTGTTGAATGGAGCCCCCCAAAAGGAAAATGAATGCTGCTTTCTAAAATAATCCCCTGGCTGCAAAATGAGTCCAGCCCAAACTCTCAAAGAACAAGGATGAAGCAACTGGGTCATTTGTGAAGGTCAAGGACATACATTTGGTTCCTAAGTGAATTTCTCAAGTTTTCGGTAATTCCTTTCACACACGAGGAAGCTATTAGACCTATGTAGAAAATAGACTTTGCATTTACACATAATGATCTTAAAGACCAGTGGTATTAGAATGGCTTGCTTTGAAGCTCACATCCTAAATGAACAGTAGTGTGGCCAGAGAGTGTTTAACCTGACTCTTCTCACCTTAGAGCTTACACAGTGCTCCCAGCTCTGCCCGATTTGCCAGCTTTCTCTGGTTCTCCAATTCCCTCTTTCTGGGTAGGTTTCTAGACTCCCTGTCTAGCTCCTGCGCTTATTCTCCAACATCCCTCTTTTCTCTTGTGTTTCATCACCCCCTTTCATTTCATAGTCAGTCTCTCTATCTATCTCTCTCTCTCTCTCTCTCTCTCTCTCTCTCTCTCTGCCATAACTGAAGGGGCTCTATAAATAAATGGGAATTTGGAATGCATAAGTAAATTTAAAAAATAATTGCTGTACTTCATGCACCTACATTTAAAGACTGCTTCAAATCTATGGTATTTCTTAAAATAAAATTTGAAAATGTAACTGAGGTTACTTTTTAAATTTTTTAAATCAGTACAGACAGTCCTGTGACTCAAACCCCCGAAGTACAAAAAGGTAGAAATGCTCTCCCCTGCTCCTTCCCCCAGGGAAACAGTTCCTTCGGGCAGCAATGAATCCCACTCGTTCCTGATGAATACTTTTGAAAACATCGATGCATATGCAAGCAATATTTAAAACACAGCCTTTCCCCCCCCTTGTTTTCAAGCTCCTTACTGGGTTATTGTTGTTGTTGATTTGTTTGTTTCCTTAGCTATATCTCGGCAACCATAATCCATCACAATCCCAAGAGAGTGCTCATTCTGTTCTGCAGCTGCAAAGTATTACATGTTATGGATGGTCCTTACGCTATTTCACCCAACCATGACAGATAGTAAGGATGTTGCCAATGTAACATTATTACAAACCATTCTGCCATGAGAAACCTTGCTCTTAGGTCATTTTTGCACATACGGGCATTTGTCTGTAGGATAAATTCCTACACGTGGAATTACCGGATCAAAGGACATGTGCATTCTTAAGTTTAATAAAGATTGCAAAACTGTGTTCCTCAGAAGCTATGCCCGCAGGGATATGGGGCTGCCTGCTTCCTTGCCAGACCCTCCAATTCGCCTCACTGCTCTGCTTTCCAGAATTCTGACTCATCTCACTTATTTTTCCATCTCAAGGAACTTTAAAATCAGCTCTAATTCCAACAGTATCATTTAGGATCTTTTTCTCAGAATCTCATTAGCCATATAGATTGTATTGTATTACGGAGACTAGACATCTTTACAATGTGAAGCCTCTTTAGAGCATTAAGTCTTCCTAACCAGGAGTATGAGATGCCTTTCATTAGCAAACTAATCCATTCCTGTGCTCAAACGCAACTGGGTATTTTCTTCATACAGAGCGTATACATCTCTTTTTATTTCTGGGTGTTTTATTATTGCTTCTGTAAATTAGGGTGCCCCCTCACCCCATTTCTTCTAAGTGGTTGTTTTTCATATAGGAAAGCTTTGATTTCTGTGTTCACCATCTTACTACTGTTCATAGTATTTAAAATAGAATCGCTAAGGTTTTCCAGGTAAGCAATCAGATAATCACTGAATAATGGCAACTGTGTCGCCTTTCTTCTATTTAACATACTTCTAATTTCTTTATTTTGTTCAATGGGTCTGCCAGGACCAGAACAATGTTATTAGCCTTGCGAAGTCTAGATATCTGTCTCTTATTTCTGAATTTAAAGGGGGATGTTTTTAGAGTTTTCCCATCATGCTGGCTTTGGGGTGATCTCCACAGGAAAAGAGGGACCAAACTTCAACCCAGTGCTCCAAGGTGTGAAGACAACATGCCGGTGCGGAGTAGGGAATCAGTGGAGAGGTCTA
>NW_022103902.1:13850370-13881114 GCF_000313985.2 Echinops telfairi
AAATGCGCTTTACACAATTGATGTGTGTATGGATTGGGATAACAGTTGTGTGAGCCCCTAATAAAATGTTAAAAAAAAAAGAAAGAAAAGAAAGATACTTCTGCTCTTATCAAACTTTTCAATTTGCGGTATTTGATGAAAATTAACAAATCCTTTTGACTTCCATAGAGATGATCACGTTTTCCCTTCAGGATGAAATGTGATGGCATCTTCCTCCTACGGAGCCATTCTTGATGGATTCCACCTTTGATAATACGCATTATTCGTCTACTGGAATAGGGTATTTATCTGCTAATATTTTCTTTTGGACTTGAATACTGAGATTAATTAATGAGATTGGCCCACAATTTATTTCTGGGTGTGTTGAGTTTTGGTATCAATGTTTCCTTAGAAACTCTTATTTTGTTTCTATTCTCTGGGAAATTTTCAAGAGCACTGAAGTGATTGATTCCTGATGGGTTAGTACAATTCCTTGTGAACTGTGAGAAAAGTCATATTTTATAATTCTTTTAATTCATCCTATATTTGCAGTTATTGTCTCCTTTATAATTTTTTTATTTTATGACTTTGTGTTTTTACTTCATTAAGTTTCCTATTTTTTTTCCCTTCAAGGAATTTGAGCTTGGGTTTATGCATTCTATTCTCTATATTTAAATATTTTATTGTCTTTTTAGTGAAAGTTTACACAGCATATAGGTTCCCACATGAAAATTCCTACACAAATTTTTCAGAGACATTAGTTACATTTTTACGTGTCAACATTCTATTTTTTTTCTGCTAAAAATTAAAGTTTATTAACAAAGGTTATCATAGATTTTTAAATTAGTTTACATTCTTCAAGTTTTCATATATGTGTGACCAATGGTGAGTTACGGATTTCTTTTTAATCGTTTTATTAGGGGCTCATACAACTCTTATCACAATCCATCCATACATAAATTGTGTAAAGCACATTTGTACATTCATTGCCCTCATCATTCTCAAAACATTTGCTCTCCACCTAAGCTCCTGGCATCAGCTCCTCATTTTTCCCCTCCCTCCCCACTTATACTCTCTCATGAACCCTTGATAATTTATAAATTATTATTTTGTCATATCTTGCCCTGTCCGATGTCTCCCCTCACCCACTCTTCTGTTGCCGTCCCCCAGGGAGGAGGTTGAAAAGGGGGAACTGATTACAAGGATCTACATGTGACCTCCTCCCTGGGGGACGGACAACATTCTCTTTAAGTTGGTCCTGATCATTCTGCTTCCCATACACTGTCATCTCTTCATCTTTGCTCTACGGTCGTTTTTGATCTCTGGTCTCATATGCACCTGTTCTTTGAATGGCGCACCATACTCATGGATCGAACCCTTCATTCTGTGTGCCAGTTGGTTATTTCACTAAAAGCTGAGCTCAGCAGATACTTCTGGGTCACGGTTTAAAGAGTCCCTCAGGGCAATCGTCTCAGGGAATTCTCCAGTCTCAACAGGTTCAGTAAATCTGGGCTTTTTAAGAATTTGAGTTCTGTCTCATGTGTGTCCCCCCCCCCCCCGACTCTATCAGGGTTCACATATTGTGGCCCTGATCAGAACAGTGGGCAGTGGGAGCGAGGCACCATCTAGTTCTGGTCTCATGACAGAGAAGGCCATAATTCTCATGAAGGGATTGCTACTGTTGGTTATTTTGCTAAATTTCTAGTCTTATCTTGACTAATTTTTACTTCACACTTTCCTTAAGTTAGTTTTTTTCATTGCCATCATTCAATTCCTTTTTAACACTCCTTGAGTTGGTGGCTACTTTTCAATTTTTAGCCTTTTGTCTATTAATCAAAATACAGAGGGTATGAATTTTCCTCTGAGCACGGCTTTAATTGCATCCAACAGATTCTGATATGTAGTTATTTCTACATCCATTAGTAACAGGGAATTAAATCATTTTCGTTTGACTCGGGGCACACTTTGATCATTTATCAGTGCATGTTCTCTTATTTAGTTGCCTACTTGTTTAATTTGCTCATTGTTTAAAATTTGTAACACTCATGTGTCCAACATAATGTGGAAAATAACCTGCATCTATCTGTGTTGTTTTTTCCATCTCCTCCCTCAGCCTGTCCCTGTTCATCTTTTTAATTCGCTATTACTTTTTTAAATATAGTCTTATAGCTTCTATCTCATATGTATCATTAATAGCTTACTATTCTTATTTTAATTTCCTCTTTGACCCAAGAGGTTTTTTTTAAAGTTGATTTATTTGTTTTGTTTCATGTCTAGGTGTTCAACATTCTGTTTTATTTTCTTATTAAGGTCTGGCACATATCCATCAAATCTATTCAGCTAATTATATTATTTAAATCTTCTGTGTCTTACCTTTTTTGTTTCCATTTAATCTTTCATTGACCAAGAAGATAGAGTTAATATTTCCTGCTATAAAGTATTCCTTTCTCTGTTTCATTCAGTCTCTTCTGTGGTTTTTGCTTGATGCGAGGTGATTCTGTGCTAACTAGTATTACAACCTTTAAAAATGGCTCCTTTAAGACATTGTGAAAAGGGAGCTAGGTTATTCAGCATTCTTAGGGTTCTTAAGATTTGGCCTTCATCATATTAAGATCGTCATCTGCGTTTCTATTTTATTGCAGATGCTGGTGAACTCTGCCCAGTTTAATCTGAAAATATTTTCCTCATCCTTGACTTCTCTCTATAAATATAAATGATTTTCCTATTATCAAGAGCCCTTCATATTACTTTTGATGTCATTATTACCTCATTAAAGGGGCAAATTGCTGACTAGGAACCAGGTAATGCTAAAAGTCCAAAAATTACCTCCAAAATACTTTAAAACCCTCACTATCCTGAGAAACACTGATGTCACTTGCCCTATTCCACGGCTAGCATCTTCCCCAAACGGAAATAAGCTTGAGAAAAGAAAGCCGGCTGAGCATAGCACACCCCACTTTTTATTTATTTTCTTAGGGTTACATGCTCTGGGGGCAGGAAAGAATTGAAAGCAATAAGAGTATCTCTAGCACAAGAAAAGCAAGCCAAGAATCCCTAATACCTGCTCCACAGACACTTAGCTGGCACTTGTTTGGCCTTTTCTAAATAAACTACACCTCGACTTCCTCCAGAAATGGTCACTGCTTTGTATCATTGGAAAGGGCTAGGAGGGAAATGAGGGCACTCAGTAACCCTGAGATGGGAGCCAACTTGTCTTCTTCTCAAGCACGAACTACTCATTTACCTGCTCATGCCCTTACCACGTACCATCTGGTGGGGGTTTTGGGGGTTTTTTTTGTTTGGTTGGTTGTCTTTGTTTTGACTTTGGGTACCAATATTTAGCACCTCATGAAACTCTTGGGTCCGCTCAAAGCTAAAGAACAGGTAATGCAGGAGTCAGTCATGGATGTTGGCCTACAAGAATCAGACCAAGGGTCTAAAGTCACCTCAGCATCCATCCATCTCTCTTCAGATCAGTCCTTCTCCCCTCCACAGCAAAGCTGCGTCAATAAGATTACCAGATATATAACCCGAAGAGCATGAGCCACAGCAAGCCAAACATAAGAATTCGAGTCCAGATTCTCAATACGTGTAGGGCTGAGGATATACTGAGAATGTGGAGTCTGTAGTTTCCAAACTCTGGCATGAATGGGGACGTTTAGAACAGAGGCTTTGTATAAACTGAAAGAGACCTTAGAATTCGTCTGAGCAAAGATATGAAGCCTGTTTCTTACCTAAAACATGCCTCCCACAGGGAAGAGCAAGAACAGTGCCAGACTGGCTGGAACCTTAAATACTGGAAAGGAAAAAAAATAATAATTTGAGAGGATAACATGAGGGGGTGGGGAGGATTCACTTGATCTTAATTTGTATTTGAAAAGTTAGTGGAGCGGTAATAATCTTCTCATTCTCACCAAACACATCTTAGACGAAGAAGCGAGATTCTGATACGAGTTGGGACTCAACCGACCAACACAGAAAAGTAATGGAGGTTATCTGAGGCCACACAGCCAGCCAGAAGTTGGGCTAGGTTTAGAGTTTAAGCATTTGACTCTTGGCCCAGTGAACAGACCACACTGTCTGTAAACAAATGAGCCAGATACATGTGGCTGCCAAACTTGACTTCTTGTGCCCAGTCAATAAGTAAATGAATCCAAAAGGCAGGGCCTTCTGTACACACGTCTCCGTGAGCACCCAGCCCTGAGAGGCTGGGCTTCAAGAAACAGAGGACTGACTGCCTTGAGCAGCCATCACAGTGATTGCCTTTAATATAGTATTCACCAGATGCTTCCACTGCTTCCATACAGATTAGAGTCTTGAAAACCCCATAGGGTAATTCGACTCGGTCCTGCTGCTGTTGTTAGATGCTGGTGAGTCGGCTCCGGCTCAAAGCTACCCTCTGCACACAGAACAGAACACGGCCTGGTGTGACCATTCTCACCACTTTTCTGTTGGAGCCATTGTCACAGCCCCTGTCAAACCACCTCGTCGAGGGCCATCTTCTTTGTCGCTGCCCGCGACTTTGTCGATCCTGATGTCCTTCTCCAGGGACTGGTCTCTTCTGACAAAATGTACAAGATCTGTGAGGCAACGTCTCGCCGTCCTTGTCGCCCAGGCGCATTCTTGCTGTACCTCCAAGACCGACGTGCTTATTCTTTTCACAGGCCACGGTACTTGTCGTTTTCTTAGTCGACGCCACAGTTCAAATACATCCATTCTCCTTTGGTCTTCCTTATTCCATGTCCAAGTTTGACATGCGTATAAGACAATGGACAACACCATGGCTTGAGTCAGGTGTACTTCAGTCATCAAGGGAACATCCGGGCTCTTCAATACTCTTTAGAGGTCTTGTGTAGACAAACTCAATGTAATGTGTCATTTGATCTCCTGACTGCTGCTTCCATGGGCATTGATTGTGGATCCAAGAAAAATGCCAACCCGTTCTCTATTTGTCATGATGTTCCTCATTGGTCTAATTGTGAGGATGGTGGCCTTCTTTCATCGAGTTACAATTCATATTGAAGGTTACAATCCTTGGTCTTCATCAGCAAGTGCTTCAAGTCCTCTTCACTTTCAAAAAGCAAGGTTGTATCATCTTCAAATTGCAAGTTGTTTATCAGCCTTTCTTCAAGTCTGATGCCACATTCTTCTTCATATAAGGGAGCTTCTCTGATGATTTGCTCAGCATACAAATTGAATAAGTATGGTGAGAGGATACAATCCTGAAATACATTTTTCCTGATTTCAAATCATGCAGTATCCCCTTGTTCTCTTCAAACAATTGCCTCTTAATCCGTGTGCAAGTTCCAAATGGGATTTTGGAATTCCCATTCTTCTTAAGGCTTCCTTGAGATCCACAGAGTCAAATACCTTTGCATAGTCACTTTGTCCTATAGGGTCATAATGAATTGGAATCTACTCATTAGCATTGGGCTTGATTTTGGAAGCTCTAAGTTTCCAAAACTCTTAGGTTTACAAGGAGCCCTCGTAATGTAGCAGTTATGTGTTGGGCTGTGATCCTATAGGTCCGCAGTTCAAAACCACCAGGTGATGCAAGGAGAAAGACCAGGTTTTCTATTCCTATAAACAGTTGAAATCTCAGAAACTCACAGGGGCAAATCCACTCTGTCCTAGAAGGTCTAAGTTTGATTGGTTAAGGTTTACAAGAACTAGATTGCATGCTTTTAAGTGGATAATTTAATTTGCAAAACACCACTGTAAAGATTAGGTCAACCTTTTCTTTCTTTTTTTTTCTTTCTGTTTCTTACTATTTCCACATGAAATACCTCTGATTAGTTTTCAATCCTCTGAGGTGTGGCCCAATATCTAATTTTATAACCCACCACACTCCTAGTGTCCCCAAACTCTTACTGTTCCTTTAACCAGTTTTTCCTGGCCCGATATGCCTCCCTCTGCTCTCCTCTTTATCCAAATCCTTCTTATTCTTTAGCGCCCAAAGCAAGTCCCTTCTCTATGAAACCTTCCTATAGTTCGTTAGCTGGAAAGCCTTCCTATAGTACCTTAGCTGTCAATGATAAACTTTTCTTTTGAAATTTTTTCTGCCTTAAGAGGCAAACTCACATGATTTACATACATTTTCCTCCTATGTCATTCAGTAATTTAATGTACATGTCTTATTTTACTTTAAATTCTTTGAAGACAGGGTTTGTATTCGGTAGAGCACCTACCACAGATACAGTCCCATAACAGAGACTCAATTAGATCTTTAATGATTGGTTGATTTGTTCAAACACATGGTTGGAAGAGCTTCTTATGATCAGAACTCCCTATAAACTTTCTAGAAGACATAATATTACTGGGATATTAAGGACGTTTTCAAAACTCAGGGGCAGGCTATACTCTTATTTCTTATCGTCCCATGCACTATTTAAAGACTAACCTCCATTCAGGACCTCTAGTCTCCCCTTCCCAGTTGTCTATGGCTTCATGCACAACCAGTCTCCTCTAGTCCTCTACATTCACTTCCTCTAGCAAGAGCTCTCCAACAAGCATAACTATTGCACAACGAAATAGGCTGCTTCGGAAAGAACTGGACTTCCCTTTAAAGTAAGTATTCTATCAAAGATTGACTATGACCAGATAAGGGCATTTTGGAGGTTTATTTCCTACTGGGTGTTATAGGAGAAAGAGGAAGTCCCTTTTGATGGTTACAGAATTATCTGAAAGATACTCCTCAAGCAGTCTGCATTAATAAGACACTCAGGAGATGATATGTTCCAGAATCACTTCTGGTTTTCAATAGTATCTATAGCAGCCTTTGGTCTCTCCCATCAGAATGCCTCTTTGACTAGTTTCAAGATAGAGGGGCAAGGAGACCCTAGTGACACCCCCCCCACACACAAAATGCTAATCCACAATGTGTGGTTTGGATATTTATTCAAAGTCAAGTTTTGAATCATTGCATAGTAGCTTGTAGGCAAGGCCCTTAACCCCTCTATCTCCTTCATCAAATTTTACCATTTGGTGAAGTTTTAGTTCAGAATACCTACTGTGAAGATAAAGCCAACTGATCACTTATTGGTCTTGAGAAATTAGTACCTGACAAGAAAGTGTAAAGGTTGACTCTACCACATAGGTTTGTTGTTAAGAACAGAGGTCCAGTCAGCAGCCCATTCCTGTGGCCACGGCAGGTCTCAGTCTTCTTCCCCTTCGGTATGGTAGCCCAGTTCCTTTGGCTTTGGGAGAAAGTCCTCTCTCCACGACACACCTTAATCGCAGCTCCACATGCTGCACCTGAGCTGGTAACAACCCAACCCTTTGAAACTCAGGAAGCTGTAGCCTCAGTCTTGGAGCTTTTGAGGAGACCAAGGCCCACTCTTTGAAATGGACAAGGCCTTGCATCCTATGCTCTTCCCAACAACTCTGTGGATCTCTGTGCTCCTCCGGGGAAGCTCCTTGACTTTTCTTGAAGGCCAACAGATACATCTCCTTTGGCTCATTTCCTGCCTGCAGATTCTCAGAGGCAATCAGTATTCTTTCTAATTCACTGTTCTTTCTTTTTATTTCTTCACTGTCCTCCTCAATCTAAGCCAATGAGGTTTCTGCTATAAGCGTGGGCTAGATCATCAATCACCAGCTTTTACAACTTTTTAAAAAAGACTGTAGTGGCGCGCCTGATAAACATTCTAGAACTTGTGTCCCTTTTTTTGTACAACTAGAATCTTACAATTTTTTAAGTTTTATTTTCATTTTAGACAGTCCCTTTTAAGTCCATTTCTTTCCTTTCACATTTTACTATAAGCATCAAGGAGAACCTGCACGGCCCCTTAAAGATCTTCCTTAGAACACAAGCTAGTTTTTAAAAAAAAAAGGATTTTTCTTAGAAATCTCTTCAGTCAGATATATAAGTCCTTCCTTCTACCAAACATTTTAACATACTTCAGTAAAAGTCTTTGGAATGCACAAGAAGCATCACATTGTTTCCACGGCCCAATCACGTGGTGCTTGTTTTCCTTTAAAGCCTCACCCCAACCACCTTTATCACCCACATTTCTTGCAGCACTGTGTTGCTCGCATCATACGAATTCTCTAAGATGGTAGAGCCTTGCTCACTAGCTCTCCTTGTTTCCTTAGGCCCTCACCAGAATTGCTTTGAACACCCATAATTGGAGTAACAGTCTTTTCAAGGTAATATAGGTTTTTACTATTAGACACCTTAACAATCTTTTAGTCTCTACCCATTATTCCATCCGGAAACGATTTCTACATTTTGCATACCTGTTAGAACAGTAATTCACTCCGGATTGTACATGTATTAGATTGAGTTCTCCAGAGGAGAAAAACCAATGAGGTGTGTCTACATAAACATACATAAAAAGATATCTATTTCTAAACAATAACTCATACAGTTGTGGGAGTTGTGAAGCCCTAGATCTGGGAGTCAGCCATCAGGCTGGCGGCTTTTCTTGACTCAAGATTTCAGGGGATGATGGACCCCAAAATCAGAAGGTTAGATGGCAGGCTGCTGGCTCACACACCAAAAGCCAGATCTCAGAGGGCAATGAGGTGGAGGCAGGATCAAGAGTGTGTACGCTTTGCCAGAACATCATGTCTATTGAATGGAAGCCACACCCCTTGCATCAGAACACAAGATGGAGGACAATTGCCTAATAGTAAGATCCTCAATTAGGTTGACACATAACATTAACCATCACGAAGTGTAAATCTTTCCCTGTGAGTCTCATCCCAATTTGCCCCTTCCTATCCAGTATGATTACTCAACAAACAACGGAATCTGGAACCCACCTACAACGAGCGAGAGGTGGACAGATTCTGTCCACCCAGAAACCTGCGGATGAGCAAGGAAGAAGAGCTACGTGCTGTCAGACGACAACGGGAAATGTTGATGAACCATAGAGTTAAGATGGTTTCACAGAGGAAGAGAAAGGGATCAAATCTTAACACGTGAGCAGGATGCCTTTATGCAAACAGAGAGGGAAGGATTTCAAATTGATAAGACTAACCCGGGAGAAAATCAATCCAACTATTGCTGTTGAGCCCTTTCAACCTCATGGTAATTTTTCTACTTTCTAGAGCAGAACTAACTACTCCACAGGGTTTTCTTGGCTCTGTTTATGGAGCCAGGTTGCCAGGCCTTCCTTCCACAACACTGCGGGATGGGTTTGAACCACCTTTTGATCTGTAATTGAGCACAAACCATTTGGACCACTTGGGGCTCAGGGAGAGGACACTGTAAAAGACTATGTCAGAAGCTGTATCAATTTGCTGGAGTTGTGTTAACAAATTGCCACACACTGGATGCCTTACAACAACAGAAACGCATTCTTTCATTCTTCAGGAGGGTAGAGTCCTAAATCAGCATTATTGGTTCTTTCTGGAGCAGCGTTCTCAACCTTCCTCAGGCCGCGGCCCTTTCATACAGGTCCTCATGTTGTGGTCACCCCAACCATAAAATTATTTTTGTTGCTGCTTCATAACTGTTATTTTGCTACTGTGATGAATCGCAATGTAAATAACTAATGTGCAGCATGTATTTTCATTGTTACAAATTTAACATAATTAAAGCATAGTGATTAATCACAAAAACAATATCTAATTATATATTGTGAAATATTTATTTCTAATTACAAATAAATGAAATTTTGTCTTGATGCACAGTGTAGCATGGGTAACAGTCTTAATATAACAATATTAAACTACATTGCTACATTTTGCGACGTGTAAAAAGCCAACATCAGTGCGAAGGTTGAGATAGTTTCTTTCTCACCACATCAGAAATTCTCCGGGCAGTCTTTGCAAGAGCACAACGAAGATCATCTTCCACAACAAGTCTACTTCTGTATTTAGACTTGATAACCAACAAGCTGGAAAACCCTGTTTCACAAAGATATGTTGTTGGAAATGGGAAAAGAAGACACAACACAGTCTCATACAGAACAGGATCTGACTGCAAACACTTGATATGGAATTTTGTACCTGGCGTTGTAGAGAAATCAGTTCTCGCTGCATCACTGTTAATAAGTTCCATGAACTCCTCTTGTACTGTCTCAGGAACATTTTCAACTTTGACTGTAAATGGGCTTCTGGCAAGTGCAAATGCAGTGTCAGGTAGATTTGGAAAGTATGATGAAGTTTTTTCTGCAAGCATGTGCAAGTGTTCTTTCGCAGAAATTATCACTATAATCCTTTTGTCTGATTCAATGTCATGTTCCTCAAAGAAAGCAAATAAGGTAGGCACCATGTAAATCTTATTTTCATCCAACTGTTTTGGCCAAAGTTGAAGTTTCATTTGGAATGATCAGATCTTTTCATACAAATTGAGGCATGTTATATTTGGTCCTTGCAGTGATCAATTTAACTCATTCAAGATGGCAAAGATGGCAACCAAGTAAGCTATTTTCTGCAGTTCACTTTTATCGCTGAAAAGTGCTTCGAAATGCAGTCTTGCATTCTGATTAGAAAACGTTTTGAGATCATCATGAAGCTCAAAAACACGTTTTAATACTTTTCCTCTCGACAACCATCTCACTTCAGTGTGAAATAGCAGAGCATTATTCAGTGCATCCAACTTGTTGCACAGTTGTGAAAAGAGTTGACTGTTTAAAGTGCTCGCCTTAACAAAATTGACAGAACTTATTATGCTTTTCATTCCTTCTTGTAACTCTTGTGGCAGCATCTTCGATGCTAATATTTGCCAATGAATCAAACAGTGAGCTCCGATGACTTTTGGTGACTCATTCAGTACCAAACGTAGAAATCCAGATCAACATCCTAGCATAGCTGGAGCACCATTTGTGCAAACATCACAAACCTTTTCCCAAGAGATCTTATGCTCTTTTAGAAATGAACCAACTGTGTCAAATACATCATGTGCAGTAGTTATCATTTCAAGAGGTTTGCAAAAAGGAAACTCATCTTTAAAATCGCCATCATTAACATACCTCACATAAACCAGTAAATGTGAGCAGTTTGCATCATCTGAAGATTCATCAAGCTGGATGCTAAATATTGAAAGTGGAGCAGATTAAATGTCCTGGACTACCTGATCAAGAATATCAGCAGACACATCATGTATTCTTCTGCGGAGAGCAACTCGAACAATGTCTTTGGCTGCTGGCAACAGTAAATCCTCAGCAATGGTGTGAGGTTTGATAGCTCTGGCGATTCTGAGTGCCACCAACTATGAAGCTTCAACGGCTGCTACGTTTTGTTTGTGGTTCTTGCCCCCAGTGTCAAGTCTGGCTTTCTTGAGTCCATCAGCTTTGCTTCTAAAACAGTTGGTATCCTTACCAGCAAAGCTCGGATGCTTGCTATCAAAATAGAATTTTAGATTGTTCGGCTTCCTAGATTCAACTGATAGAACTTAACAACAAATAACACATTGCACTTTCTCAATTCCTGCCATAATTATTGAGGTAAAACCATACTGTAAAAAATCCTCACTACATTTTCTTTTCTTAATGTTCTTCTCTACATGATCCGTTGTCATGGGATGGTTTGCTAATGAAAATAACATATAACAATAGCTTTAATAATACAAAAGATGATACATGGCATAGTTCAGTCAATACAGTTCATTAACATTTCCTATGATTTACCATTCTGTGGGGTTTTTTTTTTTTAACATACCTGTTACTATCACAAGGGGCAGTATTCCCATCATCTAGAGCTGAATATTAAAAGATCGATCAGCATTCAGATTAAGTTCCCATGGTACAGATATTTTTTTGCAGTAGTTAATGATTTTACATTTACCCAGTAATTATAATTCATGAAGTGTTGTTTTACCTCCAATACTGCTGCTTTCAACACAGCAGCTACTTTTAACAGAATAGCTGCTTTCAACACAGTAGCTGCTCTCTACACACGTGTGATGTGTCTGCATAAGTACATTATGGTGCCAACCCTGTCACATATACCTGTATTTGTACGGGGTATATGTGATGGGGTTGGCACAATGATGTCAACATGCCGGGTACTAGTATGTGGACGTATCTGCATGTGGCTGGACCTGCCTGGAGATGGATAGAGGAGCGGTGTCTCGATTCCTAAGACCATTGGAAACTTGTGTTTTCCCATGGTCTTAAGCGGCCCCTGTGAAAGGGTCGTTCGAGCCCCCAAGCTTGAGAACCGCTTTTCTGGAGACTGGAAGAAAGACTCTGTTTCATGCCTCTCTCCTAGGTTCTTGTTGTTAATGTACCATCCATTCCGCTATGACCCATAAGGATCCTATGCACAACAGAACAAAACACCGGGCCACAGTCACAGTGTTAATCCATCTAGTTGAGGGCCTTCTTCTTTTTTGCTGCCCCTTCACTTTACCAAGTATGATGTCCTTCTCCAGGGACTGGTCTCTCCTGTCAATAGGTCCAAAGTATGTCAGATGAAGCTCTGCCACCCTTGCCTTTGAGGAGCACCCTAGCCTTACTCCTTCCAATACAAATCTGTTTGTCTCCTTTTAGCAGTCCATGGTACTTTCAATATTCTCCTCCAGCTCCACAATTCAAATGCACTGATTCTTCCTCAGTCTTACATATTCAATATCCAACTTTCACATACTTATGAGGTGATGAAAAATATGATGGTTTGGGTCAGGCACACCTTAGTCCTCAAAGTACTATCCTTGCTTTTCAATACCCTAAAAGGGTCTTGTACAACAGATTTACCTAATACAACACATCTTTCAACCTGCTGATTGCAGCTTCCATGAACACTAATTGTGGATCCAAGCAAGACAAAATCCTTAACAATTTCAATTGAGTTCTCAATGTATCATGTTTCCTATTGGTCCAGTTGTGAGCATTTGGGTCTTCCCTACACTGAGCTGTAATCCATACTGAAGACTAAATCCTTGATCTTCATCAGTCAGTGTTTAAGTCCTCCTCCTCTTCAGAAAAGAAGAGTGTGCTACCTGTCTATCACAGGTTTTTAATAAGCCTTCCTCCAATCCTGATACCACATTCTTCTTCATAAAAGCCAGGTTCTCTGATGATTTGCTCAGCATACTGTTTGAACAAGTGTGGTGAGAGGATACAACCCCAAAGCCCTTCTTTCCTGTTTTTAAACCATATAGTATACCCATATTCTGTTCACACAACCACCTCTTAATCCATGCACAAGTTCCTCATGATAACAATGACGTGTTCTGTAATTCCCATTCTTCTCAAGGTTATCCATAGCTTATTATGAGCCACACAATTGGATGCCTTTTAATAGTCAATAAAACACAAGTAAGTATCTTTTTGGTATTCTCTGCTTTGAGCCAAGATCTGACATCAGCAATGACATCCCTTTGTTCCACAGCCTCTCCCGAATCAGACCTGAACTTCTGGTAGTTCCCTGTCAATGTCAAGTGTTGCTGGATGATCTTTAACAAAATGTTTCTTGCTTGTGAGATCACTGATATTGTCCTGTATCTTTGGAATGTGTATAAATATAAATCTCGTCTAGTCAGTTGGCCAAGTGGCTCTCCTCCAGCGATCATTGTTGTCCCTTGACTGGTAGCAGCAACACACCAATCTCTGCCTGTCATTACACGGTCTTTTCCCATGAATGTCCTATTTTATGCTCTTTGTCTTCTTAGAAGAACATCAGTTATTGGACTAAGGGCCCACTGTAACCCAGTGTGTCTTTATTTTAACCTGATCACATCTATAAAGACCTTATTTCCCAATAAGGTCACATTAAGGGATATCTAGGGTTAGAACTTAAACATATCTTTTTGGAGGACACAGTTCGACCCACACAGGAGACAATGAGTGGAAGGGCCAGACAGAGAGGAATCAAGTGGGGGAATTGAATAGGCCATACAACAACCTCCAACAACCTTCAGCCTTCATGCATCCTTCCAAAACCTTGCCTGATTCTTTGGGAGTCTCTAAAGGCTAGAGAGATTGAGGGGAGATTAGGGAATGCCTACAAAATCAATCTACAAAGAATCTGGTTAAAATCTCTGATGATCGATAGTTGATGTCTTGTGACCACATGAGAAAAATCAGGTGGATAGAGGTATGGTTATGTAAATTCATACATGATTTTGTGAATGAAAGGAGCCCTGGTGGTGATGTTTGATACCCGTGGCATTGCAAACCACAAGGTTGGCATGTTAAACCCATCAACAGCTCCTTCCGAGCAAGTTATCGTTATCTGCCCCTATAAAGATTTGACCTCAGAAACTCTACATAGACTTGCGATGAGTTGGATTCAACTCACCGGTGGTGAGTTTGGGATTGTTTGATAACTGAACCAAAGTTGTACACATCACTTGGTCCCCAAATCTGCCGATGCTCATGTTTTTCTCATTGGTAAGTGGGTTCTTAAAAATCAGTCACCTCAAACATAGGTTCAGAATACCTATGGAGTTTTCCATGGCATGAGTTATCACAGAATAGGTGCTACGCTTTTACTTTAAAGGCAATCATCATGTGTAAGACCTAAATGTAGGTCATGAAAACCATGGTCTTCTGGGTTACGTGTGTGTTAGCTTACTTGCCTTAACCCAAAGTCTGGAACTTGGAGTCCACCCAGAGGTGTTATGGAAAAAAAGACCAGGGGATCTACTTCTGAAAAGTTAGCCATTGAAATCCCTAGGGAGGACCGTTCTCCGACATAGACAGGGTTACCAGAAGTCAAAAGCAACTCAATAATGACTTGTTTTGATTTTATGCTTCACATAGGACGTTGGAACCTATGTACAAGAGTAATGCCACCTTGTATTCAGATCAATGCCTGTATTTACTTACTCACTCACTGACATTGAGTCAATTCAAATACATAGCAACATTTTAGGACAGGATCGAACTGCCTCTGTGGGTTTCCAAGACTGTAAGTCTTTACAGGAATACAAAGCCTCATGTTTCTCCTTCAGAGCAGCTCGTGGTTTTAAACTGCTGACCTTGTGGTTAGCAGGCTAACATGTAACCACTACCCACCAGGGCGCCTCTGTATTTTCTAGACCACTTAAATACATCCATGTTTCCATTTAGACCAACCCATGTGATAAGACGAAAAAATTAAAATGCCAATGTCCCACATAATAACTCAGCCATTAAAATATGAATCATGCTATGTGTTCCCACAAATATACACCAGTGGCACTGTGGATTTAACAGTGAGCTGCTAATCACAAGTTCAGTGGTTTAAACCCATTGATGGGTCAGGATTCTCCCCATGATGGGATCTGACATAGTGTGGCCAACTCCATGATGAGATCTTCTGTGAAGCAGCCAAGCAGCTGTGGGGAGAGGAGAGCTCCTTAATCTGGTCACAGCCTTGAAATTATTGAGGGAGTTTTCATTTAGAGGGTGGCCTGCTCGGGATAAATGGACAGTCTGTGGGAGCTAGCTCCCTCTGACTGCTGGGTTTGGGTCCTGCATCTGGTTCATCGACCTCCTGTCATATCACCTTCTAATCCCCAGAGGACTGCTGACTTTGGATTCATTCAGCTTAGCATTCGCCAGCCTGTGTTCTTCCTGCTTCATCTTCCTGCTTTCTGTTAATCAGCCCCTGAAGGTACAGGAGTCAGGATAAGCCTCCAGCTTATATCTGACCCATGGACTTGAACCAGACTGCACTACAATGGTATGAACCATTTCTTGAGATAAATCTCTTTCTATGGAGAATCACCAAAAAAGAGAAAGACTCTCAACAAGTTGGATTGATACACTAGCTGCAACAATGGGCTCAAACATACCAACAACAATTGTTGGCACAAGGCTGGCTGGCATTTCATTCTATTGCATCCAGGTAGGATTAATAATTCTTACAGAAAGTTGCTATTTTTGTTAACATCAGCTTTGAAACTTGCCAGCAGGGAAGATTTAATGTTGAGTTAATGAAGTCCAGTATATCAGCATGAGCTAGAAGACAAGGTCCCCTTGAGATAATAAGGGGACCAGAGGCTGTGTGTGTTTGGTGGGGATTAACACACATTGTAATGATGCATACCACAATACAGTATGAGATATGTCCACTACAATGCTCATAGCCTCTGACATGATAAGCTGCATTTACAACCCTCCATTTTGTTGTTGTGATTGTTTGTTTGCTGGTTATACATCTTATAGCTAGTAATAGGCACTACATATAATGCTGCAGTGTGCAATTTGCTGGTGTTGTCACCCTCAGAGGTTTACTTGCAGATGTGCAATTTGATGTGTATTGTTCCAAACACTGCAGTGGTCTGGCCCATAAAGAAATTGGTGTCAATTTGGGACTCTTAACAAAGAGAAAGTTCCAAGCATTTGATCAGGGTAATGTGATGTAAGAGGCTGGGGGAAACTGGCCGGATGGCAAAAACACCAAAGCTGGAACTTGGAATCACCAGTGTGGAGCAGGGGTTTATAAAGCAGGGCGAGGGAGAATTGACGACAGGTCAGGACGTAAAGGGTTTGGGCAAGGAAAGAACTGCCAAGGAAGAAAGAAAGAATGAGAAAGAAGAAGGCAAGGCGTTGTCCAAAATAAAAACCGCCCTTCCAGGGAACGGATTTTCTAAGCTAAATCAAGGTCTTTCATTGCTTGAAAACATGAGCCCAGACACGGATCACTTTGCTAACGCCCGTAGGCACAGTCAGGAAGCAATGAGATGCCACCACAGAACACACCAAGTCGAGAAAGAAAACAAAAGACGCACAGATAACCCTCATGAACTTTCTGACCAGAAATGCCATCCCCGCTGCTAGGAGTTCTCCAGATGATCCAGAACCTTCCAACCACAACTGACACTATCTCAACATCATCCAACTTTGTCTCCACTAGCCAAGTCCATGTTTATGCTTGCTGTCATGTTTAGGCATGGAAGGATATATTAAAACATACCCATAACTTTATATGTGGTATTTCTAACCTCCAAAGGCAAATAGAGATTGGGTTGACAAAGATACTGATAAAAATGGCAATAATCATGTATCCAACTTGTGTCAGGACAAACTTACAACAGTGGCAGAGGGAACCTTGCCCACTGGTCTGGGACTGTCTGTAAAACGGGTGGGGAACATCTGGCCCTTGGACCATCAATACCAACTAACATCACACACCTTAGCAAGAGAGGCAGTTCCAGCCATCCCTGGGAGTAAGTTTGCCCAAATGTTTGCCCAAATATCGTAGGCTAGTTTTTAAGTTGATCATTTTATATGGCCCGCTAATGATGTAAAGATCTACACAGCCCTTGCCAGGAAAAAAGGTTCCCCACCCCTGCTCTAAAGGATGATGTCATAGGCTAGCAAGGTAGCCATTTGTTTTCAACTGAGTGCACCTGGAGCAGCCCAAGAGGGAAGGACCCCATTGGAAGCAGGGCGCTCCCAGCTTGTGGGCTCTGCTGACCCCTCTGCATGGCTCGGGCTGAGTTCAAGGGTCTGTGGATCTTTCTCATCTTCTTACCTACCTAGGACTACCTGGATAGTCCATTGAAAGTCATTTACTAATGTAATCATGAGCTTAACATTTGCACACTCACCCACCCCGGTGGACAAAGGCATCTAAGGGCAGCATTTCAGGTTTAAAAAAAAAGAAGAAGAATGGGGAAACGAATTAAAATGAACTTTGTAAACCACCTAAATTTCCAATAAAATATACTCCCCCTCCTCCCATCTTTCAACAAGTTTGGGGGGTGTTTTCCTTCAGTTGGGCAGAGGCTACATTAATAGCTTTTGTTTTTTTAATGACTGTGTTTTATAAATAACCCCTATTTTCTTCAATGCCCATCAGTTCGTCTGAGAGCTACATCTGGGATCTCATCCCAAAAGGGACAAAGGGAAGCGTCGACCCACATAGCCCATCTCTGCTCAGGGAGCACTGTTGCTCATTCAGTTGGATGAGGGGCCAATCACCTCCCACTCTTTCACTCTCTTTTTTCATGTGCTTGCCTGACACACATCATTGCAGTCATATCAATAAGAACACACGAGGCTGGGCTCCATGGTTCGTGGATTCAGAGTCCCCAACACACCTAAGCACCTACGTGAGCGCCAGCAGGAAAGACCAGGTCTGACCCCCAGGCCTGGCCTTAGACAAACGGGCCTGCTGAACGCCTGCTGTTTGGTGCTGTCTCAATGTGTGTTCTAGACTGTGACACAATGACGAGATGTCTTCCACTGATGAGACCATCTCCGGCCTTTGGGAGGCCCATTGGCTTAGCAGCCTAACATTTGCCTGTGATCTTCAAGGTGAGCGGTTTGAAACCACCAGCCTCTCCGCAGGAGAAAGCCGGAGCTTTCTACTCCCGTAAAGAGCTGCCGTTTGGAAAGCACACGGAGGCAGCTCCACCCTGCAGACCTCGGTTGCTGTGAGGCAGCATCAACTCTGTGACAGTGAGTTTTGCTCTTGGTTTTCTGCTACTTTTAAGTGCTTTCTACACAGTTCTTGGATGAGTGCTTTTGATCCAGAAGGAAATGCAGTGTATGTAAAGTCCGAGGCCCCTGGAGCTGCGAGGAGGGAGAGGCACTAGGGCCCAAAAGGCTCAACCCTGAATTTACTCCCACTCTGAACTTGAAGTCCCTCCCTTCCCTCCAAGCTTCCCAACACGGGCCAATATTTTAATCTTTCCATCGCTCCCTGTCCCTCGTCAAGCTGTTTATTCATCTTTTCCATTCCCTTGTCTCATTTTCTTATTCTCTCTGATTGCCCCACTCGCTCACACTCATATCCCCGTCCATATCATCTTTCTGTCGAAGCCTGCACCGATGGCCCCTTTCCAAGACCAGCAGGTTTGAATCAGCTCTAGATTAAAATGAAGGCAGGGGTGGGGGTGGAGCGATGCCAGGAGTGATTTAGGCTTTCTGAAGCCCCGTGTGTGCAGAGCGCAGCCCTCCCCCAGTCGCCCAGAGCTCTGCCCTTGCTGGCTCACTTTCTGTGTCCTGGGGACACCCCTCCACACACAGGTATGCATGCATGAGGGGAGGTCTAATAATCCCCTGCAGGCAAAACCAGAGACGCTCACCCCCAATCAGCAGCTGGTTCCCATTAGATGTTCTGAGCCCTATAAATATTCTCTTTTCTCACTTATCTCTTATTATTTTTCCTTTCCCTTTCTCATATTCCCCGCCTCTGAGCTCCCTCCGGGGAAGAAGCCCTACATGAGAAAAAAGAAAGCCAGCCAAGCTTTGCATTCAGCATCTTGTCATGCCCCAGGCCTCTGGCCGTGCAGAACGCAGAAATGATGACTTCTTGTTTGTCCAGTTGGCTGCCCGCTACACTGCAGGCTGGAACCCTCCCGGGAGGGGGGCCAGGATGCCCCACCTGTGTGCTCTTGACTCTGGTCTGGTTAACCAAGGCTGCTGAGGAGGGTAGGTGACACTTCACGCTGTTTACTGTCGAGCATCTTGGGCACAGCTCCCGAGCGTGGTCTTCTGAGGTTGAGAGCGAGGCCCTTCGAGCACCAGCAGTGGGAACTCAGATGGGTTCCGTAACTCACTTGCAAAATGGTGCTGCTGACACTGACCTCAAAAGACCCGCGGGTGTCAACGTAGAGCTGGGCCCCGCTGGGCTTTCTGTGGCTGCTTTATGACAAGTAGATCTCCAGGCCTTTCCTCTGAGGGTCCTCGGGGTCGGCTTGACCTTCCAAGCTTTCAGTGAGCAGGCTGGTGCTAATCAATTACAACCCCCAAGGATCCCAAACGCTGTTAACCCAAGTAAGCCCAAACCCACTGCTATCAAGTCAATCCCAACTCATGACAACACTATAGGCCAGAGCAGAGCTGCCCCACTGGGTTTGCAAGGCTGTCGAACCTTTTCAGAAGCATGCTACCACGTCTTTCTCCCCGACCCGCAGCCCTGCCTCCTGAGTGATTGGTAGGCTTGAACCACTGGTTTTCAGTTAGTAACTAAGCTCTTAACCCATGGCTCCAACAGGGACTCTGCAAAGGACTATTAACCCACTGCCAGTGAGTGGAGCCGAACCCACAGCAGCCCGATGAGACAGAGTAGAATTGCCCCCCGAGGATTTCCAAAGCCGCACTCTTTATGAAAACAGACACAGAGGCCCGGTGCATCTTCCTCCGGAGGAGCAGCTGCTTAGTTTGCACTGTCAACTCTTTTGTTACTAACCAAGCGCTGTGCCACCATAACCGAGCCCTGGTGGCATGGTGATTCTGTGTTAGGCTGCTAACGGCAAGGTCAGCAGTTTGAAACCACTAGCTCCTCTGTGGGCGGAAGAGGAGGCTCTCGACTCTTGTGAAAAGTTACATTCTTGCAGGCAGTTCTCCCCTGTCCCATAGCATCGCCATGAGCAGGAATTGACTGCATAGCAGTGGATCTGGTTTGGCTTGCCGCTGCCAGAGGAGGATAAAGGGGAGGTAACCCATGGGGAACCTTTAGCTCAGGGCTTGCACCGAGCAGGCCCGATCCTTTCCTTTGGCCCCTCCCAAGGACAACTGGCCTCCTCCTCCTCCCTGGGGCTCCACGCATCTTCCAAGCAATTAATTGAGTAGAGAAGAATTAACCTCGGAAGACTCAAGTCTGAGTTGGGAAATATACAAACCTTTGCGTTTTGTTCTCTATTTTAAGACAGAGAAAGAAGGAATGCAAAAATCCCTAAATTAGAACAATGTTTATCGTCGTTAATACCTCTCATAAACCAGGCAGCAAGATGCTTTGTCATTGGTGAACTAGTGGCCCTACAAAATCCTCCCAGGTGGGCGGATGTGGTGGTACCTGAGCCCCTCACCCTAAGCCGTGGTTTCAACAAAAGTAGCCTCTGCTGTCAGGACGACTCTGGGTCTCAATTCAGGGATGAACTCTTCTGGGTGTTGCACACGTCCCTTGACTTCTTTGTACTTGTTTCCTCACCTATGAATGAGGACACAACTTGAGAGTTCTTTCAAAGATCGGATGCCTTATACCGGTGTAGGAGCCACTGCCATCTGCTGCCCTTCCAGCAGTGCCTGGCACAGCTAAGTGTAGAGTGAATGTTAGCTGTCCTTAGGCCCCCGTGACTCCTTCCTGGTTCCACTTAGCTTTGTTTCTCTACCACAGTCAATCCAAAAGTGAACTATGTACATGTCCCATACCCCTCCTCGGCCACTTCAGTGGTGCTGCATAAATTCCACTCCTGTAAAGCAAACTTTGAAGGAAGACCCCTGAACTGGCCGTGCCTGGAGGTGATGAACCTTTGGGCAACCACACACCCTATGTTCTAGAGTCTGAACGGTCCATACCCCTCCTCCCCCAATGGGCCTTCCTGAGACCAGGGATTTTGCCTGGGAGGGGAACGTGAGCCTGGTCCTCCTCTCTCTAGCTGAGGGCGAAGGGAACATGCTGCCCTCCTTATGCAGAGGCAGCTTTTCCAGCACACACCAAGGCTGTGAGGGGACTTTGGTTCACAGAGTTGAACCTCCTGGCACTGCACAGATTCAAATATAGAGAGACCCACGTATTCAGTCTTAACTAGGACGAAGATAAGACAAGCCAACTAAAAGATGGGCACCATCAACATGAGGCTGTTAACGGTGTCCAACGATTTGCAGTCACACAGCTGCTTAAATAGGACATGAGACCCAAAGAAAACGGCCACCAATTGGTGGTTGTCAGTAGATGGATCCATCCCAGTTACAGATGGGATGACAGAAGCAGGAAAGGGGCCGTGACTGGGATGCAGGCATCCGGTTGCAGGGTTTTACAGTTTCTAAGATTGGACTCTGAGCCATGGCTGCAGCCATGGCGTCAATCCATCTCCTCGAGGGACCTTCCTCTTTGTTGCCGCCCCTCAACCTTACCAAGCATGGTGTCCTTCTCCAGGGACTGATCTCTCCTGATAACACGCCCGAAGTATGTAAGATGCAATCCTCCCACCCCTCCTCTAACGATCACTCCTCCACGAGAAATGTGTTTATCCTGCTAGCGGTCCCTGGTTCCTTCAACATTCTTCTCCAGCACACAATGCAAACGGATTGATGCTCCTGTGGTCTTCCTGATGCCATGTCCCTTCACGTGCATAGGATGCACTGGAGAATGCCCGGTCAGGGGTCAGGGGCACCTTAGTCCTCAAAGTGGCAGTCTTGCTTTTCAATACTCTAAAGAGCTCTTGTGCAGTGGACAGACACCATCGTAACCCGGCGCTGATGTCTCCCTAATCCAGATAATGCGTCTTTGTTCCGCTTCTATCCTCTTGAAGACATATTCGATATGTTCTGTAAATTATATTGGAGGTTTAGGGTCTCTCTTGTCTCTTCTAACAAAATGATCTTTATTACACAAAGCATTGTACTTCAAGGTAGATCTTGAAAAGTTGGTATTAGGTTTGTTTGGTTTTTGTTTGTTTTTGACAACGATGGATGTGACACCATTCCTCTTGAATTTATTTAATGACAATAAGCCATATGATAGTGCAATTCCAAATGGTCAAAACTAGTCCATTTCAGCTCACTAGTGCTTACTAAATATATCTTTATGTGTTCCGTTTCATTTTTTATAACTTCCAATGTTCCTAGATTCATACTTTGTACATTCCATCTTGTGATTATTAATGGAGGTTTGCAGCTGTTTCTTTTCCTTTTGAGCGCCATCGGCAAATAAAGGTCCTGAAAGCTTTACTCTGCACACAACAGTATGATCGACTCTACTTTGAGGAGGCAGCTCTTCCCCAGTCGTATTCTGGGTGCCTTCCATCCTGAGGGCCTCACCTCCTGGAAGATCTAGGACGATGTTCCTCTGCTCTTCCTAAAGTTTTCAGTGGTTAATGCCTCAGAAGTAGACAACTTGTTCCTTCTTCATAGGTCTCCTCTTAGTCTGGAAGCTTCAAGGAGACCTATGTACCTTGGACGGGCCTGTTGTTATTTTCAAAAACTGATGTCATAACTTCCAGCATCACAGCAACAGGCAAGCCACCAAAGTACAACAAAGTGACAAGTGGTGGTGTTTGAATGGAGACTGCATCGATCCCAGGCTAGCTGAGGGAGGTGTGGGCTTGCCTTCCAGGGTCCTGGGGTGGGCATATCCTTAATGATTTGCAGATGGGTGTCCCCTGGAAGTTGAGGTGCCAACATAGCTCTACATCTTGGTCTTTTGATCATAAGCCATATCCCAACCACCAAATAGCCAGGACCTGTAAAGGCCCCAGGACCAATCCTATAAACCTTTCTTACGTGCAGTTGTGCAATTGCGTGAGTATCCCAGTCATGGCCCTTTCCTGCTCTGTCGTCCTACCTGTGACAGTGATGAATTGTCTGTTGTCATTCAAGACTTCATCGATGATCGCCTTTATTTCCAACCATCTCTACTTAGTCCCACAGACATGAACCTTTCGGATACCATTATGGTTTCCTTTATCCAGAGGATGTCTTTGTTTTGTCTTTGTCCTGTGGAAGGCTTAATGAATGGATCTCTATAAACTATGTTAGAATTTGTGGTCTTTTTTTTCTCTTAGAGAATAATCACAAGAGACCGTATATTGTAGAATCAGCTAGACCTGGTTTTGCCATGTCTGAGTCGTGTCATTGGGCACATTTCTCAGCCTGTCCATTCACCAATCTATAAAATGGATGCACACCTCTATAGCACATCGGTGAGATTTAATTGAGGTAATGCTAAGAACAGAATGAAACACTGTCTTAGCGCCACCTCTGCGCCATCCTCACACCTGTTCCCATACACTGACCTTTGTTGCAGCCCCGCTGTCAACGGATCTCGCGTAAGGCCTTCCTCTTTGTCGCTGCCCCTCTGCTTTGCCAAGCATGATGTCTTTCTCCAGAGACCGGCCTCTCCTGACATGTCCAATGGATGCATATATTTTTTTTGAGAAAGATATTATATATATATATATACAGTGAACCCTCGCCACTTCGCACTTCGACTTCCGCGGCTTCACTCTATCGCGGTTTTTGCGTAACAGCGCACACTCTGTCATGACTACCACTGATTGGCTCATACTGTACACGCTTGATGCCATAAATAATATAATAAATAATAAATGATAATTGTAACGTCCAAAATGTTTTACTGTATTTTCCCTTTTTCGTTTAATAAATTGGGTAATACGAGTGTAGTGGTGACTAAAGGGTGTTTTTTCATGTCCTCTATGCTCTAACTATGAAAATATTTGATTTACAAATAAGGAATCCTACTTCGCGGAATTTCATTTATCACGCGATAAACGAGGGTTCACTGTATATCATATTATGCTCTGAGTTCATTAACAAATGACTCTGGGACAGATCATTTATTTTCTGAGTGGCAATTTCCTGATAGCTATATCCTCTATTTCTCAAAAAGGACACACAAACCTTTCTTGGAAGAAGTACGGTCAGAGTGTTCCGTAAAGGCAAGGATGGTGAGACTCGTCTTACCTACTTTGGACTTTGTCTTAGATTCTCTACACATAGGAAGTTAGCAATTAGTGGAAACTATAAGTCGCTACAAATTGGGCTACTAACAGCAAGGTCAGCAGTTCAAAACCACTAGCCAGTATGCAGGGCAAGTTAAGGCTTTCTACTCCCATAAAATGTCACAATCTCAGAAACCCACAGGGACTTGTTCTAGAGGGTCACTGTGAGTCAGAATCAAGGTGATGGTAGTGATATTTGGTTTTAAGATAACAATTCCAGGAGTGTATCTATCTACTTGGATGTGTGTGTAATATCTTCTCCAATAAACTTTAGCCATGTTTTAGGATACAAACTAGACTCCAATCTCAAATATAATTTAAAGAGAACATTTAAGTCTTAAAAGAGACAGAGACACAGACACATCAGCCAGATGAGGGAGGCTGCTAGCCCGAGACCAAGCTGCTGTCCCAGGGTTTACAGTCAGGATGCTAGTTTAAGAAGGCATGGAACATGACTGGTGGCGAACCAATACAACACAGTAATAGGTGGGACCACAAAAGCAAGAACAAGGCCATGATTGGGAAGCATACATAAAAGAGCTTACAAGATTTGTCCAGAGCCTTCCAACAAAGGCAGCCTGGGCAAGACTGTTACGGCATGACTCATGACTGGTGACTATGCAATCCCCAGTACTGTCCATTAAGGGCACACCCAGGATGCACCCTAAGAGATGGGAGACAGGTGGAGATAATCTACTTTCCAACAGATTCTACCAGAGGGCAAGATTATCCAAATCCTTGGTTAATGGCTAGAAAGAATTCAGTGGAGGCTTAATCTGTGTGGGGACTCTGCAGATAGATTTTGTGGTATCACTGTCATCCGTCTTAAAAAAAAAACCAAACAAGCTCACTGCCATTAAGTAAATTCTGACAAATAGCCATCCCATAGGACAAGGTAGCACTGCCCCCGTGGGTGTCTGAAACTGCAGCTCTTCATGGGAGTAGCCTCCTGCAAACCGGCGTGCTCTGAAGTTAAGCTCTAATACATCCATATGAGTCAGAACAGACTCGATGGCAGTGGGAGAGAGCCCACCTTTCTGGCCACACGTGCTGCCATTTTGCTGCCATTGAATTCTACTTCCTCTAGTTTTATCCTTCGTGCAGTCAGAAAACAGCTGGTCCCCATCAGTCCTCTATAGAACTACCTTCCAGAGACCTGAAAACGAGTTGATAAATCATTCTTCAGCCTCTGAACTTCAGGCTAACCAGTGGACTTTCTCCAGCCGTCTTTCCAAGAGCCTATCTGGAAATCTTGAATAACTTAAAAGTGTTACCCTCTGGTCGCTCTTCAAGGTGTTAGCATCTCCACTTTTACTTCCCACACATGAATGTGTTATCTGAGCAAGGGCCTGACCCAGACGTTGACCACAGTGAACATAAAAGTTTAATTCAAGTTCAGTTTCTGTGCCCACTTAGACCTCCTCTCTCGCTCCCTCCCGCCCCCACCCCCTCCTTTCTGGACACATAAATATTGGACAATTCCAGATACATAATAGAGAGAGCACTTGTTCCTTTAAGACAGCACATTGCAACACACTTACTGGGATAGGAGGAAAGAAAGACATCCTGAAAGAGATTGTGAAGGAAATCGTTAAACTGCGGAGACAAGCCCTTCAGAAAAAGCCGTTTTCTGCCCTCTGAACCTTCTTCCTTGGTCCATGCCGTTCTCCCACGGTGACGGTGACGTGCAGCTCGAGTTAAGTCTGTGCTGCGCTAAGCCCCTGCTGAGAGGGTCTAGGGCAGGGCAGGAAATCGCCACTCAGAAAATAAATGACCTGTCCCAGAGTCTTTTGTTAATGAGTTCAGAGGATAATAAATCAAGGTGACCTAGTCTCAAGAAATACAAGCCGGCTTAAAAAAAAAGAAAGAAAGAAAGCCCCAAGCCCCAGAGGTGAAGAGGAGAAGGCAGAGGAGGGACAGCAGGGAGTCCTTATAAATCACACCCAGCACAAACGAATGCAGATGTTCCCCACTTTCCGACCCACTCAAGAGGCAAAGACCAGAAGCCTGCAGAGGGGAATGGAAGGGGCTCTTTCTGGGAGGGGACGATGGGGGGTGCCCACCCCTCCTCTCACTCAGCTCCGTGGGCGTCTCAGGGCGCAGGTCTGCAAGCTCTTCCTTACAGTGTGTTTTGTAACTGCCCCAGCCCACGTGGCTGCATCAGCTCATCCTAGACTCCCTCTGAGAGATCTGGAGCAGCCTGACGGCTCAAATCCATTTGGACGAGAGAACCCCTTATCATTGAATGTGAATCTGAACTTCACACCAAAAAACAAGAAAGCAAAAAGCTCACTGCCATTGAGTCTCTGCCGGCTCCTCGCCACCCTGTGGATATACCAGAACTGTGAGGGTTCCCGAGTGGGCATACCTTGGTTCTTGGCTTCGCACTGAAGCCCGTTTGTAACCCAAGTGGGTTTTTATGAAGGACGGGAGACGTTTCAGGTTTTACAGTCGCAAAAGGGAACACACTATTTTAGGGAAGTGTGCCAAGTCGCGTTGGGGATCACAACTGAACAAGAACAACTACATGGACCAGCACACCCACATGTGCAGAACTGAGGCCAGGGGTGCAGCACTGGGGGTGGGGCTGGGGTAAGAAGAGAGACCTCCCCCTCCAACCTGCCACTGACCAGGAGCAGGGTCAAAGAGAGCAGCCTTCCTGCCACCAGGGTATTTCAAACCTCTGGCTAGGGAGGTGTGGTGGATGGTATTGGTTGACCCCATTGGCTGTGTTAAGCCCACCTGGGTAATGGCATGAGCCTGAGCCTAGTTTGGATTGCCCAGGCATACCTCCCAGCTGGCTCAGTTAAGGGGTCCTCTTAGGTGCTCAATGCTCACCTGAATTCCTTCCCAACCTCCTCTAGGGCCTGTGCAGACATGGGAAGGACCCCCTATCCCTAAGCTAGCTACTTAACAGAGCTACCCATAGGGGCTTCTGAGGTTGTAAATCTTTATGGGGACAGAAAGCCTCACCTTTCTCCCATGGAGCGGCTGGTGGGTTTCAACTGCTGACCTGCTTGGGTTAGCAGCCCAACAAGCAACCAGGACACCCACCAGGCTCCCCACAGCAGGCAAAGAAAAGTACCCCAATCACGCTGCCGCTGAGTTGTTTCCAACTCATGGCCAGCCTATGTTTTACCAACTACAAGTGGGCTCCGCCAGGCCTTTCTTGGGCTTGGTCTTTATGGAGGCAGATCTGGCACCAGGTCTCTCTTCTGGGGTGTCACTGGGTGGATCCAAAGGCCAGCCATTTAAGTGATTCGTAGCTGTCTTAGTTATCACGTGATGCTATAACCATGAGAGGATGCCTCCAAAAGACAGAAACTGATGTTCTCACCCTTTAGGAGACCCTCAAACCAAAGCCACTGCCACTGAGTCCATTCTGATTCACTGTGATCCTATAGGACAGAGGAGAACTGCCCTGTGCGCCTCCGAGACTGAAACTCTTGATGGGAGTAGAAAGCCCCATCTTTCTCCCACAGAGCGGCTGGAGGTTTCGAACTGCTGACCTTATGGTTAGCCGCCCAATGAGTAACCCACTAGGATACCAGGGCCCCTGTGAAAAGAGAGGGGCCGTCAGGGAAAAGCAGACCCTGCAGAGTGCCAATGGTTATCATGCTCGACGGCTAACTGAAGGGATGGAGGGTTGAGGCTGCACAGAGGCACCTGGAGGGAAAGGCTTGGCAAGCTACTTCTGAAAAAGCACCCCTAGAGCCCTGGCAGCAGAGTGGTTCTGTGTTGGACTGCTACCTGCAAAGTCAGCAGTTCAAAACTGCCGGCAGTGTTTCTACTCCTGCAAAGATACACAGGTCTTGGAAAGCCCCAGGGCCAGTTCTACTCTTTTCTGTAGCGTCACTATCAGTATGAATCCACTCCGTGGCTCTAAGTTTGGTTTTGGTGTTTTGGAAACCCTATGAAACTCACTTCTACTCCGACACGCACGGAGTTGCCAGTGATTGGATTGGAGTCGACTTGGCAGGGTATTGTCTGCTGGTAGTTAGAACCTGGAAGGGCCTTAGGTTACTCACCAACTTGCCAGCTCTCTAGGGATAAAATTGCACCACAGGATAGAAAGAGCATCAGTCTGGAAATAAATATTCCAGCATGCGGGAGAGAAATAGGAGACTATAGGTCTACAGTAAGCTGTAACATGAGCCTCAGTTGTTTAGAGAAGACTTTCACATAAGACCCATGATAGCTTGGTGAGATAGGTAGGTTTCATTAGTCCTATTTTTAAATGAAGACATGGAGATTCACAACTGTAGGTATCCACAAAGCACTTTGCAGTTTGTAAAGTGGGTTCATAGCCATCGTGCCATGTGAGCACTTTCTATATGGCAGGCTAAGCAAACCGCCCCCGAAGCTCAAACCAGACAAACCCCACTGCCATGTAGCTTTCCAAGCCTGTGTCTCTTCCTCTGCTACAGGTAGAAAAACCTGCTCGGAGACAGGTAGATAAAACTTTTCCAGATGACAGAGTTAACATGTGAAGGAATTGAGGTCCACACTCAATTCTTGAGCCCAAGTCTGTTGTTCTTTCTGTCCAAACCCCAGCTATTCGCCAGGGTTCCATGATGAGAAATCATGCTGGAAGGGAAAACATACTGAAAAGGGGAGCATTATCTTTGGCCAGGAGAGTCTGCGTCGGGCAAACACTGAACACGCACGCAGCCAGTAGCAAGGTTAGAGGTTTGATGCAGTCACAGGCTCCACAGCACAAAGCCCCAGTGATGGACTCATGACAAACCAACCACGGAACGCCGTGGAGCACCATTCTACTCTGGTACACAAGGGACCCAGTGAGTCAGAACCAACTGGTTCTGTTTTGGTCAAGGCCCAGAGCTCCTTAGAGATGGCTAAGTGGTAGATGAACGACCAAGAGGAAATGGTGGCCAAGGAATTCTTACCATGTTCCCTGATATATAAGACTCATCATTCAGCCACCAGCCTCCTTTATCAGCATGGCTCCCTCTGCTTACTCTGCCCATCATTTCAAAAGAAGTGGCACCACACCAATTACCGTATATACTCGAGTATGAGCCGACCCGAATATCAGCCGAGGCACCTAATTTTACCACAAAAACGGCATCAAAAAATGTGCTGAAAAACTCGCCTTATACTCAAGTTTATATGGTATTTTATCTTTTAAAAAAAGTATTCCCACACTGAATTCCAATTTCAACCACCATCATTACCAATGCTAATTTATGCGACACTCTCTAATTTTCAGAACTCTTTCATATCTGTTGTTATTATTGTTAGTTGCCGGGGAGGTGAATCTGGCTAAGTATGTGTGCTGAGTATAGCAATAGTGAGCCTTCAGGTTATAAGGCCCCTCCAATGTACTCCTGCAGGTGGGCTTTCAAAGCCTTTCAAGTGACCTTTCAGAAGCAGAGCGCCAGGCCTGGTTTCCAACATACCTCTAGGTGGGCTCAAACTGCCAACCTTTGTGCCACCCAGGGACTTTACCTTCATATCTGTTACCTCCTCTCAGTTGCTACCCAAGAAGTTTCTTTGACCTTGTGCTTAGTGACTATGAGTCGGGCTGCTAACTGAAGGTCGACAGTTCAAAGGCACGAGCCTTTCCTAGGGAGAAAGATGAGGCTTCCTACTCCCATACAGACTTCCAGTCTCGGAAACTCACAGGAGCAGTCCTGCTCTGTCCTGTAGGGTTGCTATGGGTCAGAATGAACTCCACAGCCGTGATTTTGATTTGGGGTTTCTGGAATAAACGGAGCCCATCCCGACATCCCCCTGCGTGCTCCTCTAGAGAGCAGAAAAGCTTCTCTCCTGCTGCTGACGCATGGAACTGTTTGCCCAGCCACATCAGCCCGCCAGGCTCGTCACCTTTCTTGACCTCGGTCTCCCTCACGTTGCTTGCTTGCACAGTGAGACAGACGGCACCTCCCTCCCGCAGGGCTCGCCAGGGCCTTCCGACTCCAGCCTGGCTTCTCTTTGACAAAACACTGCACACGATGCTCCATGCCAAAGAGGAATCCAAGTCCACACAATGTCCCCAACCACAACAGGAAGATGCCCGGCGGGGTTCCGAAAACAAATCAAAATAAACCCACAGCTTTCAATTGGCCCTGGACCCAGAACAGCCGGGCCCCGTGGAAACCCAAACTGTATTTTAGATTGAGCAGCACCCTTCTACCGAGGCAGGACACTGCTTTGGGCTCTTTCTTTGTTGCCGTTTTCTGTTTCGCTCTGGTTTGGTGTTTTGCTTGTTGGTTGGTTGGGTTGGGTTGGGTTGGGTTGGCTGGTTTTAGGTTTGGGTTGAGTGTCCTGTTTTCTTTCTGCTCTCTGCATCTAAATCCTGGGAAATGAACAGTCCACGTACCTCTTTCAAAAGCATGTCTAAGGAGTTTGGGGGTGGGGGGAACATTTTAAGGCTTTCTGGGTCCGAGTGTGAAGCACTGCTGATGTTGGAAATACCCAGATGTGGACATATTTCATCCTCGGAAAGG
>NW_022103902.1:13881214-13915999 GCF_000313985.2 Echinops telfairi
TGTCTGTTTGGTTCATGGAAGTATTCCAAGCACCTAGCCCAGTGCTAGGTACAGCTGGTATCCGAAGTCTCTGGAGAGCTCTGGAGGGAGGAGACAATTGTCATCACCCTCTGTCTTTGAGTCGGTGCCAATTCACAGTGACCCTGCAGGACAGGGGAGCAAGGCCCATGTAGGTTTCCAAGACGGCAGTTCTTTAAGGGCGTCGAAAGCCTGATCTTCTCCCCAGTGTGTTAGTGCAGGTTGACTAGAGAAAGTCCCAGAGACTCTCCTATGTATCTAAGGCAGAATTTTATATCAAGAAGTGATTATGCATCAAAAAACATCCCAGCCCAGTTCAGATCAAGTCCATAAGTTCGATATCAGCACATAAGTCCGATATTAGCCCATGAATTCCTCTCCAGACTCACATAGCACGTGCAATGATGCCGAATGCAGGAAAATCACAGGCCACTGGTTGGAAAGTCCTGTGGGTCCAGTAGCAGTGGACTCCTCCAGGGCTCTGGCTGCCATAAGCCTGGGCTCTATATAGCTTGTCAACAGGAATGTGAAGCAGAGAGAGGATGTGTCCCGCCTCCAGGGAGGAAGAGAGGAAATCCCAGAATCCTCATGAGAAGGACAGATCACCAGGCTGTGATCTGATTTACAGGCTAGACTCCACCCCTTCATTGGTATTTATCAAGTTGACATGAAGTTGTATAACTGCCACACCCAGGAAGCTGCTGGATGGTTTGAACTGCTGACCTTTGATAAGCAGCCCAATCTGTAACGCAAATATACAAGGTGACAATAGGTGTTCAATAAATAGTTGCTGAATAAAAAAAAACAAACCACCAACTTAATGTCTTTAGAGGCTCCTAATGAGTTGGGACAAATGTGAGCACCTCAATTATTATATGGAGAATCACTAAGAGGTATGGTCAAAACATCAGCCCCTGTGCCCCACTGCCAAGCTGATTCTCACCTCAGAATTCAAAAGACCACACCAGATGCGATGCCAAGGTCAATCGCTCCTGAGGACTTCCTTCAGGAAGGATCTGACCCTGCTGAAATGTGGGAGGGGTATTGTACTGTGTTTTTTTTTCTCCTCTTCCATCGCTGTGGGAATTAAAATATCAGACCAACTTCAGGTATCACAATGCGAGTTTGATTCACGCAACAAATCTTTTTCCAGCTCCTACCATGGGGTTGCTTCTGTTGGACATGGGCTCGCAATGCATCGGAACCCACCTGATGACACCGAGCAACGACATGCAAGGTGCTCTGCTGGCACCTTGGAGAGCGAGGCAGCGTGCTCGTGGTCCAAACCCGCCAGCCACTCCACAGGAGGAAGAGGAGGCTGTCTGCTCCTGTAAAGGCTGACAGTCTCAACAACCCGACACAGGGTCCCTTGACTCCGTGGCAGTAGGTACTATGGCGTGCTGGCACCAAGGGTGCACAATGGCGTCGTGAGCCCACTCCCCAGGAAGCCAGGCAGTGGAATACTATTAAGCAATACAAAAGGAAGGAACTCCTGACGCACAGTAAACCCTAGGGAAACCTCCACCTTGGGGAGTCAAGTGGAAGAAGAGAGACAGAGAAGACCACACAGTAAAAGGGTCCGTGTGTCTGAAATGTCCAATCTGCAGAGAGAGACGGTGGGTGCATGCTGGCCAGGGATGGCAGCAGGGAGTGGCTGAACCCAGTTTCAGGGATTCACTCCTCTTGGCGGATACAACTGTCTTCACTCTGGGTTTCAGTGATCGCAGCTGTTAGTCTGGGGAGACTAGAAAAGCAAATCCATGGACACCTATTTGTGGTCTATAAGAAAGAGCTTTATAGACAAGAGCAGTGGAATTGAGAAAATCTCCCAGCCCAGTCCAGAGCAAGTCCATAAGTCCAATATTAGCCCACATGTCCAATACCAATCTATAACGCCCTCTTCAAAATCACAAAACACATGCAATGACACTGAATGTAGGAAGACCACAGGCCAAGGGGTGGGAAGTCTTCTGGATCCAGTGGCATTGTAAGCAGCTCAGCACTAACAGGGGTCTCCATGTGGCTTCTCCAGCTCCCAAAGCGAAGCCGTCTATCAGTGTAGTGCCATGTGTCTTGTCAGTAGAGCATCTTTCAGGGAGTGAGTTGTGAGAGAGAGTCCTGCCTCCAAGGAGGAAATTAAGGAATTCCCAGAATTCTCAGGAGAAGGCCAGGCCCACATGGAGGCCTCACTGGCTATGATCTGATTGACAGACTAGACTCCACCCCTTCACTCTTAATCCTCTCAAGTCCCAAATGGATACCAGATTATGTAACTACCACAGCAGCCCAGCTCTCTCAAGTGATGAAGAAACCATTGGATTGTACACTTAAAACGGGCATATTTTATGAAATGTAAATTATAGCCCCCCAAAAAAAGCTATTTGAGAAGAAAAAGTGTGGCTGGCATGACTCCTGTATTCTCAGAAACAAAGCAAAACACATTCCCCTGAGCACAGAGCCCTGTCTGTGAAGGGCTGAGCTGGATAGAGGTGAAACCAGGGGGTGTGGGCGTATACTGGAACTTACCTCCACACTGGGGCTAAAAGAAAGCTTCCCAGGGAAGGTGGCATCTATCGAGAGTGTTCCCTAGCAGAGTACATGGCAGGTAGCAGCCAAGGACACAAAGAGCACTAGGTTAGTGACCAGAGTATTGATGTCACAGGAGGTAGCATTAAGCCATGTCACTTGAGTTTAGCAGGTATCATAAGAAGTTAAACACCGAGGGGGGGAAAACCCTTCAAAGGTTATCAGTGGGTGCCCACCTTCCCAATATGATCACTGATGACAAACCTGTGCATAAGCAAATGTGTGAAGACAGCTGATGGTGCCCAGCTATCAAAAGATATAGCGGCTGGGGTCTTAAAGACTTGAAGATAAACAAGCAGCCATCTCATTCAGAAGCAACAAAGCCCACATGGAAGAAGCACACAGCCTGTGCGACCAAGAGCTGTTGAAGGGATCAGGTATCAAGCATCAAAGAACAAAAAATCATATCATTGTAAATGAGGGTGAGTGTAGAATGGAGACTCAAAGCACATCGGTAGGCAACTGGACACCCCCTTACTGAAGGATTGTGGGGAGGAGATGAGCCAGTCAGGGTGCAGTGTAGCAACAATGAAACATACAACTTTCCTCTATCTCCTAAATGCTTCCTCCCCCCACTATCATGATCCCAATTCTACCTTACAAATCTGGCTAGACCAGAGGATGTACACTGGTACAGAGAGGAACTGGAAACACAGGGAATCCAGGGCGGATGATCCCTTCAGGACCAGTGGTGAGAGTGGCGATGCCTGGAGGGTGGAGGGAAAGTGGGGTGGAAAGGGGGAACCGATTACAAGATTCTACATATAGCCTCCTCCCTGGGGGATGGACAGCAGAGAAGAGGGTGGGGGGAGACGTTGGACAGTGTAACATATGACAAAATAATAATAATTTATGAATAAGGAAGGGTTCACAAGAGGGAGGGGGAGTGAGGAGGGTGGGGGAAAATGAGCAGCCGATATTAAGGGCTCAAGTAGAAGGCAAATGTTTTGAGAATGATGATGGCAACAAATGTACATATGTGCTTGACACAGTGGATGTATATATGGATTGTGATAAGAATTGTAAGAGTCCCCAATAAAATGATTTTCTAAAAATGTTAATGGCCACTATCACCTAGCGACACCTTGCCACGAGGCAAGAGCTTTGTTGAGCTACAGGGATAACACCCTGCCATGTACGATTGCACCTGAGGCTCTGCTGGCTTGCTCCTTAGCATGAGATACTGAGATCAGTCTTTCTTAGGGCTGCCTCTGACACCTGTGATTTCCCCATTTCACTAGCTGAGTTTTGGAGACTCTAGGTGACACAGTGGTGCAGTGCGCAGCTCTGCTCTGAGACCGGGCGGTGGCCAGCAGTCAGGATCCACTCAGGGCCAGGTTTCTGGTTGGTTTTGTTTCTGGATCTGCTTTTGGATGCCCCCAGAGGCACCACGTCCACTATTTTGAGGAGAGGGGATGAAGGGCCGTGGCTAACAAGAATGTCAGTTTTGCTGACTGGTTCTGAATAACACCGAATGACAAAGAGTTTTGCGAATGCCATCTGCCTGAACCTTGACCCTTTATCACAGCCCCTAGCACACTGCCCTGCACACCTAGACAGCAGGCGGGCCTTCTGAATGTCCTGATATGTGCGTACAATCCAGTGATCTTGGTTCAAGGTAAGCTAAAGGGGGTTCCCAATTGTCCCATTTAGGACTTCTCAAGAATTCCCTACCTGGATCCCCACAATCGCTTATGATGCTACAACAAATACCAGAAGCATGGTCTCTTTTAAAACTCTGCTACGTGTTTTCCTATGAGATGACTGAGGCATGCTCAGCTCCCTCACCTGTGGTCCAAACATCTCTCCTCCGAATGGGAAACCGTGAGCCCGCTAGGGCGAGGCTAAGACACACGTGCTTTTCTCAGAAGGATAGACCGCCACTCCTCTGAGCCAAACACACAGAGCCGGGGTTCTCTGTCCATTAATTATGCGGGATAAATGAACCACCTTCTGCAGCTCAGAGAAAAGCACAAGACCAGCACCTATGTCCCCCACAGACTCAGGGGATAGTTCGTGGGTCCATCCGTAAGAACGCTGAACGCTCTGGGCAATTCCTACAGCGGGGACGGGCGAGGCTCTGCCACCAGATGTTTGTAAGAAATCACTGATGGAGAGGGTCTCCCGATACAAACTTCAAGAGGACTGCTGAGCCCACAGGGCGGGGGCTAGCATAGGAGACGGGACAGCGAGAAGGAACCTGTGCCCAATGCTAGCCCTCAGAAACACCCCACTCAGCAGCCTTGGGGCACACTGAGGAATCAAGGGGAAGTGCTAGTAGCGATGCTATTTTCAGTTCCACTCTGTCGGGACCATCCTCCGAGGGGAAGGATCTTGGGTAATGGTGACCCCACAGGGCTCCCACTAGAACTGTGTTCCCCAGAACTGTCCCTGGTGAGATTTTTCACCAGTAGGTCTTCAGCCCTTTCTTCCAACTCATCTCTGGGTAGACTCGAACCGCCAACCTTCTAATGAGCACCCGAGTGTGTTACCTATTTGCACCACACAGGAACTTCTGGTTACAGCCATGTTTTCTGCAAGGGTAGAGCAGGTCACTGCCAGGAATGTCCACGCTGAGAAAACAGAAAGAGAGAAGACCTTCTGATTTGGATTCTCGCGTGTGACCCTGATGGCGACTCACTATTTCCTTGCTCTGTACTGGCGTAGTTAGCTGCTCTGTAGGGTTTCCTCGGCTGGCGCCTTTCAGAAGCCAACCTGCTACCCAGGTTTCTCTGGGTGGGTTCAAACCATCAACCTTTCAGTCAGTCACTGAGCAGCTGACCCTTTGGCTCCTCCAGAGATTCCTTCTTCCTTATGCAGAGAGCATTCATTTTGGTCTGGATGGCACTGAAGTCCCTGGTTCGGAGCCCTTCCCAGACACCATTAAAGTCTCCGTGACCCACTTGGGGCATTGAGATGGATGTAGAACACAGTGGGTTACTCTTCGGAAATCAGACCACTTTGGCCCTTTGCCCTTTGCCCTTCCCTCCAGCCTGCAGTGGAGTATGGACAAGCGGCTCCCTGCGTCAGCCTGTGAGAGGGGAGGTGTGGTGCCGGCCCCTGTGATTTGGTGAAGCCCCTGCATTAACGTTGGGCTAGCTACCACCACTGTTCTTATTACGTGACACACATGTGGCTTCCACCGCTGTTGGGTTGGTTTGTTTGTTGCTTGCTTGTTTGTTTTACATTTTTTATGTGAAAAATATTTGGGGTTTCTGTTGCAGAAAAACCGAGAAGAAGCTGTCCCGATGACCATCTGAATTTCGCTCCAGCCAGCAGCATTGGTGCGTCATCTCGCTGGGGGCGGGTGCCCTTCTGCCTTTGGGAGGACAGCGGTGAGAAGGATCCAGCCACCTCACATCTCTAAAGAGTTCAAAATCGATGCGTGAAAGATGATACAGCAGCAACCCCCTAAAATGCAGTCTGGGTGTCCTCAAGTGGAAGGGTGTTTTCAGTGTGATTGGAGCAACATCACCAGCAGTGTGGACAAACAGCTAAAACCAAACCCACTGCCCTCCAGTCGATCCCAACCACATAGTAACACGAAATCAAAATATACCGGGGTGTCGCTTATAGAATTTATCTCTTGATAGCCTTCTCACGCCTTCTAGTGCCTAATACACACGGAAACAAAGCTGATTATTAACCCCCTAAATAGTGGCCATTCCTATTATGGACATCATCTGGGGAGTCTGTGGTCTCAGCGATCCTATTCTCCGGTAAGCACCACTTTACACTTGTTTATTTTCTCTGATGGGGTCAGACGACCTCCATGTTTCCTAAGTCAATTTCTCAAACCTTTGTCAATTCCTTATACACAAGAGAGGCCCCAAGAACCCCGTGGAAAAATAAACTCAAAGACTCTCAAGGAGCAGGAGGAATAGGAGGACTGTTCGGCCTGAAGTAAATTCTCCCTGAGATGAAGCCAAAGGGCAGTCGGAGCGGTTTACCTTGGCAACTCCCGCCCCAGGCTGTCCCCCTGGGTTTCTGTGCTTCTCCCTCTGAGGGTATGAGGGCCATTCAAAACACTGCTGTCAAATCATGGAAACCTTTCTGCATCAAGGGCATCCAGACACGAAGCTACCACCGTTCCTGACACTCTGCATGTCGGCCGGTGGGGTGACCACCTCACTCACCGTCACCTGTGAGTCCTAATCAGTGCCTTGGCATTGAGTTTGGATTTGGGGTTTGGAGCCCTTCCCTGAGAAACCCTGTGCTCTTTGACGGACACCACATCAACATGGCAGTGTGGGCATTGTGCTGGAAAAGTCCCTTGGTGAAGCTTTCCAGATTTCCCCTCACCGATGTGGTTTTCCATTCTCTTAAAACTTCTTCAAGACAACTGGCCTGTGTCCTTTGAGAAACTCTATCAGCATCATCCTTTTGGGGGACCCCCCCACCCCAAACAGTCACATAAACTTCTGAGCTGGCCTCTCGACCTTGAACTGATTTTTGAGGGCTCCCCAACTTTTCTTAACACGTTCGATTCACCCCCAAACTGCACTTTGGGCTCCCCAACTTTTCTTAACACGTTCAATTCACCCCCAAACTGCACTTTGATGTGAGGCATCGTCGTGTCAGTCTGTTGCCAAAGCTTCAAGGAACTGGGAAGCCGTCTGTGAGTTTTGTTTAAAATTTAATATTAGCCTCACCCTAAAAATCTTTTTCCCATGACACAAAAGTATCCTTTTTTTTTAAGGCACCTTCATGAGAGGAAGACAAGTTTAGGACCGAGAGAACTTGTCTGCAGCCGTCCGCTGATCACAGAGAAAAGGTCAAGCACATCTTGTTTGGAATACACCCGAGTCTCTGACCTGCAGCTCCAGTAGCAATACTTTTTGACTTACCCTCATAACCTAAACATCGCTGCAAAGTGAACCTTCTGACTAAGCAAAATCAAAAGCGTCAAGCTGGCAAAAGCATGCAGCTCAAATCTCAGACAAAGGGTGATTTTCCCTAATAGGCCAGGAATTTGAAAAATCAGTAAGAAAAAAAAAAAGCCTTCTCTGACTGAGACATTAAGCGCATGCCAGGCACACGTGTGCTTGATGCAATTGAGGTATGGATTGTTAGGAGCTGTAAGAGCCCCCCAGTAAATGATTTATTAAAACTTAAGGAGGAACGCTCATAACATGAACAAAAAATGTAGAGTACTAATCTAGCAATAAACATAGGATATCAATCAAACAATAGCTATGAAAAAATGTTTTTAAAAAGAAAGAGCATGCAATACATAATGAATGTCAATCGACCAGTGGTTTCTTCCGTGACTGGGTATAAATTAGAGAGTTACCAGGAATCAAAACAGAGAAGGCGGGTAGGGGCGTGGGGTGAATATCTGGATTCAAATCCTCTCCACTTCTGGGCATGAGGGCTAGGAGTACTGCTGTCACCCACCCTACTCATTTCCCTCGGGAAGTGAGTGGAGACGCCCTCGACCCTACAGACAGGGGGTGTCTGAAATGAGGGTGCTGACCTGTTTTGACACATGTGCATGAGCATTTGAAATCATCACAGTGTCATTTCTACCGCTGGGCTTTTAGACCGTCTAGTCAGAACCACTTGTATCCTAAATCTGATCCTCAAGGAAGTACCACACAGTGGCATTACCATTATTCACTCTCAAAGGCAAAGATTCTAGCATGGGAGGTGTGAACCCTTTCACAGATTATATGTGCAGGCTGGACAGTCAGTCACTATGCATCTTCCTCAAGCAGAACTTGACCGTGAGTCGAACACCTGTGTAACAAGACAGCTATAGGGAGGCAGGCTCATCCTATCTCTGGCCTCCTTCCCTCATCCCTAACCATAGCCTCCCCTCCCCACGGTTTCCTTCAGGTGAATCCAAAGCCCGACAGGCACACGGAGCAGAGAAGCTTCTCGTCTCCAGGATGAAAAGTCCCCAGCAGTCTAAACAAACAATTCCCAAGAAGCCAACATCAAGTTCTCAGGACCAACAGTCCTATCAGCCAGTGTCCCTCGACCTCCGAGGAGCACGGAGCTGGCTACTTGTTGACGCACCTTGCTCTAGGGCAGTGATTCTCAACCTTCCGAATGCCGGGGCCTTTCATACCGTTCCTCATATTGTGGTGACTCCCCAACCATACAATTATTTTTGTTGCAACTTCATAACTAATTTTGCTACTGTTATGAATTGGGCGACCCCTGTGAAAGGGTCGTTTGATCCCCAAAGGGGTCGCGGCCCATGGGTTGAGAACCCCCGCTCTAGAGCATCTTGGCTTTCTTGCATGGAGCACTGTTCAGACTTTAAGGATGGTTCCTAGGATTGTGTCGAGGTATGAGAGTATCTTGAAATAGTAGGCTAACTCCTCGATGGAGAGGGTGGCCAGAAGTTCTACTGCCATTTGGACATTGATGCTGGGGTCACTCTGAGGAGATTTCCCGTTACTGGGTGTTCTCAGGGGTCAGGCTGTAGGAAGATGGATGGTGCAGCGGCTTGGGGTCCAAGTAGAGAGTGTAATGAGCAGCCATAGAGATCAGAACTGGGCTTTTTGGATACCAGAAGGCTGGGTAATCTCCAGCCAGTGTCACATACTATATTGTGGACATAAGACTGTGGCAACCGACTGAGAAATGGGGCTATGGGACAGGGGAAGCTCATTACAGTCACAGTCACCCCCCTATGTGAGAGCCAAGATGCTGAAGACCTGGGACATGCTTCTACTGCCGGCCAGCACAGACACAGGCTAGGGGTGTGGGAAGGTCACTTGACATTTGCAGGGGTCTGTTACCACTCATAGCTGTATTTGTGGCTCCACAAGAGTCCCCGACTTCTTGTTTGGGTAGAGCGCAGAGGGGAAATCACCAGAGACAGGAGAATGAGCAGGGAGTTGTATCCAAATGGAAAGAAAGCTATATCCAGGGCGTTAAGGGTTTGAAGTGTGTCCCCAAAATACACGTTGGAATCTTAACCTCGATAGTTGTGGGTAGTAAACAGGCTTTCGGTGCTGTAATCACCTTCCATAGAGCATTCTAATGTCATGGTAATGCCGCCATACCGGTACAGTGCGGCACGGACCCCATCATTTCTGAGCTATAAAAAGGGTCAACTAGACGCAAAGGCAAAAAGAAATCAGACTGGGGACAAGAGTTGCCATGTGAGGGTACCCCACAAGCCAAGGGAACACGTCCCATCCCAGCAACTGACCAGGAAGGAGTTGATTTGGACTTTTGCACTCATAACTTGGAGGAAATGCATGTTGATTCGTTCCAAGCACCCCCACCATCTATTTGCGCTACCACAACCCTAGGAAACCAAGACACGGATTCTATAGGCAGGGTCCTCTGACGTCACCAACAGAAGCAGTCACGTGGTTGCCGGACCCTGCTTTCTGCCGGAACCACGGTAGCAACGTGAGGCTTAAACACATAAAAGAATCCTGAGCAACAGGGATAAGGCTCTCTGTAAGGAGAACTGAACGGTAAAGGTCATCGGGTAACGAGAGGAAGGACGGATCACCCCTTCATCCATTCGTCCACTGTTCGCTGACCTCTGGATGCCACATACGGCTTCCAGCCCTGATGGTACAGCATCGACGCAGCAAGTCCTTCCTCTCGTGGTGCGAATAACCCGGTAGGGGAGGAAGCATATGTGCATATGTGGACATAAACCAGGGGTAGTAAGAGTTAATAAGCCAGGGACGAGAATAGATAGATATATGTGCTAGAGGATGGCATTCTCGATATTGTAGTCAGAGACCGCCTTGGTGGCAATAATGGGCCATTTTAGCAGAGACTGAACACAGCAAGGTCGGAGACCGATCGATCTAATGATGGAAGAGCATTTGAGGCACAGAGAACTGTAAGCGCTGAGGAAGGGGTCTGCTCAGAGCTCAAGGGCAGCCAGGAGGCCAAGGTCACTGGAAACAAGTGAGTTAAGATGGCATCATACGAACAAAGCCATAGAAGTCCAACTATGTAGACTGTTTAGGGGGAAAGTACTGGTTCTGTGGTAGAACGCTTGCCTTTCATGCTGGGGATCCAGGTTCAATTCCCAGCTGAAATGCTTCATGTGCCGCCAGCACCCCTCCACTTGTCAATGGAGGCTTACACATTGCTATGTTGCTGAACAGGTTTCGATGGAGCCTCCAGACTAACACAGACTAGGAACAATGTGCCGGTGATCTCCTGGTGGAAACCAGCCCATAAACCCATCTGGACAAATGTCCCAATGCCATTGCGTATGTAGGGGTCACTGCAAGTCAGGGGCCAGCTCACAGGGACTAACAAGAGAAACAAAGCATGGTAAGGAATTCCGTGTTTCTACCAGCCACGAGGAGGTCATTGGAAGGTTACACGCTTATCAGGTTCCTGGGGGACCTGAAGACACTCTGCCATTTTCTGTCTGAGCTGAACTTGTAAGAAAAAGTGCTCACCAAGCTCCCAGCTACAGGGAAGCCAGTTGTGGCTTTCCATCTGCAGGTGTACAGCTGCCATGCTGCAGAGGGTCCTGACAAGGGCAAACCCATCAACAAGCAAAGGCTGAAAATCCCAGGACCCTTGAGCAAAGCCTGATCGGTAGCTACAGATGTCCTTTGTGGGTGGGGTTGTCCCGGACCTCGGAGTTACAACGTATGCACTGGCAAGTGGCTGCGGCTCTAGTCTTCAGGGGACAATTTCTGCTTCCTAGTCCCCGGAATTTCTTCCTGTCTGCATGTCAACAGGCCAGGCCTCTGCTTAATAGGACCGTGAAGGACACCTGCTATCCCCATTTTCATAGGAAGTGAAGCAACTCCCCAGGTCCCTATATTCTTAAAGAACGAGCTCTATCTCCCCCCTCCCCGCTCCTTCTCCTAAGATTCAAATGGGTTAGCAGATATGCACACAGCAGGAAGCCCAGGCCCCAGAAACTGATTCCTTTCACAGGTGTCTTTGCTGGGAGTCTTAGAAAATCCAAGGGACCTGCGTGGTGGCTGTATATTTTGTTTGTTTCCATCATAAAGCTATTAGACAGTTGTCGAAGACCATTTAATGATGTGGAAAGATGTTCACGTGAAGCAGAGAATTCAGTGTGTGTGTGTGTGTGTGTGTGTGTGTGTGTGTGTGTGTGAAGTTTAGATACATGAAGAAAATGACCAGGAAGGGCATCTCTCAAAGTGAAGGAATTAGAGATGATTTTCTTATTAATCTCTTTTCGTGTTTATTTTCCAATTTAAAATGCTGTGGATTTTTTCCCCAAAACCCTCACATCCCAACCACCTGCACATAATGTAAGAAAGTGTTAGTCTCAAGGTCTCATCTACCCACTGTCTCACCTCCCACCCAACTTACTCGCCACAAGACTAAACGCACTGCCAGGGAGTGAATTCGGACTCCCCGAGACCACATAGAACAGGGTAGAACTCTCTCTGTAAGTTTCCGAGACTGTAACTCCTTACAGGAATAGAAAACCCCGTCTTTCTCCCCGCCACACAGGTGCCTTGTCTTTCTCTCCATCAAATCCTCCCTTCTGAAACTGGCAACATGTGTGCGTGCTCACAAAACAAACAGTCCTTGAATGATCATCTGACCCACTAACCAGTCCCCTTTTCACTCAGTCCCCCATGTGGCTGAGAATCATTCGCACAGGGGATCACAGAATTACAAACCATTTCAGAAATACATCTTGTCCCACTGCCCACCGAATATAGAAGAACAGTACCTCTAGGATGGGGCTCCTCCAGCCTCCACTTCTCAGCGTCCCGGGTTGGATGAGGCAGCCATTGGCGAGGACCTGCCCTGGTTAAGCAGATCTGTCTTAGAAAGGACAGAGCCCCTGTGTGGCACAAAGGTTTACATGCTTGGCCACTGGCCGAAAGGTCACTGATTCCAACTCCTCCAGAGGTAGTGACTTAGAAGACTGGGCAATTTGCTTCCCGGAAAACCATCATGGAGCAGCAGAACTCTGCACACGTTGATGGGCCATGCCTGGGACTCGACAAGCGCCCTTCCCACAGCACCCACACACACAAATCCTGGCCCCAGACTCAGGAGCATACTTCCCAGTGGGGTAAGCCCAGACTACCCAAACAGCTCGGTAAGCACAGGCTTTGATGGGTTTACTGACCACAGGTTACCTTGATTACTAGGTACTCTATCCCCCTCAGGGATAGCAAATTTGAAAAGATTATTTCATTCTATAGGAAAGTGCTGTGGGTTTGGGAGAGCAACTGATATCAGCCAACAGGTGTCTATTTAAACACAGCGGAGCGGGGCGGGCAGGGCAAAAAATGTGAAAATGTTTACTACAGATTAGTAGGTAAATACACACGAACTCATGCTTACCTTGCGGATGGGGTCATTTTCCAGTGGACTCCACAGTTGTAAGAACTCGTTTCACCAGAAATAAGAGGAGTGAGGTGAGGTATGGAAGTTTCTATTGCTTGTTTATTCTTAAGATCCACTATTAGCTCAACCTAATCACACGCCAGTCAGAGCCCTAAGAAACAGCAAACCCTTATTCCTCCCTCACTGCTTTTGCATTTCCTGCCCTAGAGATAGCTCATCTTGGTTTTTCTCCTCCTCTCCTCTTTTCACTGCCCTTATTCCTTTTTCAAAAGTTCTTACTCTTTGGTTCTCCCCTCTGCGGGTTATCTTAGCACAGTGAGAAGCATGACCATACTACAACCCCTCTCCAGGTGTGAGTAACAATGAAAATAGTCATGAACAAGAAACAAGTGTGTGGAAAACCAAATCATTTCCTTTCAGATATTTTCACAGTGTAGCTATTTCAACGCCTCTCTTTACTTTAGGGGACTATCATCTACATTGGAGCTCTGGTGATGCTATTGATTAAGTGTTGAACCACCAACCACCAAGGTAGGCGGTTCAAATCTACCAGTCAAGCCTTGAAAGAAAGATGAGGCTGTCTGCTTCCATAAAGATTTTCAACCATGTAGCAACAATGAAACATACAACTTCCCTCTGGTTCCTAAATGCTTCCTCCCCGCCACCCCACTATCATGATCCCAATTCTACCTTGCAAGTCTGGCTAGACCAGAGGATGTACACTGGTACAGATAGGAACCGGAAACACAGGGAATCCAGGGCGGATGATCCCTTCAGGACCAGTGTGTGAGTGGCGATACTGGGAGGGTAGAGGGAGGGTGGGTTGGAGAGGGGGAACCGATTACAAGGATCTATATGTGACCTCCTCCCTAGGGGACGGACAACAGAAAAGTGGGTGAAGGGAGACGTCGGACAGGGCAAGATATGACAAAATAATAATTTATAAATTAGCAAGGGCTCATGAGGGAAGGGGGAAGTGGGGAGGGAGGGGAAAAGTGAGGCGCTGATGCCAGAGGTTTAAGTGGAGAGCAAATGTTTTGAGAATGAGGGCAATGAATGTACAAATGTGCTTTACACAATTGATGTATGTATGGATTGTGATGAGTTGTATGAGCCCCTAATAAAATAATTTTTAAAAAAAGATTTTCAAAGCCTTCTGTAGAGTTATTATGAGCTGGAATCCACGTGATGGCTATAGGTAAGTGCAGTATGCATTATGAATCGTTACATTAGGAATCGTTACATTAGGAATCGTACAAGCTCTCTTCTGCTATACATAAGGTTTCCATGAGTCAGAGCTGACTAAATAGCATGTAAACAACATAATAAATATGACAAAGCCTCTACTGTTTTTATCCATTTCTGTGGCCTTAGATCCACAATGTTGATCAACCCTCACCAATATCTAGTTCTAGAACTTTTTAATCACACCAAACCCATACCTATCGTGCAGTCAAACCCTGTTCTGACCTGCTGCCCTGCCCACCACCACCACCAGTCTCTAGCACAAACACATCTGCTGTCTCTCTCTGGACTTGCCGATTCTGAATATTTCAAAGACCTTGAATCATGCAATCTGCGTGTGGCCTTTGCGTCATGGTATTTTTAAGGGTCACCTATATTGTAGCATGCATCGGTACTTCATGACTGGTCTGGCTAAATAATATTCCATTGTGCAGATATACCACCTCTCGTGTCTCCATCCGTCCGTTGCTGGACATTTAAGTTCTCACTTTTTTCTGTTGCCCACTGTGAATCGTGCTGCTACGAACATCTGCGCACAAGTTTTGTATTTGCACCCAAATGCGTTTTAAAATATACAGATTAATTTCTCCCCACCCCCAAACAAAACAAAGCAGGCTTGTCCGTTTGTTTCTCGCTGGGCCAGGCATGGGTATGCCCCGGCTGTGCTGCCCAAGCAGTGCTCGTCCGTTCCCTGCCCTTCTACCCTTGATCTGCTTGTCCCACTTCTCTGCACAAACTGCGTGTCTGTGTGTGAGCTCACCCGGACTGAAACAACTTGGGATTCCTATTGGCAAGCTGGGTTTTTCACCCTCTTTCAGAAGACCCACCCCCCTCCCCCAGGAAGTACAATGAATGTGTCCGATTCAGAAAGGCCTTCGGCCTCACGCCACAGCTTCCCTTCACAAAGCCCCTTTGCAGCTGGATTCCAGGAAGGCTTGGTCCTGGAGCCAAAGGCGGGAGAGGCCCTGCCTCGGGCCTCAGCTCATAAAGCCAAGGTGTGTCTGAGCCTTTCTCCTCGGCCAGCCTAGGAAATGGAGCCTTCATCTGCTGGCTGGCTGCTGTCAGAGGGGAGCGTTGCCTGCCAAGTCCCTGAAACCGAGGGCCCAAGAGAAAGACAAAGAACAGGAGGGCTGCAGAAGAAAGGGGGGCTGCGCGACAGTCCCCATGTCCTGTTTTGCTGTGAGCCACCACAGGCGTTATCTGAGCTCAGAATCATAACCCAAATGCAGTCGGATCATCTTGCCTCTTTTCGGAGATATAAAAGCAGTGACTCCTCTTCCCTTGGCACCCCCTTATCTCTGCATTTGTCCCCTTTCCTCCCCCCATCCCTTTCTCTCCCAGGTCTGCCCTCCCCGCCACCCCGCCCAGTCTAATTCTATCCCTCCCCTTGGGTTCCCTCCCTCTCCTTTCATCCTCTGAACCTCTTTCTTTGGACCCCTCTCTCTTTCCCCTTCTCCGCGTGCCTCTCGGATCTGTTTCCTTTGACACTGGTCCCAGGCCCGCTGCCAAGTTTCAGACCCATTAGTAAGGTGCCTCACGGACTGAAACACAAATCAAGACTGATCCGGGTGCAATTAGTAGCTGCTCGCACCTCATCTGGAAAGCATTAACTAGTCTGGGAGTGGACGGGCGGTGAGGGGGATGAGGAAGGGAAATATGGATGCCAAACAGAATCCATCTCCTATTTTGGAACTTGAAAGGATTCCGATCCAGTAGACACATAACTGAAAGTAAGGTTGTTGGTTTTTTTAACACCCTTCCATAGAGTCAAGGCCAACCCATAGCAACCCTATAAGACAGAGTAGCACTCTTCCTGTGAGCTTCTGAGATGGTAACTCTTTATAGGAGTAGAAAACCCTGTATTTCTCGTGAGGAGCAGCTGGAGGTTTCAAACGGCTGACCTTAGAGTTAGCAACCCGTTGCATAACCGTACACCACCAGAGCTCCTGGAAATAAGAACGAAGTAGACCAAGAAGGCCCCCCACCCCCTCAACCTGGAGATGCAAAGTTGAGAGGCCTCTTGGCCTGCCTCTCTGCATCTCTGCCAGCCAACAGGCTTTTCTACCCACCACCCAAGTGTGTGACCCACCACTACCACCCCTCCAACGTGAGGCAGCCCTATGGCAGCGTCAAGGTGCTCCTTTGGGTTTCTGGGACTCTCAGTCTTTATAGGACCAGACAGCTTCATTTTACTCCCACTGAGTAGCTGGTGAGTTTGAACTACTAACCTTGGGCTTGGCAACTCAACACATAACACATATAGAAATCAATACCAGCCAGGGCAAAGGAATGTCCTTTCTAGTCGATCGCAATATTTCACTTGTATAAGCTGGAAGTCCTCTGATCTTTCTGTCTCCTGTGTTATTTCAGTCCTGTTTCTAGAAAAGTACTGTGAATAGGAATCAACGGGCCCTGAGTTAAAGAGACAGATTCTCATTCAACAGCACTAGGCCCAAGATTCTGCATTGCACACCAGCCTGTCTCTGGGCCACCTTTTAACTATAGTTTCAGAACAATTCCACTTACAAAGCTTTAGTCATGACGTCCTGCTAAAGGTTTCTCTCAAAACCCTAGCTTTCTTTCGCCCTGTTGGCATGCATGACAATGATAAACCAGGATGAATGGTGTAATTAACTACTAGAAGGAGATCTTCCCTATTCAAATACAAGCTGCCCATCGCAAGGAACAGGTTCTTCTGCTTTGCCTCCGCCTCTTTAGCCCTAGCCCATTGGGTTACACACAGGAGATGCTCAATAACTATTGGACAGGAAATGAATGAATGTATCCACTCAGTCATCCGTCCCCATCAGAAGTTCCTCCTCTTTCAGAGAGTCTTCCCAATGATCTGCCCTTCATTGAAAACTCACTACCACTGAGGCTATCCTGACTCTGTAGACTCAACAGGACAAAGTAGAAGTGCATCATTCGATTTCCAAGACTTTTCCATCTTTATAAGAGCAGACAGCCTCATATTTCTCCTGCGGAGTGACTGGTGTGTTTGAACCACTGAACTTGTGGCTAGCAGCTCACTGCGCACTCCTTAGAAATCAAACAAAACCACAACAAGGAACCAAAGGGATTCACATGGAGTCAGTGGATTCTGATTCATGTATCCGGGTGGAACTGTGCCCTAGGGTTTTCCGTGGCTCATTTTTTTCAGAAGCAGATCATGAGGCCTCTCTTCTGAAACCTCTCTGGCCAAGCATTCGGTCAGCAGCCACCCCTTTGCTCCCTGCACCTAGTGGAGTTTGACAATATCCCTGGTGGCTTAGGCCCTTGGCTAGATCATTAGTTGCTTGAGGCTGAGGTTCTACCTTCGGAGTCTCTGGGTTATTTTATATCTCCCCCTTTCCTCTTATTATGAGTTTGCTCTCGTAGACATTTGATGTTAGTTGACTGACTAAGAGACCCTAGGATGAAGCCAAACTCTACTTAGGCCTCAATTGAAATGCCCAAGGAGTGGATGAATTTTGGTTTGGATATGTCCATCCCAGTGGGGAACCTTTAACTTCAGCTACACACTTATAGTGTGGGAAGGCTGAGACAGTCAAACCAAACCAGACAAACCAACCCATGTCATCGAGTCCACGCCGATTCATAGTTACCCTTTAGGACAGGGTAGAACTGCCCCGGGGGTTTCTGGGACAGTAACTCTTTGTGGGAGTAGAAAGTCTTGCCTTTCTCCCAAGGAGCATGGTTGGTGGCCTTGCAGTTAGCAGCCCAATGAGTAACCGCTTGTATCAAAGCAATATATACTTATGTTTAAAAAAAAAATGACACAGATGGTCTAGAACAGTGGTTCTCAACCTTCCTAATGCCGTGACCCTTCAATACAGTTCCTTACATTGTGGTGAGCCCCCAACCATAAAATTATTTTTGTTGCTATTTCATAACTGTAATTTTGCTACTGCTATGAATCAGGCGACCCTTCTGAAAGGGTCGTTCAACCCCCCAAGGGGTGGCAACCCACAGGTTGAGAGCCGCTAGTCTAGAAAGATTAGAAAAAAATTAAAATGGCCTCTCTCCCCATCCCTGTCTACCACCACCACCAATCTTGCTTCCTAGAGGGAATGGCATTTAATTTTCCAGAATCGTTTTATTGGCATATACCCCACATCGCATACCATTTAATCATTCAATCCGGGGAAGATTTCTGCAGTCATCACGGCAATCCATTTCAGAACATTATCATCTCGTACTCATTGTCATTAGCGCCCTATTGCTCCCATCCTCTCTTACCGTGCCCCATCAGCAATTAACCATCCAGTTACTGTCTCTATGGATCTATCTGTCCTGGGTTTCATACATTGAAATCATACAAAAACACAAACAGAAAGCAAGTCAACAAGCCAACAGGTGAAAAATCCACCACAAGACTCAACGAAACAGAAATACTTGAATAAAGAAGAAAGCAGAACATACTAAAAACTGAAACAACTTTCAAATGGGTCAAAAGGGAGATCAAAGGATAAGGTATTGAGTTTTTTAACCCAACCACATCTGCCACAATTGACTTTATAATGCAAAACTCTTCACATCCATCACCTATGGCCAGAAGGGAATGACCCGAGGCTTAATTCTTGTGGGGACCTTGAAAATGGATTTGGGTCTTCAGTGTCATCTACAGCCTTCTGCAAACCAACTGTTCACAAGTTAAGCACTGATACCATTCCCTCGTTGGATTTGGTTTTATTATTTACAATCTTTGGATCACACAGGCTGGTGTGTAGCTCACTGGTTTCTGACATAGGAAGAGGTTGCTCTTGTTTAAAAGTTATCAAATGCTCCAACTACCTTCCAAATATTTTGGCCTACAAGAAATCCAATGTGCAATGAGTCAAGTAACCCAACCCCCATAATCTTAAAATTCATGTTGCATTTTAAGGGACATTTGATACATATGTTTTCTATTTACTTGCCCTTAAATCATCAAAATATTGTTTTGCAAGACCTGTTTGATGTCTAAGAAACTTTATGAGCACTATTTAGAACTTTAAAAACTTTACTTTCAGGGGGGAAAAGCAGGAAGTTGCATTTCTCCAAAAGCACATTGCTTTTAGCACACACAAAAAGTTTATGGGCAGGAGATGGGGGCTCTTTCCAAAAGCCTAATTTTGAAGGGCTAGAGGGGTGCAAGGAGTATATCCTTAATCTCTTCAGTTGGGTGTAGGTAGACCTCTCAGGCTTGCTGGGTCTGGGGTGCTTCATTTGATATGAATATCTGACCCTTCACTACCTAATTCGATCTCAAATCTAATCTCCCTGGAGATTCACAAGCGTATTTTACAACAAATGCCCATGATTCATGTCTAATGTGTATTCCTGGAAAATGCCCGACTGTGGCCTGATTAGGAGATAAAACATAAACCTCAGGGTGTTAGAGAAAACATTTGAAGTTCTAAAGAAGCTGGCCCAGAAAAATCCACCAGAAGGCGGCTCAAAGACGTTGTTGTGTGTGATGGATTTGCAATGATTTCATTCATCTCAGGGTAGGGCCAGAGGCAGGGAGTGTGGGCTGTCCCACAGAGTCTAGTAAGGCCTGGTCAGAAATTGGCCCTGAAAACTAAGAGCCACCCCTTTGGCTGCTGAGTTCTGATTCCTTTTCATAGGAAATAAGTGGAGTGTTGAAGCACTGCCGATGTTGTTCACACACATCCACACGTGAGATTGGTAAATCGATGACCCATGGAAGTATAATGAAGCTAAAATAGGTGAGCAGTAGAGAATGTGTTCATGTGAGGGGCCACCATGGAAGACAGGCTGCCGGGGCCCTACCCCAAAGAAGACGTTAGCTGCATATCTGCTGGTTGAGGGGTGGTGGCATGTTGCTGAGAAGAGGCAACAGAACATCAATAAACCTAATTGCCTAGTCACAGACAATAGGCTCATTGGTTCCAATGTGAGGTCATGGAGGCTCGGGCTAACCGGAGAAGAGAAGAGAGCCACAGAGGGAGCAGTGGCCTATGCAAGTAGTGAGAAACAGAGGCATATGGAGGTTGGCACTCAACTGGCGTGGCCTGCTCCCATTTGTCCTCCTTCCTGGGTGACTCGGCTGCTCAGCTGAGGAGCAGCAGAGCCCTGCTGGGCAAGTAGTCCCAGTGGGCTGATTTTCAGCTTGAGTTAACGACTCAGCGGACACGCCTGCCATCTGTCAAGTGTGAGGCAGCCGTCTCAGCGGCACACTGGTGGGGGAAGATGTGGTCCCCATCCTCATGGAAGTCACAGGCTGGTAAAGGAGAGGAGCCCGCCTCCCTCCTGCCTGTCCAAGAGTCAAGGGAGCGTACATGGCAGTGACAGGACAGAGCAGGAGATGCGTGGTGGAGTAGACCCAGCGGATGTGAGGGGCAAGGGAACAGCAGAACGGAGGAGGGCACTAATCGAGTCTCAGCTACCCTGAAGATGGCGATGATACTAAAAAACTGGAGATGGCAGAAGGAGGAAAGCAGTCAAGACCAAGGATGCCAGGAGCAATCGGGGACCTACCTGCTTAGTCATTGAAACTGATGAGGCCGTTCATAGGATGGCCATCGGGGGGCCTTCCTGGGTACGTTTTGAGAGACCCCAATGGCGGACTTTAAAGTGCTGACATACCCCAGCAGGAGTCGAGAGGGAGGGGAGAACATGGAAGAGCCTCCTTTGAACGAATTCCATCCTTGAGTCGAGAGCTGGTGGAAACAGTTGGCTTGCCTGGCCTGAGAACACTTAATCAGAACCAGCAATGCACTCTGTCTCATTCCTGATTGCTCCAAATGTTTCCCAAAGCGAAAGAGTAATCTCACACCCCAGTAAACTGGATCAGATGTGCTGCTTCAGCGGGCAGCAGTGGATTTCCATATGGGAAATTGTACTCAGAAATGCCTGACTCCAGCACTTAAGATTCAGAGCACACATGGAGGGAATTGAGGCAAGCCAAGCTTACAAATATTCTACCCACACGGTGTTAGATGGCATCCTGATGTGTTTTGGAAACTGAAGAGCAGGGTGGTAGGCACATCGCTCCACAGTTAACCATGGACACCTGGAGTATAGACTAGATTCTGTAGGAGATTACTTTTAATCACTTAGAGTTAAAAGATGAGGCTTTCTATTCCTGTAAAGAGTTACAGTCTAGGAAACCCTGTTCTCCTCCATTCTGCTGGGTGACTATGAGTAGGAAATCAATTCAATGGCAATGAGTGGAGTGGAGTTGAAGGGCTTGCCCATTTCCATCATGCTCTGAAGGGAAATTGAGTATCATATTCAGACACCCAAAATGCTTTGGAAAAAGCATTGGGTTGAGGAGCAGAATGTTCTAGATGGCAAAGGGGTTACCTCTGTAAGAGCCCAAGCTTTATTGATTTCAATGGCTTTGAATGCAATCTTTCTCAAAGGTACATGCATTTTCTTCTTTGAGGCGAGGCTAAACTCACTTGAGGAATGCCACTTGGAAACTAGGTCACAGCGCAGAGAAATATTAGACATACATATAATTTATCATACAAGTTCCATGAGCAATGAGGGCCTGAAAAAGCTGGGGAACTCAGAATGAAATCTGCAGTCCAGTTAATGGTATTGTACCAATGTCTACTTCCTGGCTTTGATACTGGGCTGGATTATGTCAAACAGTATCCTTGGATGGAGGTGAGGTTGGATGAGGGGCACATGGAAATTCTGTACTAATTTTGCAACTTCTTGTCATCTAAAATTATCTCAAAACATTAACTTTTAAGAAAAGACTACTGGGGACAGGTTTTATTTCGGTTGTGGAATAGATGAACGGATGAAGGAAAACTGGATGGGCGGTGAGCCACATTCCAGACCTTGAGAGATTTGTAAAGTTACATGAGCAAGGGGTTGCTGTAGTAATGTGTCCACATTAAATCTAGGCCTGATTTGAGATCAAATCTCAACGTTTCCCTGTGCTAACTTGGTGACAAATACCTTACACTCTATGAGCCTTCAGGTGGACCTTCATAAACCCAAGATTTAAAATATACCCTTTGCAGAGAATTGCCATGAGGATTAAAATGAAGCTACACTACTCACAAGCGTATCAATCACCCAGTAGCCCACCAAACCTACGGCCGTAGTGTCCTTTCTGACTCACAGTGACCCGATAAGACAGAGTAGCATTGCCCAAAGGGTTTCAGAGAATGTCATTTTTTTGAGATCAGATTGCCAGACCTTGATCGCTGATGAAATCATTGGGTGAATTTGAACTTCACGCCTCTCAGTTAGCAGTGGAGGGTCCCGCCACTGCAGGCCAGAGCTCCTGTGTGTATTCTACGTGTCCCTAATAGTATCTGATTATACTTCAGGTGCCTTATTTCTTCTGTAGTTTGTTGACTTATCATCAGAATTCTGCCCTTACATTTCAGCGTCTTCAGTGTGCTTCCCTGGCTAGTTCTATGTGAAATAGTAAATGGACCTGAACTGCAAATGAAGTGTTTGTGCTTTGTCCCACAGACCCTGACATTAGCCGTTCAGGCATTCTTTTCTTTTGGCTTACTTTCTAGTTTGAGGCTAAGTTCTAGATGGATGAGATTGTTGCAGGCGATCCAGCTAGGCAAAAGAATAATAGCAATAAAAATAGCAATAGCCATCATTTATTTATCACTGTAACCCTAGACTCTCCTTGCATTATCTCAATAACTCCTCACCACCACTCTGTGAGGTAGCTATTTTTTCAGGCGTACATCGAAGGTTAAGGAAATGTTATCCCCCTCCCAAGGTCCCAGGGCTGATTATCTGCAGAGCTGGCATCAGGAGGCCTGGACCACTCCAGAGTACACGCATCTGTCACAGGGGATACTAGAATAACTTTCTACCCCTTCGTTAATAGTGAAAGTATTTGTAATGGCCTCAGGCGTCGGGGCAGGAGCTAGATCCCTTTGATGAAGGAGGTGCAGTGGTAGTAAGAAAAGGAAGGGAAGAAGAGAAATGAGGAGTCAAGGAAACAACAGTTTAAGAAAGCCTAATTTATTAATTACTAGTTTCTGACTCATGGTGCCCCCACGCATGTCAGAGGAGAATTGTGCACTATAATGTTTTCGAAAGCTGGATTTTTTGTAAGTCGATCACCTGATTTTTCTTCTAAGGTACCTCGGGGTGAACTCGAACCTTTGACCTTTTGGTTAACAGTTGAGCACGTTATCCATTTGCACCACCCACGGCATTCATTTGAGAGCCATGGACTCCTTTTCTGACTCTATCAACTCATTCCTAACCAATCCAGCCAGGAAGCATCTCTCCCAGAGCACAATACCAGGAAAAGGAGGCTGTGAGTGGCATCATAGCCCTTTGCAGACAATCTCTCATGACATTGCATTTTGAAGAGCTCCTGCATATAGTGACCTTGATATCTGAGTCAACACTGATGATTATGCCAGGCGTTCTATAGGGTTCCCTGCTCCTGAGTTTAAGACGACAGTGGGAGCCATGCAAGGAGGAAGGAAGGAAGAGGATCCCAGGAAGAAAGAGTGCAATTCTGCTCACAAGGTGTTTGCGATTGAATAGAGAACCTGGTCGGAGAGCGGGGAGAGCAAGGCCCTGTTCTGCTAGTGAAGAGAGGCAGGAGGCAGGAAGGTTGTGGCCCTAACCAGCTGTATCGTCAGAAGAGTGAGTCTTTAATCAGAAAGGGCTGCTGCATCTTGGCACGTATTTTGCAATGGGCTGTGGTGTGAGGGATGTTTGGACTCCACTGTAAACAGGAACTTCTGTGTCCTTATTAGGAATAATCACTTCTCAGGGCAAAGCAGCAGCTGTTGAGGCATTTAAACACGTTCTATGCCTGAGACCTCCTTTCCCCCTCCTACAGCCTGCCCACCCTCCCCGTGCCCCACTGAGACTGTCCTCTCTGGTCCTCTTTGAGACTGGTGCTTGCAAGGGCCCAAGGAAAAGCCAAGGTTTCCATCTGGCTGATCCACCTTGATCTCAGCTGCTCACCAGAGCTGTTTCTTCCCACCGACACTGAGCCCAGTGCGGCGCTCTTTTCTTCAGGGTGGCCCCAAGAGCTGTTCAACAGGCCTGGCAAATTTCTCAAAAGCCAGAACCCTGGGTGGGATACAGAAGGGTGGGACTGGGTGCCTGTGAGGGGCAAGATGGCCACTGGAAGTTGTAGAGTTATTGCTGCTGCCCTGATTCATAGCGGCCCCATGCACAATGGGATCTGATTGTTCCGATCCATCGAGCTTTCATGGGCTGAGTTTTCAGAAGTAGATCACCAGGTCTTTCTTCCTCATCTGTCTTAGTGAGAAAGCTCCACTGAAGCCTCTTCAGTGCCAGAGCCTCCCCTGATAGATGAGTGTGGCTGGGCATCTACTGGGCATCAGATCTCCCGCAAGGAAAGCAAGAGTTCTATCTCTCAACCACCACTGCCTCCTTCAACAGACAACATGGACCAGGAAAAGAATGGACTAGGGCCTCAGCTGCTCTGCAGGGAAGGACAGGTGAACCCTCAGGCCAAAGCTTGAGGCCATTGCCCAGGGGTCAGCTCCATATGTAGACATTAAAAGTACCAAACCAAAAAACGACACAAACTCACCGCCTTCGAGTCAATTCTGACTCACAGTGATCCTAAGACAAGGTAGAACTGTCCATCTGGGTTTCCAATTACAGGAGTAGACAGCCTCGACTTCCCCCCTAGGAGGTGCTGGTGGTTTTGAACTACTGACCTTGTGGTTATCAGCCCAATCCATAACCCACTACACCATTAGGGCACACTGGCTGCAGCAAAGACAACATGGGTCAAAATTCTGGCCCTGCCATTTCCTAGATGTGTTGTATTGGGGATGAAAATAAGACTTAACAAATGGCTGAATTAAAGGGGAAGGTAGAGTCATTTTGAAGTCTAACCAGAGACCTTGGAGGACTCTAGAGCATTTATAAAGATTTGGGATTGAAGATGTATATAAAGGCAGTTTTTCACATTTTGCATTTCAAGTACTAAAGGAATATTTGATTGAGGATGTCCATTAGGCAGTAAGGAAAACGGAAATGGTCTAAAAGAGCGATTGGAACTGGAGATGGAAACTTTTTTCAAAATGCAATAACCTTATTTTATTTCTCAAAATAAGAGACAGCAGTCAAGAAATCAAATGACGTGTTGTATTGGGCAAATCTGCTGCACAAAACATTTTGGAACTGATAAAGAGTAAAGATGTCACTGTGAGGACTAAGGTGTGCCTAACCCAAACCATGGCATTTTCCATAGTCTCATATGCGTGTGGAAGTGGGACAAAGAGTAAAGAAGACTGGAGACGATCCTATGCATTTGAATTATGGTGCTCGAGAAGAATGTTGAAAGTACCAGGAACTGCCAGAAGAACAAACCAGTCTACCTTGAAGGAAGAACGGCCACAATGCCCCTGACAAACAAGGAGGGTGAGACTTCATTCACGTTCTTTAGACATGTTCTCAGGAGGGATCAGCCCCTGGAGAAGTGTGGTAGATACAGAATCGGTTGTCAACTTGAGACTATTCAGAGTGAAGGGGTGGAGTTTAGCCAGTCAATCAGGTTGCAGCTTGATGACCTCATTTGGAGGCGCTCTGGAGATAAATAGCTCACTGGAGGCGGGACACTCACTCACTGTCTGTGAGACATTCCTGTTGACGAGCCACATAGAGCTTCGCTGATAGAGCCAGAGCCCCAGAGCTGAAAGAGCCACGTGTAGACCCACGCCAGTGCGAAGATGCTTCTACCACCACTGGATCCTCAAGACTTTCCACCCACTGGCCTGGGATCTTCCTGCATTCTGCATCATTGCATGTGGTGCATGAGTCTGAAGACAGACTGGTATTGGACATATGGGCTAATATTATCGGACTTAGGGACTTGATCTGGACTGGGCTGGGATGTTTTCTTAATATACAATTGCTCTTGATATCATTCTCTTTCTTATATACATAGGTGTGTCCATGGATTTGTTTCTCTAGTCTGCCCAGACTAACACACTGCCTCTCTACTTTACCAAGCATGATATCCTTCTTGAGTTAGTCCAGGTGGACTAGAGAAACAAATTCATAAATATACACTCATATGTATATAATAAAGAGATTGATATGAAGTGCAATTGAACATTGAGAAAACATCCCAGCCCAGTCCAGATCAGGTCCATGAGTCTGATATTAGCCCATGTGTCTGATACCAATCTATAAAGTCCTCTTCAGACTCGCAAAACACATGCAAGGAAGCCAAATGCAGGACGATCACAAGCCAGTGGGTAGAAAGTCTTTGGATCCAGTGGTGTTGTAAGCATCTCAGTGCCGGCAGGGGTCTCTCTGTGGCTTCTCCGGCTTCTGAGGTCTGGTTGCAGTTGCATCCATGTGACTTGCCTTCTGCCGTTCCTTGTAAGGCATCTCCCTCAGGCAATGCTACTGGCATTTCAGCTTGAGCAGTTTGGTTAATCTGCTCAGGTGTGACTTGTTCTATTGACAGTGGATTAATACCTTCAAGTCTTGAGGGCCGCAGGGTAGCCCTCCGTGGAGCAATTCAGGGTATCCGGCGACAGGCAGCAAACAGCAAGCAGGTGACCAGCAGTCAGCCAGATGACAGGGTCCAACAGTCCCTAACTCAAGAGATGTACCTTCCAGTAGCGTGATGAAGCAGGTCTTAAAGGAACCTGAAGTGACAGCGACACAGTCTATAGGTAGGTGTCCCACAGGTAGTATAGCTTGCAAATAGAGGCACAGAACAAGCATCCGCACACTCATCCGATGATCAAAGAGCAAGAGAGAGAGAGAGGCGAGGCTCGCTGAGCTATTTATCTCTCCGCCCTTCAACCAATCTCAGCTGTGTTCATTGGCCAGGTTGGCACAACAAACCTACCCATCACAGGCAGCAAGAAAGGGAAAACCCTCAACAAGATGGGGGGACACAGTGGCTACAACAATGGGCTCAAAGATAACAACAATTGTGAGCTTGGCACCGGATAGGGTAGTGTTCTGCTCTGTTGGACCGAGGGTTATCACAAGTCAAAACCAACTCAATGACCTTCTCCATGAAAAACCTTTTCAAAAATACAACGGACATTGTGGACTTACAGCCCAACACATGAACGCATGGTTACCAATAACCCACATCGACCCAGAAGCTCATTCTTATCTTACCCATCTGCCTGGGAGGGAGCAAGAATCCCGCCTTTGGTGTCTTGCTTTCCGTTCTGCTTCAGTACATTCATAGGCTTGTCTAAATAGTAAATGATTGATGTTTCTTGTTTCCAAAATGTTTGCAGAGGTGATACGATCATGTCTGCTTGAACTAACTTTTGTCACTCCACCTATGGCATTAAGGTTCATCCACACTATTTGTAGCTAAGCAGAATTGATTTTTTTTTTTTTTGCCACTGTGGAATAGTTCATTCTGTGAACCTACCTAATTTAATTACCTCTTGTCATTGAGCATAAGGGGCCCCGTGGCATCGTGGTTTTCTGTTGCACCGCTAACCACATCAGTGAGCTATACACATTTGTCCGTGTGTTTCTTGGGTCCTACAACGTACTAAGGAGCTCTGGTGGCCCAATTGTTACGGGACTTGTCTGCTCACCAGAGAGCTGGCAATTTGAGCCACCCAGCAGCTTCCCAGCAAGAAGACCTCGTGTTCTGCTTGCATAAAGATTATAATCAAGAAAATCTATCTGCTCTGTCGCACTGGGTCTCTATGAGTTGGGATCCAGCCGACGGCCCCCAAGAATAGCGACGTCCAAATGTTCAATTATACAAGGTAACATCAGATTGCTTTTCAAAGCCATTGTGCCGAAGACACAAAGATTTCTGAGTTATTCCCAGGATGGTGAGTGCTAAAATCATGGATGTTTGTCCAACAAAACTATGTGAAAGAAGAGAGTTGAGCTTTTAGATTCTCAGAGACCCATACATTCAAGTCTGTGGAGGAGGAAGAGAAGGCAGATAAGGAGGCAGGAAAGGGTGATCAATCTGGGGAGAATAGCATCAGGCTGGCCAAAAGAAGAGCGTTTCTTTAAAGGCCAAGTGATCATTCTCAAAGGAGGCTGTCGGGGCGTTTTGAGAAGGACAGAGGTCGAGAAAAGGTCAGTGATCTTTAAGAAAACTATTTGTAGCTTTGTTGACTGCTGAGGGTAGAAGCCAGATTTCAAGGGATTTGAGAGTGAATAGGAGGCTGTGAGGAGAAGTAAATATCATAGTTATAAATACCATTTGGAAAAATTTGACAGTGGGGCAAATAAAGATACAGAAAGTTAGAGGGCTAAGTCAAGATTTTACATTTGTTTAAGGATGGAGAAGACTTCGTATGTTTATAGACCCAGAAGTAGAAAACAATGGAGAGAAAGCGATTGAAGAAGAAAACAGTGGTGAAGGGGGGGGGGGGAAGAAGGTCTTTTAAGGATACAGAGAGGATAGAATCTGAAGCACAAATCTGTTCCTGGCGAAGAGAATGAATTGTAGTTCTCTTAGAGAAGGTGAGAAATGGCTTGAATGTGGCCCAAACTAACACGGAATGCACCCTATAAAAGTTCCTATCTTATTTACTTCTCAGAACAGCCATATGGTACGAGTATTTTTATCATCTCTATGATTAGTTATATTTTCCAGAAGAGGAGGCTGCGGTGTACAGGTGTGACTTGTCCTTATCACACAGCCAGCCAGGACTGGAGGATTGAGGTCGTGTGCTCCGAATCACTACAGGTAAGCTGAGAACAAAGGGTGGCCGAATGAGCTTGTGCAGACGGCAAATACTCAGGCCTGAAGGAAACTAGAGATGTGAGCAGGATGGAAAAGATTTGGAGTTGGTACTCTTGGGAATGTGATAAGGAATGGGGGGGAGGGGCGGGGGGGGGGCATGCATAGATTGTGTTCCACCTGTGTTTCAGGTGAATGCAGTGGTGGCTCAGTGGTAAACTTCTCGCCTTTCGTAAAGGAGACTCTGGTTCGATTCCTGGCCAATGCATCTCAGGCCAGTCAGTGAAGGCTTTGATGTTGCTATGATGCTAAACAGTTCAGTGGAGCTTCCAGACTAAGAAAGACTGGGAGGAAAGACCGAGTGATTCTACTTCCAAAAATCCATGTACAGAAACCCTATGGGTCACACTGATCCAACCCCATGATGACACGGGGTCACCATGCATTGGGACCCAACTCAACGGCAGGCAGCTAATAAGAACCGTGTTTTAGGCATCATGCTAGAGACCCTTGATACGGGCACATCCCATTCTATTGTATTTTATTAGATTGATTGTTGTTGTTGCAAATAGAGGATAGTGCTAAACCTGTCTCGTGCAACTCGATTGGCACCATATTTTCAACAGCATGTACTCATTTTGTGTCTCTGTGTTATATTTTGGCGATTCTCACATTATTGCAAACTTTTTCATAATGTCAGTACATACATAATAAACTGCAGTATAGGGTAAATTTAAAATTATCGGCACTGGGACATGAAAAAAAAAAATGTGTGACTCGTTTTATCCCAACCTTCACTTGATTGCAGTGAAACTACACCAGCAATACCTCCATGTGGTGCTGGAATGCACAGCTTACGTCAGTGTTAGTTGTTAGGTGCTATCGAAGTAGGCTCTGGCTGACAGAGACCTATGACAAAATGAAGCACTAGGCAGTTTGCCAACGACAACAAATGCTACGTCTAAGCCGACCACTGCTGCCACTGGGCCAACCCATCTCATTGGTAATCCTCTGCCTTACCCGGCATCATGTCCTTCCCCAGAGACTGATCCCTCCTGGTAATATGGTCCAAATGGGTAAAACAGACTCTCACCAGTCTCACTTCTAAGGAGCATTCTGGTTGTACGTCCTCCAAAACAGATGTGTTTGTCCTTCTGGCAGACCATGGTACTCCCAGTATTCTTCACTAAACCCAAAGTCAAACGCATAACATTTCTTCGGTCCTCCTTATTCATCGTCCATCTTTTCACATGCATATGAAGCACTTGGAAAGATCATGACGTGAATTAGGCTCACCTCAGTCCTCAAAAGGACATCTTTGCTCTTTAACCCTTTAAAGAGGTCTCGTGCAGCAGATTTGCCCAATGCAATGCATCATTTGATCTCTTGACTGCTGCTTCCATGAGCACTGACTGTGCATCCAAGCAAAAGTAAACCCTTGACCCAAACCCACCTGTAAGATAATTGAGCAGGCCCCTTCCGAAGGGCCTCACAGAAGGGATGCTAAACCCAAGATGTGGAGAAGCACAGATGAAGCACATAACTCTCCTCTGGTTCTTTAATATTTCCTCCCCTTACTATTATGGTCTTAAGTTGTTTTACTTCATTAGGCATGTTAGATGTACATATGTTTATTTGTGTATTTAAGATGGTTTGGTCCATGAAAGCCAAGATAAATAACCTTAGGAAACAGGCACAGGAGTAATGGTTCCCTAGGGACACAGGAAGTGGGGGGGGGGGGGCAGGGCGTAATAGGGAACAGATAGCATTGATAACTGATAACCCCACTCAATGTGATTCAATATCAGAATTGTATGCGAAAGGATATATAGAATCATATAAGATATGGGGGGGGCAGATTTTATTATAGAAGAAAAAAATGAATAAATCAGGATTCTTGTGGGGAAGGGGAGGGGAGGAAGGAGATAAAGGGGAGCTGATACTAAAGAATTCAAGAAGAAAGAAATGTTTTGAAACTGATTGTGGCAGCAATTGCACAGTTCTGCTTAATGTGATTGAACTATGGGGTGTTACGTCTGTAAGAGCTCCCAACAAAGTGATTAAAGTCTGTTTTTTTCATGAAACTCGTGACAAGGTCAAACTCCTCTGCCCTTGTCCAGATGCTGTCTGTTGCTCCAGAAGGGAGGATTTCGTTTTCTTGCCATTGCAGTGTCATCCGTACTGGCGGTTTCCAGCAAGCCAGCATGTGTCAGCTGCATATTGCAGGCTGTTCATAAGCTTCTCTGCAACTCTGGTGCCTCCTTCTTCTTCATTGGGCCAGCTCCTGGATCACCTGCTCAGCATATAGATGGCCTATAAAGATGCAAACCTGATGCACGCCTTTTCTGAATTTAAACCACACAGTGTGCCTCTGTTTCACATGAGTGACTGCCCCTTGGTCTGTGTACTGGTTCCACATAAACACATGGAGTGTTCTGGAGTTCCCGTTCTTCGCAATGTTCGCCGTCGTTTGCTATGATCTGACACCGCGGAATGCCTTTGCATAGTGACTGAAATAGAAGTAGACATCTTTTTGATATTTTCTGCCTTCAGCCAAGATCGATCTGATGCCAACACTGGTATCCCTCCCGCCACATCCTCTTTCGAATCTGCCCTGCGTTTCTGGCAGTTCTCAGTCCATGTATTGCTGAAACTGTCACGGAATTATCTTTAGCGAAATTTTACTTATGTGTGAGATTCATGATATTTCTCAATTATTTACATATTCCGTTGGGTCATGTTTTTTTGGAACGGGTACAAATATGGACATCTTACTGTTGAGTGGCCAGGTAGATGTCTTTCAGGTGGATGTCTTCCAAACATCTTGGCATAGGTTATTGAGTTCTTCCAAGGCTGTATCCATTTGCCCGTACATTTCAATGGGTACCCTTCAGTTCTCCCTTGTTATGAAGAGAAAGGTGCATCTGTGACAGTTTAAGAGGGGATCGTCATAACTGGGATTTGGGGGGTGTTGACCAGCAGTGTTCTGAGAGGTTGGCAATGTGGTCCTTCAGGGAAAGCTGGAGGAGAAAAACAGGCAAAGATGATTGGATTTCAGAATCCAGAAGCTGACTAATATATACACAAAGCACTTTGAAGTTTATATTATTTTATAATGAAGTAGGTGTTACTAAAGACATAGCTGACAAACTAAGGCTTTTCCAAGTTGTAAGAAGTAAATAGATCTTTCATCTCCAAGTTCCCCTCTTCTATTTCTTTGCTGGAAACTCCTACTAACGATCCAAGAAAGAGTATCATTGATCACCATGGGGACTGGCGGTAGGGAGTCGGGATCAAGGTGTAAAAAACCGTATTCTGGATTGGATTCTGGGACTGAAGAAGAAGAAAAAAAATTTTAAACTCAGTGGGAAAACTAGTGAAATCTGACTAAAGTCTGGAGCTCAGTTAATAGTAATAGACCAGTGTTGGTCTTCTTGATTTAACAAATGTATTATGTAAAATAAGATGTGCAGATTAGGAAAGACTTGGTAGTAGGCAGAGGTAGTATGTGTGAATTCTGTGTACTATATCTTTGCAACTTTTCTATAATCTAAAATCATTCCCAAGTAAAATTTCATTAAAAACAAAACTCAGTTAAACATCATCTGCAAGAACCTTTCACCTACTCTCTCTGAGATCTCATGATTCACTCTGCCAAACTCTTATCACCTCGTGTCCCAATTATCCGTCATCTCGCCCCAGTCTAGAAGATAATGACTTTATCTTTATTTAGGTCCAGTGCCTGAAATCATTTTTGGCCAGGAATGAACTCAGTAAAAAGGTATGGAACAAGTTCATGTGTTTAAGAACCATAGACTAGGCCCAGAGACAAAGCAAGTAAGGAGTCTTCATGTCCAACATTGCAATGTACAGTCCCCATAGCCAAGTTTTAGAAAAAATGGTGGTGCGATGGGTTACTTCTTACTTGGTCGACAATTTGAAACCAGCAGCCCCCCTATAAGAGAAAGACCAGGCTTTTGACCCTTGTAAAGAGTTATGGTCTCAGAGACCCACAGGGGCAGTTCTACCCTGCCCTATCAGGCCAGTGTGAGTTGTAAGCATCTTGACAGCAGTAAATTTTCTATTGAGGTTTTCATCTGTTTTACTTTGTATTGTTGCAATTTTAAAATTATTTTTTAAATGTTTTTCTGTATATAAAATCCAGGAACGGTAAATCTATAGAGACAGTAATTGGATTAATGGTTCCTTGGGGGAACCTATGACGGAGGTCGGGGGGGAATAAGGAGCTAATAGCGATGAGTACAAGAGGGAAGAAAGTGCGCTGAAACTGATTGTGGTGATGATTGTACAACTCTTCTTGATGTGAGCTATTCGAGTGTACGATATGCAAATTATAGGTCAATAAAACTGTTGGGGAAATAAAGAGCAGCTACCATATTTTTAAAACTGACTCCAGGATGAGAACTAGAATTATGAACAATCATACAATATAAAAACTTAGAATTACTAATAGTTTCCAAAGAACTTTCCGCCTTAGATGAAATGTAATCCTAAGGGGCTGATTTTCTAGAAAATAAATTTGGGAAAGCAGCAAGCATATACTGAAGCTAATGTGGCAAAGACTGAAAGAAAGGTAGCCAAGAGAGGCGTGGGGAGGGAGCCTGAGGAGGGGTGGCTGATATAGCTAGCGATGACTTTAGAAAGGAGAAGACACATTTAGAGCAGGACTGAATATATTTTTAATTACTGAAGCAATTGATCCAAAGCCCCAGTTTCTCTCAAAGGGCCCTAGATCCATCCCTAGTTAGCCTCAAAAGAAATCCTACCTCCATCACTCCTCTCTCCATCCTACTCCATTCCCAAGGAACATAGAAAGGTGGTGTCTCAAACCCCCCTACTCTCCTTACCCACCCCCCCACAGCCTGGCTTCATTCTCCACGCAGTCTCCCCTGGCCGCCTAGCACAGGACACAATTGCATCCCGGTATAAGCAGCCACGCTCACGCGCACTCTTCCTGGCTCCGGAGCTTCCCTGGTTTCCCAGATGGGGAGAAGAGGAAGCCTGTTTTGAGTTAAGGCTTTGGTCACACGCGGATGCCTTTTCCATTACTCTTGTTTTCCTCTTGAAGTGTAACATTTCCAATTAACTCTCCACAGGGTGGAGGCCCTGCCGTAACCACCCCCACGTGGGTGTGCAGAGAGGAAAGCTGGGGTCAAGTCCCTGGAGACTTGCCGTGGACTGCCTACGACTGACCTCTGAAGAGGCTGCTCGAGGATCCCCCAGGCTTCCCTTGGTTGGTTCTGGGGGACATTGCAGCTTTGCCGGACTCTATGGCGAACTTTGCTGTAAAGGACACACTTCCCATCTCTTTTACAGAAACAGACAGCATGCCTGAGGATGGAATTTATTTTGCTTGATCTGAGAAGCCTAAGAATTAGAAAACAAAGACGGTAACCAGGTCTGTTGTTGTTGAAGGCAAAACAAAACCAGTGGCCATGAAGTCGGTGCTTACTCTGGTGGGCTCTGCGTGTGTCAGGGTAGACCAGGGCTCCAGAGAGTTTTTGTGGCTTTGCGTTTGGGGAAACAGATTGCTTGGCCTTTCTTTTATGGTACCACTAGATGGGTTCAAACCATCAACCTTTAGGGGGGTGCCCAGAAAAACCAAGATTTTGTCCTTCATGGAGCTCCAAGGTCATGTCATTTCCCCTGCAAGTCGAAGTAAGGTCCGTGCGAGAGCTATGGCCCGTGTGATATAAGAAAATGCTATATTGGAATGGGGATGTAGTGGGGAGAGGGGTGTGTGCTGAGTAGTCGACTCAGCACAGCCATTGATTCCTACAGATAAGCTCCCCAAACACGAAATTCAAATATGGGCAGCAAGAACGTGAAAGACAGTTCTTGGAACCTGAAGCTTGTTCCAGAGCTGTGGGGATGATCCCAAGAATCCTTGTGGTGTTAAGAACTACGGTATGCCAGATATTGTGCAAGGAGCTTCCCTGGACCAGCAGGCCAGCAGCAGACTAGTTAGCCAGGGGTGTGATCACTGGGGGGGG
>NW_022103902.1:13916099-13933811 GCF_000313985.2 Echinops telfairi
GCGGGGTACCCAACAATACAGGGGGCTTGGGCTCTCTTTTTGTCCATTCAGAGCTCCCTTCAAGCATCCTTATTTCGGGGGCCTCATTGCTTAGAAGACACTGACTGGCCTTCTATTCATGATGACAGGGAACCTTAGCAATAAATCATGATAACGATTGAAGCAGGAGTATTGGTAGCATAATGGGTTATGCACTGGTCTGCTAACTGAAAGGTCAGCTGTTCAAAACTACCAACCTCTCCAAGAGAGAACTATGAGGCTCTCTATTCCTATAAAGACTTTCGGTCTCAGAAACCCTAGGCAGCAGTTCTACTCTGTCCTATAGGGCCGCCAGGAGTCAGAATGGACTTATATTGGCAGGTGGGGCTTCAGTAAAGAATTGAACAGCTGGAGAAACATAATGAATGTCACTCAACTGTGCTCATGAAGATTGCTGATGTGGCGAACAATGTGTTCAATAAGCAAACCGGAATCCTGATGCTGGTTCCATAGGCCAGAGTCATGGGATGGATTCTGGGTTTGGGAAATGGAACGGGACCTGTGCCCGCCAAGAAAGAGGCCAAATTAAAGCCCCGGAGCCTGGCTCTGGGAATTGGCAGGAATTTCGCTTTGGGGAAGAACTAGAGATTCCTGTCCAATGTGAGACCCAGAGAACCCTGCCAAGCAAAGCGCATGTGCTGTTTGTAATCCTAAGCAAAAGAGACTTGATTATACCAGTTGCACCTGGGTCTAATTATCCAGCGCCCCAACCACCTAGAAGAGGCATTTCGTTTGGCTCTGATTCCCAGTCTGACTTCACCCTCTCCAGACACTGACTGGCTGAAGCGAAATGAAAGGAACACAGGTGGGGTAGGAGTACTACCCGCCCCCAGCCTCCTTTCCCCACCCGCTCCCAAAGCACATCACTATTTCACGTTTCCCTTGAGCCTTATCACTCACTTACTTATTCCTCTGCAGAGTTCTCCTTGGCAGCAATGTCGACACACACCAAATGCCCATTTTTAAGAACATAAAATTAGTTAGAATCTTCAGCGAAACCCAAACCCAAACCATTGCTACCAAGCCCATTCCGACTCTTGGTGTGTCAGGGGAGAACGGTGCTCCATAGGGTTTCAGTGGCTGGGATGTTATGGATAGGCCCTTGTCTGTTAACCAAAAGATCAGTGTTTCAAACCTACCAGCAGCTCCAAGGGAGAAAAGACCTGGCAACATGCTCCTGTAAGAGAGTTCAGACTAAGAAACCCTTCAGGGTCGTTCTATGTCATATGGACTTGGACGAGTCAAAATTGACTCAACAACACAAAGCCATCTTATAGAAGATGATTCTCACTGCCGTTGATTCAATGCCAACTCATAGAGACCCTATAGGACAAGGTAGAACTGCCACTGTGGGTTTATGAGACGGTTACTCTTTATGGGAGTCGAAAGCCTCATCTTTCTTCCTCAGAGTGGGTGGTGGTTTTGAACTGTTGACCTTATAGTTAGCAGCCCAACGTGTAATCACTACACCACCAGGGCTCCTCAAAGCACTGCTAAATGGATTCAAATCTACAACCTGGGATCACAATGAGTTGGAATTGACTAGACAGCAAAGGGTTAACCTCTTTGGGAAGCCTAAAATCATCCAAGACATATAATCAGCAATACTTGATGCAGAGTTATTGCTTTCAAATCAAAGGAGTGGACATTTGGAGAGAAAATTTTTGTGCAGATATAACCTTAGGCCTCTAGGAGCAAACCTTCAAATAGGAAGGATTCATCCATGTGCAAAGGGAAATATGATGTTTAAGCACTGAGATTAGTAAGTGAGAGGATCTGGATCTACTTTGTTGGGGTCATTAAGATAAGTCTATCAAAAATATTAAATGATACTTTGAAACCAAACCTAAAGAGTGAAAAAGAGCCAGCATGACAAAAAGAAGCTTAAATTATTTCCAGGTAGGAGGGCCCAACAGACAACATCATGATAAATGAGAAAAGATTGAAATTGTGAAGAATTCCATATTAGTTAGATCCATAATCAATGTTCATGGAAGCAGCAGTCAAGAAAGCAAACCTATTGCATTGGGAAACGCTGCGACACAGCGCCTCTTTAAAGGGTTAAGGAGCAAGGATGTCATTTTGAGGACTAAAGTGTGCCTGACCCCAGTCATGGTACTTTCAATCACCTCACATGCATGTCAATCACCTCAACAACACGAATGGGAACTATACATACAGATTTCACCAGGTGGAAGATGCAGGGGTCAAATTGACTACATTTGTAGAAAGACGCAAAGGAGGACATTAATAGCAGCAGCCAAACCAAGGCCAGGGGCTGATGGTGGAAGAGACGATCAATTGCGCATTTGTAAGTTTAGGTTGCGTGGTAGTTACATAATTTAGTGTCAATTTGGGACTTGAGAGGATTAAGAGTGAAGGGGTGGAGTCTAGTCTGCCAATCGGGTATGACCAATGAGGTCCCTGGGTGGCCATGGCCTTCTGAGGATTCTGGGAACTCCTGTATTTACTCCTTGGAGACGGGAGACATGCTTTCTCTCTGCCCACTCCCTTGGAGATTCTCTACCGACAAGGCTCAGTAGAGACATCCTAGCTGACAAGCTGGAGAAGCCACATGGAGACCCCTGCCAACACTGAGATGCTTCCAATACCACTAGATCCAATAGAGTTCCCACCCACTGGCCTGTGACCTTCCTGCATTCAGCGTCATTGCATGTGTTTTGTGAGTCTGAAGAAGACTTTATAGATTGTTATCGGACATGTGGGCTAATATCAGATTTATGGACTTGATCTGGACTGGGTTGGGCTGTTTTCTCAATATTCAATTGCTCTTGTATATAAAGCTCTTTCTATACACATATGAGTGTCCATGAATTTGTTTCTCTAGTCTCCCTGGACTAACACAGGTTGAAATTGAAAAATTCAAAATACACAAGAGCCAAAATGCGACCATGAGTATATCCCACTTGGATTTTGCGACCAACTCAAGAATACATTTTAATAATTGAATGTTGAAGACAGAAGACATGACAACTTGTGAGAGGCCATTAAAACCATCATCCACAAAGAAAGCAAAAGGTCATTAAAAAGCCAGGAAAATAATGATGGCAACATATGTACAAATTTGCTTGATAAAATTGATGTATGGACTGTTAGAAGAGCTGTAACAGCCCCCAATAAAATGATCTTTTGATAATTAAAAAAAATCAATATAAAAAAATAATTGAAAAGTAAATCCCAAAGGCAGCTCAAGAAGATAAAGATTATAATGAAATGTACAAAAACCCGAAGTTAGAACTAAAAAGGGGTAACACACTTCACCTATATCAAAATGAAAGAACTGAAGGAAAAAAAATAAGCCTCAAGTTGCAATATTGAAAGATTCTATGGGCAAAGTATTGAACAGTCAAAGGAAGATGAAAAGAATGCACAGAGTCAATGAAGCAAAAATAACGGGGGAACATTCAACCATTTCAAGGGGCTGGCAATAAAAAAACAGTGGAACTGAAGGAAGAAGTCAAAGTTGCTTAAAGACATTATGAAAAGCAAAGCTCCAAGAACTAGCAGAATGCCAGTTGACATGGTTCAACAAGCAGACACTGACACAGCCCTGGAAGCAATCACTTGTTTCTGGCAAGAAATCGGGAAGCCAGTTACTTGGCCAAATAACTGAAGAGATCCATGTTTGTACCCATCCCAAAGAAAGATGACCCAACAGAATGCAGGAATTATTGAATAATATCATATGTGAGTAAAATTTTGCTGAAGATCATTCAATAATGATTGCATCAGTACATCAATAGGGATCTATCAGAAAGTCAAGCTGGATTCAGAATAGGATGTGGAATGAGGGATATTGTTGACATTAGACGGATCTTGGCTGACAACAGAAAATACCAGAAAGATGTTTACTTGTCTTTTATTGACTTTGAAAAGGCATTCTACAGTGTGGACCATAACAAACGATGGTTAACCTTGAGAAGAAGGAGAATCCCAGAACACTACATTGAGCTCATGGGGAATTTGTACACAAACCAAGAGGCAGTCATCCAAACAGACAAAAAGAATACTGAATGGTTTAAAAGCAGGAAGGAACAAAGAGGAACTGCTGAAACCCTAGTGGGGACTGAGCATGATAGTGGGACAGGAGGAAAGTCAAGGGAAATAGAGGAAGGAGCTGGGAGGCAAAGGGAATTTATAGAGGTCTAGATAAAGACATGTACATATGCAAATATATTTATATATGAGGATGGGGAAATAGATCTATATACATATATTTATAGGGTTAGTATTGAGGTAGCAGAAGGACATTGGGCCTCCACTCAAGTGCTCCCTCAATGTAAGAATACTTCTATTAAATTGGCATTCTATGATGCTCACCTTCCCTACACAACCGCTGAAGACAAAGCGGGTGAATAAGCAAATGTGATGAAGAAAGCTGATGGTGCCCGCCTATCAAAAGATATAGCGTCTGGGGTCTTAAAGGCTTGACAATAAACAAGCAGCCATCTAACTCAGAAGCAACAAAGCCCACATAGAAGAAGCACACCAACCTGTGTGATCATGAGTTGCCAAATGGATCAGTTATCAGGCATCAAAGAACAAAAAATCATATAATTGTGTGCTCACCTCCATGATACCATCGCTGAAGACAAATGGGTGCATAAGCAAATGAGGTGAAGAAAGCTGATGGTGCCCGGCTATCAAAAGATATAGTGTCTGGGGTCTTAAAGGCCTGAAGGTAAACAAGCGGCCATCTAGCTCAGAAGAAACAAAGCCCACATGGTAGAAGTACACCAGCCTGTGCAATCACAAGGTGTCAAAGGGATCGGGTATCAGGCATCATCAGAACAAAAAATCTTACCATAGGGGGGAGTGCGGAGTGGAGACCCAAAGCCCATTTGGAGGCCACTGGAGATCCCCTTGCAGAGGGGTCTTGGGGAGGAGACTAGCCAGACAGGGTGCGATGTAGCAACAATGAAAAATACAACCTTCCTCTAGTTCCTAAATGCTTCCTCCCCGCCGCCCCACTATCATGATCCCAATTCTACCTTGCAAGTCTGGCTAGACCAGAGGATGTACACTGGTACGGATGGGAACTGGAAGCACAGGGAATCCAGGGCGGATGATCCCTACAGGACCAGTGGTGTGAGTGGCGATGCTGGGAGTGTAGAGGGAGAGTGGGTTGGAAAAGGGGAACCGATTACAAGGATCTACATGTGACCTCCTCCCTGGGGGACGGACAACAGAAAAGTGGGTGAAGGGAGACGTCGGATAGGGCAAGATATGACAAAATAATAATTTATAAATTATCAAGGATTCATGAGGGAGCGGCGAGCGGGGAAGGCAGGGGAAAAAAGAGGACCTGATGCCAGGGGCTTAAGTGGAGAGCAAATGTTTTGAGAATGATGAGGGCAATGAATGTACACATGTGCTTTACACAATTGATGGATGTATGGACTGTGATAAGAGTTGTATGAGCCCCTGATAAAATGATTAAAACAAATAAATAATAAAAATAAAATAGATAAAAGCAGGTAGGCTGTGTATCAGGGTAGTATCCTTGCATCGTATTTATTCAATCTGTATGCTGAGCAAAGAATTCCACAAGTTTGACTATGTGACCTCAGCATGAGGACCGGAGGAAGGCCTGCTAACAATGTGCAATCTGCAGATGACACAATTTGCTTGGGGAAAGGGAAGAGGACCTGAAAGCGCATGCTGATAACTATCCAGTTCCGCAGCCGTCAATGGGGACTGCAACTCTGTGTTACAAAAACAAAATTCCCTGCTACCAGACCCATAGGTAGTGTCCGTGATAAATGGAGGAGAGGCTGACGATGTCGAGGATTTCATCTGCTTGGATCCACAGTCAACACTCAGGGGAGCAGCAGTCAAGAGATCAAGCAACATGTTGCATTGGGCAAGTCTGCTTCACAAGACCTCCTTAAAGTATTGAAGAGCAAGGCTTTCACACTGAGGATTAACGTGCTCTTGATCCAAGCCATGGTGTTTCCAGTCATTTTATATGCATGTGAAAGGTGGATGGTGCAGAATTTAAAATGCTGTAGAATTACCAAGCTTAAGGATACTATTATTAAAATTACCAAAGACCCATGTAGTTTACTCATGTTAGCACTCAAAAAGCTCATAATGCTACCACTAAAGTGGAACAGGGACATATATATATAACCCTAGATGTATGAATGGATCTTGAGCTTGCATTTAATCTGCATGCTCTAACCTACTAACAATTAGTTACTTAACTGCCTGAATGGATCACTGAAGATGTGGGTGCTATAGCAAAGGGTAGTGAAGAAAGCAGATGGTGCCTGACTATCAGAAAGAATAGCATCTGAGCTCTTAAAAGTTGGGTTTAAAGCAAGCTGCATCTAACTCAGGTGACAGCTAAGCCCTCACAGAAGAAGCACACCAGCCTGTGTGCTTACAAATAATAAAATCCAAGATTAGAGGAGGAAATTATATTGGGCTTAAAATACGAGCCCCTGGCTTTCAGAAGGCTACACAGGTGACCATGAAAAACCCAAATCTATTTGCAGAGTCCCCACAGACTAAGCCTCCATTGAAATCCCTCATATCATTGACCAGGCATGTGAATAGTCTTGCCATCAAAGTGCATTGGAAACTGGTCTACTGCAGATACAGTCAGATTAAAATTTAACATATCATTTTTGCTTTTCTTTTTGACTCATTTTGAATTTATCCTTGGTGTTTTTTAATCTTCTGTTTTCACTTGGATTTTTTGTTTGTTTGCTTGATTTTGTTGTCATTGACGAGGTTTTTTTGTAATAATTTCTTTATATGCAGTCTAGGATAGGTAAATGTATAGAGACAATAACTAGAATAATAACTTCTTAGGGCTATAGCAGGGAAGGTTGAGGTCAAATGAGGAGCTAATAAAGACTATGAAAATGAAGAAAATTGATCGTGGTGTACAAAAAAATCTCAAATTGTGATGATTGTACAACGCTTTTAAATATATTCAACCATTGAATTGTATGATACGTGGATTATATGTTGATAGAACTGCTTGAAATGAATAAAAGTATACGTAATTATAAAATTTTACAATAAACTTGGACACCGAATAAGCAAGTCAGAAAAATCAAGCATTTGAGTTACGGTGTTGGTGAAGAACATTGAAACTACCATGGACTTCCAGAAGACACAGGAACTCTGGTGATAGAGCGGTTACTCGCTGGACTGCTAAGTGCAAGGTCAGCAGTTCTAAACCACCAGCTGCTCTGAGGGAGGAAGACGAGGCTTTTTACTCCCATCAAGAGTTACAGTCTCAGAAACCCACAGGGGCAGTGCTACCCTGTCCTCTAGAGTCCTTTTACGTCAGAATCGACTTCATGGCCGTGAGTAGCCCCCAGAGCAACCACATCCGTCATGGAAGGAGTACAGCCAGGGTGACCATTGAAAGTGGCCAGGCTTGATCTCACGTTCTCTGGACATGTTATCAGGAGACACCAGTCCCTGGAAAAGGACATCATGCTTGTTAAAGCAGAGGGGCAGTGGAAACGAGCAAGACCTCAAACAAAAAGGATGGACGCAGTGGCTGCAACAATGTGCTCACACATAATGACAATCGTGCAGATGGCTCAGGATTGGGTCGTGTCGCTATGTATCTATATAATAAACATATATAATCTTTATCAATCAAATTTAGGCAGATGAGTCAGAATCCACTCGATGGCAGTGAGAGAGAACCCACCTTTCTGGCTCCCAGAGCTGTCATTTTGCTGCCATTGAATTCCACTTCCTCTAGTTTTATTCTTCATGCAGTCAGAAAACAGCTGGTCCCCATCAGTCCCCTATAGAACTACCTTCCAGAAATCTGACCATCAGTTCATAAGTCCGTTTCAGAAAAAAACAAAAAAAATAGGAAGACCATCAAAGGGATGAATTGTCAGTGGTTGCACCTTTAGTCTTAATGAGCAGAACCGTGACGGCAGTGGTGGGGATCCCGGCACAGGGTTCGGGCAGTGTTGTGTCCCGTGGTACATCAGGTTGCTGTGAGTTGGCACCAGCTGGATGTCATCTAACAACCACGGGAAGAGGAATTAGAATATGCAAAATCCCTGAGGCTGAAAGGAGCTCATCAAGGAAATGAAAGGAGACCGTTGTGACGGATGCTAAATAGCATAATTGACATCATATTACATGTAAACTTGTATATGCTATGCTTTCACTTGGTATAAAATGCATTTCCTCAGTTATTCTTCTCAAAAACATGGCTTTAATAAGTATATGCATCCCATGAATGTGATGCAATTTATATAACCATACCCTTCCAAAATTATTGTTTCCAACGATTCGATTTTATTAAAAGAGGCAGATATTTCATGCACAAATCTGAATTTCCAATTTTTCTCCAGGAAAATAGTAGCTGGAGTAGAATTACTACTTGAGGGATAAACAGCATCGAAACAATTGCTTTCCAGAAAATTGGTTGTATTTCTCCTCCCCCAGCAATATGAGAGTCCGTTCTAGGGGCCATGATGATGTAAATGGAGATAACAAACAGAGACCCTTAATGTGGAAAACAGTTCACTTTAAGTCATTCAGAAATGTTTAGAAAAGAAACCATTTCAAGATCTGCACTTTGTTGGCCCAAGTATATATGAGAATCAGTCAAAGTTAAAGGTATTCTCAAAAACCAATACAGTACATGGAGAAATTATTAATTAAAAAAAAATTAAACTACCTCCTTACTTTATACCGTGTACTGAAATAAATCCTAGATGGATTAAACAGATAAACACAAATGTCCACCATAAAGTACCTCTAAGAAAATACAGGTATGCACTCATTTTATCCTATGGGAGAAAAGGATAAAAACCAAGAGAGAAAATATAGGAAAAGAGCGATGCCTCTTATTACAGACAGATTTAGAACTTTCCTATTTGATAAGTCTTATAGACATACACTTATCCTGTAAGAGTAAAATTAAGTATGATACGTTTCTTAATGGTCATACCTAGCATGTATCAGGTATTGCACAGGTACACTGCTAAGTATTCTATATATTGTTGGTTTCTTACTATTTATTCTTCACAAGAACCCAATGATGTAAACGCTATTAAAATCAGTAGATCAGGAAACCAGAGCTCAGAAATGTAGGGAACCTTCTCAGAACCACCTGGCAGCAAGAAGCAGAGCCGATGTGACCCGGAACAGTCTTTGTCAAACCCAGAGGTCGGTGCAGGCAGTCCCTGGCTTACGAACGACATCAGACTTCACTTCACTAAATGGCATTTGTAGGTGCAGACGACTCAGAATTGCAAGAACTGGGTGGGAATCAGGGTTGGTGCAGACACTTCAAAGTGAATATAAATTGACACAACACGGAAACCTAAGTTGGAAGTGACCTTCAGTCAGATGTTAGCAAACAGGGTCTGGCCAGGTCGGTCCAGAGCCCTGCTCCTCACATTGCCTCTGCAGGGCTGGCATATCTCTGGCCCGCTCCTGCTGGTCATGGTGCACTGTGAGCTCCCTCCTCCCCAAGACTGCTGTTTGTGGACACTGGTCGCCTTTGACTTTCCCATCAACAGTCCAAGCTAACCCAGAAGAAGACACCATAGAAAAAAAACATTGCTTGTATCACAAGTCCGGGGACTGTTCCCATTGAGCTGAGAGACAATTGATGAGTTCATCGAGAGACTATACTTGTCTGCAAATAGTCCTTTGCAGGCCTGAGGGTAAACAGAGCTGTCAGCTTGCCCTGTGGGCAGGGTCCCAGAGCAGGGAATCTACAGGACTGCAAATGTGTATTCTGTCTGCCTCGGAAGGAAAGAACCTGCTGATTTCATCCAACCTGCAGTTGTGCCCCAGACTGAGCCCAGCCCTCTGCCTCACCATCATATCCCATGCCTCTCTATTATTTAAAAACATTGAAGATGACTAAAGGAATAGAAAAATGAGTTCTCAGAAAACATTTTAAAGGCTAGCTATGTATAACATAAACAATGACGAACACTGGCCCCATCAGCTCCTTGGGGACTCCCTAGGGCCAACGCATTGTTTAGGCTGGTCTACAGGCCGAGGATCTGAAGATAGCTCAGCCCTACAAGGCCTTCCTAGGACAGCCTGCCTTGTAGAGAGCGCACAGGCCTGGGTTCAAATGCTGCGGATTAGCTGGCCCTTTGGGAGAATCTTTAGCTTGTCTGAGTTTCATCATCTGTAAAATAGGAACAAAACAAAGGGACTTCAAGAAATGTATGGGGGGCGAAATGGACCTAAAAGACAAATATGAAAAACAAACGATTTTTCCACATAAGCTTCATTAATTTCAAGATACTTTTTAAAAGGACCATTTTATTGGGGACTCTTACAGCTCTTGTAACAATCCATACATCAGTTGTATCAAGCAGATTTGTGTATATGTTGCCATCATTATTTCCCAAACATTTACATTCTATTTGAGCCCTTGGTACCAGCTCCTCTTTTTACCCTCCCTCCCCCTGCCCTACCCTCGTGACCTCTTGATAAATTGGATAAATTATTATTTTCATATCTTGCACTAACCAGTGTCTCCCTTCCCCTACAGTTTCTCTCCCCACCCCCTCTCCCCACCTTTCCCCAACCCTCCTGGTATCACTACTCCCATTTCTATTCCTGAGGGGTTTATCTGACCTAGATTCTGTGTGTCATGAGCTCTTAGCTATACTTGTGTACATGTTCCGACCTACCCCTCAGTGAAAGGCAGGATTGGGGTCATGACAGTGGGGGGTGAGGAAGCCTCAAGGAACCACAAGAATATTGTGTGTTTCATCAGTGCTGTACTTCACCCTGGTGCACGCAACCCCTCCTTGCCACCTTTCTGTGAGGGGATGTCCTATTGACTACAGATGGATTTTAGGTATCTGCTTGAACACCCTTCATTCTCAACAATATGTTTGTTTGCTTGCTTGCTTGCTTGCTTGTTTGTTTGTTTGTTTGTTTGTTTGTTTGTTTTGGGTCCTCTGATGCCTGTTACCTGATCCTGTCGATACCTTGTGATCCCACAGGCTGGTGTGCTTCTTCCACATGGGCTTGTTGCTTCTCTGCCAGACGGCTGCTTGTTGAACTTCAAGCCTTTAAGACCCCAGACCCTATATCTCTTGATAGCCGGGCACCATCAACTTTCTTCACCACATTTTCTTGTAAGTGATAATATTTACTCTATCCTTAAAGAGATGAGGGGTCCGGGGAATTTAATCATGTTAATGCTGTCTTTTATTTTTTTACATTATTAAGTTGTTTTATTACTTTTTCTATTAAGAAAAGCATATCCATTACTTAAAAAAATGCAAGAGTGTAAATAGGACCATATGGGGCTGCCAGGAAACCATGCCTGTCAGACCTCTGACTGCAGGAGTGTTTCAGCCCAAGCCCTGAACACCTCTCACAGAGGTCACAATTCAAACAAAGCAGGCAGGTTCTTGGGAGAGGCCGGGCTCTTCTAAAAGGCACCTTCAACTCAAAACCTCATCATTTTACTGAACTTTCCTTTCTAAGGTTTTTCCTACCCTCTAGTCCTTCCTTCCTTCCCTCCTTCCTTTCTTCCCACTCTTCTCCACAGGGGTCAGACCTGCATGATGCTCTTGTAGCCCCCTGAGTCCTTGCCCCCACTTCCCTCCCAGGTATGTGCCCCACAAGTCTCCTGAATACGTAGTACTCCCAACTTGGTATCTGGTTATTGGAGGCAGAAATTAATACAGCAGGGCCAGAGTGGTTCAAAAAATGGTCTCCCTCTCCACTGCACCCCGGCCCCCCTCCACGCCCCCGCCCAAAAAGGCCTCGATGACTGATATCCATCCTTCACTGGCTAACAGGCAACAAGGACACCATCAGTGGTGGTCTGATGGCTAAAGATTTCAATAGAGTTGACCTGAGAAAATGTCTCGGTGGAAGGAAACGCTGTGGCAGGTGCAAAAGATTCAAGCGCTCGAAAACACTGGGGGAACAGGGCCTACACCATAACGGAGTCTCTGATGACTGCTAAGCTGTATTGACTCTCTGCAAAAGGATAATGACAAATGAAGGTCACTGATAATCAGTCAAAAATGAAATGTGAGGGCCAGAAGCAGAGCCAAATTAAGGCCTGTGAGGACCTTAAACACTGAAAATCTGTGGTTCCCTTCCTCTGTTTACTCAGATATTCTATTGAGATATGTGAGTTAATGTGTGTGTGTGTGTGTGTAAGCTCTCTGTGATGTAACTTTTTTTTTAATTTTATGTAATTACTTTTTTTAATATCACTATAATATTAGTAATTGAACACAAAAGTGGCATAGGCTATTTTAGTGAATGAAATGAATTATAAATTTTTTTGTGGAAATAGGGTACAAAGGTTTTTACAACATACATCATTTTCTATACGAAGCATAGGCCACACATTCTACAGCAAAAAAAAAAGAGTCAGTAACCATACCTGTTTCCACAATGTAAACCTGTTTAATCAATGTAAAATCCAGTTGATCTCCCACATTCGAAAATTGACTTTCACCACTTTTGACTTTAACGACTCATAATCCAATTTCAAAGTTTTTTTCACACTAAATGCTATAATTATACATGAACAAATGAAAACATCTCATAAAAGTAAAAATAATTATCAGAAAACAAATGTACAACATATTACATATTTTTAGATAGGGTTGTCATCTCTAATATGCTCTAATTTAAAATGTTTCTTCCTATTATTTGTTCTTACAAATTCCTCAATGATTTTTGCCACAATTAAGCTGCTGAACACTATCTAGTTCAAGGCATAACAAGGGTGAGAAATTACAAAAAAACAAAACAAGGGCGAGAAATTAAGTTGCACACTGTTATACGCTGAGATTTTTTATTCTCGTTAAGGACAAAAATTAGTGTTTTGTTATATAGTTTGTGATCATTAAAGTCAGGAACGTGCAGAATGCAATTTCAACAATGGGAAATACTGTGTTTTATCTTCTATTATGGAATCATACATGCCTATATGAATAACATTTGTTTTTCCTGAATCTGGAAACATAGTTCTCATATAAGAATGAAATAGTAACCCTCTCCCTGGGGAAAGGACAACAGAAAAGTGGGTGGAGGGAGACATCAGACAGTGTAAGGCATGGAAAAATAATAATAATTTATAAATTATCAAGGGTTTGTGAGAGAGGGAGGGTGTGAAAGGGAGGGGGGAAATGAGGAACTGATACCAAGGGCTCAAGTAGAAAGAAAACATTTTGAGAATGATGATGACAACAAATGTACAAATGAGCTTGACACAATGGATGGATGGATGGATGGATGGATGGATGGATGGATGGATGGATGGATGAATGAATGGATGGATGGTGATAAGAATTGTATGGCCCCCAATAAAATGATTTATTTTAAAAAAGAGTGAAATTGTGGCATTTCTCTGTAAAGATTTTTATTTAAATCATCTTGATAAGCTTGCACTAATTTCTTAGATGTTTTCATTCATTCTTTATCACATAGATCTACATTGTTTAAGAAGGGAAATCTAGGAAAAAAAGTGTCAGACATTTTCACCCTGCTTTTTTAGCAGTATTCCAGAGGGTCAATGATGGTATAGTAGGGGGTTATACACAATTGATCTCTGGTACTCTATTTCTGGATTCCTTCCAGCATTTGCTTGGTTCTTTTTAATATTTCTTCTGTAGTTAAATAGTCAATAAACAATATTGGAAAAAAATAAAACCAATATTGGGCAGTATTTATTTTCCTATGTTTTCAAATTCTTTAAGATCTTCTCTTAAATTATGTACATAAATAACTTGTTGAGGACCGGCAGAGATCTGTACATGTCTTGCATTTAACTCTCTGAATTCTGGAGAACTGGATTTGTCCAATGAAGACGCTGTAATACATGATTCCATGTATCAGCATCAGTACATACTCTAGTGTGTACATTGTGTTGATTTTCAGATTCTCTTCTGGTGTGTCCATCTTGTGTCTGGTCTCCAGCGATATTTTCTGAGGCTCCAAGAATCTAAGTGTATGATTCCAGGATTGGACTCGTTGCTACAACATACACTTCCCAACAGGTACTTTAAAGGATATATTAAAGGTATGTTAAAGTAGTTTAATACAGTATCCCTGCCTAAATATATTTTAGGACAAAAACAATAGAGTCACTGAGTGGTAGAAAATAAATTAACTACCAGTAGACAACGTTCTACAAGAGTGAGTGACTGTAAAGCATGTGGGATGAGAATGGCAATTGCATCATGCCCAGCACTTGTCTGCTGCACGCCTTTATCACAACTTGACCTATTGTCACGAAACTGGCTGGCCTCTGCTCTTAGAAAGAATCCATTTTTCAACCTTCATATAAATAGTGAAGTACTTGATTTGTGGTTTCTTCACAGTATGGCTTTTTAGGCTAGTAAATGTGCTAAATCACTCAACAGATTCTCCATCTGTTAGAGATAAGTATCTTAAAATAATAGTTAGCTAATCTGTATGAGAATGATTAGGAGGGTAATGCACAGAGCAGCAATGGACATACTGAGCTATGCTTATTTCACTGTGAAGAGTTCACGGAACTTTATCATTTATTAACTTTATGAATTCTTCACACACATGGCTGTAGACATGTATGACGGGCTGTCCTTTCCTGTGTTACCATCGTTTGAGGTGTGACCTGAAAATGGATCAAATTGAGTAACAACTTCAAGAGACAAACAAGTCTTCTTTTGTGGGGGGATCCAAGAACGTCCTTTCTTCCTTGAAAAGGTAGTCCACATTCAGCAATTGTTACAGAGACAGGGACAGTGCCCTGCAAAATGACTTTACAATACCGACTTTCTTCATCAATGTGTGCGTCTGGTTTACATGTCAAGCCAAAAGCCTGTCTGTACTTTAAATATGACACCATACAATCTCCATGAATTGAACTGTTTGGATATTTGTCACTCATATTTGAGGGGTGCCAGTTGTTAAATCCATCTGTAGCAAATGCAGGATTAAATAATTTAGGACGGAATAGTTTGAAAACACAACAATATGAAGATTTGACTGAGGGAGAATACAGAAGCTACACCCTCTTATAGTTTTCATCATTAGCTTTGCACCCTAGAAATGTATTCTGGCTACAGAATCTTGTTTACCATCCATGAAGTGTTTTTTTTCCTCTGGTTATACCTAAAGAATGCAATTTTAAAATGTAATTTTATCAATGAAACCGTGGAGAGACAGGTAGACAGAGATGTGTAGATGTCTTCAACACCTGGGCTGCCTTAATGGGAAGCTATGGTAGCACATGTTCCAGAATTCCTGGTCTGATTAACCGTTCACACTTCCAATGAGGTAAAAAATGCTGGCTGTTTGTTTCTTAGTATCACAGAGGGACCATCATCACTTCAAATTTTCCATAGTCTCCTAGACACCGTGTCTGAAAGAAGTCACACAGCAGAAGCATGTTTGGAATCCAAGTGACTTTTATGGGGAAAGGGAAGTTTCAGGTACGACAGTCTCAAAGTGCACACTGTTTTAGGAAAGCGTATAGGCTGTGTGGAGCGGCACGGGGTTCACGGCTGAACGGGAAAACCACGTGAAAAGAACAGGAACACGAAACCACGTTTGCAGAACCAGGAAATCCCAGGGGCCAAGGGGGCCGTGCACATGGGGGGAAGGGGGGGAGGGACCCCCCCCCTCCGCTTGCGGACAATACTGGACTGAGAGAGAGCCGTTCAAAAATTTTCAACATGATTTTTCAAATGGGCCACTGTTCAAGGTGACTTGAACCTCTTTGAACCCAATGATTTAAATCATTAGGAAAAATATATGCTACAAAGCAGGATCTGTATTTCTGCTATTCAGATGCAACAATTTCCAATTTCCAATTCTAAAATAGTTTCACTTTAGATACTTTTTTATTATTATTAAATCAAGGATGGGTGCACTTTTACTGAATTCTATTATAGTCTTGCAATTACTAACTGCAGCGTTAATGGCAGTAGTACAATGATTTGCTTCTGCTAAAGTTGAGCATCAATGAAAGAATTCTCCTCTGATTCATTACAATTTTTAGGAATTTAATTTTAAAATTGTCCTCAGAGATTCGCAGACCCTTTTGTTTTTCTTCTCTGTGAGCTATTCGTTTCTGTAGCCCTTAGTTCTTGCTGCTTCGTTTTTTCCTGGATATAAAACTGTCCCTTAAACCCTTTGGTTGTCCCAGAGCCAATAAATTTGAATCATTGAAAGTAAAGAAGCATAATAAGCAAGTATAATTTATAAAATAAAATCTATCATTCAAATTTAGACATCTAAAATTGACATTTGAAAATCAATAAGTAAAAAAAGGATTTGGAACATGAAATGTTGTTCTTGAGATCTGAGACAGTCAAAAGACAATATTTCATTTGATGTCAAAGTGTGTTTTTCATCTTAAAATAATACTTTAAAACGTATGCACTAACTTTCTGCCCTTTGATACTGCATCTCCACAGGTCATTGGACAAATGCTGATACCCACCCTCTTCTGAATCCAGTATGAACTTCTGGAAGCTCTCTGTCCAGCTCTCTGCCACAACCTTTGTTGGGTGATCTTCAGCAAAATTTTACTTGTGTGTCACATCAATGATATCATTCCATAGTTGAAGCATTCTGTTGGGTCTGCTTTCTTTGGAATGGGTACAAATAGGAATCTCTTCCAGGCAGTTGGCCAAGTAAGTAGTTGTCTTTCAAATTTCCTAGGGTAGTGTACTACTTTCCAGTGATTTTTCAACTTGCTGAAACATTGCAATTGGCAATCCATCAATTCCTGGAGCTTTGTTTTTGGCTAATGCATTCAGTACAATTTGAACTTCTTCCATGAGCACCACTGGATCTTGTTCATATGCTACCTCCTGGAATGGCGGAGGGTTGACTCCTTCTTTTTGGTACAGTGACTCTGTGTATTCTTTCCATGTTTTCTTGATGCTTCCTGCATCATTCGATGTTTTGCCTATCCAATCTCTCAGAATTGCAATTTGAGGCTTGAATTTTTTCCTGATTTCTTTCCGTGTCAGATATGCTGAGCATATCCTTCCCTCTGGGTTTTCTAAGTCTAGGTCTTTGCACACTTCGTTATACCATGTGGCTTTGCTTTCTCAAGTTGCCCTTGGAAATTTTCTATTCAGCTTCTTGACTTCATCCTGTCTTCCATTTGCTTTAGCTGCTCTATGATTCAGAGCATGTTTCAGAGTCTTTTCTGATTATCCACTTTGGTTTTTTTCTTGCTTTCCTGTGTTTTTAATGACCTTTCACTTTCTTCATGAACGGGGTCTTGATGTCCTCCCACAGCTCATCAGGCCTTTGTCCTCAGTATGGAACGCATCAGATCTGTTCTTGAGAGGTTCGCAAAATTCAGGTGGGATAGAATCAAGGTTATATTTTTTAACTCTTGTGGAATTTTGAAAACTTCCTTTCACTTTGACCTGAATTGACATATGAACAAATGATGTGCTGTTCCACAGTTGGCCCCTTATCTGGTTTTAGCTGCTGATATTGAGTTTCTCCATCGTGTTTTCCCACAGCTGCTGTCAATTTGTTTTCTGTATATTCTATCTGGGGAAGTCCATGTGTATAGTCACCTTTCGGGTTGTTGAAAAAAGGTATGTCCGTTGTTGCTTGGTTTTGCTCTGTCTTGTTTTTATGCATGTTGTTGTCTCCGCAGGCCTGTCTGGATAGGACAGGCTGGATGAACAATCTGGA
>NW_022103902.1:13934277-13963338 GCF_000313985.2 Echinops telfairi
CTGAAGACAAAGCGGGTGAATAAGCAAATGTGGTGAAGAAATCTGATGGTGCCTGGCTATCAAAAGATATAGCGTCTGGGGTCTTAAAACTTGAAGGTAAACAAGCGGCCATCTAGCTCAGAAGAAACAAAGCCCACATGGTAGAAGTACACCAGCCTGTGCAATCACAAGGTGTCAAAGGGATCAGGTATCAGGCATCATCAGAACAAAAAATCTTACCATAGGGGGGGAGTGCGGGGTGGAGACCCAAAGCCCATTTGTAGGCCACTGGAGATCCCCTTGCAGAGGGGTCTTGGGGAGGAGATGAGCCAGAGAGGGTGTGATGTAGCAACAATGAAAAATACAACCTTCCTCTAGCTCCTAAATGCTTCCTCCCCGCCGCCCCACTATCATGATCTCAATTCTACCTTGCAAGCCTGGCTAGACCAGAGGATGTACACTGGAAGCACAGGGAATCCAGGGTGGATGATCCCTTCAGGACCAGTGGTGAGAGTGGCGATGCCTGGAAGGTGGAGGCAATGTGTGTTGGAAAGGGGGAACCGATTACAAGATTCTACGTATAGCCTCCTCCCTGGGGGATGGACAGCAGAGAAGAAATGGTCAAAGCTATCAGCTCCCACTTCCCAGGGCATCCAGAGACTCAATCAACCACAGGGAGAAAGCATTAGGTAGGGGGAGGTGCCGAGGGGAGGCAACGAAATGGTCAAAGCTATCTCTCAAGGGCTAAGCAGGTACATCAAGTGCGACTTACCTAGCCTTTGCATCACATTAGGTTTTTGCAAACTTTATATAAGGATCTTCATGCAAACTTTATATAGACATCGTGAGCGTCACAGAGTTGAATATCTCAAGAGCTTTTGGTCTCAATTTCCTGTGTATGCCAAGGGATCACTAGAACAACTGCCGCTGTGATAGAAGCTAATTCAGATTTAGATCTCTGAGCTCACTCACCACCTCTCCTCTTATTTCTAGCTCCTCTTGTTTTCACTGCACATGGGAGCCACACTTTGATCTGCAGTTTTCTTACCCATGTACTGTTTCTTCACGCCCCACTTTGAAAGAGAATAATTTTAGCACCTTTACCTTTTAATAACTTTCCATCTTCCAACTTTTGTCCTTCTTGCTCTTACATTGTCAAATTTGGTAACAATTACAGTCTGTCATCCTTTTTTCTATTGGTTAACTCTAAAAATTAAAAGTCAGTAAACTATGCTAACTTTATTATGGTTATGTAATACTTAGTGACAGTAGTACCAAGTAATTTACAACAATTATATTCCCTTACGTTTCAGCTTTTTTATTTTCCTTCCATTTCTAATTGCAATGCTGTGTTGTCATTTCTCTCCTTTTGTTTGCTTCTGCTAGCACTTCATTTAACCAGTATCTTTCATTACGTCATTTTTTTTCTGTTTATATAACTACTCCCACCTTTTTTCCCTGCTAGGCAATTTTTCTAGAGGCTTCTGCCCTCCTGCTCTAATTCAGACCAGTTGTTTTTTTTCCCCTTTGGGTGCCCTGCTACCCAGCTGTTACCCAGCCTTCATCATTAGTTTGTCCTAGTGGGGTGGCTTGTGTGTTCTATGATGCTAGAAGCTGTCTATGGCACGGGTTTTTCAAATACTAGCAGGATCACCCTGGGAGACAGGTTTCAGCGGAGTTTCCAGACTAAGGGAGACTAGGAAAGAATCTAGGAAGATTGGAAGTCATCCCAAATGAACTGGAATGCATAAAGATCAATATCCCAGGCACTTGCGAGCTCTAATGGACTGCCACTGGCGATTTGAAATTTGGCAATTATATGATTATTATGAACAGAATGACAAATTCAACAGCAGTGCCATTACATTCATCATCAGAAATAACATATCAAGAACTAGCCGAAAGTACAACACTGTCAGTGATAGGGTAATATCCACATGCCAACAAGTCCACTTAATATGACTAATATTCAAATTTGCATCTAACTCCTAGCCCCGAAGATGAGGAAATTGAAATTTTTTCATCAATTTCTTCGGTCGGAAACCGATGAACTGTGCCATCAAGATGCCTTGATAATGGCTGACAGTTGGAATGGCAAAGTTGGAAACAGAGGCAGGATCGGTAGCTGGAAAGTCTGGCCTTGGTACTAGAAATGAAGCTAGAGATTCCCATAGTAGAATTTTGTTAGCCCAACACCTTCTTCATTGCAAATATCTTTTTTCAACAACACAAGCAGCGACCATGCATCTGAACTTCTCAGACAGAACACAGGAATAGAATTGACTGTGTCTCTGGAAAGAGATCATGAAGAAGCTCAATATCGTCAGGCAAAGCACAGCCAGGGGCCATCTGTGGAACCGTCAATTGCTCCTAGGCAAGTTCAGGTTGAAGCTAAAGACAATTAAAACAAGCCCACCAGAGCCGAAATATGACCTTGGGTATGTTCCGCCTGGGTTTGAGACCATCTCAACAACAGATTTGGCACACTGACCACTACTGACCAGAAAGACCACTTGAGCTGTAGGATGACATCAAAAGCATTAAGAAAGCAAAACCCACTACAAAGACAAGAAAGAAAGAGAAGAAAGATGTCAGAAAAGACTCTTCAACTTGCTCTTGGCTTAGAATTTTAAGTGTTTTAAAATAGCCTTCTAATTTTGTCAAAGTCACTACATATTACTGTATTCTTAGAGCTATTTGAGATCCTGGCATCAACTCCATAGAAAGTGTTCATCTGGGGTGAGTGGACAGTAAACATTCTACTTTGAGATCTCCAAAGGCCAGATCTGCCAACATCCATAACAGTTGTCCTAAGGTTCCTCAAAAAACGTATTTATTTATTTGGAGAAAGCATCCTTTGCCTCCGTTTGTAAGCACATACTTAGCATTGTGCACATAGTAGGGGAACAAGGAGAAAGTTGGATGCTGTATGTACAATCGTTTGATTATGCTCCATTGGTATAGAGCCTGGCCTCTCTCTGGATCTCAAGAGCATCTCGGGAACTCGCCAACAGGCTTCCCCCATGACGGTCTCCTCCGCACACCCTCCTCCACTCTGTCTCATCAGTTTGTCCTTCCATTCACTGCGAGTCTTCGCCGCTATGCCGAAGCGCTATTGTGCGCTCCCTTTCGTTCTCTTGGTTAAAGAGGATCCATAACTTTCTATTATTCTTTTAGCATCATTTACTATATTTTTGGACAGAAAGACATAAGCGTGTGTGCTTAATCTATTGTCTGGAACCAGAAATGCCGAGTTCAACACAACTAATTATGATTTTACTCCTACCTACTCCGACCAGAAAGGAGCCCTGATGGTCTGGGGGGCCACAAGTTGGGCTGTTACCCACAGCAGTTCAAACTCACCAGCTGCTTCTGGGGAGAAAGTGAAGGTTTGCTTTCTGCTTCCCTAAAGACTTGTAACCTTGGAAACACAAAAGGGCATTTCTGTTCTGTCCCATGGGGTCGCTTGGGTCAGAATTGACTCGGTATCAGTGCCTAGAGAAGGACGTCATGCCTGGTCGAGGGTCAGAAAAAAAGAAAAAGAGGAAGCTGCTCAGTGAAATGGATGAACTCAATGACTCTAACAGTGGGCTCATCCACAGTTGTGTGGGTGGCTTAAGGCTGAGCCGTGTTCCCATTTGTTACATCGAGGATTGGTGTGGGTTGAAATAGATTTGATGGTATCCAACAACAAGAACAACCTACAAAATGCACCAATTAGAAATTACTGCCTCTCAGATCCACCTACCATTTTAAGTCAGTCCACCTATGTTGTTCTGACTCACTACATCACAGGAGGCTCCGTCTGCAACTGCCCAGTTAATCAGTCTAGCTTAAGGACTCTACATCGCCCATAAAGGAGCAAAACTCTATCACTGGCCTCCTCAAAGCTTAAACTTTTTTCCTCCCATTTTATTGGGAGCTAATTGAGATATCATATCCCATAGTTCAATCACATCAAGCAATATTGTATAATTGCTACCACAATCTGTTTCAAATATTCTCTTCCTTCTTGAACTCACGGACATCAGCTCCCCTGAACCCCACCCCATCCCCACCCCGTCACACACACTGAACCCTTCAGGGACCCTTATCTTCCTTGCTGCCTCTATAGGTTTATCAATCCTGGGTTTCATATCCTGAAAAACAGAAAAACGTTTAACAAAACTCAAAAGGGTCACCTCCAATGACAAAATGCATCTGAGCTAAACCCCAATATGTGAAAGAAATGGAAAAACCATGCAGAAAATGTTGAAACCCAGATCAGGCTTAGCTTGCAAGGTTTTAACAGTTCAAGTCCGGTTTATGATTTTCATCTTCTGTAGTCATCTGTCCAGTGCTCTCTGTTTAGTAACCAGTTTCTTCCCACCCTTCTATTACAGACAGAGGGAAATCCCCAGAGGCTTATTCCCTGTGTAGATCCCCCAAATGTATCTTGGGCTCCCACTGTCATCCACAGCCTGCAAACCAGAATCTCACAGTTTAGAGTGTGACATGGCTCCCTCCTTCAGTTTTGGATTGTTTAAGATATACAGTCCTTCAGTCATTGATGTTGGGGGGCTCCTTCCATGTGGACTTAGTTGGCATCCAACCTAGATGGCTGCTTGTTTGGAAACAAGCCTTTGAGATCCCCGGTGCTCTTTTATCTGATAGCCAGCACCATCTAATTTCTTTACCCTACTTTGTTATAGCACCCTTATCTTGTGTTCCCTTCCAGAGGGCAAGTATAGAGTAGGGCCATAATATAAGAACTATTGTTCTTAAATTGGAGCTAAGATTTCGTGCAAGCCCCAAACTCATTCCTGGATCTGTGGGCTTTATTTATTTACTTGTTCATTTGTTTATTATCTACCTTTGACTCCCTTTAGAGACCTCCTTGTTAACTTATGGTAGAGAATCTTATGGATCATCTCCCTGGGGCATAAAGGTCTTCCATTACTATTGTCATTGTTTAGCCCCTGGTTTAAAACTTCTTAATTGCTCTCTCATGACTGAAAAAGAAAAACTGGAAGTTGCTCAGCACTGAAAGTTCTCAGGAATCTGCCTCCTGACTAGTCCAATGCCCAAGACCCTCTGGAGCCTTTTGCTGCTAGAACGCCCTTATCTCCAACTGCCGACACTTGCGTCTTAATACAGTTTCCTTTTTCCACAGCCACAACCAAAGTGCTACCTCTCCCTGATACTTTCATTGACTTATTTGCATTCTCCACTCCTCTTCCTTGACCCCTCGAACTCTGAACTTTCCCAGAACCTTGACTGAGCTTTCCTCACAGATTCTTGTCACAGAGGTCTACTGTGAGCTTCCTGAGGGCAGTTACCCTGTTTCCCCGAAAACAAGACAGTGTCTTATATTAATTTTTGCTCCCAAAGAGGAGCTAGGTCTTATTTTTCCACGAAGAAGAAGACGGTACACATTTCTTGTTCATTGCTTTATTAAAAGAGACCTCACACTTCCTGTCTGCTCTGGCTGCGCTGTGGCCAACAGGGAGCTGCACAGCGGTGCCTGCCGCTACTGTCCAGAGTCCAGAGTTACGGTAGCTTTGTGGGGCCTTATTTTCGGGGGGGTGCCTTATATTTCAGCAAGAGGCAAAACTGTAAGTAGGTCTTATTTTCTGGAGATGTCTTACTTTTGGGGAAACAGGGTAAGTGAGTGGCTGGCATATAGTTCCTGTGAGCCGCCTTGAAGTTGGCCCTAAGTCACAGAGAGCTCATTTACAAAGGAACTAAATGCCGCTTGGCTTTCACCCTGCCCATGATCAGTTGTGATCCACAAGCTTTTCCATTGGTTGATTTTTTTAGAAATAGATCCCAAGATCTATCTTCTTCCTACTCTATCTTAGTCTGGAAGCTTCTCTGAACCCATTCAGCATCGTAGCAACACACAAGTCTCCCTTGACAGGCAGGTGGCAGCTGACTTTGAAGTGTACTGTAGGAATACAGAAACCGTTTGTCCAAGCAAGATAATTGAATTTGCTTTTTGCTCTTTATAAGAAAGAACTCCCCTTCTGAGGTTCCAAGGTGCAGACTTCTACTGGCCTGTGTTTGTTCACATTATTCCAAGTCCAAAAGCCAAACTCCCTGCCAAATGTAGGCTTTCCAAAACAACAATTTTTTATAGGAGCCAACAGCCTGCTCTTTCTTCCAAAGAGCTCCTGCTGTGTTTGAACTGCCAACCTTGCAGTTAGAAGCCCAATATCCAACTCACAATTTCACTGAATGAATGACTGTTATTGCTACCTTTTTTCCCCTGCTAACTTAAAGCAAAACAGCCTAACCGGCTGCCCTTAAGATTCCAACTCGTGGCAACTCCAAACATATCAAACTAGAACTATGCTCTGCGGAATTTTCCATAATTTTTCCCTAAGGAAACTTGAAAGCTCATCCATCATCTTCTCGCCTTACTATCAGACAGCTACCTCTGATAAAGTAACTTATGCTACAGTGTTACTGAGAGTATTCAGGCTTCCAGGAGGCGGTGAGCATCAGCACTGAGGCTGTTTCTAGACCTAGCCTTTTTATCTCGACTCCCAACAGCCAGTCATTCGCTTGGCTGGAGCCCCTGCCTACCTGAATAATGGAGTTGCTGATAATGAAACTCAAGGGACCAGCGGAAGGGCAGAAACAGAGAGACCCAGTGGGGCTACATTTAAAGAAGGAGCTGCAGCCTTTGAGAATAAGGCAAGTGACCACTGTCTGAAGACCAGGAATAACTAATCTGGAGGGACTAGAGTGGGGAGGTGCCCTGGTGGTATGATGGTTAAGCACTCGGCTGCAAGCCAGAAGGTCAGCTGTTCGAACCTGCCAGCTGCACTGCAGGAGAAAGATGAGGCAGAGTATGCTTCAGTAAAAATGTACAACCTTGGAAACTGGATAGGGCAGTTCTAGTCTGTCCTACGACGTCACTATGAGTTGGAATCTACTCAACAGCACAAAACAGCAATAACGCTTAGAGAAGAAATAGAAGTCAAATGTACACATGATTGTGCGCGCAAATTGCCCTTGCACATTCACACACACACCCTGGATATCGGGTTAGGCACAGTACCACAGGGATTTATTATTATAATTCATCTTTCTCTTTGCAAGCCAGCAGTAGGTTATGCACTCTTCTTTCTCTAGAGGGCTTACAATGCTCCTCCAACAACCCGGAGCTTCGATCAAAATTTGTGGTCACGCGCAGGGTTAGCCCAGAGCCTGGTAGGCAGAGATGAAGGCTTTCTTCCGCTGAAAAGAAACGTCCCTTACACGGGATGCCGGGAGGCAGGGGAGACGGGCTGGTTTGGCCTATCTTCTTCCTTGGCTTTTCTAGGTGTGATCCTGTTGTGGGGCCCGGGGGCTGGAGCCCGCCGAGGGGTTAGCAAATGTTTCCCCTCAGTGTTTCTGAGGGGTTCCTGCCAGAGCCCCGCCGAACTGCCTTTTATCAGGGCTGCACGCTTTAGTGCATCTGTCGTGGCTCTCAGACATTGTGCCAGATTAATCCTGCCTCCATTCAGGCTCAGGATGTGGGCCACTGGGAGGGAGGGGGCCGCGGCGAGGGGAGAAGGGAGGGAAAAAAGGTGAGAAGAGAGAATGAAATCTTTGAAAGTACAAGTGACAGATCGAAGAAGAAATAAAAGTTCATTTGCAAACTGGGTGGAGCAAACACAATTTGGGCCAACGAAAGCTAAAATTCTAAAATGTGAGGGAAAAGGGGGTACCCAAAAGCAGGGGGCAGGGGAGGCAAGTCCAGTGTTCCAGAGTGGGAAGGGTCTTCAATATGATAGGAGAGAGACTCAGATCCAAGTCACCACGGTTAGAAGCAGTTTACCCCTGCCCCCACACACCACGGGATCAGAACGCAGACTGATCACTTGCAGATTCATTTCTCCCCTTGGATCTATTTTATTGAGGCTCTACTAGGTGCAGAAGGAACCCCGGTGATGCAGTGGGATACAATTTGATCTACTCACCACCAGGTCAGCAGGTCAAAGCCACCAGCCGCCGCTTAGGAGATAGAGGAGGCTTTCTACTCCTGTAAAGAGTTAGTCTCAGAAACGCACAGAGGGCAGTTCTATCCTGCTCTAAGTGTCAGTATGACTCGAATTGGCTTCGCGGCAGTGAGTGGGAAATATCTGCAGGCACCAGGCTACAACACCCTCAGTTTGAGCCTCCAGGAAACTTGGACTCAAATCAAATCTCTTAGAAAAGCCCTAGGACATGGCCTCAGGGAAAGGCCGTTAGAAAGAAAGAAGCCTCGGGCTGGTTCTGCCAAGAATGCTCAGCAGGACGAGTCTTAGGGCTGCGAAGGCCTCCCCATCTGGCCTGGCTGACCCCTCCCTCCGGTGCTCCCACTGGTCTTCCTCTCCCCAAGGGAGCCCCGGGAGGCTTGCCCACCCCAGGAGGACATCAGCTAGCTGAGCGCTGTCTTCTCGGTATACTGGACCTGCCACTTAGTAAGTTCTCAGTTCATGCCTTGTGACTGACTGACAGGGGTCAGGAAAGGCATCCGAGAATCCCCAGCTAGGAAAGGGGCCTTACAGGAAGCCTTCATGTGGCATTTTTGGAGGGGGAAAGACCTGTAAGGCCTGGAGGCGGAGGGATCAAATGCAGGCTGGATTCTCGTGAGGCGGCTAGATCAGTGTCGCCCAAAGATTTGTGCTCAGGAGCCTCCACTCGCTGGAGGAGCTGGTTTTGACATGCAGATTCCTGAGATCTTTACGCTCCGAAAATCTGATTCAGCGGCCAGAGGCCCCACCAGGCTAGCTGCAGTTTCAAACAAGCACTGGCAGTTCATTTGGTTGTAGGGAGTCTGCAAACCACACTGCCAGAAGCTTGGGGGATGGGGGCCGGAGGGCCGAGATTTAGAGGTGAAGGGGAGGAGGTAAGAACGTGTGCAAAGATGAGGCCAGGGGTTGGCTGAGAAGAGTTTGGACTGTGTCCAGGAGGGGAGCCCTCGAAGGTTTGTAAGCAGGGGACTGATGGAAATCAACTGTTCTCAGGAAAGCTCGGGCCATTTTCTCGTTGCTTCTGCTCCATTAGATAGCATTGCTTCAAGAGCCCTGCACAAATAAGGACCCCTGAACGCCTCCGGGTTTTGTAGGCTCCCGAGTTCCAGTTAGCAGCGGAATGTGGAGTTCACCGGCTGCGTTCAGGCTTGCAAGGAGAGGATTAATTAGGTAAAAAGGCAGTTGCACACATAAGTGGGTGCCCACACCCCACGCCTGGCCTGGTGTTTGGGTGCCCTCATTCAGGCATACAATGCTCTCTTCAGTTCTCAGCGCCACCTCTTGAAACAAGTTAAAAAGCGAGTTCCAAGTGAGATGCTCAAGTGCTCTGGTTTACACAGGCTGGTGATCAACGGCCTTCTGTTCGTATGAGCCTGGCAGACAGAGTGGGGCTCTCTCTGCTCCCGGTGCTGGAGAAAAGACTCCTGCTTCTCACTTCCGACTACAAAGCCAAGTGCTGAAAAAATATGTTTCAGCTTAAAGGGGTGGGGGGTGGGGGGGCAGGCATCACACGATCAGGCTACTGGAATGTTTTCAATGTGTGCCTTGCGGTTATTCATATCTTTTTAAAATCTTACATCACTCTTTAAAAAAATTAGTATTAATTGGGAGTTAATACATATACCATATCAGTCTATAGTTCAATCACATGAAGCAGAATTGTACAATTGCTATCAGTTTCCAAACATTCTTTTCCTTCCTGGACTTCCTGATACTGTCTCCCTTTTGATGCACCACCACCACCACTCTCTCCCAGAAGCACTGATTCTACCTGCTGTCCCTATAGCTTCACCAAGCCTAGGTTTCAGATACCGAAAAAAGCAGAAAAACATAGCACAACTTCAGAGCAACATACAGCACAATTTCATGACATAACACCTCTGAGACATGAACAAATGAAAAACCAAAACGTGTAGAAAATGCTGAAAACCAGATGAGGTTCAGGGTGCATCAGAGGGGAGAATCAACTGAGGACGTTTTAACAGTTCAAGTCAGGTTTATCCCTTTGATCTTCTGTACTCCTCTCACAACGCACTCTGCTTAGGAACCCCTTTCCTCCCATCCCTCCATGATGGGGAGAGGGAGATCACCAGGGACTTATTTCCTACGTCGTTCCCACAAGTGTACCTTGGGCTCCCATTGCTATATAGTCTTCTGCAAACCAGATTCTCACAGTTTAGGCTCTGATACGATTCCCTTTGGATTATGTGATTTACAAGCCTTTGGTCACTGATGTTGGTGTGCTTCTTCCATGTGGACTTAGTTGACATCTTACCTAGACGGTCGCTTGTTTGGAAACAAGCCTTGAAGACCCTAGATACTATTTTATCTGATAGCCTAGCCGGACACCATGTCCTTTCTTTACCTTACTTTGCTATAGCACCCATATCTTCTGTGTTCCCTTCCTGAGGACTAGTATTGAACAGGGCCATCATGGAAGAACTAATTGTTCTTAAGTTGTAGCTAGGATTTACTTCCAAAACCCACTGCTGGAAGTATGTTGGTTGGCTTGGTTTCATCTGCCTTTATATATTTTGACATTTATAAATGCTGTGTATTTCATAGCGTTGCCATCATGACATTAAAATGAACATTTGTGAAGTGTTTTGTCCTTTAAAAAGCACGCTCACAAGTCATATCTCTTTTAATTCTCATGATCCTGTGATCACGGTATTTATCAGCACCCCCACTGTACAGATGGAGAAATAGGTTTGCTGGCGTGTTTGCAGCTACACATCTGGGAATCACGGGACCACAAGCCAACCTCAGATCCTCTGATTCCGAGCTGTGAGTTTACTCAGCAGTCAATGAGAAGGCCCAGGTTCAAAGCCTATCACCCTCACACCTCAGCATAAAGGGGCAGCTCAGGTTCACAGTCAGTTGCCTCAAAGCCTGGTTCGATCCAAATGCCCCATCCCCTAGCCTCTTTCACCTGTACGTTCCCTGACCCCCATTCACTCCTTTTAACTTCCTGCTTCAAAGAAAAAAAACTAGGAAATGAATGTGGTCACAAGACTGTTAACTAAACCTCTAGCCTGATGTGGATTTCATGGATTTTTCTAGTCATGTGCACGTTCTGTCTTAGATTCAATCCAGGATCCCACATTGACATTGATTGCCATGTCTCTGGGCTCTTCGCGAATCTACAAAAGTCTCTAGTCCTTTCTTGACCTTGACACTGTTGAGGCGTATTGGCGAGTCCTTTTATATAATATTCCTCAGTCTTGATTTGTCTGCTGTTTTCTGCTTTGGGCAAGAGTACACAGACGTGATCTGCCAAACTTTCCGGAGAGAGATTCTGTTCAGGACACACAACGTGGAGCTATGTCTTATGACCTGCGGACTTGATGGTTTGCTGAAGGTGGGTTGTCCTGTTTCATGGTAATTGTTTTTAACTTCGTGATTAATAAATATTTCGGGGAGTAGGGGTAGACAATGCAAATATTTTTTCTCTTCAGAGTTTTGGCCACTAATTTGAGGTTTCATCAGAGGATCTTGGCCTGCAAAATGATTGTTGTGGTGTTGTCATAAAGGTTTTGTTCCCCGAATGCACTCTACTTTTATTACTTGAGAGTCGTTTGGAAGGAAGAATGGCTCCCCCTTCCTCGCTTGTCTGTTATCTCAATATGGAAACACGGGCATTTGTTTGGTTCTAGGAGGTATGGTCCAGTTATGGCGACAAGCTGAAATTCTTCAGCTTTGGCCATAGGTTGGTTCCTTCAGCCTTCCATCATAAGCCCGATTACTTTTGAGGATTTTCCCGTTGGCGCGTCAAGCAAGATATTTCAAGCTCGTGTGGTTTTGCTACGCATGACCTGGAATCAACATCCTTCCCAAGGATTCTGAGCTCCTTTCAAGGGAGAATGGTGGTGTGGTGGTTACATATTGGACTGCCATCTGTATGGTCAGCAGTTCAAAACCACCAGCATCTAGGCATGAGAAAGACTGTGCTTTCTACTCCCATAAAGAGTTACCCTCTCAGAAACTCATAGGAGGTCTCTATGGGAGTCGGCTCGATGGCAGTGAGTTTGGTTTTTCTATATATGGACCAAGGTTTTAATGCCAGATGAGCTCACACCTATACATTGTTTCTAGGCCCAAATTTCTTTCTCAAGACCCTGGGGAAGTTGTGTTGTCACTCACTATGGCAGTTTTATCAATGTGTTACACAGGGTTCTCTAGAGAAACACTACCAGGACACTCATATTTTGATAGATAGATAGGTAGATAGATAGATAGATGATAGATAGATAGATAGATAGATAGATAGATAGATAGATACAACAAAGGAAATAAACAGCTAATTAGTCTATAGAGCAGTACAAATGGCTCAGTGCAACTCACTTCCAGGAGACAGCTCATACACTAGCAGTCCTTCAAATCACGAGGGCCGCCAGGTGCAAGTCAAGGAAGCAGACAGCTGAGTCCTCTGTAGAGCAATTCAGGCAATCAGACCACAGACAGCAAACAGCAAGGCAGGTCACCCACAGTCAGCCAGATGACGGAGTCTAACAGTCCCCAGCTCAAGCGATGTACACACCAGCAGCATGGTGAAGCAGGTCTTGAAGGAACCTCAAACTACAGTGACACTGTCAACGGGTTGGGTGTCCCACAAGTTGGGTGTAACCCGCAAGTTGAGGCAGAGAACCAGGTAAGGCAGCCCCACACTGGTCCGTCATCAATGAATAAGAGACAGAAAGGTGAGGCTCATCGAGCCACTTATCTCTTTGCCCTTCAATTAAACGTTAACCTTATTAACCCCACATGTGTTTATTGGCCAGGTTGGCACAATAGTCCTACCTATCACAATCAAAGATCGCATTTTTGTATTTATTTTTTGCTTCAGACCAAGAGAGAAGCAGATCCTTTATCTTCTGAATAAGGAGAGCTTTATTACTATTATAACTCACGCTCATTGGGGAGAGGGGGGATGAGTGTTTCAGCGCTTCCATCATTCCTGGACCCTCCTCAGAAAGAAAGACGATTCCAGTCCCAAGAGAAGTGGCTGGCTACAATTTCAAGCCGGGTTTTCGATGTGTCATGCAGCCTCATGAACAGGTGACCCCTGACATTGCCCACAGCTTCACACCCAGAAGGGGTTGCCCTTGGGGTTTCATCTTTGTGGTCACCATGGTGAAATACTGAAAACTTTTCGCTTCCAACGTGTGCTTTGTAAGGGGAACTCAGCGTGATAATGGAGCAGGTACTGGGGCTCAGAGCCTCAGTTCACATACGGATTTACCTCTCTCGGACCCCCTGCTACTCCAATTGGCTAAAAACAGGTCCTTGACTGTCCACTTCCCTGACCATTCATGCCTGGGATCCCACCTGGCCACCCCCTTCTTGCCCCTGCTTTATGAGCACAGGAGCCCACCTCACCGCAAGGCACTGGTTGTGCCTCTCGTGGGCAGGCAACACCACCACACACTCAACAGCACAGTCTGATCCCTCCCTGAGTGTCCTGGTGCAGAGGTCACCAGACCCTGGGTGTTGCTTGCTTGCTAGGTGTTGGTCCAGCAAGTGGTGGGAAAAAGAACAAGATTTCTTCGTCCATGACGGAGGCCTGCATTGTCATTTTGCACGAAGTCAAACGATAAACCCAATCCACGACTGTTAAGTCTCTTTGTGACCCTCCACAGCAGGAGAGAACTCCCCGCCGCCCCCTCTACCCCTTTAGGGAAGCAGCGTGCCAGACATTTCTCCTGCGGAGCAGCGGTGGATTCCAAATGCCAGTCCCTCCTCCGTTTGTTCGTAACCAGGTGCTTCACTCCTGCATCACCAGAGTCCTGCAAATTAAGCAGCTGACCCTGGGTATGTTGGCTGGTGGCAGAAAGGAAGGATAAAATTTATTCTGACATATCATGTATCCTGCCAGGAAGTGAGACCCCCACCTCCCGCCCCCTTGTCTACTCATAGGAGGCACCACACACCTGACAAGGGTGCAAAGCAGAGGCAAGGTTGGGGGTGAAACCCATCACTTAAGCTTTTAGAAAGACATTCTAGCCTTCTCTTTGCTGGGGCTAATGGGGCATGGTTCTGATGCATGAATGTGGCCAAACACCCAGAGGCTGGGCTATACAGACCCAAATAACCATAAACCACTTTCAAAACAGACAGCTCCCCACAGATAGTCGTCCTGGAACACAGGCAACATCTGAGTAAGGTCCATGAGTTGGCTCGTGTCTGCTTCCTGACGAAGGTCAGGCTCTATGGTTAGCAGGATGTGCTGTGGTTGTGGGGGGAATGGGTATCTGGGATCCCTTGATATTACTTCTTATCACTGCACTTGAATCTCTCATGATCTCAAAATAAGAGTTAAAGCACAAAAATACCAAACTGCTAACAGCCAGTCATATGCCTTTGTTTCAAGCATCACATTAGTATCCGTTACTGGTTGAACTGCGTCTCCCCAAATGATGTGTTGACACCTTCTCCAGAAGTGCCCTGTTTACATGGCCCTATTAGAAATATGGTCTTGACAGGTGTAATCAGTTAACAGCAGGTCATTGTACTCGAGGCTCACTCACTGCCATGGAGCCTGGTAATCGACTGGTAATGACCCTATAGCACATGGGAGAACGGCCCCTGTGGGTTCCGGGGACGGCTACTCTTTACAGGAGTAGAAGGCCCCGTCTTTCTCCAGTGTACTACAGTAGGCTGAGGCTTCTGCTAATAAAGCCGGGCATCCTTAGAAGAAAAGACCCAGACACAGAGGGGAGTGGAGGTGGGGGAGATGTTGCTGTGTAAAAGCAAATGCAGAGATTGGAGTGATGCTGCCGCAAACCAAAGAACATTTGGGGGTTGTAAACTGGAAGAGACAACGAAGGATCTCCTCCTAGGGTCTTCTGATTCACTATGACCCTGCCCACACCCTTGAATTTGGGTTCATCTCCAGGACGGTGAGACAGCGCGTTTCTGTTGTTTCGACCTCCCATGTGTGCCACCGGATCCTGCAGCCCTAGAAGACCACTACAGCAAGTCAGTGCAAAGCACTGCCTGCGACAACCAGCCCGCCTTGATTCTGAGACAAGACTTCACTCGGTTTTGGGGCAGGTCTGGCTTTTTTGGGTAAAACTGTCGTTCTACTTCTGGCCCCATCTCAGGTATGCCAGATCCCCACAGAGAAGGCAAGAATACTCAAATTTATTCATTTTTAATTCGTTCATCCACTTGATATAAGTCTGCCTTGGGTACCCATGAGGTGGCAGACATGACGCGAAACCTGGGGATTATCTGTGAGCGTAAGGTGAGTGCAGCTTCGTGGAGAAGGCAGAGCCACAATCATGATGCTCACCACAGATGCCAGACACAGGTAAGAAGAGAGCTCCAGAGAGGGCATCCAAGGGCAAGCGGGCCGGAGGCGCAGACAAGTCTTCCTAGAGCTGCTGCTGTGTGAGGACTGTATTGAAGAAGGAGAGGTGGGTGTGTGGGCAGAAAGTGGGCAGGTTGGAAGCATGAGAAAGTGGGGTGCTCTGGGGAAGACAAGAAGATGCTGAGGCCCAAGACACAGGTGGGTGGGTAAGTGGGGAGACAGATTGGAGAGGTGGACAGCGGCCAGGCCGGGGAGCATGGTTCCCTATAGCAAAGGCAACTGAGAATCTCGAGGGGACTTTGAGTAAGAGAATGCCCTGGTGGGAGGTCCTGCCTGGGTGGTACACACGGTGAACGTGCTTGGATGCTCACCGGAAGGTTGGCAGCTTGAGTTCCCTCAGGGATGCCTGGGCGATCTCCTTCTGAAAACCCAGCCACAGAACCACGGTGGATCCCGTCTCTGCTGGGACACGCGCAGAGTCAGCATGAGTGGGAGCCAGCTCAACAGCACCTGTCTGTTTGTTTATTTGGTTGGTTGCTGTGTTTTGTTATTGCTTTTGCTATTTTATCCCATGATCAGTCCTGTCTTCCTCGCCCCTGAGTAAATAAGAAAAAGGTTTTTGTTTTGTCTTTTTAAACATGAGGAAATCGGTGGTTTTGTGGGACTAATGTTCCGATCCTTCCTCGTCTTAGACCAGGGTTGGGGAGCCCCCCCCCCCACCACCAAGGGCCATGTGGATATTTATAACATCCTTCACGGGCCATCAAACTCATCCGCTTCCAAACGGGCCTGCTCTATTTGGGCACACATTTAATGAGCTCATCCCGAAGGTGATGCCTGAAACAGCTTCGCTTCAGTGAGGTGTGGGGTGTGAGCTCTATTGAGGGTTCCGTGGGCCTTCTTCGGCCCAAGAACCAGATGTTTCCCACCCCTGTCCCAGACCCTTCTCAAACGGAGCCCAACAAGACCCAGGTGATTCCATTTCTAGTTGATAAATCCAAGAGATGATAAAGGAAATGAAACTGGCTTCTGAGTCTGAGCAGGACAGACTTTGACCACGGCCCCTGGATCTCTATCTTCCCCTCCCCGCCTCTCCCTGCCTTACGCCCTCAGCCTGGAGGGCCACAGGGCCTGTCCGCCTTTCTGTGATGCTCTGAATGACTAGGAGGATGGCAGGATCCAGGCGTCCAGGTGAAAGTCGGTCTGTGTTTTCGGAACTGTTCCCCAGAGCCCAAAGAGGTGGGTGGGGTGGGGCAGGGCATCGTTTCCTATTGCTATGGTCCAAAGGCCCAGGGAATCCTGGCTTCCTTGTGAAGGAGGGGAGAAAGAATTCCATATTGGGAGTAAAACAAGTGATCAAAATGTCTGTGGCGTTTGATCCTGTCCCCAGCACGTTTATTCCGTGCCATCGCGGAACACTCTTACAGGCCGTGTGAGAAACGGCTCCCCTCTTAACTGGCTGACTGAACAAATTTGACAGAGGCAGTTACCCACTGAGTTGGGCATCCAATCTCTGAGGTCCAGTTCTCTTTGAGTTTTTGCTTTCATCTGGAATCTCTCAGCCCCCTGCCCTCTCTGCTGCCATCGGCCTCACAATATCAAACAGCTGGAGCCTGGGCCACTAGGGAGTGCAAGTTTCTCAGCCTAACACGTAGCGGGGTGGGGGCCAGCCCGTGCATTGGAAGGGAGTTGAGGAAGGTGGGGTTTCTTGGGGGCCGAAAGGGGCTGGCCTTGCTTCAGAGAATCTGCTACACTTGGAAAAGTGGAGTCTCTTAGAATTCAGCATCCACAGGCAGGCTGCACTCATCTGGAACTCAGGGAGTATGCAAGCAAAGTCAAGTACACAGGCGGGCTCCCAGCCACGGCTGTGGGCTGCCTGACCTTCCACTTCTCTGGTCCAACTGCCCCTCTGGACCAAACGTTCAATAGTAAAGCTACCAGGTATTGAGGGTCTGCTGAAGGTTAGATTAACATCTATATAACATGGGAGGGGTTCAAAAAGTTCATGAAGTAATGGCATGAAAAGATAGGGAAATTTTCCCACATACTTTTTGAAGCACAGATCCATGACTATCCTAGAAAACTGCTATGAGTTGGAGTTGCCTCGAAGGCTGTGGGGTGGATGGACAGACAGACTACACGGTGTTGAGTTCGGTTGTCTAGAGAGTCACTATGAGAAGGCACCTAACACTAACAATTATATAATGGGCGCTCTTCTGATTGGGAACTGACCGAACAAGCACCGTTCTTGTTGTAGTTCGGTGCGATGAGTTGGTTCCGTCTCACAGTGACCCTGTATTCAGGTGACCAGATTTAAAGCGGGACACCATTGACCTGGGGGGGGGGGGGAGGTTATTGATTAAAAATTTGGTCTACATGGACCAAATAGACCGTTCCCTAGCTTATCGTGCATTCTTTCCAAAAATCGGGACTTTTTAAAAACTCCCAAAAGCAGGACTGTCCCACCGAAAGCAGGACATCTGGTCACCTTACCCTATATAGACAACAGAACAGAGTGCTACCCAGTCTTGTGCCAGCCTCACCATTGTCCGTCTGTATGAGCCCACCGAGGCAGCCACTGTGTCCCTCCACCTTATCAAAGGTGCCCCTCCGCCTTACCAAGCATGACGTCCTTCTCCAGGGACCGATCTCTGCTGACAACATGTCCAAAGTACGCGAGGCGAAGGCTCGCCATCCTTACCTCTCAGGAGAATTCCGGCTGTGCTTCTCAGAGATAGCTTTGCCATAAACAGCGAGCATCCTTGTACCGGAGGGGGTAGGTAATGCAAATGGTGAACAGGCTCTGTTGCTAAGTGACGGGTAGGAGGTTCCACTTCCCCCAGAGCCTCCTAGGAAGAAAGGCCTGGCCATGGCGTCACCTTGCATCAGAGTAAACTCAATAGCAAGTGGGTTCTCGCTGTGGTCAACGACCCACGAAGGGTCATCTACTGAGAGAGAGAAGTGGGGCAAAAAATCAAACCTGTTGTCATGGAGACAGTGTCAACTCATGCAACCGAGGGATACAGAGCAGACCAGTCCCCTGGGTTTTCTTGGTTGCAGTCTTCACAGGGGTCAGTTGTCAAGCGTTTCTTCTGAAGTGCTGCTCGTTGGGTTTAAACTGCCCACTCTGACGTTGGCCGTCAATCAAAAGCTGTGCCACCAGGCACTGCATACCTACGACTGCTTTCCACCAATGAAGCAACGAAACTGGAATTTGGAGGGCTAAATTCTTGAAGACTGCTTTGATTCTACAATTGCTCTTCCTTGATGTCAGCGTTCCCCTAGGGTACACTTGGGCAGCCAGGAGACTTACTCCCCGCAAGTCCTCGATGGAACTCGTGGCCAATAAGAAGGCCTGAGTTGGCAGCCCCAGACTCGAGAAGTCGGTTGCAGCCAGTTCAACTCGTATGGGGAGCGCATGGCGTTGTACCAGGCTCACCTGTAATTTTGCCTGAACCATGCAATTTGGGATTTAATTAGATGCTGTCTGCATTGTTTACTAATTGTTGCAAAGGTAAATCTTATACTCTCATTCATCATTCTTCATTCAGTAAACAAGTATTTTAAGAGCAACTGTGAGCCTGTTCCTTCGTTAGCAGCCCCTATGGCTACTCGGCACAGATAGGTAGACCAATTCAGAGAACTAGCCAATTGTCGGCACATGGAATTCAACTCCTGGTGCCCTGGTGTGTGGTAGAGAAGAACACTGCTCCATTGGGTTTTGGTTTCCGAAGTCGATCACCAGTTTTCTCTCCGGGTGGACCAACCTTCAGTCTTTGGGTTAGTACTGAGCACCTTAGCCATTTGCAAGACCCAGGGACTCCCCTCTAAAGCACCAATCAAGGTGCGTTTCCCCCATTGAGAAATGAATAAATAATTCCTAGTTGACCTTACATGGTTATTTTGAAAATGTCTTGAGGTAGAAAAAAATAATAACAACCTCATCGATGCAGCAGCGAGGATTTTTAATAAGGACGTTAGGGCCACAAAAATCATATTCCCAACAACTCTGATCAAGATACAATATCTTTACCTGAGTATTGGCTAATACTTTATCTGAGGATTAGCCCATTTAGTATTCTGGTGGTGCTTGGGTGCTGAATCACAGAGACCCCGTGTCCAGCAGAATGAAACGCTATCGGGGCCTGCACCATCCTCACCATTGTTATGCCTGAGCCCATTGTTGCAGCCACTGGGTCAATCCATCTCGTGGAGGGCCTTCCCCTTTTGTCGCTCCCCTTCATTTGACCAACTATGAGCTCCTTTTCTGGGGACCGATGTCTCCTGATAACACATCCAAAGCACAAGCATGTAGGACAAAGTTTCCCCATCCTTACTTCTAAGGAGCATTCTGGCTGAACTTCTTCCAAAACAGATGTTTGTTCTTCTGGTGCTTTCTTGAAACCGAGAGCACGTGTTATTTCAATATCCTTCAAATGCCGTCAATTCTTCTTATTCAGTATCCAACTTTCCCATGCATATGAAGTGCCAAAACGCCATGGCTTAGGTCAGGTGCACTTTACTCCTGAGGCAACATCCTTGGTCTTTGATACTTTGAAGAGATCTCGTGCACCAGATTTACCCGATGCAATGAGTCAGTTAATTTCTTGACTGCTACGTCTGTGAGCATTGATTGTGGATCCGAGCAAGATAAGATCCTCGACGAGGTCCATCTGTTCTCTGTTTATCATGATGTTATCTCATGTTCCAGTTGTGAGGATTTTAGTTTTCCTTCCGTTGGGTTGTAATCCCTACTGAAGATTGCGGTCCATAATCTTCACCAGCAGGTGCTTCAAGTCCTCTTCTCTTTCCACAAGCATGGTTTTGTAATCTGTATATTGTTAATCAATGACTGTTAATAAAGCTTCCTCCATTCGTGATGCCTAGTTCTTCCTCGTATAGCTTAGCTTCTCTGATTATTTGTTGATGGACCGAGTATGGTGAGAGGATACCAGCCTGAAACACACCTTTCCTAAATTAAATCAGGCAGTATTCCCGCGTTCTGGTTGAGTGGCTACCCCTTGGTCCATGTGTTGGTTCTGCTTGAGCATAATGAAGTGCTTTGGAATTCTCATTCTTGTTACTACTGTAAAGGTCAGTCCATATCGGGCTTTTAACCTTAATCCACACATTTGAACTCTATTCTCCAAAAGTATACAGTCTTCGCAGCTTTACAATAATTATAGTCAGTAAACTACCTTGATTTTTCTAATGTACTTAGAGAACCCTCTTAAAAGTTCATTTGGAAGCCCACCCAGGATTTCTTAAGGTTTTCATAAAATTTAGGCATCATCTAAAAATGCTTTTCTTACTCCAAAAAATAGTTTCATGAAACTTACTCATGAAATAGTTTCAGGGAGGCCGTATGTTACAATGGGAAAAACCTTAGGTTTTTGAGTTAGTTCTTGGTATTTTAGATAAATTACTTAATCTCCCTTTATCAGTGAAATGTAAATAATCTAATCTACCCCCAATGACTGGTGGAAAACCAACATTAAGTATAGACGCAGAATACAGCACATGGAGATGGAAGAAATCAGTGCTCAGTGAGTGTGACTATAGTCAACCATCTCACTAGGTGGATGCTATTACCTCTTGGGGGCGAGTTTCAGGTGAGGCTTCTTCTTTGAGCTTTTCCATACTTTCTAAATTTTCTTTGATGACCATATTTCATAATCAGGGAATGAGATTTACATTAAAAGAGCACTTTCTATGTGTCTACATCTTAGCCATTTTCTCAGCACAGGTGAGTTCAGACATCCCATATAACATGGAGACCCCTCTTTGTGTGACACAGGCCAGGACTGTGCAGGTGTCTTGGTTGGTTGGGGTGGAGTGGAGAAGCTTAAGATAGGCAAATGGAAGAATTCGTCAAGGAACATGTTCTAGGTCCAGGGTTGGCAAACTGTGGTTCAAGAGCCATGTTTGGCAATTTAGGTATGTACATGTGGTTCTGAAGTAAAATTGAAAATGAAAATAAAGCGATCATAGTTTCACTTATAACATTTTAAAGGCTATTATTCAGATAATGGTGGTTACGTGTGTTGGTAAAAATATATTTCTGGCTCTCAATTTTTAAATTGCCGTGAGGAACAGGATTGGCTCTTCTGTCTCAAAAGTTTGCCAACCCCTGCTCTAGGCAAAGGGGGAGAGTTCAGACATATATTGTTCTTATAGCAGTATAGCAGACCTGCTGCCAGGAGTTCATTCTGCTCCTATTGGCCTTATAGGCACCCTGGTGGAGTAGCAGGTTACACATTAGGCTGCTAACCACAAGGCCAGCAGTTTGAATCCACCAGCCACTCTGAGGCTTTCTACTCCCTTAAAGAGTTATACGGAAGTCCACACGGGCAGCTCTCCCCTACCCTACAGAGTTTCTATGAGTTGAAATCGATTTCATGGCACCGAGTTTGTTTTTGCAAACTGCCCCACAGAGCTTCCAAGCCTGTCATCTCTGCAGAAGCAGTCTGTCACATCTTGCTCTCAAAGACCCCCAGACACTTTTAACCACTGTCACTCTGATAGCAGTTGGTAAGAATAATTTTTTAAAATCACATTTAATACAGATACGGAGCACTGAGAGCATAGAAAAGTGAACAGGAGAGGCGCCCGATTCCTCTCTCAGGGGACTCCCACCCCTGAAGGTGGGAGTGGCGACTGGAGTCACTTCTGAAGAAGAGAAACCCCTTACTTTCCTGGGGCTCTGGGGAGAGTGTTTTCTCTGCAACGGCGACCTGGCTGACCCATCCCTTGGCGGGTGAACAGTTTGGCACCCAGGATGAATTCCAGGCCTTTCGGTCCTGAATTGTGCCTCAGAGGGCAATGAAAAAGTGGACAGTAACGTGGCTACTGAAAGGAGGAAAAAAATAAGCCTTTGAGACTAATGGATGGGGAATTCTGGGAGTATACAGAAAAGGGAGGTGAGGAGATGGGAATATAGCCTGTGAGCTATATTCACCTTTTTTGAAAATGGGTGGGTCTCCTTTATCCGCTTTGCCCAAGAATCCAGGCACACAGGGCTGAAAGTACCAGGGAGATCAATGTAGAAACTACCTCCTGCCTGAATCATACGTTTAAAATAGGGAATAAAAGCACTCCACGCCTGCTGCTCTTTGAAATGACTTTGGAGTAAGATTCACTTAGAATCATAGACTCTGCACACATGAACGGTGTGTTTGTCCTGTAAGAAACAACCCAAAAGTGAAGCCCAAAAAATGTAAGTGACTTTTGTCAAAGCCGCACACAGTGGCTTTTCCTGCCCCCCCACCCCCCACCCAAATCCGCCCAGGCTAGCCCAGCACTGAGGGCAGAAGGCGCCTTCAGCCTCCTCCATTCTTATTGGGTTAACTTCCTAGGACAGCCTCCTTACCACAGACGTGGGCTTCGCTTAGAGCGGATGGCTGCACCTTCTTGATCGCCGCTTTCCTCCTTCGCAGATGGAAGATGTGGACGAGGTGACCTGGCATAGCGATGTTGCATTCCCTGAAGAATGAACCAACAGCCCATCAACTCTCTTCATTTGACTTCCCAGCCCTGTGGAGCTACGTTTTAAAACAAACCAACCAACACCCCCATCATCTGCATCACCCGTTTATGTGATGGAAGTGGAATTTTGCAGACCTATTGATTAAAAAGAACCTGGAGGTGGGAACACCGCAGTTTGTGTTTTAATAAGCCTTGGGGTGAGGGAGGGGGTTCTGATGGAGCTTACGTTTGAGAACCATTGCTTTAAATGCTTCTCTTACACACACACACACACACACACACACACACACACACAGTAACTTTTCTCTGTGGCTGTTATCCACCACCACCCCAGGCCCCCACTCTTGCCGGCTTTCTCCTGAAACAGCTCCTCCACCCAGGGATGATGAATGGAGGTCAGTGCGCTGTCAACAGAGCAGGACCCTGCAAACCATCCCGCCCAGCACAGGGGGCGGGAGACACACAGGCATCTCCTGGGTTTTTAGGAGCGGGTTTCCCCGATCATTTTCTCCACTGACGCTGCCCACCCCACTCTGTGGGGGTACTTTTAAGAGCAGCCAGTTTGCTTTTAGTTATTTATCCAATTGTTTGCAGAATGAAGGAGGCGGGTATCGGATAAGGCTTGTAAAGGGGAGGTGAAGGACAGCGTTGCAGAGAAAGGGTTGGAAGCGAGGCTACAGAAAAAGTGGGGGTCCAAAGGAGCTGGTGCGTGTGAGAGACACTGCTTCAGGTCAGGGGTTGGGGTGTCGGTACGAGGGACCCAGGCGCCGCAGAAAGTGGGCCTCCAGAGCGAAGCTGCTCCCGAGTTTGGGGATGACTTTCTGCCCCATCAGCTTCCTTTCCAAGGCTTTTTTCTGTGCTCCACTTTGCTCCTCCCCCTGCTCCCCGCCTCCTCGGTTCCCTCCCTCCTTCCTCCTCCTCCTCCTCCTCCCGCCGCGAGGGGAGGCTCCTAGGCTGGAGAGGCAAAAGAAGGAATTGTTTGCGAGTTCAGTCATCCAAAAAAGCTTCTTCCATATGGAGGGACCGGGCGCGCTGGGCGCGGCGTCCCCGGACTTGTCCTCCTCCTGCTGCTGCTGCTGCCGCCGCCCGGACCCCAGTTCCTTGCCGCGGGGACCCTGAGCCTGGGCCTGCCGGTGTCCGCCGGCCCGCGAGCGCACGCGCGCACACACGCACGCACACCCCACACTCACTCCCACAGGCGCGCACACACTCACACTCGAGCACACGCGCTCTCGCCCTGGCTGGCAACTTCTCGGTCCCAGGCTCCATTGTTGCTCCTTCTGCGGCCGCTGTCCTAAGCGGGGTGTCCCCGGCTGTCCCCGTGCGGGCTGCGTGTCCCCGCGGCGCGGCGCTCCGGGAGCGCACTGCCCTGGCCCCCGGACCCGCGTCGGCCCTTCCCCGGCGCCGGCCGCCGCCGAGGTGAGTCCCTCTGGCTGCAGTGTGTTTTCTTTTCTCCAAAAGTTGTGTTTCGGTGACGGTTTGGGGAGGGGAGGAGGGCGGAGGCGATGCCGAGGAAGCGCCGGGCCGGTGGCTGCGGGGGACCCGCCGGCGGCGGGAGCCCTCCCGGGGCTGGAGGCTGAGGCCCAGACGGGGCGCGCCAGCCGCCGGGGCCCGAGCAGTTGGGGCGAGGAGGGCGCCCGGGGTTCCCCCGGGTGGCTGCCTTCCACGAGCCGTGCCCCCACCCCCGGCCCAGGCGCTCCCGGGTCCTTTGCGGCGTCCAAGTTTGGCGGAGTCGTGGTCACTTCGCCCGCGCGCTCCCCGGAAGGCTCTCCGTGGGCGAAGGGCCCGGCGACTTCCCCGAGGGGCCTCGGCGGTGGACACCGTGCCGCGGCTGCCGGCGCCAGGTGGCGGGGAGAAGGCCGCCGGGCGTTGGGCTCTTGGGTCGGGATGGTTTGTCCTAGCAAGCGTCTCTGGCTGGAGGGCAGGGTAAGGGGACCTGGGGCTGAGAGTCCAGAGTGACTCTGGGGTTGGGGCAGTGAGAGAGGGGGTGTGCGCGCGTGAATTGTGAGTGTGAGTGTGTGCACGCGCGCTGGAGCAGCATCCTCCTGGAGTTGTGCCTGCGTGTGTGTAGGGTGTGTGTGTGGATAAACGTCGGGGGGCAAGTGGGAAGGGGCAGCCGAGAAGAACAAGGAACCCAGGGCAATCTTTCGGCGGGGTGGGGTAGGCGGGTGGGGTGGTTTGAAAGGCTTTCCAGATGATGGAAGGCTTTTGAGAGGTAAATAGTGAAGTCAGACCTGGTGTGCCTAAGGTTAATGTGCCCTGGGAAAGGGTTTTGTTTCCTACATCTGATTTGGGGAAGATGGGGAGATGTGGTGGCAGTGGCAGAGTTACTTGAAAAGGTTGTTGCCTTCCCTACAGAGCTGTGGCAGTGCAGCTAAGAATACTCAAACCGCACACCAGCCATCCCAAACGGGCACTTTCTGGGTGTGGTGGGGTGTTCTGCTGCTCCCCTCAGCCCTTCTTAGCAAGTTCAAATGGGTTCATAGACAGTGTTGACCCAGAGTTACCTCCTTGAGTGGACTGAGTGGAAAGATATTTTGGCGGCAGGCCTGTGTGCCCCCTCCAGGTGTTCTCTGCCCACACACATCTGTCACATAGTTCTTTGTTGCCCAGAACCTGGCAAACATGAGCTATCTAATGAGGATAGTTTTTTTTTTAATTTAATTCTTGAATGTGCAAACATTTCTGATTTATTTGGTGACTCGACCCTTAACAGGCAGCCCAGCTCTGTGACGGGATTTTCATCCCTCTGGTTACAGCCAGTAAATCACTCTCGGTTTTTTAAGGGCAGCATGGAAAATATTAAAGCATGGGCCTGTCTGACTGAGGTGGGGGCTGGGGCGGCCCATCTGGGTGACCCGTTTTCTGAACTTCAAGTGGATCTGAGGCAAGAGGTTGGCCATTTTGAGGTGTGTAACAGGTTTCCCAGGAATGTTTCTGAGGTCTTATAATTGGCACTTCTTAATGGTCTTGTAATTGAAACCCAGAAGGTTCCCCATGGCAATTCTGAAGCACCTTGGGGTCAGTGGGATGGAGGGGAGGTGGAAATTGCAACGGAGTGATTTCAGCCAGATGAGTTTGGGGAGGGAGCGATGGAAAGTAAAAATGAAAGAAGAGTTGCCTGTTTGTGACAGACTGTCAGCACGACCTGATCGCATATTAAGTTATTTAAAGTTTGGCCCATCAGGAAGCTGGAGGCTGTCTATATATATGAAGTCTAAGGATGGAAACTTTAGACACTTTCCCTTTTTCAAGATCTCACCAAAGTGTAATGCTACGAGAGACCTGGGAAGAAATTTGTTTGGGGCTTTACCGGGGAGAAGGTGCTGACAGAAGGCCTTCAGGGTTATTGGTTCCTTGACAACTGTGGGGGTAGGGGCGGGATAAAAAGCCGGGAGTAACTTTCTTAGCTGTTGATTGGCTGGCCAACTGTTGGTAAGAAGTGTGATCCATGTTTCTTTGGGTCCTCCAGAAGTATCCCAAGATGTTCGTTCCTTTGAAGTGCTTTTTCAAGTGTTTGGAAGCGAAGCGCTCTTCAGCAACTGATCTGTGATTTCCATGACCCAAGAATGAATAGGAGATTTTACTCATGAAACACTTCAGTTGACTTCCCCATGAACCCCACGGAGTTTAAGAAAGGAGGGCGAGAGGGGAGCCTGTTGGGCAGTGTTCCACAAGGTCCTAGGGGGTCTGAATTTAAATTTGGGCAAAGTCACTGATAATGGTGAATGAATCAAGCCTTTATTTCTCAATGTCTTTCAAACGACTGCTGAGCAAGACTCAAATGCACTTGATAATTGTGTAGCCTCTGAATTAGAAGGTATTAACCTAGCACCCAAAGATAAAAACATTGGGACTTGGCTTTCTTTCCTCCAAATCCCTGGTCCCTTGTTCTCTGGGGAAAATGGGGAAAGGGAAGGGAATTGAAATTGAGCAGGGAGTAGGGGTGGGGGGTGGGGGAATAAAGGTGAAACTGGGTGGAGGAGAGAACAGAGAAAGTGATGTCCTACATTTGGAAACATTTATTTGTTTATTTTAGCATAGAAAGGCTTTTGACCAGGTTCAGCTATGACCTACAAAGTGAAACCAGAACAGGGCCACATTTTTTCAAATCTGCCTAGTCCAGAGTAGGAAAAATTCTGGAATAGGAGATGCAGAAGAATCATAGTGAGTACTTTTAGGAGCTTGATATGATGTAGGATTCTTGCCAGGACTCTAGAGAGCAACGCCCTATCAAACAGCACAGTCCACCGGCCATCTTTGAGCTGGGCACCACAGTTTTTGACTCAGTGGGTCAAGAGATTTGGTTTTTATACAATAGACATGTGGCCTTTGTTTTTCAAAATGGAAACAACGTTTCCAGCAGATTGACCCGAGCTTTTCCCCACTCTATTTAGTGTTCTATCCACCCACATTTAAAAAAATCGGGTCTGCCCTGGTATCTCTTCATTGGCCACGGCTGAACCAGGCCTCATGAATTCAAAGCCCAGAGCCTAAGGAAGCTCGTGTCATTTCCCCACTTTCATCTAGCAAACACTTACAAGCTTCAGATACACTTTCAGGAAAAAACATTTTCTTCATCAAGAAATGGCACTCCTCCCATTTTTATCTGTTATGCTAGCATCCACTAACAATAAGCAAAATGGTTTTTTAAATTACTATAATTTTATACTATAACTTTTTTTTTCATTCATTACATACATACTTTTTACGCAGTTATGATCATGGTATAGAATCTTTTGTAGTATCTCTAGAAACCTCTCTGACCCAAAACTCACAGAGAACAGATTGGTCCAACCACAAATGCTCTTACTTTTAATGCCTTTTATTTAATACCTTATAGTAATAAGCCATTTTGCTGTTGTGGGAGTGACCCAAGACCTAAAAATGTCCCACAAAGACAACCTTACACATATAATATATTTCATAATTTACAATGGTGAATCAACTATTTGGGGTCAAGGGGGTGGGAAAGGGTGTTTGTTTTTAACCTAGAGATTCATGTTTACAGAAAAAAGCCCTCCAGAAATGAGATTGGGCTCCTTGGAACTCTAAGGGTTGCTAATGGACAGAGAGGCGGGGAGGAAGTTAAGCCTCAAAGCTCCATCTCAGATGGCACTGCCCTTAGGGTTAGGGAAGTTGGGTTGATGCCCTGGCTCTGCCTGCCAGCCTCATTCACACTGACTCAAACCCCTGACCTACTGAGCCCCTGCAGTCTCCCCTGCCACAGAGGGAGATGCCTTCCTTCCCCAAGCTTGCCCACAAAATACTCAACTAGCTGCCGAGATTTCCTTTTCAGTCATTTACGCTACCTTTTCCGTTCCTGTAACCCTTGGTTGCTGACACCTGGCTGGACTCCCTGCAGACCACCTCTCACCACCCCATCCATCCTCTGTCAGTCTCAGAGCGTAACCAAGTTACCACTCAGCTTAAAAGTGGTTCTCCGGGCCAAGTCCAGCCTTCCTAGCACTCCCATATGTGGCCCTGTCCTATGGCATCGGAGTCTTACCTCACATGGGTCACCCAGCCCGACCCACTGATTTTTGATGACATCCATTCCTTGCTTTGCAGCCTTATCCCATTCCCATTAAGCCTACTTAGCAATGCACGAGAGCTGCTTATGAGGTTGTTCTTGAGAAACAGTCGCTGCCTACTCATGAAAATGGGACTGCTGAACTCCAAGGTTATGGTTTTGTACCTGACAGACAGACTTTGCAAAGGCCATCATTGTCCCTAATCCAGTGATCACCCCATTCTAGCCAGGAACGGGGGCGGGAGGGGGGGAGCTGAGGACACAGGGGTTAAGTACCTTGCCCCTAACTAAAGGGTCGGTGGCTCCCACACACCAACCGGAGCCATGAGGGGCAGTTCCCCCATCTTACAGATCACTAAAAGTCAGAGTTGGCGCCATGGCCCGACTTTGTTGTCTTTCTTTGTGGTTCTGTGGCATTACGGAGCCAGGGCGGTACCATGCTGAAGCACTCCACTGCACATCCTGAATACCGCTGACTCCTCCAGCAGTTCTGCTAGAGAAAGACCTGGGGATTTGCTCCTCGAGAGATGACAGCCTGGGATGCCCCACAGAACCCAACAGCACCGTGACTTTAGCAAAGAGTTAAGTGCTTGACCACGAACTGTGAGGTTGGTGGTTCAAACCCCACGCAGAGGCATCTGGGAAGACAGCCATTTCAAAGGGCCTGGCCTTGAAAACCCAGTGGGGCCTTTCTACTCTGTATACCTGGCTTAACCGAGCATCCAACAGACTTGACCTCAAGGAATGACAAGTGACAGGGGGGGGGG
>NW_022103902.1:13963438-13974697 GCF_000313985.2 Echinops telfairi
CCCTGCTCTGAGCAGCCAATTCATAGAGAAGACAATATGGCCGGCCCCACTATGAGACACGATATCCCTCACTGACCCATAGCTAAGGTGACCAGATTTAAAGCGGGACACCATTGACAGGGGGTGGGTGGGGGTTCTTGATTCAAAATTTGGTCTATATGGACTAAATTGACCGTTCCCTAGCTTGTCGTGCATTCTTTCCAAAAATAGGGACTGTCCTGCCAAAAGCAGGGTGTCTGGTCACCTTACCCATAGCCCTACAGGGGACAACACTGGAGACAGTGTGGGAATTGCGCCCGATCTGACCCCACCACACTGAGGCAAAACACTAAGGTAGAACAGCAAGGGGAACAGAATAACGAAGTCCCCAGGGAATACCAAAAGTAGACTTTGGGGATAGGGCATGGTGACCCATCAGATTCAACCAGAAAACACTCCTAAAGGCCAACAAACAGTCCTTGAACTAACTACAGGCATTTCTTTGTCATTGTTTTTTGTTGTTGTTGTTGTTTTGTTTTCTTTTGTTGCTTTGTTTTGCTCTGTCTTGTTTTTGTGCATGTTATTATCTCCGCAGGTCTGTCTAAATATTATAGGCTGGATGAACAATCTGGAAGAGAAAACAATAGGACCGATGTTTGGGGAGGGGGGGACAGGGGAAAGGAGGAGGTGGGGGAAAGGAAGTGGTGTTAATAAATGCAGGGACAAGGAAACAACAAGTGATCAAAATCAGTGGAAAGGAGGGTGTAGGAGGCCTGGTAGGGCGTGATCAAGGGTAATGTAACCAAGAGGAATTACTGAAACACAAATGAAGACTGAGCATGGCAGTTGGACAAGAGGAAAGTAAAAGGAAATACAAGAAAGAACTAGGAGGTAAAGGGCATTTATAGAGGTCTAAATACAGCCATGTACACATGTAAATATATTTATACATGACAATGGGGAAATAGATCTCTGTGTATATATTTATAGGTTTAGTATTAAGGTAACAAATGGACATTGGGCCTCCACTCAAGTACTCCCTCAATGCAAATCATGGTTTGTTCGATTAAACCATGCTGCTTACCTTCCCGACATGATCGCTGAAGACAAATGAAATGGGTACATAAGCAAACGTGGTGAAGAAAGCTGATGGTGCCTGGCTATCAAAAGATATGGCATCTGGGGTCTTAAAGGCTTGAAGGTAAACAAGCGGCCATCTAGCTCAGAAGCAGCAAAGCCTACATGGAAGAATCACAGCAGCCTGTGCGATCACGAGGTGTCACCGGGATCAGGCATCAAAGAACAAAAAAAATCAAATCGTTGTGAATGCCAGGGAGTGTAGATTGGGGATCCAAGACCCATCTGTAGGCAACTGGACACCCCCTTACAGAAGGGTCGTGGGGAGGAGACGAGCCAGTCAGGGTGCAGTGGAGCAACGATGAAACAGACAACTTTCCTCTGGTTCTTAAATGCTTCCTCCCCACCCCCACTATCATGATCCCAATTCTACCTTACAAATATGGCTAGACCAGAGGATGTTCACTGATACAGATAGGAACTGGAACACAGGGAATCTAGGACAGATGATCCCTTCAGGACCAGTGGTGAGAGTGGTGATACTGGGAGGGTGGAGGGAAGGTGGGGTGTAAAGGGGGAACCGATTACAAGGATCTACCTATAACCTCCTCCCTGGGGGATGCACACAGAAAAGTGGGTGAAGGGAGATGTCGGACAATGTAAGATATGACAAAACAATAATTTATAGATTATCAAGGGTTAATGAGGGAGAGGGTAACGTGGAGGGAGGAGAAAAAATGAGGACCTGATGCCAGGGGCTCAAGTAGAAAGCAAATGTTTTGAGAATGATGATGGCAACAAATGTACAAATGTCTTGACACAATGGATGGATGGATGGACTGTGATAAGAGCCCCCAATAAAATGATTTTTTTTTAAAGCAAACACTTCAGAACTGTTTGTTTATTTTGTTGTTCCACAGGCGTCTCAGAAAGACTTGCCTTTTCCCTCCATCCTAGAACCAACGTCCTGGAACCTATGACGCATGAAGCCTTGTCAACATCCATACCGTCTGAGGGTAGCAGCTATGAAGTAGAAGCAGCAGGTGAGCTGTCCCACGTCCAGGTGCCTCAGGTCAACCATTGCTCCCGTGTCATGCCTCCCCTTGAAGCGAGCGTTTCTCCTGCTCTAGTATTGGAAGAATATGATGTGAGTGGCATAGAGGCTAAAATTCAAGTTGGTCTCTTCGGGTCCCTGGCTGGTGCCAAGAGTTAACATCCTGGGGGTTCGGCTCGATGGAAGTGAGTAGTTTGGCTACTCGCTGAAAGGTTGGAAGTTCAAGTTCACCCAGAGGCCCGTCACACCAAAAGCCCGGTAGGCTATTTTTTTAAAAAAAGCCCCACAAGTCATTGAAAGCCCTCTGCAACAGTCCTCTGGCACACGTGGGGCTCTCCCTGAGCCAGAGCAATGTGACAGCCGTTGGTAAATGCTCAGCCCCAGCCTGTGGTGGCCTCCCTCTCACAGGATGGCCATGTGACTGCCCCTCACCCCGGGCCAGCTCTGGCAGGCCTGTTGGCCACAAACCATCTACTACAGGCTTTGCAGCCTACGCCTGTTGTGGAAAAGTCCTTGCTTAGGTTTGGGTGAGGAAAGCCTGTGTTTATGTCTCTGTCAGCGGTATTAAAGATAATGCCTTGTGGTCTGATGTACCGGGCAGTGTTTACCTCTTACAAATCAAAGGGGTTCTGCTTCTTTCCATCTTCTGAAACGAAGTTGGGAAAGAATGTTCTCTTTTCCTAATGGTGAATTTGGCCTTCCGTTCAAAGACGCTCTTTGATGTTTGGGACAGGCGAATATTGGGCAGTAAGAGGAAATTGTTGCCGAAAGACGATAGCCAATAATGCACAGTCAGCCTCTTTCAATTGCCAGAGAAGATGTCCAGGAAGGCATCTGCGAGCCCTGGGATGCGTCACGGGAAAGTGCCTAATCTGGGTCCAGTTGAAGGAACAGTAGCCCAAACGGGCAGCGGAAATGAGGGCAAAGGAATGACTGTCCCTTCTTCTCCAAGCGGATCGTAAATGGGAACAGTTATCTGGGCCTAGGACACATTTCCACATGCAGGTCCTGAATGGCTTTTGGAAGGGGAAACGGAACATCCGTGACCTCCGCCTTGCTTCCTCATCGGCGGCAGATCTAGCAGAGCACCCTAGAGCGGCGTGCTTGAATCCGCTTTTTCCTGTACAATGTCACTTGCCCTTTGTTCTCCTGCCGGCCATAGATCTGCGTGGTCTCTGAAATCATTCCCTGCGTGCCCGTGAGGGGACATGTCGATCCCATCTGGGGTGGAGCCCCAAGTAAAGGTGGGACCGTGGGGGATGCTACCTGGACTGGAAGTGAACGCTCTTCAGGAGAGACCTCCCCCACTTTCCCTGGCCCTGTCAATATTGCTCCAGACGAGGCCTAGCCAAATGCCTGTACTAGTCTGAACTTACCTACCCTGGCCATCCCAACAGGTTTATTAGGGATGGGTCACAATTAATTGGAGAGGAAAATGGGGGGTTCTAGGGTTAATAGGTTTCTTGGAAAGCAGAGGCTGCTCTTCAAGGATTTCACAAATCATTCCCCCTCCCAACCCTGGTTCTCTTTCTGTCTAATGACTATCACCCCACAGCCAGGTGATGGTAGCTTTCTTTTTCACCCGGCTGTGTCTCATCGGGGTGGGGTTGGGGGCTTGCTTCCTAGTGCCCTCAGTGGGCAGAGTGCCTCTTCTGCCGGGAAGTCCGCATCATAAAGTCATGGAAATACACTGCTGTTTCCCTCCGTCAATATGAATGGGGGGTTTGTCGTGGCCATAGAAGAGCCTGCTGTATTCCAGCCAGGAATTCGATTTTAATGAAGCTTTCCATTTGCGTGGCTTTAACACAATCACCTGCGCCCCTCGGTGGATACCTTCGGTGGTCTGCCATCTGTGAAGGCTGGGCCAGCTCCAGGTGAAAGCCCCCCAGGCCGAGGCATCCAGCCTGGAGCCCTTCTGCTGCAGTGCGGCTGACTGGCTGGGCCTCGGCTTCAGCCCCTCTGGACTGTGGCAGTTTGCCAGCAAGTTTCCCTGGGTGGTCTTTGACACTGGGAGAGAGGAGGGGCTGGGGAGCTCAGCGCTCCTCCCCATGGGGGAACAACTAGGTGGCTTTCTATAGGTGGGTGGCCTAAGGGCAACCGGCCCCCTTGTCACAGAGACGGCCTGTACAGGTCGTGCATGGGGGTAAAAGGAACCAAGCAGGTTGTCTAAAGGCGGTCTGGTGCCAGAGCGAGCTTCTTTCTGGTCCTCTGATTGCACCATGGAAGCCTTGGGTCTCTGCAGCCACTCTCCTTCCCAAGAGATGCACACAGGAGCGGCAGGCACCCTTCATCACAGGGACGCTGAACGACTATCTTCACTGGCCAGGAGCAAACTTTGGGCCCCGCCTCTCACCCCACCGCAGGGCATCTGCCTTAGAAGTCAGAGGCGTGAAAGGCAGCCCTGCCTGGCCTCCGCTCTGTCTCCCAGCTAATGTGAGCCTAATAGTAATTAATAATAACAACTGCCAGTTCGTGCACTCCCAGCATGCACCAGGGAGCCCTGGTGGTATAGCAGGTTAAGTGCCGCACTGCTCACCACAAGGGCAGCAGTTCAAAGTCACCAGCCGCACTCCCAAGGGAAAAGATGAGGCTGTCTGGTCCCAGGAAGATTTTGTTTTAGAAACCCAATAGAGTGTCGTTATGAGTCAGAATTGATGTTGGCAGCGGGATTTTTGGGGTTTTGTTGTTGTTTTTGTTTTGTTTTACTGTGCTAAGCACCACAGATATTCTCCTACAAGTACCCCCAACAGTCTTGTGAAGATGCAAATCCTTATCCTATTCGGCAGATAAGGGGACTGAAGCTTAAATAATTGTAGTGACATATTCTGGGTCTCACAGCTGGTAAGGGGCAGAGCCAAGATCTCTTTCATTGTGATCTGACTCCCAAACCAGGCTTTGCAAGGGTGGGAAGCCAGATAATCTCTCTCCTCAACGGAGAATCTCTTCGCTGGAGAACTGTTTCTTTTGCAACCAATGAAGTGTAAGGGATGGTGGTGGTGTGGGGGGCGGGGACTTGATGAGACTTGTCTCAGGGGCATGAATGTAAAACAGAGACCTTATGGTTTCCAATGGGTCCAAGGGTCCATAGCAGCATCAGGGAACAAGCTAGCCATTGCTCTGCACAGCCAGCCAGGAAAACTGCTTCCATCTTGGGTCTGATCGCACACGTCTCTCACCTTGTGATTGTTGTTTTTTTTTTCTGGGACATCATCTGATGCCTGCTTCCACTGTAGCTGCCAGTTGAATCCATTTCCTCGCAGGCCCTCTCCAAGTCTGATCAAGCAGGTCTTCTAGCCCACGGGACTGGGGGTTGAGGGAGGTGGTGGGCTGGTTGAGGGAGAGAAAGTGTTTGGCCCAGCAGATACTTTTCCTGGTCTGGAGAAGTGGCAACTTGCACAGAAAAATTACCCTGGGGAAGGAAGTGGCAGCTTTGATAGACAGCTAACTGACGGGAGCTGGTACCTTCTGGGCAAATACAGTCAGGGCAGCCAGCTGAAAAAAAAAGTCGACAGGCAATGACCTGCAAAACAGCCCTCTCTTAGGGAAGAGGAGAAGATCTGACTGGAAAGGACATGCGGCGCTCTAGTTTCTTTTCTTTCCTGAAACAAATACTGGAAGCCGGAATTCTGGGATGGGAAGGACGCAAGAGACTTGGCCTTATCATTGTTATTAGCGGTCTCTGAGCTGGCCCGCGACCCCCATGCACAACAGAACCAAGCATTTCCCGCTTCGGGCCACCCTCATGATCAGTATTGTGATCCACGGGTTTGTTAATTCGTTTTTGCCTTGACTTATTTGGGAAGTAGACCTCTGGGCCTTCCTTCCCAGTTCCTCTTAGCCTAGAAGCTCCACTGAACCGGTTCAGCTTCACAACAACACTGAATCTCTGTGGTCAGGTGGGTGGGGATTGCAGTGGAACCCAGGCTGCTTCTACAGAAAGCGAACATTCTAGCACCAAACCTTTAAGGTACAATTAATTACGTAGCCAACTCGTTGGGTAACCAAGTCATGGACATTCTGGGCCATTGTCCCTGCAAGGGTCTGCCTGCTCAGCGTACTACGAGGTTGCCATGAAACGGTACCCGGGAACACTTCTGAGTCAGGATGTTCTGACTGGGCACCAAAGTGGGAGGCCTCCGCATCTTAATTCAGAGAGAGAAGGTATGTTGTGAAACTTAGCCAGAGGTAAGTGTCTGGACACCAGGAATGTGTCTTCTGTGGATGTATTGGAAAAATTGCCACATGCTGGGGGGAAAGACGGCTCTGAGATTCTGCATCAGCCCGGTCAAGGACAGTTTGGGAACCAGGAGGACCCAGGCTTCCATCCTAGCTAGGTAGCCGGCCTGGGGCAAGTGACCTACACTTTGAAGCCTGGGTTTCTTATGGTTGCTTCAAAGAGGATGCAAGATAACACACAGCATATTGGAAGCATTAGGTAGATGGCAACTATTGTTCTTACGAGAGCCACAGGAAGCAGCACGCAAGAAAACCTGTTGGTGGACTTGGGCGGCTGCTACATTTAAGTAGGTGGATGACTGTGCTGGTGGAAACCTCACTGGTTCAAGGTCAACAGGAAGAGTGGGGAGTGGAAGAGCAAGCCTACAGCGGGGGTGAGGCCCTGCCCCAATGCACCGTCATGTGCCAATCTTCAGGCTCGGTTGCTGGGTAGGTTCCTCCCACCCAGTCTGTTCTTCGGTTTCTTACCTAACTTGGCTTCTTCCATCATATCAGTTATGCCAGAAACCTGGGGATCACCCTTGACTGTGTTTCTCACAGGCTCCACTTTCCACTGGCAAGTCCTACCGGCACTGCCTTCTACCTGTATCTAGAATTCTACAACTGCGCACCACCCTCGTCCCCCGCCAGCATGTCTGCCTGGAACACTGCAATCGCCCCTTGCTTCCACCCTTCCTGACACCCCCTCCTCCTCCAGGCTCCAGCAGCCCGTTGCTCGCCGCGGGCAAGTTAATCTGCTTCGGAAACAAGAAAGCAGACGAGGTCACCTCTCTGCTCAAGGCTTTTCATGGCTTCTCATCTATTTCCGACAAAACTCAATGCCACCAATCCTGAACCCTGCTGCTCAGACCGCCCTTCGCATCCCCTTGCACCTTGCCATTGCTGTATTGGCTTCCTAGCTGCCCCTCCAACTAGCTGAGCAGTCTCCCTCCACAGGGGTTTTGCCCTCTGCCCTGAAGGCTCCCCCCCTGCCCCCCTGTCCTTGTCTGCATGGCTCCCTCTGTCACTTCTTCCCCAGCCCTACTTAATTTTCACCTTAGCAGTGAGGTGTAGGCACCAGTGACACTCTTCAATCAAAGAGCACTCCGCCATCATTCTCTCTCTCTTCCACCTAATTTGTTTTTCTTCAGCATTACCACCACCTGACATAGACTTGTTCCTTTGTTCACTGTCTGCTTTCAGTCAAGGAACCAAAACTCTGTATCAAATTGGGGGCTTTGCTTTGTTCCTGACCATCTCCTCACTGCCTAGAACAGGGGTCCTCAAACTTTTTAAACGGGGCCAGTTCACTGTCCCTTAGACCGTTGGAGGGCCGGACTATAGTTTAAAAAAAAACCATGAACAAATTCCTATGCACGCTGGACGAGGAGGCTGCTAAGCAGGACAGGCAAAAACAAAAACACCCCCTGTGGGCCAGATAAATGTCCTCGGCAGGCCGCATGTGGCCCACGGGCCATAGTTTGAGGACCCCTGACCTAGAATATAGTATCTGGCACATAGTAGCTGCTCAGAAAAAAAAAGTTGTTTTGTTTTTGTTTTTTGCTACTCTGCAGAGCTCACCGGGATCTCAAGGGATGTGTAATAAGAATTTCAAACAAAGTAAGTCAACTATGTATGGATCTGCATAAGAAAAATGTATTTGAGAGTACATGTGTAGAGGGAGATAAAGGTGCTGAGAACTCTAGTAACATTAGAGCATCTGTTTTAGAAAGAAGTCATGGTGGCAAGATGAAATGCTATCCAAAAGGTGGATAGTTCAAACCTACCTATAGCCTCATAAGAGAGAGATGAGGTGATTTGTCCCCATAAGGCTTTACATGTTTGGAAACCAGATGGGGCTGTCCTATTCGTTTCAATAAGTTGCTCTGAGTTGGAACTTACTCCACAGTCGTGAGGTCTTTTTTTTTTTTTTTCAGTTGGTTTTAGGAAAGCCAGGAAGTGCGGAGCCATGGCATAAAGGACCTCATTCTTTCCTCCCCTCTTCCTCAAGGGAACTGACTTCTGGGAAATCCCTGAGTCTGCCCGATTCCCACCTGTAAGCTGTGCCTTCCTCCTTCATCGCTTGTTGTGGTCGCTGCCATCCAGCTGACCAGCGCCTGGGGACCCTGTGCCCAAAGGAACAAAACACTTCCCAATCTTGTGCCAACCTCAGGACTCGTTGAGGGTCCGACCATGGTGATCTGTAGGATGTTCAGTGGCTGGTTTTCAGACGCAGATTGGCAGGCCGTTCCTCCTAGTCCATCTTCGTTTGGAAGCACCGCAGAAACCTGCTTGGCATCACAGCACCCTGCGAGGCTCCACCGACAGAGGGGGCATGGCTGTACATGAGTGCATTGGCCAGGAATCCAGACCCAGGTCAACCACGTGGAAAGTGAGCATTCTACTGAACCACCATTCATCAGGTCAAGAGGAATTTGCTGTCTATCTGCTTTGTGCCCGGCAGTGTACGAGGCAAGGTCAGGAAAGGCAGAGAAGCCAAACTCTTCCAGGTCTAAGAGTTTATTGTCTGGTGGTGATTTCCCAGGGGCATCTGGGGGCTCCACTTTGCTGCTCTCCTCCTTTGGCACAATTACCTGAGTTGAATCTGTAGAACTGGAAACTCGTGTGGTGTAGTTGTTTATGCAGCTGGACAGTCAGCAGTCGAAACCACCAGCCGCTCCACAGGATCAAGATGAGGCTTTCTGCTCCTGTCCAGAGTTACATCTCGGGAACCCATAGAAACCCTGCCCTTGAGGTCACTGGGAGTTGCAGTCGACTCAATGGCAGTGAGTAGAATCCGGTTGGGCACCTCTAGCCTGCTAGGGCCCAGGGGGAAGTTGGGATGGATCTGAGACTAGTTCAAGTGCACATACACATGAGAGTCTGGCCCTGTCTGTGCTAGGTGGTCCAATGACACAATGGTCTCTGCCGATGGAGAGGGTACAGGCCACGGAAGTTCCGATATAGCCCAATTGGATGCCCCCCCCAGGCTGGGGATGGGGTGGATAGATAGGATGTCAAATTTCATCAGAGCGATTTCTGACTTGGTTCTAGCTTTAGAAGCTATAAAGAGGAATGGAAGTGGGGATAGTGAGCCCAACAGATCTTGTGCGGACAACACAAATGAAAAACGTATCCAAGAAGTTGCAGGAAGGAAAAAACAAGCAAAAAGATCCCCAGACACCTTCCTTAGCACCTCGGGAACTGGGGGAATGGCTTCAGCAACCCCCTCCCATTTTAGGCATGGTCTTTCCCACCTGGCATCAGACACACCTCCACTCGGGAAGCCAGAGGCTGTGAGCAGAGTCCCCCCTGACTGGAGCCCTGGGGCAAGCTGGCCCTTAGTCGCCTTCCTCTGAACAGGCCAGCCTGGAAAACTGTCCCCGGAGGCCTGTGTTTGGGTTCCACATCTGGCAGTATCAGCTGTGCCGACCTTCCCAGCCCAGTACTAAATATAAGACGGGAGGAGCACATGGGGCTGTTTGCCTTGCTCCTCAGTAGTTTGTTTTACTTGCCTGGGAGCTGTGGTGAAGTGTGCTTCCCCCCGGGTGGCAGCATGCCTGCGCGCCACATCCGGTGGCCTGCCACAGGTCCCTCCGCCCCCGGGAAGTCACCGTTTCCAGCCCTGCCCGGTTCCAGCGGGGTCTGTGTCGAGCCCTGGAAGTGATTGAGTGCTTGGGGCCTGTTTTGTGGTCATTAGGGAGGAAGCCCAATTAGGTGCAAAGGGACTGAGAATATTTTCCTTGCCAAGAGGCACTTCTTGCCCAGGTCAGCCTCATAAACTAGAGTTCCCATCATCTTCCAAGCACTCACGAGTCACTCTGAGCAGCGAGGCTCTTCAGGGAAGAGGTAGAAGTGAGGGTTTTTAAAACCAGAGATTCGGCACCCCTCCTTTCAACTCTGGACCACAGATCTCACTGCTGTCCAGCTGATTCCGACTCATAATGACCCTATAGGGCAGGATAGGACGGCACCTGGGAGTTTCTGAGACTGGAACTCTTTACAAGCACAGAAAACCTTGTCTTTCTCCGAGGAGCGGCTGGTGGATTTGAACTGCTAACCTTGCAGTTAACACAATCTAGTTCACCTCCAGGGCTCTTAGGACACACTTAAGGAATGGGGAGTTGCACGTGAATGAGAGTCAGGGTGGGGCATAAGGGGTGTCTTTTGAGCTGTTTACTCCATTGAAGCAAACCGAAATGTTGCAAAGTCAATGAAAATAGGAGTCAAATGGATAGAAAGAGCTTCTACCCTGGAGAACAAGGGCTTACCTTTAGACCATGACTTCCATTGCTTCCTGTTTGGAATACACAGAATCGAAGCCAGGTGGTATCTTATCACTCTGAGCGCCACCAGCCAGGAGTGTCAGAGTTCAGGAGACAAGTTGTCAGACTCTTGGGAAGGTTACATTTTGGACAGTGGAAGTTCCAAATCTATACCCCCTCCTCCCAGTGTTTTCTTTCTTCTCCTAGCCCACCTTCTAGGCCATGGTGGGCCATAGTTTCACTAGGAGTTCAGGGCTTTGCTCCATTCGGTAGCTTGACCTCCCCTGGTGAGAGCGCAGAGTCAAAGTGCCTTCCCCAGGTTTGACCCTGGTGATAGTGCGCACAGCGACGTGGCAGCGTCTTCAGAGCCCTTTAAACTCCCAAGGGAATGACATTCCTTCCAGACAAGCTGTCCTTGCTGCTCTTGTGACGTATGGGGTCAACGAACCTTCTGCTCCCACCCCCCACTCCCCACCCCACCCCACCCCCGTCTTAGTGGGGCTGACTCCAGAGTCTGAGGGCTGAGACAGTGATTACTGTCTAGAGAAACAGAGGCTCGTGAAGGACTGAACTGTCTGAGTGTGGCACCTGTTTCCCTTTTCAAATCCAGCCTTCATACCCAAGGCACCCGACTCACATCTGTCCCCTGGGAGGTGCAGGGCGGGGGGT
>NW_022103902.1:13974797-13979548 GCF_000313985.2 Echinops telfairi
AAGGAGAATCGCAGACTGACGTTTGCAGGTCATAGGTGTCTAGGAGCAAGGACCACATTTTCTGTGCCAAAAGACAATTATGGGATAGGAGCAGCCATTTAGTATTTTCTGAGCTGGGCGCAAGACAACAGCGACAACAAAAAGCCCAGCGATCCAGAAAATCTTCGTTCATGAATGCCTTGTATTTTTAAAAAAAAAATCATCTGTTAGCATAAGGAGTGGCGTTCTGTGCAGTGGGACCATCTAAAAACATCACAATGGGGTGTCACCTGTTGGGGTGGAAGTTGCCGGCAAGTTCAGGATGGTGGGTACAGCAAGGGGCTTACCCCCTGTGGGAAACTTACACATGGGAGTGGCCAGTGGTGGGAGGGCGTCTACCCTAGGCTGGCCTACCCATGTGCTTGCTCCCCAGAGCTGTCCAGGCAAGGTCCTGTGATGCCCACTGCCTCGGTACAGAAGCTAGAAGCTTTGACTCTCTTGGCAGTCAAGCCAGGAAGCGCCTTAATAAGTGAATCCTACATGTGCTGGAAATCAGGAAGTAAAGAGGAAGCGTGTCCAATTGAGATGGATTCTTAGTCAGGCAGAACTAATTTTCTCCAAATGGGAAATAGACCAAAATGCTGGTGCTAATGGCCCTGGTCTTGAGGGGAAGGCAGGAAGACCTTGGCGTTTTGGTCTCAGCCAGAATGAGCATGTAACTCGGCCCCAGGCTGGGACATTCTGACCTGGAAGTGGCTCCCTTGCGTGAATCATGCCACCCACTGAAGCTCAGGATGCTCAGTGAGGTCTGTCTCTCTTCAAACACTTGAGGTTTTGTTCTGAACTGTGTCTGCTTATGCAAATATCCAGCAGTAAGCCTTGCCCAGCGGGGTGCTGTTGAATGCCGCCTCAGGCATTTTCCAGATGGGACCAAAGAAAGGTCTTCCACTGGATCCGTTAGCAGATACTTGTTGAGAACTACCCAGCCGGTTCCGACTGTCGCCAAGACACTTACCCTAGTTTCAGAATCTTTCTCAGGTCGGGATAAGAGGGATTTGAATTGTAGCCCCCACACGATCTCTTTAGACGAGCACTTGTTTCAGAGAATCACTGCTATCACCGTCCTCACCATCCTCACCACCCCCACCACCATCATCATCGTCATCGTCATCAGCATCACTGTGTGGCCAGGTGGGTTCTCTTGAGAAGCAAAAGCAGTGATGCTTGTATGTGTTTGTCAATAGAAAGAGACTTATATTGAGAACAAATGGTTCACCCAGTTGTAGAAATAGTTAAGTCCAGTTCAAGTCAGGCTTGTGACATGTGGAGGCTGACGGACAGGAAGCAGAATGACAAAGCAGAGATGGCAGGGGCCACAGGCTGATGGGTACAGATGCACTATCAATCCCAGGTCGGCAGATTGAATCCAATGTCAGTAGTCGACTGACAGCTCCTAGCATCAATGGGCAACGGAACAGGGATGGAGGGACCAGATGCAAGATCCAGCTCTGCAGAAGGTGAAGGGCCAAAGAGTCTACCAAGACTCTCTTCGGCCTGGCCTCTCTCTCTCTTTCTTATACAGAAGGCCACCTCCCCTACCCCCCAAGGAGGAGTCATGAGGCTGGGACTGGATTGATAGATAGGACTCCGCCCTAACTTTACCCAAGCGTGTCTACGTTGACATCATCCCTAACCATCACAATTGCTTTGGTTTGACATAAATTAATGATTTCTCATCTCAACTCTTGGGAACCCATTATTCTTGAGGAGTTCGCTTGAAGAGTTTTATCAAGTATGGTATGTGTAAGAACTTTGTAGGTGGAGAAATGGAGGAGACTCAGAAAAAGGGATAGTTTCAGAAGTCCAGCCTGATTATTCGAGTGCTCTTCCCCTTAACCTTGAGGCCCCTGCCCTTGGTTCTGTACTCAGGAGAAGCTAGCCAGAGTTGGGGACACGCTATTTGTGAGATATTCTCAATGTCCTGGGAAAGGCCCAGTATTCTGGTAAGGGAAGTCCCAGAAAGGAAGCAGAGGGCCCGATGAGCAGCCAGCGGGCTCTAAATCCAGGGCCCAGGTCAGCCAGGAAGATAGGCACTCAGAGCCCCCTGGCTGCTGCCAAACAGCCCCCTTTTCAGGACGGGACTGCCTCTCTGACCCAGGATAGTGGGGAATCTATAAAGTTCAAAGAGAGCCACACCACCCCAGAACTTCAGCACCCACGAAACTGCCTGACAGCACTAGTCTGGTCTAACCAAGGCACTGGGGAGCCATCTTCCTGGAAGGTGGTACAGGATTGGAAAAACTTGGCTCTAGTCATCCTATTGAAGAAAAGGGTTCATTATTATTATTTTTTAAATTTAAAAACTCAAACACACTCGGATGCAGAAAGAATCATATCATGCACCCCATGTACTAGTCACCAAGATGAGCCAATTGTCAAGGCAAACAGAAAAACTTCTTCAACGCTATGCTGTGTTCATCGTTATGCTCTGTGTGCAGGGTGGGACACAGAAGGGTGCTGCAGGGTTACCACCTGCCCTAAGACGTGTCTGGTCTCCCCATCCCCTTGCACTCCTCCCAGCAGAAGGTTGGAGAGGAGAGAACGCCAGCCTAGGGTTCTCCGGTCTGATTCCGAATTATCCTGAGTTCTGAGATGTTTCTGTCAGGCTCCTGCATCCAAAGTTGAGTTCTGAGTGAAAGCTTGTACTTTATCTTTGTGCTGCCAGATCCCGCCTTTAGTGCGTGTTTAATGAGTGCTGCTGATGTCTAAGGCAAGGGGTTTCTTGGGGCCAGTGGGTTTCGGTCTGGACGTCATGTTGGTGCTTAGTCCTCTACCTCAAGGGAAAGAGGGCAAAGGCGGATGCAGACTTGAATGGGGACCATTATCAGAACCATGAAACCTCCTGATCACGGAAGGACTGGGCTTCCAGGATGAAGGTTAGACAGGATCTTTGGAGGGGGACGGGGCAGGGCTCTATCCTGGTTTTATTAAGAGGTCAAAGGAGCCTTGGGGGCACAGTTGGTAGGGTGCTCAGCTGCTAACCAGAAGGTTGGCAGTTCAAACCCACCAGCAGATTCACGGGAGGAAGCTATGGCAGTCTGCTTTTGTGAAGATGATCAATAGGCTGTGGGGCAGTTCCAGTCTGTCCTGCCGGGCCTTGGTGTGTCGGGATCAAGTCATGGCCACGTTTTGGTGTTGGTCTTAGGAAGTCGAGATCTCTCCGCTCCTGGCTGCCAGATTCCAGCGTGGTCCTGGATGTGGCAGGACAGGATTCCGAGAATTGGGGCCCCAGCTCCAAATTTGTTTTTCTGGGTGGCCACAAGCAGTCTTGCAAGCCACCCGGTCCACCACAGCCCGCATGCCAGTGCAAGGAAGGCTGTGTTCATTTTGGCAAAAGAAGCTGGAGGCAGATACACGGTTCTCCCAAGTGTGGGGGTTAGAATTTCCATCTGGCCACCAGGGTGCTTGGCACCTCTGCTGCACTGTGTCTCAGAGGGTGGGGGCTGGCGAGGGGGGGAGTGAGTGCGAAAAGGGGTGTGAACTGGGAAGCTGGAAGGCAAGGGAACGCAAGCCCTTTGCCTCCGAGCTGACCCTAGGCAATACCACACATTGCCTGGTACCTGGGAGCTGTTGTGCTGGATTAAGACACAGATTGACTCTAACCCACCCTGAGGCTTCCAGAAGCAAAAACCAACCATCCAAATACATAGTCATCGAGCCGATGCCAACTCATGGTGACCCTGTAGGGCACTTATGCCCCCATGGGTTTCTGATAACCCCCGTGGGTTACTGCCCCCGTGGGTTTCTGATAACTCTTTAGGGGAGGAGAAAGCCCGGTCTTTCTCCCCAAAGAGCAGTGGGTGGTTTTGAACTGCTGACCTTGTGATTAGCAGGCCGATATGTAACCACTATGCCACCAGGGCTCCTTTCCAGAAGCCAAGGCCTGGCAATGCACTTCTGAAAGCTACCTTGGGAAAAGGCACAGTGAGTGTGGAGTGTCATGAGAGCTGTAAGAGCCCCCAGTAAAAGGATTTTTAAAAAAGAAAAAGGCACATCGAAAGGTACATTGAGAAAGCACTCCTAGTAAGCAACACGGAGTTGCCGTCAGTCTGAACTGACACAGGAATTGTTTCGCTGGTAACGTGTTTTCCTGGTGGGGTGCAGTCGCAGGGAGGCCTGACTCTGGGCGCTCACTTCCATCAGCAAACCTCCCCTCCCACTCCTGCTTGGACTTCCTTTTTCAGCACAAACTTCCAGGCATATCCTCCCAGCCCATACACGCATGCTATGTGTGAGTGTTTGAATTTTTTTCTTGGCAGAAGTTAAGACACAAGATGGATTTGGAAAGAGATGAAACTTGTCTGTCTATAGGCTGAGCAGCTCGCAGCTTCATTCCTGTTGGGAGGGACTGGGGATTAGGCTCTGAGGTAGGGCTCCAGAGCCGTCACCTCCCCAGCTGGACCAAACTGAAAAGTGGCCGGAAGGCCAGAAACAAGAGGCTGAGATGTTAACCCTTTGGATTACCCAACAGGAGTGTGTTAGTCTGGGTACTTAAGAGAAACAAATTCACAGAAACTCATGTATAAGAGAGAGTTTTCTATAAAGGCTAAGTGCACATCAAGAAGACATCCCAACCCAGTGCTGCCCAAGCCCACAAGTCCAATATGAACCCATATTTCCAACACCAATCCACAAAGTCCTCCTCCATCTCACAAAACACATGCAATGATGCCGACTGCAGGAGGAAAGCCGAGTCAGTGAATGTGTAAGCA
>NW_022103902.1:13979648-13994166 GCF_000313985.2 Echinops telfairi
GTGGCATTGTAAGCATCTCTGCTCTGGCAGGGGTCTCCACATGGCTTCTCCAGCACCCAGGGCTGCATCAGGGTAGGTCCATGTGGCTTCTCCTCAGGGACGTCTTGCAGGAAGTCAGCCTTGCCAGTGAAAGCAAGGAACTGGCTAAGGCAGCTGGTCCAACCATCAGAAAGCAAGAGGCCCGAGAACTCGAAAGGCGAGGCTCACCGAGCCATTTATCCCTCCGCCCTTCAATTAACCCCACGTGTGTTTATCGGCCAGGTTGGCACAATTAACTAACTCAAGGAGGTTCCAGTGGAGCCACACTGCCTCTCTGTGCTCTGCACCAGGCCTGTGATTAGGGCCTTGGGATCCCCTCTCTTGTCAACTTCATCCTCTGCCCCTCACCCCGCATCCTCTGTGGCCCCCTGAGAAGCTTGTGATGTTGTCCTGGGAGTGGCTGAGGGCACTGCAGGCTCTGGTGAGCAGGTACTCAAATGTTGGCAGATGCTTGGAAATCTTCCCGCTCTCCTGTGTTTCCTGGGGGCCAACTGCTCACCCGCTCCCAGAGGTAGTATGACCTGGCTCCACTGGACTGGCTGGTCCGGAGTACAGGTGCCCCTAAGACCCCAGGTCATGCTGAGTGTCCTTTTGGAGGAGGCAGTGGTGACCATGGCCTTCCAATATGGTGTTCTTTGCGGTGATGACCTCCCCTTGGGCCTTTCTTTCTCCTCAAAGAGGAAAGAGCCGAGTATCTGAAGGGCCATATGTGGTCTGGGGGAAACTTTTGGGGAAGATTTTTCAATTCCTTAAAATGTTTGACAGAGTAAAATTGGGACACAGAAACCACATTTTGTTTATTCACTACCAGAATCTCATTCAGATAGTACACAGGGGAACATCGGTCCACCAAACTGTCACTCCAACCCGCGCCTCTGAAACAGGACATGTCTGGCAGATGCGCTTTACAAAATGACACCCTCCCCTCCCAAAGTCTCAGCCCTTGCTTACAATGACCTGGAAAGAAGTTTGAACCATGCTGGTGGCCTAGATCCCACCTGCGAAGCGGCTGAATTGATTTGTCCGCGGCGCTGCCTGGGCACTGCCATGCACTCCTAGGTGATGCCCAGCGGCAGCCTGATTCGGGACCCCTTGCATAGTCGTCATAACAGGGCCAATGAGAGTCTTGGTTAAGAAATGGGAAGAATTTTATTGTCTCTCAGTACATGCTGGTGCATATAAATTGGATCTCAGACTCAAAGCACTGCTACCAAATTTTGGATTGGTTTCAGGCACCCAGGAATGGTGTGTGTGTGTGTGTGTGTGTGTGTGTGTGTGTGTGTGTGTGTGAGAGAGAGAGAGAAGTGTGGAGGCTTTCAGAGATGCATTATGGGAATCTGCCAAACCCTTCCTTGACACTTTTTGACAAGTGCATGACTCCAACTTAGTTTCTTCTTCCTTAGGGGGTGGTGGTGGTGGTGTGTGTGTGTGTTTTAAACAACTCATCTGTATCTGCTTACAACTGGCACAGATGTTAAGACCAGCAGGTAGGAGAAGCAGACAGCCTGGCTTGGCATCCTTTAGTAGAGCAAATCGCTTCATCTCTCAGCCTCAAATGCTGCATCTGTCATATGGGGATAAAAATATTGCCTACTTCATAGGGTTGCTGAGAGGATCAGGATCGACAAGAGAATGTGTGTACATTAGCTCATTGTCTTACACACATTAACTTAATAAACGGTCGGATTGTTTTCTTTGTTTTGTGCTAAGAATGATTGTTTCTTCCGATCCTAAATGCTTTTGCCTTGATCTCATATTGTGACAAAACCTGCTGTATGAAATGGCAGTGCTTTTTAAAATCATATATACAGATCAGTTAAATTAGGAAATTAGTCGTTTAGCAGGCCATCTCTAAACGTTAATATACCTGGCATGGTAATTTCACCTAAGTACTGGATGGTAATATTCGATACAACTTACTACACAAATTACTTTCCAGCTCCGACAAAATATGAAATGTGTTTTCATTTCCCCCCCAAACTGGTTGTCCATCCGGTGCGGAAGCAGCTGGGCGTTGGAGGAGCCAGCCTGTATAAGGCTATGGAGTTGAGTGTGAGGTTGAGCCTGGGAAATCTTTAGATGTGAGAACGAGGCACTGGGCAATATTTTGTTCTCCAGGGGTTTGTTGGGACCCACAGGGAAATGAGATCCCTCAGGCCTGCGAGAGCATGCTAAGATAAGGATGTCGGTGAACCATAATATTTTGGAATAGCTTCTTTTTTTTTCTTTCACATTTTCATTTTTTCCCCACTCCAAACATGACTTTGACCATCTCTGAATTGCTTAAAGTAAAAAAAGTATAAGTCCTCTAATTTTCAGAGACGCTAAAATGAGAGTACTGTATCTCCTGCCTTTGTTTACCCCATTCTGAACAACCCCCTTGCTGACCAGTAAGGTGCTGACTCAGCCACATTCTCACGCACAGCCATGAAGTTGATTCTGACTCACAGCAATTCTATCCCAAGACCAAGTTCACTGCCGTGGGGTCAGTATGGACACATAGCCACCCCGCTGGGGGTTTCCAAGACTGTAACTGTTTCCGGGAGTAGAAATCCAAGTCTGCCTCCCTTGAAGCTGCTGATGGTTTTGAACTGTGGACCGTGTGGTTAGCAACCCAGTGAGTAACTACTGCACTACCAGTAAACCTATAGGTCAGGATGAAATTGCCCTTGTGGGTTTCCAAGATTGTAACTCTTTACGGGAGTAGGAAGCCATGTCTTTCTCCCACAGAGCAGCTAGTGGTCTTGAACTAATGACTTTGTGGTTAGCAGCCCAATGTGTAACCACTACGCTGCCTACATAGCAATGCTATCTATATGCCACCTATTCATTCACAGGTCATTTTGTAAAAATGGGGTCATGCACACTTTTCCAAGTTTCTTTTGGAACATTCTCCAGGAGCCTCTTAAGCCACCGTTTCCCAAAGTGTATTTGGCAGACGCATGATCACCAGTGGTCCTCTGAGAAAAAAGAGGCTTGTGGGGAATGTGGTCAGGTAAGCCGCAGCCTGTGGTTAAATCAGTTCACACATCAGTGAAGGCTCTCTTCCCTACTACGTGCCAAAAGGTGCATAGTAGCTTATTAAAGGCTCTGCAACATTCAGCAATCAGAAAGCTGATTACCTTTCCTGAGCCGACAGGATTGACTCAAAGAACTGGCGGGCTTGAATCACTAGCCTTGCAGTTACCAGTTCAATGCCTAACCCACAAGGTCACCAGGCCACAGCATTAGATAGGAAGAAGGCTTGTCTGTCTATGTAAGCAAATACGGATTGAGCACCTACTGTGTGCAAAGGTCTATGATGGAATAGGTGCTAGACCTACAAAAATGAGTATAGGCTGGGCCTTCAAGGAATGTCACTAGTTCCCTACAGACAACTGATGGGATTAACAAGCATGCTGGCTGGCTGTCCTGGGGTGCACCTGGGAAGGGCAGCACCTCCCTCCGCTGGGGAATCTTCTTTGTAGCTGGGGGAGCTCAGGCTCAGGAAGCTGGAATTCTCTCCACCCGCCCCCCACCAACACCTCACCCTTCAGCAGCCTCCCGAGCTCCTCACACGTTGCTCCTGCTCGGGCATTGCCCGATCCAGCTGGCAAGGATCCAGCAGTTTGTTTTCTAAACCGCGTGTGCCAGCCTTGCCCCACGGCCGCGCGGGGCTTCACACGCTGGAGAGAGCTAGTGGGGTTTGGGAGGAGGGCTTCCCTCGGAAGGCTGGGGCTGACAGGCCAACCGACCAGAGCGTGCGCCACATGTCCAAATTTGTATTTGTTTAAGTTTGAGGTGGTTTAAACATGTGCTGGAACTGCGAATGGGGAGTATGGGGCGTGGAGGACTGAATGTATATAGCTGGGGGTCAGGGAGGTTGTGAAGAAAGTGGCTTTGCATGAGGTCAGACGGGGTAAAACGTAAACTGCCATGATTCTGAAGTACAGTCCCAGCGGGAGCTGGAGCGGTTTGCTACGGGAGGGACTGGGGCCGTGGGGTGGGGGCGTCTCTCTTCGAGGCAGTGAATCCACCCTGGCTAGTGCACCAAGTTGAGGGTGTCCTACCCCTGATATAATTCTTACACTTAAGAACCTATTCTTAGACTTGCGAGGGGGTGTGGGAAACTTCCGTCATCTCTACATCCCAGTTTTCCCCCCACAAAATGCTTGAGGTCCTTTCATATTTGAGGAGTCCTTGGGTGAGACAAAAGGAGCCCTGATGGCCTCGTGGTCACTCACTGGACTGTGATTCACAAGGCCAGTGGTTGGAAACTGTTAGATCTCTCAGGGTAGAGAGATACCTCAGTCCTGACTCCGCGTGAGAAAGAATTCAGGCCGAAGCCTGGTGTGTGATCCAAGTGAGTTTTAGGAGAGTTAGAAGTTTCAGGTTTACTCAGGCACCCGCAGGGTTCCTCCAGAACGTGCAGCCTCCCCGGAAGCTGCTCAGAAAGTCACACGGTTGCTCGGGGCTCCTGTCTTTTTCAATTATTCCGCAGGAGGCGTGGTGGACGACCCTGGTCGACCGCATCGGATGAATTAAATTTACCTGGCCTAGGTGGGCCAATCCAGGTGCAGCGCCCACTCAGGTATACCGCCCCTTCCTGGCGGGACACCTGAACCTCTGAGCATGCGCAGTGTACCACTCCATGTGCCGGTAGCTCAGACCTCTGAGCATGCATAATGGACACCCCAGCCCCTACGCTAAACTACCTCACAAAACCACTAGCCGCTCTGTGGAGGAAAGATGAGGCTTTCTATTCCCGTAAAGAGTTAGCCTCAGCAGCCCACAGGGAAGTTTGGCTACTTTGGCTCTTTGGTATGTGCGTGTACCTCTGAAGTACACTTGAAACATCTTAAAGGACGTTATTCAGATATGGTGATTTCATTTGTTTGGGAAGCAACTACATGTATGGCTTTTGACTAACTTTTACATTGCGAGGGGCAGGATTGGCTCTTCTGCCTCTAAGGTTTGCCTCCCCCTGGTCTAGATGATTTACTAATGTACCCGGTTTTCTGCTTCAACATCTCTCCTCGGTCAAACTGGTTCCCCTTAAACCCAGAGTAAAGGTTTCCTGCCTGCCTTGAAGTCCAGCAGGGACACTGGCCTCCTCACCGGGCTCCCTGAAGAGTGGTCGTTTCTCGTCTCCCCTCCGAACCCTGACCTCAGCAGAACTTTCATCCAAAGCGGAGCTGTTCCCTCGACTGCATCAGCTTCCCGTGAGCATGCATGCGCGTGGTAGGGCTGGTGAGTTCCTGTGTCAGGACCCTGGGAGAGGTTTTCCTGGCCTTTGCTCGAATCGGCCCCGGAAGCAGGCCAAGGGGAAGCATGCTTGGTGAAGCCTCCTGGTCCTGGTTTGTTCTGGGCCCCAGACCCTGGGACCTGCTCTGGGGTCAAGTGGAGGGTGTGGGTTTAGACCTGTGCCACCGGTGGCTTCATCAGCAAGAGGAAGGGGCGCAGTGCATGCCTGGAAGTGACAGTTTAATTGGATTCTGTGGTAATTATGTTGCCCAACCAACAGAGGAAATTAAAGTCTTTTCAACTCCCAAAGGCCCCTGAATGGGTAGCCTCTCTACTAAGAAAACATCTCACTCCTTGTCCACCCGGCGATAGTTCTCTCTCCTCTCTGCCCTTTCGCCTTTGTCTCTCCGGTCATTCATGATCTGTTCACTCAGCAGGTGTTTGCTGAAGGCCTCAAACTGCGTTCAATGCTGATATTGTCTTATGAATAAGATCACCATTCCTCACCCCAAAAGCCTTAGGTCTGGCTGGCTGGCGGGCAGTAAATTCAGGCAGTCCCAGGCCTGCGCATAAGACCCTTCCCTGTGTCTTTACATAGTATTTTTAGGTAAGTCGATACAGGTGTGTACAGTCCTCAACCCAATTTGGGGCAAGAAAAGGGTCCAGGTCTTCTCGCTGATTCTAACACCACACACGCAGCCAGCGAAGGGGATTGTGATCAATGGTTCAATCCTTTCAAAGTGAAGGCAAATTTATGTAATCCTACAGGGCAAGGACTGCGGCCCTTGAGCTGGATGGTCGAAACCCATTGAGTGAGGGTAATTAAAAGTGTGCTCGTGCTCCAAAAGGGAGCCCTGGTGGGGCTGTGGGTTAAGCATCAGACTATTAACCACAAGATCAGTGGTTCAAACCCACAGGCTGATCCTCCTCAAAAAGATGAGGCAATTTGCTCTCTTAAAGAATGGCTGTCTTGGAAACCTTAGGGAGAAGTTCTGCTGTCCTTTAGGGTCGGAATTGAGTCTGGGGAGGTGGGTTTGGTGCAGGGTTCTAACCCGAGCCAAGGGCACCACCTGACCCAGCGGGAGTGTCCCGGGATTTTCAATGGAAGGAAGGTGGGTTCCATTCGGGGCTTGCTTTTGCTCCTCTCATGCTTCCTCACACCTTCATTGACACACGTAGCCTATCCGGAAAGGCTACAGGACAGGATTCCAAAGCGCATGTGGCAGTGAGAAAGAGCTGCGTCCTGCCATCTTGCTCGCTGAATTACAGCCCCCGGGGGCTCCCAAGCCATCCCTGAGGGAGGTCGGAGAGGGCGAACCACATATTCATCGCCTCCCTCGCTCCAACGCTGTGTGGTAACAGGATGCATCCGATCGAAACGCCATGCCTCAGAAGAAAACAAACGCACCGCCGCTGAGTTCATTCCAACTCATAGCGACCCTACAGGACGGGGTAGAGCCGTCCCTTTGGGGTTTGGAGACTGTAACGCTTTACGGGAGTCGAAAGCCCTGCCCTTCTCTCGCAGAGTGGCTAGTGGTTCTGAACTGCTGACCTTGCAGTTAGCAGGCAGCCAGGAGCGTTCGGCCTAGGTAGCAAGCTCAGACGTCAGTCCTTGGATCTCAGCAAGTGCAGCGCGAGTGCCTGCTCTGCGCCCAGAAGAAGGGCTTGTCAGGGAACGTGTCATAGTGCAAAGTGAGAAGTGGCCGTGTAGGTGACAGGGCTGAGCTTGCAAGGGCCGTGTTACATTTGGTCCCGGTGCACAGTGATCCATTGCAGATTGGACTCTCGTGAGCCAATGGGTCTTCATTGGTTGGATTTCAGACATAGATGTCCAGACTTTTCTCCCTTGTCTCTCTCAGTCTGGAAGCTCTGCGGGAACCTCCCCGACATCATAGCACCACGCAAGCCCCCACGGAGTGAGGCTTGCACACAAAATACATTGGCAGGGAATCCACCCCGGGCTCCCACCTGAAGGGCGACAACTGCCCCACGGAGGCACCCAATGCCCCTTTCATCCGGCCGACTGCCTTCCTTTCACACGGGTTGTCTTGTGAACGCTGAGCTCAGAAGAAGATGTTCTTGTTCCGTCTCCGGTCATATTTGATCACACGATTCACGTGCTCTGGGAGGTGTCACCCTGGTCATAGGTTGTAATCAGAAGTGGGATGGGAAGAGAGCAGGTGGTTTTGTTCTGGCTCGGTGCACTCACTGAAGGGGGCTGGAAGTGAGCCAGCCCCTTTCTGGGGCTGGGAGTAAGGGATGCAAGCAGGGATGTTTTCCTGTCTGTAAACACTTCTCCAGATCTTCTTATCCCAAATGGCTTACTACCTAATTGGGATCTTTCCCCCTTTCTCTCAAACAAGTAGAGACACTACGGAGAAATTATCATCATTATTGTCATTATCATCATCAGGAGAGGGCAGAGAGAGGGCACAAGCAGAGGTGTGGGAGGTGTGGGAAAGGCTATTAGCTTGAGTGATATTACATGTTCACTAGTGCTGGGTGGAGACTGCGAGGTTAGAAACCAGGTAGGCTGCAGACTCGGGAACCCCATAGCACTCGCCATAGACGGTCCCCTCCCCGCTCCAGGGGCAGAGTGCCCAGTAAGCAAGGCAGGCACAGGCTTACTTGTGCAGATGTGGTGAGACTCATGTGGAACTGCACTACAGATTAGTAAGTAAGCACAAATAAGCCTATTCTTACTATGCTTGCTGGATCCTCCATCCCTGTCAGAGACGGCACCTTTGAAAAGAGCCTTTGATTCTGCCGGAAGGTGACGGATGCCAGCCATTCCTAGCAGCAGAGTCTTTGATGTGGTGGGAAGATATGAGATGGCTCACTACGGATTAGTAAGTGAACAGTGCTTGCCATTCTTACGGGAGGGATCCTCCATCCCGGCCAAGGGCTATCATTTGAAAAGAGCCTTTGATTCAGTAGGAAGGTGCTGTGCGGTTGGGAAAGAAACCGATACCAGCCATACTAGATGCAGAATCCTGGATGTGGTGTCAAAACGTGGTGAAATTGGTCGCTACAGAATAGTAAGGAAGCACCAGTCAACCCATGCTTACCCGGCTTATTGGGAAATCCGACATTGCCCCATCCCACAGGTCTACTGGGAGGTTCCGTAAACACTGTATCCAACTTAAGATATGACTACCTTTCTTTCACTAGAGAATATGCCCTAGACTTCTGATGTAAACCCAGGCTCAACTCACTGCCCTTGCCGGATTCTGAGTCCCAGTGACCCTACATGGGGCTCCTGGGCAGTAAATCTTACGGCAGCAGAGAGAGCCTCATCTTCCTCCCATCAAGCCACTTGTGGTTTTAAACAGACGACCTTTGGGTTAGCAGTCCAACATGTAGCCAGTAGCATGAACCCAAACACCGAACTCACTGTCATTAAGTCGGTTTTAACGCACAGCGACCCTGCAGGACAGAGTAGAACTGCCCCTGTGATTTCCAGGACCATAAACCTGGACAGGAGCAGAAAGCCTCGTGTTTCTTCCACAGGGCCGCTGGTAGTTTTAAACCGCTGACCTTGCGTTTAGCAGCTCAATGTATAACCCACGCTACCACCAAGGTTGCTAGCACGTGTGTCTAGAGTTGTTAAAATACAGCTCTTGTCCTGACGTCTGGAAGGACATCAACTCACAAGCCCACCAAGTGGCAGGGCCATGTCTGCAAGTGGACAGCCCTGCAGAGAAAGGCTTTCACGACAGCCAGCACTGTCCCATGTTGGCTGGGTGCTAGGCTGCTTCCCCCCACGATCGCATGTCCCCTTTTTAGCAGCTCAGCACAACATAAGGAAGCCCTGCCCCATTCACAGGGTCTTCTCTGGCTGGTTTTCGGAAGAAGGCTATCAGGCGTTTCTTCCGAGGCTTTCTTAGTCCAGACACTGGCTGCCAGCCGCTCTTCATGCTAACAACACATGTGTCTACTGGCAGGTGGATGGTGGCTGTGCGTGTGGCAGGAAATCGAGTCAGGATAGCCGTGCTATCCAAGACACTAGTCTGTAGCATGTGTGGCTCTTGAACACTTAAGATGTGGCCAGTCCTACTTAAGATGTACTAAAGACATGAAAGAAGCACTAGATTGAAAAGATTATACCTAAAACAAAATAGGAAACATCCCATAAATCTTTTATATGTATTACATATGTTAATGAAAAGATCATAAAATTCACTTCACCAGGTGGTTGTGTTTTTTTTATATAACGACTAAAACTCACTGCCAGTAAGTCAATGCCAACTCATAGCAACCACGGCTGCTAGAGAGTATAAAATTTCCTATCTGGTTTTCAAAAGTCCTGATTGGCACAGTGACTAAAGTGCTTGCCTACTGGCCCAAGGACAGATAGTTCGAACCCCCCAGCCACCCGGTAGGAGAAAGATGAGGCCGTCTGCTTCCATAAAGAGGACAGCCTTGGGAGCAATTGGGGCAATTCTGCTGTCCTGTAGGCTCACGATAAGATGTAATCGACTGGGTTTGGTTTGAACTGGTACCTGGCTTGCATTCCATTTCTGTTGGCCAGCAGTGCTCAGGTCAGGGAGAGAGTTCAGATCAGATACTGACTTGAGAAACCAGAGGCAGGAGGATCCATGGATGGGCAGCGGAGTGGATCTCTTCACGGTGTTCGGGAAGAGTGGATGAGTTCGAGTGTGTGTGCGAGAGCAGGACACCAGTGGGTCTGCTCCGTGCTTTGGAATGGGAGACGAAGCGGAGAGTAACTGCCCTGGCTTCCCATAGAAGTAGGCTATTCTGGCTCCTGCCACATGCTGTGCATGAGTGTTTAGTCTCGCACAGACTTGCATAGGGACGTGTCTGCCCATCCATGCCATGCTTACAGCCCACCTCCAGCGTGTATACACGTGTTATCGAGATTAGATTTTACTGGTCATGCAAGGGCTTCTTGAGCGGGGCCCACGTGCTCACTGCAGGGCCTGGTCACTCTGGCATGCTCCTGGACTGCTCCCAGATTGGGTCCCTGTGGGCCACCAGATAACCCCACGTGGTCTTTGTGTAACGCATGCCAACAGCCCAGATAAAGAGTCTGCAGAGAACAGGAAACAGAAGAAAGGCTTTGCCTCCAGGGAGGGTAAGTGCTCTCCAAGTCCCCAAAGACTGGTGACGGTCATCACATTCTCTGGCTTCTTCCTGATGCCACAAGTCTATGGGGAAGAGGCACGACCTGCTTGGGTTCCTAACAGATATACGGGGCCCTTGTGGCACCGTGGCTAAGTGCTTGGCTGCTAACTGAAAGGTCAGCAGTTCAAACCTACCGAACACTCCCGGGGAGAAAGAATGAGGCCGCCTACTTCTGTAAAGATGTCAGCCCTGCCATCCCATGGGGCAGTTCTACTCTGTTTTACAGCTTCCCGGGAGTCTAATGGACTCGGCCATGGGTTTGGTTGGTGGCTTGAATCGATGTGAATGGGTGTGCCTAGCGTGGCTTCCGGGTAGCTCTTCAGATAACCAAGTGCTCTTTCCGTTTCAGACCCAAGAATTGAAATTGTGCCCGGACCTTGAAATAGCCACAGTACCATGCCCTGTAGGGTTGTTGGAATATAGGGGCTTGGGTTGAGCTAGGAAACCGTGGACCCACAGTGCAGCCTGGTGGGTTGGTGCGTGAGAGTGTGGGAAATGTAAGATACTAAATGTAGAAGCCAGAGAAACAAAAGCAACACCACAGGGGCTGCCTTGGTTTGGGCAGCGGGGTCTGACTTGGCCGACATGACTTTCGTCCCTACAGAAGAGGACCACAGACAGCCCCTGTTCAGACACCTGAGCCACCTGGGGCAGCGATCTTGCGGCATCTTGGCCAGTCTCTTGCGTCAACTAAAGCCATTGCAACCCTCCCCGACGTGGACTGTGGTTGTCAAGTGGGTACAGAGTTTGAAGGTCTTCAACAGCCTTTGTTAACTCCTAAAAGGAAACATCTTCATTCAGCAACCACTTCCCAAACTCTTCCTCTGTGCCGGACATCACAGGGGTTCACCTTTGACTAGAAGATGGACGAGCCCGTACAGTTTTTCTCTGCTTTCATTGTCTTAATTTTAGATTCATGATTTCTTTGGGGGGGAGGCCAGGCACAGAACAAATAGCTTTCTGTCTCACAAGTTACGAAAACAGCTATCTGCATTCCTTAAGGACTCCTACCACATCTTTCTCTCACGGTGGTCCTCGATGAGGTTTGCGAAGCTGTAAATCTTTAGGGGACAGGTAACTCCATCTTTCTCCCACAGAGCCGCAGGTGGTGCGGAATCATTGACCTTGCTGTTTGCAAACCCAACGCTTCGCCGGCAGCGCCTGCGGGTCTCCGTAAGGAAAAAGAATGTTCTGAGAAGTCTGGAGAAATGTGCTCTGCCGCCTTCCCACATGCCCCACACGCTTTCCTTTTAGGCGATAGGGGACCAGACCCTGTGACCTCAGGGAGCCTCACTGGCACAGGACTTGTGACAGGGCCTCGCCCTCTGACGGGCCAGGCTCTCTGTGCAGAGAAGGCTTGTGGGCTCCTCTCTCTGCTGCGGGCGGGGAGGTCAGGGGAAGGAAATCTGGATGCCTTCGGGCCTGACTGATTCCTAGCGACCCTGTAGCCCAGCGTAGAACTGCTTCTTAGGATTTCCAAGGCTGTAAAGCTGTATGGTAGCAGCCTTCCGCATCTTTCTCCTGTAAGGCGGCTGATGGATTTGAACTGCCAACCTTTAGATTAGCAGCCCAATGTTTCACCCACTCCTCACCTAAGTGTAGGTGACTGACTGAATATGAAGGCCTTGTGAGTGGGCCACCTCCATTTCCTGCCCAGACCCCCTGCAACACCACGTGTTCCTCAGAGGAGCAGGGGGCACCCACTGCTTCCCGGGGGGCTCCGCAGCTCACCTGTCCCTACCCGCCAGCACCACATCCACTTCTGGATTCCTAAACCAGAGTCTTGCCTTTCCACCAGCTCTGGCCCCTCCAGATTAGAGCTCTCCGGGGACCTGGCCTTTAGAAAGGAAGGAAGAAAGAAAAAGGAGTAAAAACAGAAAGAGGGGAGCAGAAGAATGAAACGGGGGACCGAGGGGGCAGTGGTGCCTTGAGCTATCTCACTGCATTACAATGAATATGGACTCTATTAAGCTCCGTTCTGCCTGTTAGTGTCTCCCGGGGCAACGCCACCCCCATATGGCAAGCATGCAGCAGATTAGGATAGGCCCCCAGGCCGCATTGAAGGCCCCGGGGCTTGACTGGCAGTTGAACCCCCCTCCCTCCTCCCCCTCCTCCTCACACTTGACACTGCCTGTGTTTATCTAAAGCTCAGAGGGGCGGGAGTTAGTTGGGCAGGTTTTGTCCAACCCTGAGAAGGGCTGGAGGCTGGAGGCTGGATGGGGAGAGGAAGGAGCGTGGAGGTGGGGTGGAAAGGGCCAGGCCCGGAGGAGGGAAGGCCTCATACATATTCAAGAGGGGCGCTGAATGGAGAGAGAGAAATGAAGCAGATGGAATCCGTGTTGGAGAACAGCACAAGCTCCCTGTTTGGAGCCCTCCGAAAACAAAACAAAAGAAGACGAAGAAGAAGAAAGAAAGGGGGCGGGCCTTCTAGGAGTGTAGGAGCTGCGTTTATCCAATTAGCAGGGTTGTCAAATGGAATTTATATGGAAGGGGGTTGGGGGGGTTGGAGATTGAGGAGAGAGTATAAAAGAAAGGAAGTTGTTTTCCATGTCCCGCTCCCTCCCAGCCCCCTCCACCCCCACTCAGTTTAGCAATCAAGGTGTGGGGTTTTATTTTCCTCTCTCTTTAGAAGTGGACTTTTCAACAGTATCGGAGAAAGTGAATCCATTTTCAGGGGTAGGAGTGAGGAAGAGAGCAGGACGCCCCATCCAGCCTTAGGGTCACCCAGAGTCGCTGTCCCCTCCAGTGGTGACGGGACTAGTCACCACGAGCTTAGCGGCAGATGAGGAGCTCTGTCAATCCCCGTGTGGAGCAGCCAGATGTGGGTCTTTGGGGAGGTGGAGGTAGGGGGTGGATTCCTCCCCCAACTTAGATGGTGTGCCTGGCTCTGCTGGGAGGAGCCCTTTCTTTGGTAGGGAGCACTGCTACGTGCTGAGTGGTGGATGGGTAGGGGTGGTCACCTTCGGAAGAAAGGCCCAGCGCTGGGCTTGTGAGGGACAGCAGCCAGTCAAAGCCCCCCACCCCCACCCAGCGGAGCACAGTGCCACGCTAGGGGACCGGAAGTTGGAATTGGCTTGCTGGCCACTGATGTTTGCCATGATGGGATTGGCCCAAGGGGAAGTGGGCCTTATCTGCGTTTGTTGGCAGCGCATTAATTTTTTTTGGTTCATTGAGAAGAAGGAACCCAGATTCCGCTAATCTCCCCAGAATCCTGGGCTCAAATGTATCAACAGCTCCTCTCTGTCGATGATGTTCATTACAAATCTTTTTCCTTCTCCCCGACCCCCAGCATGACCAAACAATCTCAATTTCCTACCTGGTGTTTCTTGTCATTGTTCTAGACTAACCCCCAAACAAGCAAACGATTCCAACTCATCGTCACTCTGTGGAGCACAGTCACATTTCCCCATAGAGTCTCCAAAGGTGTCGCTTACAGGGAGGAGCCCTGGTGGTCTCATGGGCTATGAGTTGGGTTGCTAACCACAAGATCAGCAGTTTGAAACCACCAGCCGCTCTGAGGAAGAAAGATGAGGCTTTTTCTACTGCCCTAAACATTTATACTCTCACAAACCCACGGGTCTTATCCAGTCCTATAGGGTCACTAGGGGTTGGAACTGACTTGAAGGCAGTGAGTTTGGTTTTTGAGAATGTTTACAGAGGAGCTCTGGTGGCATGGGGGTGAACGGGCTCAGATGCTTACGAAAGGTGGTTGGTTTGAACCCCCCATTGGCTCCAAGAAGAAATGGCTGTCGGCTTCCTTAAAAATGTACAGCTTTGGGAACCGTGGGGGGACAGCTCTATTCTGCCCATGAGGTCACTACCAGTCAGACTCGGCAGCAGTCAGTGTGTGCTTTTTCTCCCCTCCAGGACATCTAGCGGTTGGGAACATCTGATCTTTTGGGGGTAGCAGCTGAGCGCTTTCACCACTGCACCACCCAGTCTCTCAATAAGATTAAAGCCAAAGCAAATACACTATCACCGAGTTGATTCCAACTCACCCCACGCGATGGGACAGAGGGACTCTTCAAGCGTTCCATGCTTGTGAATCATCTCAGAAACAGACTTATCACAGCTTTCTCCCAAGGGAGCCGCTTGTGTGTGTGTGGGGGGG
>NW_022103902.1:13994266-14032096 GCF_000313985.2 Echinops telfairi
GGGGGGGCTCACACTGCACCCTTGCATGTCGGCAGCCGAGCGCTTAACCACTGCAGCACAGCATCAGGGCTCCTCTTCTAGACTCAAGCCCAAACCAAACTCACAAATCAAGCCAGTGCTCGGAGTGACCCCCTTTGGGTTTCTGGGACTTCTTTCTCCCGAGGAGCTGCTGGTGGTTTCGAACTGCCGACCACACCGTTTGCAGCCAACTATGTCAGCACTCCACCAGGGTTCAAAACGGGAGGCCAGCTCTTGGGAGGATACCCAAGGTGTTCCACTGGAGCAACGGAGGGGAATGCTGGGATGCTCTGGGCGATTATCTTTCATCTAGACCAGGAAGAAGCCATCAACTCAGCTTTCCTAGCGTGGCGGGGGAGGGCCTGACAGTGGGGTCAGGGCTAGACTACCCAGGGGATCTCCTGGGTGGAGGGATTGACCGGACGCCTCAGTCCCTTGTTCAGTTACTCACCTCTGTCTTGCTCATCGGCTAAGTGGATTTACAGATCATATGATTTTGTTTTAATGAAATTAACACTCACAATGGGACAAGTGGCTTAAAGGGATTCCTGCAAAGAAAGGGGGGCTGGGGCAGGTGGGGGTTGCTGTCTGAAGAGAATGCTGATCATGCAAGTACATGCAAACCGAAGGAAGCAACAGAGCACACCCTTCTCTAAGCCATGTGAGGAAGTAAAGACAATGACAATGGAGTGTCATCTGGTGAGAAGTCAGCAAAGTCATGAGTGTGCAAGATGAGTGTGCAGAAAGAGACTGCGTTCGTTCGTCCTGTGTGTGTGGGGTGAACCTCGTGCGAAGGACACCTTCTGTCTTCAGGTTGACTAGGCAAGGGTATGAGAGGGGGCTTCAGACATTCTGGAACCATGCAAGTAAATGACAATAGGATTGTTCCCTGAACGGTTTGAAATCCCCTCCTCTCTGGAGTCATTTAAAATAAAACAGATTTCGTTTTTACCTTATTTAATTTTTTAAAACTTGTAAACATTTAGCAATTAATATAGACAACATTTTAGGGTGGTAGGACATGTTTGGAATCCACTTGATGGCAGTGTGGATTTGTTTGTTTGTTTGTTTTTGTTTGGTATTTATAAATAGATTTTTCATGTCTGATGGATGATGCCCAAGAAAGGTGGGGAGACCTCTGTTGAAGCTTTCGTGCCAGTGGTTAGATGTGTTTATTGCCTGTGTGTCTTAGTTGCACAGCGCTGCTATAACAAAAATATCAGATGATGGCTTGAACAAAGACATTTTCTCAAAGGTTTCCAAACCAAACTTACTGCCATCGAATCACTTCTGACTCATAGTCACCCTGCAGGACAAGATGGGTGTCCAAGATGCTAGCTCTTTAGGGGAGCAGAAAGCCTCATCCTTTGCCTGTGGATTGGCTAGTGGTTTCAAACTGTGACCTTGTGGTTAGCGTCCCAGTGCCTGATCCACGGTGCCACCAGGGCACCTTTCTCACAACGGACGAGGCTGGCATGCTGATTGAAGGGCTCTGGCTCCAGGCCTTCCTCTCAGCTCCAGAGGAAGGATCCTTGTTGTTTTTGATAGCTTCTGTTCTTTGACTCTCTGGTGAGCTTCCTGGGGTTTAGGATCTTCTCCGTGGTTACTTGCTTGCTGCTTGTTAATCTGTTCCTTTATATCTCAAAAGGGATTGATTAAAAACACTGTACACGAAGAGTGCCTCATTAACATCAAAAAACCCAATTTTAAAATGAGATCATAACCATAGGTCTAATAGGATTTACAAGCTATATTTTGGGGGACACGACTCAATCCACAACACCATACCCCCTTCCTCACCTGGTCTGTGCTCACCTACCTCAAAGAGCTTCCCTCCTCATACATGTCCCAAAATGCTCAAGTTCAAACCTTCTACCTGGAAACCTTTCCTGAGGACCTGAATGGGAAATGGTCTCCTCCCTCCTCTCTTTTTTTAGCCACCTCCCATGTGTGACCCAATGGTGAACAGACTGAAGGTATATACTGGACTAAGGAATGCTGAAGTTGTTATCTGGGAGCAATTCCCAAATCTCAGTGGTTTCTTTTTCTGTCATAGATTGAACATATTTTTGCTCTGCCTTCTGAGACATGTGCCCTCCAGGCCACCACGAGTGCAGAAGGGAGAGGTGAAAGAGGCTGCCTGAGTCCGACTGCCTTGACCCAGTCATGGACACACAACACGTCACGTCTCACTGGCCAGCACTGGTCACGTGGCCCTCAGCTGACTGAAGAGGAGGCTGGGAAGCGAGAGCTGCTTTTGTATACTTGTACAATACTAGCTGATTTTGAGAAGCCTAGGAGCCCCAGTGGTGTAATGATTACATGATGGGCTGCTCCCCATCAAGGTCAGCAGTTCAAAACCACCAGGCACTGGAGAGAAACATGAGGTCTTCTTTTGCCGTAACCAGTTACAGTCTCAGAAACCCAGTTCAACCCTGCCCTACGAGTTGACATCGACCCCATGGCAGTGGGTTGGGTTTGGGTTTGGGGCATAGTGCATTATGGTTTGGGCTTCTGAGGTCAGCAGTTTGAAACCATCAGCCACTCCAAGGGAGAAAGGTGGGACTTTCAAATCCTGTAGATAGTTCCGTCTCAAAACCCACAAGGGCAGTGCTTCTGGGTCCTACAGGGCATGATGAGTCGGAATAAATGACAGGAGATTTGTTTTTTTCCCAGCTGATGTTAAGTTTCTGAGTTGAATCTATCTTCTCAGACTCACCATTTCCTACAACTAGTCTTGTATGTAGGAACCCATAGTAACATTTTCTTCTTCCCAGTGTAAATAATTTTTAAAAAATGACACTGTATTTATACATATATATACACATATATATATGACAATTTATACTTGAATATAAATTGCAGGTAGACTTATACTGGAGTATATACGGTAATTTGGGAAAACCAAGGTAGGAATCGATTGAGCGGCTGGATTCAAACACAGCTCATACTTCCCTGTTTGATTCAGGGTGGTTCTGGGCAGATTTCTGTCAATATCATCTAGAACTGCCCAGTGTCCTAAACACTGGCCATATGTGCCCATTTAAGTTACAATGAACTAAAATTTTAAAATCACTTCCTCAGTCACACTAGCCATATTTCCAGTCTTCATGAGCTTCATGTAACTGGTTAGAGTCTATTGTCATGGGCGATACGCACATTGCCATCACGGCCACAGTTCTACGGGGCAGCATTGCGCTGGGAAGCACCTGGGAGGGTTTTGTGTGTTGCAATCAAGATCTTTTGATTAGGTTTCAAATGATAAACAGATGAAAAGGACCACGGGGGAAATTATTATTGCAGATAATGATTCTGGTAGCATTTTTTCATGCATAAGAAAGTAAATTCAGAAACATTGCAAAATTAGTTGTGCAAGCAGTTTGAATAATATGGCCTCCGAAACAATTTGCTCGGAGGCAATGTTTGGAATAGTGAGAACGGAGCCCTGTGCTAGCAGTTGGAAGTCCTGGCTTATAGCCTCAAAGCTCTGTTAACTGGGAGACTACAGGAAAACCACCTAGCCTAGCCCAGCTGTGTGTGCCTTACTCACAACATTAGCTCTGTTAGGCGTTATTTTAAGCTATTCGTTTTCTGTGAGGGCCCTCCTAAAATAATTCCATTTAAGCAGGCCTGTGATTACCTAAACTCATATTCTAAGACCTCTGAAAATGAAATTCACTTATATGGCCCCCTCCCCCATCCCATGCCACTGTGTAGGTGTGCCACTCTCTTCTTGGGCTGCAGACACTGGGCCACCACCCCCAGCCACCAGCCTCCTAAGAGCAAAAAGCCAAATTACCTTTAGAGGTAAATCCGGGAACTTCATTTTTCCGCTTGAAGCCATGAAGTTCCGTTTTATCTCACTCTGAGTTTCCAGATCCTTTGCAAAAAAAAAAAAAAGGCAAATCTGCAAAAAGATGTCATCTGGGGATAGAGGCATTTGCGTCTTTTTGTCACGTAGCCCAGGCATTGCGCATGCGGCCTGATCTCACTCCGGCTCAGGCCAATCAGCCGGGCCTCTTGGGAAAAGGCGGAGCCCGCCCGCCTCCTCTTGCTGGCGACGCGCTCTCAGTTGTTTGTAATTTTCTCAAAAAATAAATACTCTGAGGCTATAATTTCTCATGCTCAGCCCCACTCCCAGAAGTGTGTTTTGTTGTTGTTGTTTCTGGAACGTTTCAAAGACGTCTGCTTGGAGATTGTTTTAGTGGGAAACATGCGTGTCAGCAGTTAAGCCTCTCCGACACATTGTCTTTTTTTCTCCTGTTCAAATAACCCTTCAAGATGCCAAGTACCTCGGCCGCAATGAGGGATTCGTTTCAAGAATTCATTTTCCCTTCTCTCCGGTGTTTTAATGCCTTTCTCGTCGCCACCCCCCTTTGATCGCTCCTCGGAGAAAATGCGTAGAAAACAGGGTCTCCTTTCCCATCAAAATAGAGGACATGCTTCGCACTGCCAAGAAAAACAGCAGGCCTTACTGTTGCCTTCGCCCAACTTTCAAATTGCACCTTGTTCGTTGCACAATAGGACAAAGTTACAATGCGATTAAATACTTCAATGTAAGCCCCTCTTTAAGAACCTTAAAGGGAACTTCTCAGACACCTGCTCTCTTGGAATCATTGTCTCTTCAAACCCAACTCCTAAGGTAACTTGCTCAGGTGACTCAGTTTTCCCAGCTGCCATTTAGACCCATCACACTTAGAGGGACCACCCAAACTAAAAACTCAACTCACTGCCAGCCAGTGGATTTCGACTCAGAGTGACCCTGGAGGGCAGGGTAGAACTGACCCTGTGGATTTCTGAGCCTATAACTCTTATTGGGAGTAGAAAGCTCCCCTTTCACCCATGAAGCCGCTGGTGGTTTTTGAACTGCCAACCTTGTGGTTAGCAACACATAGCCCACTACCCCTCTCGAAGTGACCAACAAGCCCTCATTCTTGCATTTTTAAAATCATAGTGCTGCTTTGTGAATTAGACCTCAAACCAAAACTTCACTGCCATCAAATAAGTTCCGATTAATAGCACCCCTAGGACAGAGTAGAACGGTCCTTATTAGTATCTCAGAGTGTAACTCTGTAGGGAGTAGAAAGTATTGTCTTTCTCCTGAGGAGCGGCTGGTGGTTTCAAACTGCTGACCTTTAGGTAAGCAGCCTAACTGGTACACCAGAGATCCTTGAATTAGATACACCAATCTCACCAATCACCACCCCGTTTTTTTATGGTACCTGCCTGCAAGGCAGTTTGGGGGATGAATGAGTTAACTCCCTTCTTCCTCCTCGGATACCTGCTTTGCTTTCTCCTTGGATACTTTTAAAAGCTGGGTGGTGGCTGGCTGAGCTAGGGGGATCTGTTTCCATTTGGAACTTTGTAAATCACCGAGGGTGTAGAAGTAACTGAGATTGTCCGGCTGGGCCTCATTAAAGCAGGAGGGGGTCTGGCCTGAATTTCCTCAGGAAAACCTTTGGCGACTTTACAGCCCAAACACTTCTGTGGCCTCTCTGCTCAGATAGGAAACCGCTCTCCCTTCCTGCTTTGTCCTCCGGTCCTCTCGTTGCCTTTCATTGCTTTGGATTCATTTTCCACTCTCCCTCTCCCTTTCCTTTGGGCAGGGAAGGAACCGAACCGGTGGCCCTTGATTCGGACTCGTGGGGATCCGAGGAGAGCTGTTCTCCACGGGGTTGACAATGGTTTTTCCTTAAGTAGATTGCCGCATCTTTCTTCTGATGGTGGACGGGAACCTTTGGGTGGCCCTTCGCACCGCGCAGGGGCCTAGGGAAGGGGCAGGGGCCAAGAATCTCCTTCATTACTGGGAACACATGCTATGTTCTCTGTAAATACAACAGGCAGCTCCTAAAAAGCCTCTCTTGGATGAGAAGTGGCATGAGCGTGTCCTTCCGGCCGCTGTACCAAGTCTGCACGTGGGCCCAGTGCCAGCACGTGCAATGGAAGCTGGGGTGGGAGACAAAGCCGGTCCATGCAGCTGCTGCAGGGGCATCCCAGGTATCCTCACGTCCTCCCCATGACCGTCTCTCTCTCCCTCTCTGCAGGATTGCACAGGCCAACGGTGTCTCTTTGAGTGACCTGTGGTGGCTTATGGGACGTTGGCTGTGGGCCCTCTGTGGTACACCATGCTGCGTGGGATGATCCTGAGAGGAAGGAGGCCCGAGGTCATGCTCGCCTGTCTCTTCCTCGCCGCAGCGGCGGGCTGCTTTGCAGACTTGAGTGAGTCCTTCCCTCCCCTTTTCTTAGCCGGTTCCTCTTGGAAGAACGCTTTGCCCCTAATGTAAAATGGAAGCATTCGCATTCTACAATATCTCTTTAAAAAGGCCTTTCCTCTTCCTGGATTCCAAAGAGCTGTTCCCTCCCCCTGGCCTCCGGGGACATGCTCAAGAATACAAGATGAGAAATGATCACCACCGCATGGCGTTTTACCCATGTCAGAGATATGCCAGTGAAAGGGTGTGTGTGTGTGTGTGTGTGTGTGTGTGTAAAGGTAATACAGGTAGCCTGCTCTTTGCTGAAGCTTCTTCAGTGAGATAATAGTGGGCAGTTCCCATGTGAAGTGGTGTGTGTGTGTGTGTGTGTGTGTAAAGGTAACACAGGTAGCTTGCCCTTTGCTGAAGCTTCTTCAGTGAGAGAATGGTGGGCAGTTCCCATGCCGGTGATTCACACACACAGGACCCTGTGAGGCAAGCGTCGGGCGCCCGCCCCATTTTATGGTAAGACACTGGGACTCAGAGAGGCGAAAGGCACGCCGCTCAGACTAGTGGCACCGGGGCTTAGACCCGACAGCCCACGAAGCTCTTCCTCTGAGCTCAGAGGGAGGCACTGAGAGAATGACCAGCTCGCCCGGGTCCTCGGCCCTGCCTGGGGGGTGCTGGTTTCCTGGGGGCGCCAGTTCATGGCTGCATCTCTTCCCCCTCCAGGTGAGGTCCCCCAGGTCACTGTGCAGCCGGCCTCTGCCGTGCAGAAGCTGGGCGGGCCGGTGCTCCTGGGCTGTGCGGTGGAGCCCCCGTGGATGGACATCACCTGGCGCCTGAACGGGCAGGAGCTGAACGGCTCGGCCGACGCACTGGGGGTCCTCATCACCCGAGGGCGCCTGGTCATCCCTGCCCTCAGCAACCGCACCGTGGGACGGTACCAGTGCGTGGCCCGGATGCCTGCAGGGGCCGTGGCCAGCGTGCCGGCCACGGTGACACTAGCCAGTGAGTCTCTCCCCTCCGCCTGTGCAGCGCATGCGACCTTGCTTCCTCGCTGCCCCTCTTGCTGCCCTACCATTCGTGCCCCGCCCCCACCATGAGTTAGTAAGAGGAGGGTGTTGTGATGGCTCAGATTTGAAATCAGAGCAGTGAGTGCCCAACAATCCCCAGAAGATCTAAAGATCTAATCACTAATCATGGCGGGGGTGGGTGGGGGGGATCTCTTCACTCCAAACCCGGGCAATACTTGGAATCCCCGCACAGAGAGAGAAACTGCCAGCTTGCTTGACATGGTTGAACTACGGCTGTGGGGACCCCGAGCTGGGCCTTGGGGCTTAGACTCCATTGGGCAAACGGCTCGCCCCTCCCCCGCCACCCCACTCACATGTCCTCCCCACCCCCTGGCAGAGGCTGTGTTGCCCGGGCAGAGAGAGCCCCCCCATCCCACATGTGGCTGCCTGGCACTCTGTGGGTTGAAGCCTGGGCTGGCTAACTGAAAGCGGGGCGGTTCAAACCCACCGTCAGGGGAAGCTGAGAGCCGCAGCAGAAGCCCAAGAGAGGCTCTGTGCGTTGGGGTGGACTCAGTGGCAGTGGGTCTGATGCAGTGATCTTTCTATGAGGGGCAACCTGTTTCAAAAGCCTGTGGCCTCGGGGGTTGCACACGAGGCAAACCACGAGATGTGGGGCTCAAACCAGCCCCGTGGAGGGAGCTAGTTGAAGGCTCTCTGCTCCCCTAAGGATTTACAACCTTGGGAACACTAGCGAGTCATCTGAATCCTTCCTATCAAGTTGCTCTGATTTGAAACCAACTTGAGGCAGTGGGTCTGCTATGTAATGACCTACACAGAACGTGGTGACCAGGAAGCTGTGTGACAAAGGCTGAGGAGGAAAGAGCTCAGTGACCGACGGGTCGAAGACAGGGTTCCTGCAGAAGATTCCATGCGGTCACAGTTACCACCTGAGTGTCCATTGTGCAGGCCGAGTACCAACAAGCCTTGGTTCTCTGCCCCTCGTGCGCACAGGGACACGAGACCTCATCAGTTAAAGAAACCAGGGAGAGCCACAGAGGAGTCTTTCTCAGAGGCTGAGCGGAGAGCCAGGAAATAGGAAGGATTGTCCCCAACTTGGCCTCTTGTCCTGGAACCTGGGCTGTAGGGAATAGGAAAGGAAAGCTGTCCAGTGGCTTTTGAATTTAAACTTGAAAATGATGTCCAGAGTTTGTCCCCTTGTGACGAGGCAGGGACCCCTGTCCCCACCAGGCCTGCTTGGGGCTTCCATGCCCCGTATCATCCCGCTTCTCTGGGATGGCGTGTGTGTCTGGATAGAGTAGAGAAACACATTCATAGACACTCATGTGTATAAGAAAGAGCTTTATATACAACGGCAATTGAATATTGAGAAAATATCCCAGTCCAGCCTAGATCAAGTCCATAAGTCCGATATTAGCCCATATGTCTGATACCAATCTGTAAATTCCTCTTCATACTCATGCAACACATGCAAAGAGGCCAAACGCAGGAAGATCACAGGCCAGTGGGTGGAAAGTTTTGTGGATCCAGTGGTGGTGGAAGCAGCTCAGCGCTGGCAGGGGTCTCCACGTGGCTCCTTCAGCTCCAGGGCTCTAGAGTAGCTCCATGGGTCTTGTCAGCTGCAATATCTCCCAGGGAGTGTGTGACCCGCCTCCAGTGAGCTATTTATCTCCTTAGCTCCTCCAAATGAGGTCATCAAACTGCGACCTGATTGGCAGGCTAAATTCTACCCCTGTACTCTTAAGTCTCAAGTTGACAACAGATTGTGCAACTACCAGTCTGTTGTTGGGGGGCGGGGGTGGGGATGGGTCCTATGTTATGGGTCATACCGAAAGCAGTAAATGCCCCAAATGCCCCTCTGTCACAGTCATTGAGCCAGGTGTGAGAGGCCTAAGTGCTGGGAGGGAAGTACTGAGAGAGATGGGAGAGGAGGAAAGGCCCTGGCTGCCCTGTGGGGGCTTCAGGGGAAAAGGGAGACAACTGTGGGCACCATTGTCCTGCCCTTGGGAAATACCACAGGGAGGAAGGCAGGGTGCAGCCCCAGCAGTTGCCCCCTGGGTGCCTGGCTGACCGTCATGGGGCTGCATCTTGGAGCACCCACTAAGTGCTGGGGATCCAGAGAGCACTTGGCTCAGTGAGGGTGCTTGTCAGCAAGGGGTGCTGGGGGGTGGCAGGAGACTGGAGGGAAGAGGGATTGTATCACCACAGCAGGAGCTGAGGTTGGGCTCCACTTCCTGCCATCCCTAAACCAGCAAGCCAAACCCATGCCCGACTCACAGGGCTTTGCCACTGCCGGGCCGCCTGAGAGCTGAGAGGTTTGCCCTTCCGACCACCTTGTGGTTGGCAGCCACGTGTTTAGTCCGCAGCGCCACCAGGTCTCCCTTCCTTCCACCATGCTCCTGGGTTACTTTTTGAGATTGTAATGACGCTGCAGGAAGTTTGGCATATGCAGACAATGCTGTCTCCGCAAGCCTGCCCTCCTCACACAATACCACGATTGCCTTGCCATCTTACCTCTCCCATCTCCATCCGTGTGTTTCCTCTGTGGTCCTGATAACGCCCGAATGCTCAGGTTTGTTTGTTTGTTTGTTTGTTTTGTTTTGTTTCTTCCCCGGACATGGTGGCCAGCGTTGCTCATGACCTCTGGCATCACAAATTACTTTTTCAAACTCTGAGTGTAAGATGCATGGCACACGTGGTCAAGTTCACCAAGGACGCTGGTCTTCAGAGGACCACCAGGTGCATGCCCTGGTGGCCCGATGGTCAAGCACTCAGCTGAGAACCGTCTTGGCCCCGACCCACCGGCTACTCCTCTGGAGGGAGAGGGGGTGCTGCTTCTGTAAAAGGACAGCCTCGGGGGCCCTGCGGAGCAGTTCTGGCCTGCCCATCAGGTCCTCCGGACTCAGCATCGACTCCACCGCCATGGGTTTGGGCTTTTATCGCCTGTGACCGTCACTCCAGCAGGTTCTCTTATGTCCTTCATGATTAGGAATAGCCCTAGCACACCCTCTAGGGTCTACCATCATGCGCCGACCCTTATCCACATCCGGGGTCACGTCTAAGTGTTTGTTATCACACATGCTGTCCTGAACCCTGAGCACCATTTGTGCCTTCAAAAGGAAATACTGCTTATAGAGGGGGGAGTTGGGGAGGTGGGTGTTGGCAGCAGGTTTTATCTGCAAATGGTCAGCACCATGGTGTGTCTGTAGAGACTCCTTTCAAGAAACTCATAACCATTCATTTGGCCTAATCAGGAGTCGGGCTGGGGCTTTGGGGAAAGTAAGAGATGGATTTCGGAGGCCAGGTTCAGCTGCAAGGCACATCGTGTTCCTTGAACAAAGCAATTCCCTGGCCACTGCTTTCTCTGGTGCTTAAAGAGCTCGGCAGTTGGCAGTGAGGACAGAGGGGTTGGTCGCTGCCCAGGGAGACACAGGGCGAGAGAGGGCTTGTGCAGGAAAGTCCGGGCTGGGCTTGTTGGGGAAAGCCAAATACTATTGGCGGCGTCATTGAGAATCAGAATCAGCAGTGAAACCTTTGGGCCGGACAGGAAGGACAGGGAAGTACTGGAGAGAGGGAAGGAGGGGTGGAGAGCACTGGCATGCTCACGGGGCTGAGTCTGGAGAAGAGGGAGCCATTTGGGGGAGTTGAAATGCAGCCTCCAGACCTGCAGGCAACAGCCGGTGGTGGGAAGGTGGGAAGGCAGGGGAGAGACAGCCCCGGAGAAGCGGTGCTGTCTTTGGGCTGATGCCACTGGGGGATTTGGCCCGCACTCAGCAGTTAGATTAAGTTGCTGAAAGCACGTTCCTGAGCAGCAAGAATGGGGGCTGTGTGTTGCTGGCTGGCGGCTAGAGGAGGGAGGCGAGCAGTACAGCTGGGTTACTGAAGGCATGGTCTGCACTTACATGAAGGCGGTGTAGGGTGCAGTGATGTCGTGCCCATGTGCACGCACACAGGCACGCAGGGAAGCACACTCCCACCAGGTCCTTTAAGGCTTCCTTTTCCTGTGGCCGCCTCTGCATGCATGTGCTCAGATGTTCATCCTCAGACAAAGCACTTGCTGTTCGGCCTGCTTGGTAAGAGGCTGCCTCCTGCGTCCGACTCTTAGAACTCACTTGGAGCTTTAGGTGATGGTGGTAGGGGATAAGGATGAGGATGGGGCGGCGGGGGTGGGGGTGGGGGAACTCTAGGACACAGCTCAAGGCCTTAAGCAAGGGGAGGTTTCCAGAACTTTCCCGATCAAGACCCATTTTCACTCTTCCACCCAACCCTAGGTGTTAGGGGTTCCACTTGGAAGTCACCCCTGCCTGGTGACACTGGGTCTTCAGGTAAGATCAAGCCTGGACATTGAGAACCACACTGAAGAGTGTCCCCTTCAGTGGCCCGGCGCTGGATTCCAGGCTGTCCTTCCAGGGTAGACAGTGGTCATTCCTCCTTCTGGGGGGAGGGGGGGGCATCCACTTTACTCTCTCCTGTGGTCAAAACGTTTCTCGTTTTCTATGGAATGGAACCCTCTCCCTTTGGGGGTCAGGATCTCTTATTGCCCCACTTTAGCCGGTTTCATCCCATCCTTGCTTTCTGAAGGCTTGTGGCTTTCATCTCCTCACCGCTCTTCCCATTGCCTTTCTTGTCACCAGCTTCCCACCGAGGAGGCAGCCGCTCCACGTGGCTCCAACGTACCCACACTGGGCTTCCGAGCCAACTGTGGGCACTGCTTACAGAACACGAAACTTTCTTCCTGGGTCCTGATTGTTCAACAACACAACACGGCAAGGACCACAGAACAGTCAGTTCATCTGCGCCGGCCTACAGCTGGAAAGCTATTTTATAGCCCTTAGCTCCAACTAAGCAGCTACTCAATTAAACTCCTACTTACTTCTGAAAGGAAGGAGCCCTGTTAACTGCAGGGTCAGCAGTTGGAAACCAGCAGCTGCTCCACTGGAGAAAGAGGAGGCTCTCTACTCCCATAAAGCGTTGCGGTTGAGAAACCCACAGGGGCAGTTCTGTCTTGTCCTATCAGGTCACCATGGGTGGAAATCAACTGGACGGTATTGGGTTTGTGATTTGGGTTTACATCTTAAAGGAGTCCTAGTGAGTGTAGTGGGTTGTGCCTGGTGCTGCCAAGCGCAAGGCCAGCAGTAGCCCATGGAAGAAAGATGCTGTCTTTCCTGTAAAGATGTACCACCTGGAAGACCCTTGGACATCTTAAAGGGTCATTGTGAGTTAGAATGGACTCGATGGGAGTTGGTTTGGCTTGAGTTTCTTTCTGTTCTTTAATTCTCTCCATTGCCCCATCATCCCTGGGTTCTCATAGTAGTTGGAAATAAAGATGGGGTGTCACTGGGCAGTTTTTCTCCCTCGAGGCATCCGGGTCCTCAAGCTAATGTGAAGACTGGGCATGCGCTCCTGAATTAGCCTCTCCCCCCACATCAGAGATCAGAAGGTGAGGCAGCCGTGACACTGCCAGGAAAGAAAGGCATTCCCTTGGGACTCCGACTTTGCGTAAAGGTGGGAAGGTAACCAGGGACCCCGGAGCCCCACTGTTACAACTTGACCCAAGAAGAGAAGGAAGAGCCCCAGTGGTAGTGGGAAACAAGGATCCAACAATCGTGGGTTGAAGTCCTAGCCCTTGTCACCTAACTGAACTTTGTAGAAGTCACTTCCTGCCTCGGAGTGCCAAAATTGTGAATGAGCACTCTAACACTCATATCACCAATCCTGTGGGTCTTTCTTTCTTTCCTTCCTTCCTTTCTTGTTTTGTGGTTTTTAAGAACCGAGTGCAACAATATGTAATAGCAATCTTCTTTTTTTTTAAAACATTTTATTAGGGGCTCATACAACTGTTATCGCAATCCATACACACATCAATTGTGTAAAGCACATTTGTACATCATTCTCAAAACATTTTCTCTCCACTTAAACCCCCGACATTAGGTCCTCATTTTTCCCCTCCCTCCCCGCTCCCCCCTCCCGCATGAGCCCTTGATAGTTTATAAATTGGTATTTTGTCATATCTTGCCCTGTCTGACGTCTCCCTTCACCCACTTTTCGGTTGTCCGTCCCCCAGGGAGGAGGTCACATATAGTTCCTTGTAATCGGTTCCCTCTTTCCTACCCATTCTCCCTCTACCCTCCCTGTTTCGCCACTCACACCACGGGTCCTGTAGGGCTCATCCGCCCTGGATTCCCTGTATTTTCAGTTCCTTTCTGTACCAGTGTACATCCTCTGGTCTAGCCAGACTAATAACAATCTTCTTGAGCATTCATTCATTCATTCATTCACTTGGTCAACAGACCTTTGTGGAACGTTGTGTGCCCTCAAAGGATGCTCGGCCGAAATCTTAACCATCCACCGCCCAACTCTGTTCAGGAGCACCCAGGAGCATCCCTCAGGATGATGGTGCAGGGGTGGCGAAGCTTCTAGTCACCAACAAGTTGATTCCAAGTCATGGCGACCTGGCCTGTGTCAGTGCTCCACTGGGTGTTCAGTGGCTGATATTTTGCAAGTAGATCCCCAGGTCTTTCCTTCGAGAAGCCTCTGGGTGGACTCAACCTTCCAGCCTTTGGGTGAGCAGCTGAGTGCATTCTCCCTTCTAGCCATAACCAGAGCCAAGGCAGACTGGCTTGTGAAGAGAATGCTTCCCTGTCCCATGAATTCCAGAGTTCCCATTTACACAAGGAGGCTTCAAAAGGTCTGTGGGGTGGTGGGGGGTGGGGATGCCATTCTCTTTTCCTTCTCTTTTCCCACAAACTTGTTGAAGCCCTCTCGTGCATGTGCTATCCAGCCAGATTCCCATGGTTGCCACAGTCAGCGCCGCCCGTGCCTGGTGTCACCACCCTGGGTGCTGTCAGTGCAGCCCACTTTGACATCTGTCTGTCTACTGTGGCCTCTGCCATCCAGACACACTTCCGTTGTGGCTGGCAGGCTGGCCTGACCCTGGCCCTCAGCCTGGCGCATGCTACGGACACAAGCCCTGCCGCCTCCTGCTCAGCTTTCCCTACCTGGGATTCCCATCAGCCACCACGCGAAGGTCTTGGGGGCAGCTCTGACCCTGAACTTGAATGGGCCATGCGGAGCCCTGCAGCCCTTTCTCACTGAAACTATTTCTAATTTCCTTTAACCGCCCATCACCATCCACCCCAAATACATCATCTGACTGTGGGGGTTTCAGAACATGTCTCTTGGGAGGTGACTGAAACCAGAATCCCTCCGAGTCCAGCTCCAAGGATCTTTAATGGTACCTTTAGACCTAAGTGTTTCCACATAGCTAGTGGTTATTTCTCCATAGCCTTTGTGGAACCATAAATCCCTTTCTGCCCCCTGGATCTATTATCTGCAGCCTTGACTGGCATTGTACCACTGACATAACAGAGTCTGTTGTCACCACCGCTCCTTGGGGGCAAGGACAACGCTCCCTCATCCCGGCCTTTGCACAGCTGTGGCCACAGGCTGCTCAGAGGCAAGACCGTGGCTCCTGTGTGACAACCTCATCTCAGGGCCTTCGTTTCTGAATCCTGATTTTCCCTTCAGCGTCCAGTTTATATCAGACCTCTGGGTCTTGACACTTAAGACGTTGTGTAATTTTTAGAGTGTATTTTGACAAGGCGCCTCAATTCCTTTGTAGAAGAGAGGGGTGGCGAGAACCAGCAAGCGGGCCATAGCGAACGAAGTAGGCAGATTGGAAGAACCCCACATCTGTTCCCAGCAGTCCCTACAGCGATCTTCTCAGAAGCTCCTTGCTTAGCACAAGTAGTGTTCGGTCTCTTCCGTTTCTGCCTCAGGGCCTCACCAGTTAACAGGGCGTCCTAGTCCAAGGCTGACAAGGTCCACCTGGGTAACAGCAGCAAGCCACCCATTCCCCAGCTCTGATGTCTATGTTTGGACTTTCTGGAGGCTGGTGGCTTGAAAACCCAAGTGCATGATGAAACCTCCCCTGCCAGGCCTCTCTAGGGCTAGGGGGCTGGAGCGAAAACACGTTTGCCGTAAAGCAGATCAGACCAAATACATTTTCTGGTAGAGATGAAAACTGACTTTAATGGAGATTCAGAGAGTAGTCGTGATTTGTTACCATTTCTGGGGAGAGAGGAAGACTTAGGAGCTAAACCTTGAAGAAAGAGACAACCTTTTCCTCTCCAAGTCCTTCCTTCAACAAGCCCTCTCCTTGCTCAGGCCATTAGCAGCTGAACGAAGTGCTCACAATGAGGGGAATGGGTGCCCTAGACGCTTTGGGGATGGTTCAGAAATCAACCAGTCAATGTCTCCTCGTCTCTTCTCCTCTCTTCTCTTTCTCTCCCTCCATCCCCATTTCTCTCGGCACTGTCCCCATCTCTTTTCCCATTAGGGATGCATATTTTCTAATTCCACAAGGAAACCTTCGCATGTTTTTCCTAACACTGTGTCCCTACCCCCAGTCTAGTTCAGTCAGCCTACGGCCCCTGACAAAACAAAGAGGTACCATTTGGTTCTTACTGAAGAAAAAAAGAGTTATGCGTTGGGCTTCTCGGGGAATTTTGTGCAAGCTCCTTGCTTTGAGGAGTGAAGGGGCCACTGTGACAACAGGAGTTGGGGGAGAAAAGAAAACACAGGTGGCTTCCTGAGCTGTCCCCAGAGGGCACAGGGTCTGCAGCTGTGAGTGCCAGCTGGCCTCGGGCCGGGCGAGAGGTTCACGGGGGAGATGCAGTTAAGAGAGGAGAACTTGTTTGGGCTTGACATGTAGCTGCTCGGCTCAACTTCGCATTTTAATACATTTCATCTAATAAATGGTAGACGTTGTACTCTGCGATTCAGGCAAGGAAAGGAGCGAAAGGCAGCTCAGTCACAAAAGGTGCTAAGCGCCTTGGATATGGAAATGCAAAACCAGTAAGGCATGTCTCACCTGGCTTTACACCAAAGTCTCATTCCCAGTTGAGTCTCGTGCGGCAACCGCATGCGCCCCGAAGTGGCACTGTGCTCTGTCGGGGTTTGCTGGCTGTGATTTTTCAGAAGCACATCACCAGGTCTTTCTTCCACGGTACCGCTGCGTGGTTTCAGATCCCAAACATTCAGGTCATAATCCAACGCTTAAGCATTCGCTTCACCCGATAGACCCTTGTATACTCTTCCCTACTAGATTCGAGTACACATGGAAGGGGCTTCCATGCGTCCCTTACCAGAACCGTCCCTGATATTCTGGTGAAACCTTCCAGGGACATTAGCAACACGATGCCCTTTGGCTCGAGTGCTTAGACAGACGTGCCGTGGTGTAAACTCTGCTCTGGGTTCCTCAGTGACCAAGATTTACTTTAGACATTCAGGGTCCTAATTTCATATTTACCCACTCCAGAAGATTTGCTCGGTGCATCTTCTACCGAGAACACCCCGAAGTCTCTGACCGGACTCCCCCCAACTTCCGCCACGACCCTGCTCTTCCCGCCATGAGGGCACACTCAGCCACACACTGAAACGAAAGGCCGCAGCCGGAGCACAGCGCAGGCTACGTAGCGTGTGCAGCAGGTACAAACTGCGTTTCATGAGCCAAAACGGATGCCGGAGAGCCTTTTGCAGGGAGAAACGAAGAAAGGATTGAGTGGCTGGCTTGAAATCACTGGAATCCTTTACAACACTTGATGCAAGAGGGTTCGTTTAAGAAGAGGAAAACCAAGGGATCGTGTGTGTGTGTGTGTGTGTGTGTGTGTGTGTGTGTGTCTGTCTGTGTCTGTCGGGTGGAGTTAGAGATTTCTACTTTGAACCATTTTTGATATCTGGTAAGAAAGTTAGGAGCTAAAGCACAGCAAATCTGCCCTCCAAATGGGACAAAGGGTCCACGTCTAAGATAGATGTTTTTTGTGGGGTTTTTTGTACATGTTTTGTTATTTTCAATATAACTCAACGGAAAAAGAAGAAAGAACTTGCTGAGGCCAAAAACCCACCCCCGTCCCCTCCACGGCCAATTGGGAGACTCACACCTAATTTTGAAAGACTCTGGCCCTCTTCCATGTGTCCAGTTGTGAACATTGGCTGGCGTGATGCTGGCGGCCCATCGCTGGGCCCCACCCCCTCTGCTTTCCGCGTGCCCTGCTCAGAACGCCGCCATTGCCTCAACTCCCAGTGCCTTTCCCGTGCTTGCAATTTGGTCTTCATCTACCTACGTTTTCTGTCCCCGTCCCTTGCCTTCCCAGACAGGGCCCACCTCCCTTGGATTAAGGAATCCTTTCTCAGTTCTCAAGATACCAGTACCTTCGCTAGGGACCCGTTCGCGACCCGCGCCTTCCCAATCTGGAGTAGGCTCTGCTCTTCAGGCTTCCTTCACATGCTGAGCTTCCATCCCCAGGCCTCCCCTGGCACGATCCCCGCACCTGGAGGGCCGCCACTCCCTCACTCGTCTCTGTGCCCACAGGATGTGACAGGGGGCCTGACACATAGGAGGCCCTGGGGACTCTCTGGAAGACGAGGCTCTCGCTGAGAGAAGGTCCCAGAGGGCGTGCCAAGGGTAATTTCTTCAAGTTCTAAAGTATTACAAAGCTGTAAGGAAGTCGATTTGGAAGGATACAAAGAAACAAATTGGGATACAAAGAAATCGAAAAATGCAAATAGACCCAAGAGGGGTTCAGGTACAAAATGATGGATGTGTCTTGTGCAGGGAATGCCCATGGGGGTGGCTCTGAGCCACCGCAGGGCATACCGTCAGGGGTTAGGTAGGTGGATGGGTCAGAAGCCACCGCCACCCCTGGGAGGAGTGGGCAGGAAAAACGGGACCCACCGTGGGTCCACGACTCACTTCCGTAGGACCCTGCCCCAGCCTCTCCCATCTGGACGTCTGTCCACAGGGGCCATGCTGAAGGAGTCCCCGAACTCCCTCCCAGTTCCTTCCTCTCCTCCCTCTCTTCCTGTGGAGCTGCCAGCGGTGCCAGCATCCAGCGCGGCCTCTGAGGAGTCCAGACCACCGGGGCTCACATTCATTTTCCCAATGCGAAGTTTATAGTTTATGTTCGGTGATCAGAGAAATATGTGTGATGTGGGTGGCTGGCAAGCCGTTCCTTTTTATTCCCTACCCCCTTTCTCTTTCTTCAGAGTATTTTTTTCAAACCATTTCGTTCCTTCATCTCGTCCAAAAGCAACTCCCCAGTTCTGCTCGCCAGCCGGACCTCAGAGTCGCCCGGAAGTCGAAGGCACCTGCAGTGTTCATCTGGCTGCCAGACTCCCTGGAGACATGGCTCCCTTACTTGACGACTCTTCCAGGATTCGCCCTGTTTCTCATTCTCTCATTCTGTCTTTTTTAGAACACATCTATTTTAATTGCTTCAAGTCAAGGCATTCCTGGAGAATTAGGCCAGGTCACGGCAGATCATTTAATGACATTGCAAAATGGGCTCTTTTTATTCGCCCTCCATCTTCTCCCACTCCTCCCTGGATGCCTCCTTTCCCCGAGTGCCGAGCCCCAGTTTTATCCCTCCCTTCTTGACCTGGATGGTCTGCCCTCATTATCTCATCTCTTTCATCTCTTCCCCATCCTCTCCTTTCTCCCTTGGCAAAGCTGGGCACAATCCCCAACTCAACAGAGGGCGGGAGGGAGAAAGATGTAGGATTTAGCAACTAATGTCTTTGGCATCTGCAAAGGTGTTTTTTGTTTCCCTCCATGGAAACAGTTTTTATTCAAATGAGACTGTGCTTGCCTTGCTTTCATCGAGTGTGTTTGAGAAATTTCATGTCATGTTTCATGGCTGTCAGGAGGCAGCGTTGGAGCCAAAAATGAATGTTGCAATTGGATAGGCAGGAAGAAATCCCATGGAGAACAAATGTGTTTATCCACTCTCCCGGCCTGCAAAGGGAGAAACTGGACCTGCTCTGCCAAAGGTCCTTCCTCCTCCGCTGCTCTGGAGATCTCCGGGCCCGGATGGGCGGGACGGGCAGGAATGCTGGTGGAGGTGGTGGGGGCTGTGCGTGGAAACAGGGCTCTCACGAGTTAGTATAGCCTGCCTGGAGTGCTGCCTTCTCTCAGATCAATTAGATGTCAAAACTCCTTGGGCTTAGGAACTCCACCCTCATCATGTGCTCTGCAGGGCCTGGCTCGGAGACTGCATGGTTCAGTGATGCCTGGAGGGTTGAGCCTGGGACCATGCAGAGTGCTGACTACAGCGTGTTGGGGTTTTGCTCAGCACTGTGGGACACAGCTGGGTTTGGCCCCAGTGGTCTGTATGCCAGGCCACAGACTGGTAGTGGACTTCGTCACTCGCCAGCCTGCGTGGCTTCAGAGGTGCTTGCCCGGTCCAGGTCCACAGTAAACAGTGTCCACTCCCCTGGCGCCAGGCGCTGTGACCTCCTGAAAGGCCCATCAGGCTCTAGCCTCTTTGCGGGTCCTATAGTCTCCCGCATCCTTAGCAGATGATCCCTGTGGTTTCCATTTGCTGAACCACTTTCTTTTGGACGACTAGCCTTGGGGCGATGCCAAGCCAGGGTTCCTCAGGTGAAGTGGGGGTGGTGGGGAGTGGTGCTGTGATTCTTTGTCTCTCAGTGGTGCTCATGGGGGTACATGAGAGCCCCTACACTTCAGAGGCCACGTGGAGAGATGGTCCCAATACCTCTCCAAACCCAAGTCTGGTTGAACAGCATTAAAAGCCAGGGCTGTGGTGCAGAAGGCCATGGTTAACTGTACTGCTCCTGCTACTTCTCAAGAAGGGGCTGAGGCAGAGGGAAGGCCCATGGGGTCAACACGCCACAGAACTGCAGCTTTCCGCTTGCTTTGTGACATTATAGCCAGTGACCCCGCGGGCCACCGCAGGGACAAGCTGAGGCTCGGCAGCAGGCGAGTTAAAGAACAGAATTATCAGCAGGTCCAGAAACCTGCTGTGAGAGCACTGCCAAGTCGGCCTAGAGGGATGCCCCTGCCGTCTGCTGGCGCCCCTCTGAGTCTCAACAGATGTGCACAGGCCTGTCCCCATGATGCCCGCAGGAGAGCCTTAGTATTTCCTGTCCCTTCAGGACCTGGCCAGGCGTGAGAAACATCTGCATGGGGAGAAGGCCAAAGATTTTTTTAAAGTGTTTTTATTTTTTTTAATGATTTTCTTATATTGTCCGACAGTGAGTATAGTCATAACAAAACATACTAGCCTGTTTTTTCAAGCATCCTGCAGATTCGAGTGTTGGCAACTGCGTGTGGCACCCAGCGGAAGGTGTCATCTTCCCCAGCGTCTTGTACACAATCACACTTTGATTGGCAGCCTAGAGGACACGGAGAGAAAGAGGATCAGGTGAAGGATCCCCTGGAAAGTGATTGTTGGGTTGATGGAATATAGCGGTTTGGCGTTGCCGGAAGTAGCTCAGGTCCCACAGCTGGACGTTTCACAGAGGAATTTGGGTGGGTGAATAGCCCATTAAGCTTTGACAATCGTGTGTTATGAAAATGCACAAATACACACACACAAAGGAGTTTGATTGGATACGTACCTTCACGGAACCTTCTTTTTAAATAAAGGAAGGCTTGATTCTAGAAGGTAGTGAGAAAGAAGTTTAAACTAAGACCTTACCCCACCGGCCGAAATGTGTCCAAATTGTAAATATTTGGGTAAGATTCAGGTGCTTCTAGAAGGTGTGTATCTGCCTTCATCATTACTGTGGCCAAGAAGGTGTGCGCCTGGTGTCCTCTGACACGTGAACAAATATCTCTAATCTCTGCAACCCGGGTTCCACAGAACGGATGTATCAGACTATACAAGGGGGCTTCAAAACGTTCGTGGAAAAATGAAATGACAAGATAGTGACGATTTCCCACAACCTTCTTGACTCCTTCTCATACATCGCCCCTTTAGAAACTGAGCTCTTGGAAGAACAGGACAGGGTTCTTGTATGTGCCTCCAACAGTATGGGTCTTCTGCAGTTCGGTGATGACACAGAAGGTCGGAAAGCTCAGAAACGGCCCCCCCACCCCCGCCCCACCCCACAAGAACAGGGCTCCTGACCTGTGAAGAGTTGAGAAACAGCAAGAATTGGCCTGTTGTTGGCATTTCATTAACTGACATGGACGAGTTAATAAAGTAGCCAGGAGAATGCACAAAGAGAGGATGCGGAAAAAGGGGATGCGAGGAGGGGAAGGTAAGAGGATTAAAGCTACAAAAACATTCCTTTAATGGGTTTCTCAAACACACCAGCCAACAGGCAAGGACAGGTGTCCTGCCAAGCCATTTCCGTGAAACCTGATCCGTCATTCTGCGGGGAGGCCTGCTAACCACCTTTGTAAAGGAAGGCCCTGCCCTGAGTCCCAGGGAAGCCGGCCTGAGCCGCCCAGGGACACAGCCAGGAAAATGGCTTTGCAGACAAAGGGGCCTGGGAACAGCCTGGTTCTCTTCATAAGCAGCCAACTAGCGCTCCCCTCTGCGTCTGCCAGTCCGATGGCTGCCTGGGCTGGTATTGATCATGAAGCCTCCCTTCCTGGCCTCCTTCCTGCCCCCCAACCCTAGGAAAGGGGCTGCGCCCATTTTCAGATCCTTCATCACTTCATTACCCTGTCTTTGATCCCTTCGGGAAATGCAAGCCTAGCTCCAAATGGCTAAGTGGGAGTGTTTGTATAGTGGGGCCACAGCTAAGGCTTAAGCTTAGGAGGCACTGGGGGGACAGGGCCAAGGACCAAGCTGCTGCTTACTTGTTTTGGAGCCAAGAAGACTCGCCTGCCAGTCGGCCCTTGTGGGGAGCTGGATGCCCAGCTGGGCTACCCTTGGCCCTGCCCACTCAAGCTGTTGTGCACATGTTGGCATGGGAACCAAGGGGCTATCCAGCTGCAAGGTGACGGGTGCCCAGCTCGGTGCCTCCCCTACTACGCAGCCTTCTGTCTTAACTCAGGCAGTTGTCACGGGGTGCATGGGAGGCAGGAGGACCTGAAGGGGCATGACTGCTCTCTGTCCGGGGTTGGTTGGCGCAGTGGGTGCATGGAACGGTGTGTGCTCTGTGTCTAGATAAGCCCTTAATTAGCAGCAGGGCCAGAGCCCATGGTATTAACAAGGAGATGGCAGTCTGGTGCCAAACTCATTTCAGTAGCTCACATCTGTCTTGCCAAACGATCAGCTCCGTTTAAGTATATTCTTGCCCGAGGCCAATTTCCTTAGCGTGATGCAAAGAAAGAAAAGAAAAAACCTTGGTGGAGTCGTTTGGGGGTTATTGGACCGTGGAAGAGAGGGCTTCTGAGTGACTGCGGAATTTTCCGGATGCCCCTGAGCATGCCGTCCCTCACAGAGCCTCCTGACCTGGCAGGTTCAGCTCTCGAACTGCCCTGGAGGAGGATTAGGGCCTCTGTGACTGGTTTTCTAAGTGCACAGATTTTGAAAAGCAATGTGACCAAGATTTAGCTAGAATGTGTCGAGCACACTTCTCTTCTCTCGAGAGAGAAAAGCTCTCGCCTCTCCTGACTGAGAGGCTCATCCCTCCACTGGCGACCTAATTCATGAGGCTCAGGCCCGGTGCAAGAGGAAAATGCAAGGTGCCTCCTTAAAAAACGAAGAATTTTGAGACAGTGGCAGCAGAGCTTTAAACGAGGAGTGGGGCCCTCCCACATTAGAGTCTGGGGATGGCGCAGGCTGCGTGCCTGCGCAGCTGACCTCTGGCCTCCCCTTCTGGACTATGGGTTCATTCCGCCAGGATTGAGAGAGAATTGCTCAGTCCCCAGGACTTCGCAGGGGGGATTCAGGGCAGTGGTGCACACCCAGGGCACCCACCAGGCTCGGATAGCATACACACACAAAGCAAGATGATGACATGATCACTGAAAAGCCCTGGATGTTCTGTGCCCCACTAAAGGCCGGGAGATCTCACCTTGACCAAGGGGCATTACCTGTACAGCCCCGATAGTGAGTTGGGGCCAAGCAAGAAGAGGGAAGTGAATCTGGCAGTATGTCATCAATTTGGGCACACTTCTCTGTGAATAGCGTGGGTTTCTTACTCCGCCATTATTAGGCCTTGGAACCCAGGAAGTCATGTCTCAAGAAACATGCTATTTTCACTGGCATTGGCCCTGCTTAGATAAATTGTTCAGAGAACACTTGTTATGTTAGACCCTTGTTCTTGAGCTTGGTGTAGACCAAGTTCAGCCGGGGCATTTGAGCTCATGACTGTTGCTGTGAGGTGCTTTCAATTGCTTTTGACTCAGAGCAACCCTGCGTGTGCACAACACAACACAACACTGCCCCATCTCGCATCATCCTCAGCGTTCGTTGTAAGTCCATTGTGGTGGCTGCTGGGCCAGCCACCTCCCTGGAGGTCTTTGGATTTCCCATTGACCCTCGACTTTACCAAGCATGATGTTCATTTCCCAGGACTGGTCTCTCCGGATAACATCTCCAAAGTAAGCTCATTGAAGGAGCATGTTGGCTACCCTTCTTCCAAGACGGATTGGTCTGTGCCTCTGGCACTCCTTGACATATTTGGCATTCTTCACCAGCACCATTATTCAAATGCATCACTTCTCTCCCGAGCTTCCTTTTTCACTGTCCGGCTTTCACGTGCACACACAGGCGATTGAAATACCATGGTGAAGGTCACGTGCAAATTCATAGACACCTTGTATCCTGCTTTGTGGGGCCCTACTTCCAAGACATCCATTAATCTATTCAACACTTACCAGGTGTCTGCTAAGGACTAGGCCCTGCATTGGGTTCAAGATCCACAATTAAGAGTGTGGCCTCGCCCTATCCCCAAAGAGCTCACGGTCTGGTACTGTACCAATGAGATACGGATATTCCTTAAGAAAGACAAAGGAATTACCCCCTCCTCGCTTAGCTTGAGGAAGGGCTTCTGAAAAGGTCCTCTAAACAAGAGGGTCTCCAGTGCGGGCAATAGTTTGCTTGGGGGAACTAGCTCTTGTCTTCGGTGAGAAACCGGATTGGCGCCTGCCCCTCTGGCCTTCGCCGAGTCTCCTGTCTTGGAAACAGCAACACACAGGCAGGTGGAGTCCTGCAGTGGGATTGCCGTTAGCTCTGATGGTATCTAGTTCTCGGGAGCAGAATTTGGGGCGGCCATCATTCAGAGAGGGTGCCTCCAGGGCTTTTACACTATCTCTGTGAAGAGAAACATGGAGAAATAGATCGTTTTCATCTCTCTTACCTTCTTCTCCCTTAGTTTTATTTCTCCTTGTCAGTTTAGCCATGACCCTGGAGACCTCAGTTGGCATGCAGTTTGATTGAGCAAATGGCCTGCCTGGTTCAGCAAGATCGCGGACTCAGCACACACAAAGAGGGCTCTGTTGTCTGGACCAGTGGCTTCACTGGGAAACACCCCACTCTCCTTCCAGATGGAGCTCCACCACCCCCAGGGTCAACCCCAGGCACCCTGTCACCAAGCTGAGTAGGCTCCGGTCCTGGCAGAGACAGTTGCTGGGAGCCCTGGCTTCCCCACAGTCCAGTGCGTGAGCCCTACAGGGTGCTTCCTCGTGGCTTGAGAGAGCGGCCTGGCCTCTGAAAACCCTCAGAGCACCCTGAGGGAGCCCTGGGCAGCCACTGGCTTGGCCATGGCCTGAGTGCCACCGCTCTGGTGCAGGAGGACCCCGCCTTCTGGATGGACTCTCAGACCTGGCCCTTTCCACTGTGTGTGTCCGGGGGAACCTTGGGAAGGCTGCTTCTGATTGAATGGGAGCAGAGACAGCTGAGCACTCCTTTCCCGTGCCCACCAACATCCCTCAGACGCTTTGGCAGTCTCCATGGCTGTGTCTCGAGATCGGTGCCTCGGCGGGAGCCCACTCCGCACGCCAGCCAGGTTGAGCCGGGCCAACTAGCACTGCTAGGTCACCCCATCCTGTCCCACCATCACGGAAAGGGTTGGTCTGGGCCACAGGCACCTCCTGGCAGCACTCTTTCTCCCTGCCCACGTGCTCTAGCCCTCTGAAGATTCCATCCTATCAAAGCTCCCACATCTGTAAGGGGCGCCATGGGAGGCACCTGGGCCCCTCTTCCCGGAGAGCCCCCAGTGAGTGAGGTTCTGCAGCCTTTGACGTGACCCCAGGATCCCAGGACACAAGGCCACCCTGAAATGTCTCACTGTCTTTCTCCTCCGCAATCGAGGCCTAGCCAGCAGCGTCCCTTGTCCCCACAGACCTGCAGGACTTCAAGTTGGACGTGCAGCACGTGATTGAAGTGGATGAGGGGAACACGGCAGTCATTGCCTGCCACTTGCCAGAGAGCCACCCGAAGGCCCAGGTCCGATACAGCGTCAAACAGCAGTGGCTGGAGGCCTCTCGAGGTGAGTGAGCAGGGCAGGGGCCCCAAGCCAGGGGAGAAACGCAACCAAGCTGGGTGGCCTACTGCTGCCGCCAAACCCCCTTGACACACCAATAGCCCCATCCCTCGTGCTGCCCCTTGACCACCTTCTGCCTGGATGTTGATCGATACGGATCCTGAAGGACTGGGCTTCTGCTGTGGCCAACCTCTGCCCCATTATGAGATTCTGTCACCTTCTTGAGGTCCCAGAAGGTGTTAACCAAAAGATCCGCAGTTTGAAACCCCTAGCCACTCTGAGAGAGAAAGGTGAAGTTTTCTATTTCTGTCAAGAATTACACCCTCAGAAACCCAGAGGCACTTCCACCCTGTCCTAACAGGGTCACTGTGAGTCAGAACTGACATGATGGCAGTGAGTCTGGGTTTGGGGTGCAGGGGAGGGCTGTCTTTCCGGACGCAGTCGGCTTCTTCCCACAACAACCCCTGCACTCCAGGCCAAGCAGACCCAATTTTACCTGGCCCCACGCTCAAACTGGATACCTCTTCCAATATTTCATAGATCTTATCATATTTTCTCTTTCTTTTTTTATTAAAATATCATTTTATTGGGGGCTCTTACAGCTCTTATAAACAATTCATACATCAATTGTATGAAGCATATTTGTACATATGTTGCCATCATTATTTTCTAGATATTTACTTTCTAGTGAGCCTTTGGTATCAGCTTTGATCTTAAAATAATTTTATGAGCAGTTTTTTGGGTTGTGACAGGAATGTATGTTCATTATAGAAAATTGAAGAAACCCAGAACCCCTTTTGAAAAAAGGGGCAGGGGTTTAAAAACAAGCAACCCTAATCCTATAACTCAGAAATCACAGAGGTCGGAGCAGAGACTAATGCCTGTCCATTCCACAAGAGTCACCGCCTCCCCATCCATACAGCCCATGTCCAAACAGCACACGTGGGGTGGCTGACGCAGGCTGGGTGGGTCTGGAGTACAGGGACCAGAGATTCTCAGGCCAGCCAGCCGGCCACCAAAACACAGCTACCGAACAGACAGACAGCGCTTCACCTGCCAGGAAGCTGAGAGCCACCTCCATGGATGGTGTCCTTGGCAGATAATCTCACACCCCCAGGCCCCACTCTCATGGGTCTCCTCAGCCAGGAGCAGCCAGTGACACAGGAGGCGGGGTGGTAGTGGCAGTGGTGAGGACAGAGATTGGTGGGTGGGTTAAATATCGTGGTGAGGAGGGCTGAGGTTGTGACCGTGGCAGCGTCTGGGCCTGACCGCAGGACCAAGCCAGCTCCCTTCACCCTAGTGGTTCACAGGAACCGTGTCATCTCACCTCCCACGTGTCGCAGGGCCGCCCGCCGTCCTGGTAACACCGCCAGGGGCTACACTGTTTCACAAATGAGTGCACCATCAGAGAAGTTAATGAACTTGCCCAAGGGCACACAGTGAGAAGCTGGCTGATCCAGAGCTTGAACCCTGGTCTGGCAGACCCCCACTCTGGCTTCCTTCCCACCCCACCGCAGCGCCCTGGAATGTAGACACTGCTCTTCTGCACCTGTGAGCTAACTGTGAGGCATTTGGCCCGTCTCTTAGAGGTGGGTTGGTTAGTTGAGTTGGTTGGTTGGTTGGTTAGTCTCTCTCCCTGAATTTTCAGCCCATTCACAGCCACATCCTAACAGAGAAGAGTATTCTAGGTCTGGGTTTGTGGAGTCTCAGGTGTACATCGGCTCCTGGTGCCTGCCCTACCTGATGCTTTTGAAGGTAACACTGAGAAGGGAGGCTGTGGCGTACAGTGCCCTGGGCCCCAATTCACTATCCCGTTTCCCTGGCCCTTTCCGCAGACAACTACCTGATCATGCCGTCTGGGAATCTCCAGATTGTGAATGCCAGCCAGGAGGACGAGGGCATGTACAAGTGCGCGGCCTACAACCCAGTCACCCAGGAAGTGAAGACGGCCGGCTCCAGCGACAGGCTACGCGTGCGCCGTAAGCGCCAGGGCCGGATGCCCCACCCCATGGAGGGGCCCTGCAGATGGCATGGGGTGGGGGGCGGCCTCCGGCGATGCACCAGCTTGCGTTCTCGGGCTTGGACGTGGGGCGCTGTCAGTGAGGCACCCGGGAGGGAGGCTGGGATTCCCTCCCCTCGGGAGGGGATTCCCTCCCGCACAGCTCATGGCCTGGCTTGGACGGCTGGTTGGGCTTGCTGGTCACTGGGAGACGCTCCCCATTCTTCCATCCCCCCTGGAGGGTCCCTTCACGGACCCCGTGAGGGGGCACCTGTGCACGAGTGGCTGGAACTCAGCTGCTAAGCAGCAAAGGTATCAATAAAAGGAGGGTGCGCTGGCCCACCGGGGTGAGGCCCCAGGCTGGCCTGCTTGTCCCCACCACGAACCTCCCTGGGGACAGCACCAGCAACTGCCCTTCGAAGCACTATCCACTCGGAGGATTTACATCTGTTGTGCACTCAGGTGTTAAAGCCAGGTTGTCAGTCCAGGAGGTCTCAAGGTCAGCTGGATTTACCATGAAGCTAAGGAAGCAAGACTCTCCTGATGCCCTGTGTGTAGTTTCATGTTGGTAATTTTATATCCTTCTGAAAGAGAGCATCCCAGAGGGTGGCCGATTCAGGTCTTAAAAACCCTGGATCTGCCCCGTTTGGCCCATAGAGTGAAAGAGACAAACCACCAGAGCTTGCTGCCGCGTACGTCCTCGAGGATGGCACGTCTCGGGCATCGGCGTGCCTTTCCATAAAGGCCCAAGCCGTTTCCCCACCCACCCCTCGAGGGTCCTGGACTGAGGGCCTGATGGAGTGACTATGGCATTTGTGGGCCTGGAGACAGAGGCATTGACTCCAGGTTGTCCACGCTGAGCCACTGTTGGTCTCTGCGCATGTGCAGAGGGCACACAGGAAAAAGCACCTGCCGTGGGCAAACGGTTCCTATTCTCTCTCTGCCCCTTCCCTCTTGGCACCCACAGTTAAGGGTGCTCAGGTTAAGGCTGTGGGAGGCCCTCGAGTCAATGCCGACTGGTAGAGGCTCCGTGGGACAAAGCAGAATTGGCCCCTGGAATTGCCTGGATTGCTCACGTTTAACGTGGAACCCCTGGTGGTGACATAGGTCAAGCACTTGGCTATTTTGCGGTTCAAACCCACCAGCTGCGCCCTAGGAGAGAGATGGAGCAGCCTGCTTCCAGAAAGATGACAGGCTCAGAAATCCCGTGGGGCAGCTCTGCTCTGTCCTGTAGGCTCGCCGTGCGTTGGGTCAAGGCGACGGCAGTTGGCTTGGTGTTTTGGGTGTGGGTCTTCATGGAAGCAGGTCCCTGGGTCTTTTCTCTCTCAGAGCCGCTGGTGCGTTTGAACCACCTTTGGGTTAGTACCCCTGCTTCAATGAGGATGCTTCGCCGTGCTATCCCACTTTCTCAGAACAACTTTCTGCAAAAAGAACTTTTTTGCTTCTTCATTTAACCTGAGACTTGGTGGAACTAAGTGACTTGCCCACTCAATGTGGATGAGACTGCCCCTCCCCCCGGGGAGGCTGCGACCAGAGGGCACCCTCGGCCTGAGATCTCTCCCCTCCGTGCCCCTCCAGGCTCCACCGCAGAGGCGGCCCGAATCATCTATCCCCCAGAGGCCCAAACCATCATTGTCACCAAGGGGCAGAGCCTCATCCTGGAGTGCGTGGCCAGTGGCATCCCACCCCCGAGGGTCACCTGGGCCAAGGACGGGTCCAGTGTGGCGGCCTACAACAAAACACGCTTCCTGCTGAGCAACCTCCTCATCGACACCACCAGCGAGGAGGACTCGGGGACCTACCGCTGCATGGCTGACAACGGGGTGGGGGAGCCCGGGGCTGCAGTCATTCTCTACAACGTCCAGGTGTTTGGTGAGTGTCTCCTGTGGGCCCCCCTGCTCTCCCCGCCTTCTCTCGGGTCTGCGAGGCCCGGGGGGCTGCAGGCGGCTGCACTGGGTCACACTGCATCTGCGGTTCCGCCATCCCCTTTCCTGCCCTGGCTCTGCTGGGACACGGGGCCCTTTTCCTCCCCCCACCCCTTCCTGGGAGGGGTGCCAGCAGCCAGAGGGAAGGAGGGGGCTCCCCAGTCCGGATGGCCCCAGCACAGGAAGAACAGCCTTTCCGACCCCACTCTGGTTTCCCACAGAACCCCCTGAGGTCACCATGGAGCTGTCCCAGCTGGTCATCCCGTGGGGCCAGAGTGCCAAGCTCACCTGTGAGGTGCGCGGGAACCCCCCGCCCTCCGTGCTGTGGTTGAGAAATGCGGTGCCCCTCACCCCCAGCCAGCACCTCCGCCTGTCCCGCAGGGCCCTGCGCGTGGTCAGCGTGGGGCCCGAGGACGAAGGCGTCTACCAGTGCATGGCAGAGAACGAAGTCGGCAGCGCCCACGCTGTGGTCCAGCTGAGGACCGCCCGGCCAGGTGAGTGCCGCCTCTCGAGCCAGGATTCCGGCCAGGAGTCACAGCCCGCTCGCTTCCAGGGAACCGATGTGTCCAGTAGACACCACCCGACAAAAGCCATTCAGATTGGCACTAGCTCCTTGAGAAGTCAGATTCTCTTAACTGTGGTCAATTTTACAAAATTTGAAAAAGAAATCGATGGAGCGTCTCATGAATTTCTGTGCCACCCTTGCCTGGGGGGGCAGGCTATCATATGCTCCATATCCTTCCAGTTTTGTGTGCAGCTGGAGCCAACGTGTGTATTTTCTTTCGAGAAAATCCATTTGCAGCATGGTTTCCATGGAAGCCAGTGTGGATAGCACTGCTCTCAGCCACGCGAGTCTGCCCTCCTTGGCTCGATTGATTTGTGGGCACCTAAACCAACTGAGCCGTGTGAGCAGACCGGGGGTGCCAACAGGCAGGAAAAGCGCCGAGCCTCAAGAACCTTGGGAGGTGGTTAAACCTAAATCGGAGAAGAGTCCAGCAATGGCTAATGAAATGTTGACTGGGCATCATTGGGCAACTTCATCCTGTGGTGCGGGTGGTGAGGTCGAGGATAGACGGGTGTGGGTGGCATCCTCGGGGGCTTCTGAGGGCTCTGAGGGGAGGAGCTATGGTTGCCATCCTGGCACCCGTCTCCTCAGTCAAGGAAGAAAGGGCCACGTGGTGGCATGGTGGGGAGACCCCATAGTGACAGGACAGGTCCCTCTGCTCCCCAGTCTTGACATGAGAATGAAGGATGCACAGGGTGCCTGCACCATGCAAGCTGAGAGCATTCACTTAGGATGCACCGAGTGTGGCCTTAGGCAGGTGGCACAGAAGCTTGCCTGTCACCTGGGCAGTGTGCTGTGCTCTCCTGGTAGGGCAGGAACACTAAACTAGCCTGCTTCCCACAGTCTGGTTGTGTGTCAAGGGGCGCGGTGGGGGGGGGGGTGTCCTTCCTCCTGCCTCTTCTTCCCGCTGCTTCCTTCTTTTTGTCCCTCAGCCCAGACTAACATGTCCCACCCATCCCTTCTGTGTGTCCCCCCAGGCACCACCCTGCGGCCCTGGCGAGATGCTAAGGCGGACGTGGCCACACCTCCTGTGCCATCTTCCAGACCGGGCAGCCCTGACCTGTTGCTGAGGGGGCCTGAGACGTCCGTGCCGCCTGCTTCCCCTCCATGCCCTGGAGAGAAGGGACAGCTGGCCCCGGCCGAGGCCCCCATCATCCTGAGCTCACCCCGGACGTCCAAGACTGACTCGTACGAGCTGGTGTGGCGTCCTCGGCATGAGGGCGGTGGCCGGGCACCCATCCTCTACTACATGGTGAAGCACCGCAAGGTACATCCCTGGCCACCTGTCCCTGGGCAGCCTCCTCTCCATGAGGCTGAGCCAGTCTCTCTGCCGCCTGGCCTCCTCCCCGGGAGCGTGCGCAGCCTGGGCCGGCCACCACCCCCCCACTGGCCATGACGGCTCGCCCACCTCCTCTAGTGCCCATTTCGAGCCACTGCCCAGCATCTCACTGCAGGAAGGGCATTGGGGGCCCTCACTAGATAGGAAGTCACACTAACCATTTGCTGCTAAGACACCGGCGACTCGGGGAACCTTGTTTGTAGCAATGTAGAACTGCTTCCCAGGGGTGTCCTGAAGCAGGTGCTTTTTGGTTTTTGGGGGGGTATTTTTTGGAGGTGTCTTCACGTGGATCTCATCTGCCAAACACAGACCTACACAAAAGTCACGTGCCTTCAGGTCTGCGCTCTCTGCATTCCTCTCCCGGAGGCCAGTACCATCAACTCCTGGTCCCAAATGACCTAACCTCATGCCCGTGAGCCTTGCCTGCCATGCGTTGTTGGCCTTAGCGTGTGCAGCTCTGCTTCTTAACCGGAGTAAGCTGTGGTGGGCACATACCTGCAGGAAGCCTGGCCGGGCGAGCTCGTTCTAAAGCCAGAACAGAGGCAGGGATTTTGTGAACTAGCATTTTCTGGCAGCTGCAAAAGCCCCCCTCGGGTCTCACAATTCATCATGGCTCGGGGTGGTCCGGCAGCCATTGGAGCGGAAAGCATTGCATGCTGTTAAACCTCAGCTACTTCGCTGACAGAAGGAACCCTGTCCAGGTGAATGTTCCAGGAGCCATCAGGGAGGGTATCTGACTGACCCGGATTCAGGGACCGAGCCAATCCAGCCCCATCCTCTCTCAGCCACCAGGCCCCGTGAGGCGGGGTGGGGAAGCTGGGCGGCTGCCCTCCCCCACAGGGAACTCCCCCACAGGGAGCTCAAGCCCTCTGGTGGCCCTATCAGGGGTGTCCAGCGCTGTCTGTTTTCACGGGAGCAAGCGGCCTCATCTTTCTCCTGCAGAGGGGCTAGTGGGTTTGAGCCACAGCCTTGGGGTTAGCAGGCCAGTGCCTGACCCCCAGCATCACTCAAACTCCTGCCCCCAGGGACAGGGACATGGAATTCCTTGTACGAAAGCATGCCTGGACACACACATGTTCCAGCCCCTCCCAGGTGCACACAGATTTCTTTCCAAGGCCGCTAACCAGTAAGCTGCGGTTGTCATCGAGTTGATTGTGACTCCCCAGTGTTCTCCAAGTGTGTGTGAGTAGATTGTGTTGCACAGGGCTTCCAGGGACTGGTTTTACACAAGCAGACGGCTAGCCTTCTCTTTTGAGGTACCTCTGGGTAGGCCTGCACCTCCCGTCTTTCCATCTGTAGCCATGTTCTTCACAGTTTTTACCACCAAGCACACCTTCTAAGGCCACGCTCAAAAAAATAAGACCACTTCTAACTCACTGCCATTGCGTGTGACCTGATAGGACAGGAGAGACTGACTCTTCCTGGGAGTAGAAAGCCCCATCTTTCCTCCTGCAGAGCGGCTGGTGGTTTTGAACTGCCCACCTTGTGGTTAGCAGCCCAGCACAGAAAGACTACGCCACCATACGAGGAAATCACTATCGTTGAATGGATTTTAAATTTCTACTTGTCGCACCAAACGCACACAGTAGAAATTGCAGAAAATGATGTCAGAGGCCTGTGTACATCTTTGTCTCGTCCCAAGTGGGAAGTGCGGCGTGAAGCCGTTTCCCTGCCTTGGGCCTTGCTGGCCCCTCGTGCTGCCCTTCCCCATCATGCTTGCTTTGATGAGCCCACGGAGACCCAGGGAATGTCAGCCACACCCGAGGAGCAGCAGCCCCACGCTGCCTCTCTGCTGCCTCCCAGGCAGGGCAAGCGCGCAGTCTCTCATCAACTGTCGCCCCGCTGGGGCATGAGTTAACAGAAAGCAGCATTGTTCAGCAGTTGCTTCAGCCAGGCCTGCATCTAACCGTTATCTCCCCGTGTAACTGGACACGTCCACCTCCAAGCTGGGGACAGCCATCGGGGCAGGCCAGATGCCCTCCACCCCCAAGAGAGCGGCAGCAGTGTGTTAGCAAGAATAATATTTTTCAGGCCAATAGGTGGCCCCAAAAGCGCCTCTCCAAGGGGCAGGCTGGCAAAGGCCAGGCTCGGGGTCCGGAAGTGGCAGGCGATGGCCGAGTCACCCTCGCCGTGTGTGTGACAGTGACTAATGACCCTCTCGTTTTGTATTTTCATTTCAGGGCCCCAGGCCAGGGGGGTGGGGGAAGTGAGAGGACCAAGCCCCCACTGCGTCTGGCTTCTATTAGGCTCCAGTCTCCCGGGCGCTCGGAACCGCTAGCTTGGCGTTGCCAGGGCAGAAATGATGTCTTGAAAGCACTTCCTTTCTGAGGGACTAACGTGCTTAAAGATCATCTCTCGAGAAAAGACTTTTGCAACCAGAAGTCACCGTTTGTTTGGGTTTCCCATCCCCCATTCTCTTGCTGGGGAACTGGGACTCGTTTAGCGAATTTTCACTTTTTCCAGCGTGTGAAGCGGGCCTCGCTTGTTGGTGCATCTGCAGACGCGGGGCTACTGTGTTTGGGTTTCCAGCATCTCTGGGGAGTCTCCGTTTGTAAAGCTCCCCCCCTTGGAGCAAATCCTGGAAACCTGACCTTAATGAGCCCAGAGCAGCCTTGAGTCTTGAATGGTAGGTTTTGTTCCACTCTTGGAATATTCGGCTTGAGGATAAAAGCCCTTCTTCCCACCAGCTGTTTTCTTCTCTCAGCAAACCGCAGCTTCACTTCGCAGCAGAGCCGAGACGCGCACCAAAAACCCAGCTGCAGGCTGGCCTTTCCACTCCTGTATCCGAGCAGAGCGGAGCACTGTCCGGGTCTCGGGCTGAGCTCCCGTCTGATGGTCTCTGAGCCTGTGGTCTCTGAGCAGACTCAAAGGGCTAACCTTTCGGTTGGCAGCTGAGGGAGAGCACTAGGTCTTTTGTCCGTAGAGGAAGCTGGAGCTCTCTTTATCTTCAGAAGGGGCAGGCGAGGGACGCCAGTCCAGGGAAGACTAATCCATAGCAGTTCTCAGCTGCCCACCGTTGTTCAGTCTTCCACGGGCGTGAGGGGAGGAACAACAAGAAAGGGGGAGGGGCTGAAATGACAGCTGTCACAGGGTGGAGGACGTGGGGGTCGGGAGGGTGACAGGTGGATATTGGGGACCTCTTCTGTGCCGGTGCACTTTACACGTACCACTGAGTGTGATCTTCAGAAGAGCTCAGTTGGCCTGTTCTAGAAAGGGAATCCCCAGCCGTCTGTCTAGTTATCTGTTGGGTGTAGCTGTGATGCCGAGAACTATACCACCAGGATTTCCATCCCAGCAGGGGGGGCCACAGTTCATTCAGTGGAATCTTCAGATGGAGAAAGATTGGGATGGTATCCTGCTTCCAAAAGTTAGTCAGAGACAGCTCTACGGGTCCTCACAGTGTTGTTTGTTGTTGTTAGGGACAACAGAATGACACGCTGCCCAGGCCTGTGCCATCCGCACAATTGTTCTTGTCTGAGCCCATTGTGGCAGCCAGGGAGTCGATCCATCTCCTTGAGGGCCTTCCTCTTTGTCGCTGCCCCTCTATGTGACCACCTGACGCCCTCCTCCAAGGACTGGTCTCTCACATGTCCAAAGTACGGAGGATGAAGACTCGCCATCCTTGCTTCTAAAGAGCACTCTGGTCGCACTGCTTCCATGGTGCTGTTGTAACAAGTGTCCGTTAGAATGTGCTGGAAGATGAGTTCTCTGTGTGGGAGAGTTCTCTAAGTGCACACTGGGCACAATCATGGCCTGGAGCATACTGATGATTGTGACGTCAGGACCAGGCAGTGTCCATGGGGAGCCACGAGTCAGAGCCGCCACAGCGGCAATTAACAACGGGGACACGAACAGTTTTAGGGATCTAGGTGGGTAGGGAACTTGTTCAGAATTTCACAAATGGTAAGGGATCTGGCTAGGATTTGAACCCAGGTCTTTCTGGCTCTGAGACTTTTAATTTCTAGGGTAGGTTGTTTATGAGCATGCATGTCAGTGTTGCCATGGTTTCTCCATTCACAAGCAACATGGACTTGGGCAAATGACTCATCCATCTCATCGGTGAAAGGGCTATTGGGAGGAAGAATGGGACACTGTCTATAAAGTGCGGAGCTCCACGCCCCCGGGGGCTGTGAGCACTGAGTGAGGCCAGGTTAGTTTTACCTGTGTTGCTTTTCTCAGGGAGCCCTGGTAGTGTAGGGGTTACCTGTTGGGCTGCTTACAAAACCACCAGCTACTCCTGGTGGGGCTTTCTGCTCCCAAAAAGTTAAGTCTCAGAAATCTACAGGGGAAATTCTACCTTGTCCTGTAGTCGCTATAAATCAGATTCTACTTGATGCCACTGAGTTTATTTTGTTGCTCTTAATCTCATTAGGGTGTGAATGGAAGGGACTGCGTTTGATCTAAATGGAACCAGGAGAAAGTTCAAACAGAGGGTCTGGGAGCACAAGGTCACTGGACACATCCCTCAGCAAGGCTTTCTACCTGAGTTTCCCTTGGATGCATCCCCCAAGTTGTCAGGGATCCGGCTCTACTGCACTGCCTTCCCCCACACGACCCACTCCCCTGCTTCGTGCTGCCCTCTCAGGCTGCTTCCCTCATCTCACAAACCAACACCCACAGTGGCTCCAAGCGGGCAGGGAGGCTGGTCCTGATCCACGCTGCCTTCTCCAGCAGGTCACAAATGCCTCTGATGACTGGACCATCAATGGCATCCCAGCCAGCCAGCACCGCCTGATGCTCCGTCGACTGGACCCCGGGAGCCTGTATGAAGTGGAGATGGCTGCCTACAACTGTGCGGGCGAGGGCCAGACAGCCATGGTCACCTTCCGGACTGGTACGGCTCACACGTTGCCCCCAGCTTGGGGTCTCCACGGGTCCAGAGAAAGCCCTACCATGCCAAGGCGGGAGCCCTGCTCACCTTGCCCCTTGGGCTTCTTTCCTGTCAGCTTCTGCCTCCCTGGGTTTGTGTGTGCACAGGCTCAGGCCACCCCTCTCATGGGGACAGTCCTCAGCCGGCCTCTGTGGAGCCTTACACAGAGGCCAGCAGCACTACCATGGTGGGGTCGATTCAGAGGCAGCCAGGGCTCAAACCACAAGACTCAGCTGGATTCTGATTTGCATCACTCTGATCCTTGGCAGTGGCTCAGGCCAAAAGGGCTCTATGGAGAGGGAGACCTATTGCAAGCTCCCTCCCGTGCTGAGCTCAGCCCATTTCCACCCAGGGCGGCGGCCCAAACCCGAGATCGTGGCCAGCAAGGAGCAACAGATCCAGAGAGATGACCCTGGTGCTGGCCCTCAGAGCAGCAGCCAGCCGGATCACGGCCGTCTCTCCCGTAAGCCCGGTGGGGGTCTGCAGCAGTACAGGGGCTCGCTGAAGTGAGCCACCAAGGGCAGAAGATCTAGAAGCTAGGCCCACTGTTCCCAAGGCCCCCTTTGCTGCAGTTCTAGGAGCATATTGGTTCTGTAGGTCCCTGGGCTCCTTAGGGCATTTTCCTGGGATCTCCCTAGTGCACCACGATGAGGAAAAAAAGCGATTGGCATTTTAAAACACAAATTGGATCCTAACATGCATTGTTGTCCATCCCAAGTGATTTGGGGGGGGGCGGGGGGAAGAGCTGCAGACCTCTGGCTGCCGTGCCCTGGCTTCTCACATCACACAAAGAGATGGAAGATCCTGAATCCAGGCCCCTCCCTGGAGAGGCAACACCAGTGGGTGGTTCCCACTGGGGACCGCTGGGAGTGGGGCTGAGGGGCATCAGGCGCTGGGGAGTCCGGTCAGAACCCAACTCCTGTGCCACCGCGGACCTGCCTCATGCGTTCGTTCTTGTGCCCCGTCTGGCCCAGCCCCTGAAGCCCCCGACAGGCCCACCATCTCCATGGCCTCGGAGACGTCCGTGTACGTGACCTGGATCCCCCGCGGCAATGGCGGCTTTCCGATCCAGTCCTTCCGCGTGGAGTACAAGAAGCTGAAGAAGGTGGGGGACTGGATGCTGGCCACCAGCGCCATCCTCCCCTCCCGGCTCTCCGTGGAGGTCACGGGCCTCGAGAAGGGTAAGGCCCCAGCGCCCTCCCCTGAGCACTCGGAGGAGGGGAACTTTGGGGGAGTGGGGGGCCTTCCCTCCACACCGCCTCCATCTGCCATGTTGCTCAGCCGGCTGTGCCTCGTGGAGTCTTGCCCAAGCCCCGCACCCTCCCTGTCTCCACGCGGAGGAGCAGAATGCTGGCCTCTGGGAAGCCACTGGCTGGCCTGGGGGAGGGGTGGGGGGACCAGAAGGTGCTTCCGGCCCCCGGGCTCAGGAGCGCCTCTCCCTGGGCAGGCACCTCCTACAAGTTCCGGGTCAGAGCCCTGAACATGCTCGGGGAGAGCGAGCCCAGCGCCCCCTCCCGGCCGTACGTGGTGTCGGGCTACGGCGGCCGCGTGTACGAGCGGCCGGTGGCCGGCCCCTACATCACCTTCACGGACGCCGTCAACGAGACCACCATCATGCTCAAGTGGATGGTAAGTGGTGCCCTGCCCTCAAGAAGATGGGACCGGGCTGGCTGCCCGAGCTAACGCAGCTCCCCTGCACCCCG
>NW_022103902.1:14032635-14083267 GCF_000313985.2 Echinops telfairi
CCCAATTCATCACAGTAGCAAAGTTACAGTTGTGAAGTAGCAACGAAAATAACTTTATGGTTGGGGGGGTCACCACCACATGAGGAACTGTATTAAAGGGTGGTGGCATTAGGAAGGTTGGGAACCACTGCCGGAGTTGATGATTTTACATTTACCCAGTCATTATAAGTCATGAAGTGTCGTTTTGCCTCCAATACTGCTGCTTTCAACACTAGCTATTTTTAACAGTAGCTGCTTTCAACACAGCAGCTGCTTTCTGCCCAGTAGCTGCTCTCTACACGTGTGACTGTCCGCATAAGTACATTATGGCGCCAACCCTGTCACATACACCTGTATTTGTACGGGGTGTAGGTGATGGAGTTGGCGTGATGATGTCATCATGCCGGGTACTCGTATGTGGGCATATTTGCATGTGGGCGGACCCGCCTGGAGACAGATAGAAGAGCCGTGTCTCAGTTCTTGAGACCATGGGAAATATGTGTTTTAGATGATCCTGTGAAATATGGTCTTAGGTGATCCTGTGAAAGGGTCATTCGACCCCCCCAAAGAGGTTGCGACCCACAGGTTGAGAACCGCTGGTTTAGAGGGAGCTTAAGTCTCTGGAGAAAGGGAAATGGGTTTCTTGTTTCCTAAAGTGTGAGGCGGTGTAAAATCCTGGTCTCCCAAGCACTCCTCAGAACCCCCTCGTTGTGTTTCTACCCCCCTATCCTCAGCAAATCCCAGTGCGTTTAGGCTCTCCAAAAACCAAACTCACTGCCCTCCAGTCAGTGCTGACTCAAAGCCGACCCCCCTGCCGGTTTCCGAGTCTGTAACTGTTTACAGGAGTAGAAAGCCCAGTCCTTCTCTCAAGGGGCTGCTGGTGCTTTTGAACTGCTGACCACGGGGATAGTAACCCAACGCATAAGCACCGCCAGGGCTGCTTTCCAACTCTCGGCTGGGGTAACACAGTCACACAATAACAATTCTACCCTGACGCTGCTCTCTCTCTCCATTCCCTCTAGTATATCCCAGCAAGCAACAACAACACCCCCATCCATGGCTTCTACATCTATTACCGGCCCACAGACAGTGACAATGATAGCGACTACAAGAAGGATATGGTGGAAGGTGAGACACACGTGGGGCGCTCTAGTTTCCTCTGCTGGAAAGGGGGTCTGGGGTGGAACAGACCTGGTGAAGCATACGCCCCGGATGCTGGATCGAGGGAAAGAACACATCAGCATCCCGTGCCAAAGACTCAGACATGACACGCGTGGGGCCATCAAATCCTTAAACTGGCATGCTTCCTCCTCACGATGATGGGACAGCAGGAGTTGGGCTGGGCGTTGTTGCTGATGGCATCAGATTGCCACCTGGACGAGGTCCAGAATTCTGTGTGTCTTTGAGTGTGGGGCCAGGCACACCAGAGCTGGGTTACTGCGTGTGACCCTGCCTGTCCCTCTCTCTGCAGGGGATAGGTACTGGCATTCCATCAGCCACCTGCAGCCAGAGACCTCCTACGACATTAAGATGCAGTGCTTCAATGAAGGCGGGGAGAGCGAGTTCAGCAACGTGATGATCTGCGAAACCAAAGGTAGGGCCCTGCCCTGCCCTCGCCAGCCAACTAGTGCAGAGCCCTTAACACGCTGGCCAGCCCGTTTCCATGGAAACATGTAGTGTCAAGAGTCTCCCCGGACCTGTCACTTTGGGAACGCTTCTCATTGGCCTGCTCTAATAGGAAGCACGAGTAGGTGACCATTGAAGAGACCTGGTGGCACGAAGTGTCCCACTGCACTTGGAGCCCTGCAGTCACTTCATGGCCGGACGGCCCTGGTGCTCCCTTCCCAGAAGGATGAGAGCCTGGGAAACCCCGCGGACCGTTCTGCTCGCCCCTGTCCCCACTGCCATCGAGCTGATGCTGAACCCTGGAGGGCAGAGTAGACGTGGGCCTTTTGGGCTCCCTCGTCTGTACATCTTTACGGGAGCAGACGGCCACAGCTTCCTCCCGGAACTCGTCCCTGTCGGCCTCCGTAAAGCCCGCAGGGCTGCAGTGAGCCAGAATGGACAACCAGGGAACAAGGGCAGGCGGCCATCAGGACGGCTTTAAGCGACCATCAGAGCCACAGGAAACTAGTGTGTGGGCTCATCTGGGAGTCCTTCCACCCTTTCCTGAATTGGGAACTCTGTGTCTTTAAGGGCTCTACCCCGATCGTGACATTTGGCACTTCTGTCAGTTGGTTTACTCAGCATACCTGCAGCCCCGTTCCATATGGACGAGACTGAGCATCAGGAAATCACATGCTCGGTAAAGATCAAGCAGCCAAGGAATGGTGGAACAGGTGTTGGCCAGGCTCTTCTAAGCCCAGGACCTTTCTCCACACTCCAAAAACCAAACTCTGCCATAGGGTTGCTGCGGACTCTCAGCAACCTTCTAGAACAGGGTAGAACTGCCCCCGTGAGTGTCCGAGGCTGCAACTGTTCTCCGGCCGAATGGCTGGTGGTTCCGGACTGCTGACCTTATCGTTAGCAGCCCAACATGTGACCACGGTACCACCAGGGCCCTTCTCCACACGGGGACACAGTCAACATGCTCACAGAGCGACCTGTTACTATTTGCACACTGCTCAGTTGGGTAGATAACGTTCTATTTTGCAGCTAGTGGAAGTGAGATAGAGCAGATCGTGGCAAAGAACACAATTCAGGAGCGCACAAAAGGCACAAGCACTGCCTTCGATGTGATGTCCTGTTGCAGGGGCACCAACATCCTCCCTCTGGCTCAGCACTGCACTCAGTTGCCCACCCAGCAAGCCCTTGCGGCTACCGCCCATGTTTGCCACCTGCCCTGGGCCCTTATGTCCACTGACGGGAGGGGAGACAAACCTTGTCTCAAGTAGTACAAGGAAGAGACATTCGCTCTGGTCTGCTGAAGGGTGACAACATAGGGGCCCAAACTCAATAGGTGGACCACCCCTTTTGAGAGGGATAAAAACAAAACCAGCTCGCCCCTAGCAAGTCGCAACCTTTGTCCCACAGCCTATCGTTCAGGATAAAGTGCAGGTAGCTAGCTACATTTGCAGCCCTGGCTAGATCATTCTAGCACCCTCCCTCCCCTCTTTGGGAAAAAACAGATTCGATCTTCAGGCGGGTATGAGGGCATAGCTGAGGAGACAGGGCAAGCCTGGCAGTAGCTCCTGATGGTGGGCCCCACGGTACTGAAAGGGGGCTCTACAAGTGGAAAGGCAGGGCAGGAAGCCCCCTGTTGGTGGGCTTCTGGGAATCGAGGCCCTGGGGGATATCAGGCAGTGGGAGCCCCTCAAGTCTGTGAGGCAGGGGGCAGCATTGTTGGGTTGGACTGGCCGTCCAACTAGGAAGGTGTTTTGGGAACTGGAGCCTCGAAGTAGAGGGCCAGGAGACAGGTGGTGTGCTGGCCTGAGAGTGAGTGAGCGGGTGAAGGCTCCCTGGAGGCTTCGAGCTACAGAGGTGACAGGACTGCCTGGTGCCGCTGCCATGAATTGAAACGCAGACCAGGAAAACGATGTCATGAGAAAGGAATGACATGAGGCCACTTGGAAACACGCTGAGGCTCCAATTCTCCTGGGACGCCAAACCGACATGTCCGATGGGGAACCAACTGCGCCTCGGCGTGTTTCGGGAGTGGCTAGGAGATAGGTGCGGAGGGTGGGGGCAGGTGACGTTGTACAGAGAAGTGGCAGGCGGGAAGAACCAGGGAGACGCGCCCTCTCACCCACCCCCAGCCCATGAGAGCTGCCAAAGGGAGATCGTGGAGAGCGTCCGTCAGAGAGGGAGTGGGGGAACCAGGAAGCATGAGAGTAGGAGCTTACGGGGGAAGATGGTCCGGCAAAGGAGAAAGGAATGAACTGTGTCAGAAGCTTCCTAGGAATGGCAAAGCCCAGGTGAGTAGCACTCACCCTTTGCCCTTGGCTGGGTGGTTTGCTGCTTACTACATCCATTGCTGTCGATTAGACCCCGGACCACAGGGGCTGCGCGTGTCGAGAGTAGCACTGTGCTCCAGGGTAGGTCCAATGCTGAGGTTCCATTAGGACAGTGGCCCTCAACCTTCCTCGTGCCGCGACCCTGTCAGACAGTTCCTCGTGGGGTGGTGACCCCCCCCCCCCAACCATAAAATTATTTTCATTGCTACTTCATCACTGTCATTTGGCTACTGTTAAGAATTGGGCGACCTCTGTGAAAGGGTCGTTTGACCCCCAGTTTGAGAACCACTGCATTAGGAGCTTACCAGGCCTTTCATCAGAGGCACCTTTGAGTAGACTCGAGCCTCCAACCTTTCCGTTAGCAGCTGACTGTTCGCAGCCCCCAGGCCTGTGTTTTAGTGAGTCCCCCTCCCTACTCTGTAAGTGCTTCAGACCCCTTCACGTGTGCAAGAATACATATGTTGGTAAATACATCCATTCCCAATATTTTCTCCCCAACGGGTTACCAGCTGTGGTCTCAAAAGATCTTTGTCCTAAAGACCTGGTTTCAGCCAGTTCCTGCCCACGAAGGCCTCTGGTTCTATTGAGAGGCAGATGTGGACACCATGCTAATAAACGGCTCTGAGAGCCCACCTCGTGAGTGGACTCATGTCCCACACCCATATAATACGCCCCCCCCCACCACACACACACACACACACACACTTTTTGCTGTGAAGGAAATGTTAGATAGTTGTTGAAGTGAGTTTTCTCCCCAATTACAGCTCGCAAGTCTTCTGCTCAGCCTGGTCGTCGCCCACCCCCAACACTGGCCTCGCTGCAGCCGCCACCCCCGGAGACCCTCGAGCGACCCATGGGCACGGGGGCCATGGTGGCACGCTCCAGCGACCTGCCCTATCTGATCGTCGGTGTGGTCCTGGGCTCCATCGTCCTCATCATCGTCGCCTTTATCCCCTTCTGCCTGTGGAGGGCCTGGTCTAAGCAAAGTGAGTGAGCGCCCCTTGTGGACACGGTCGGTCGGGGAGCTGGCCCCGGAGGCCAGCACCCCCAGGGCAGGGTCAGCTGTGCCATGCTCAAAGGACCAGGAGCTTGCAAACCACGAGCCTGGCCCTCCCCCCCAGCTCCCTAACCTTGACTGATGGATGTCTGGGCAGTGGACGTTGGGTCTCCATCTCCGCCTCTCTGGAGCTCGGCTCTTCTCTGGCTCATTTACTCTAGTGTCTGAAGCTGCTCAGCGAACCACACAGTCATACTTATGTGGGCCCTTCCTGTCCCTCTAAATGTTTCCTGCTTGCTCTCTGGTTCCAGGGCTGCTCTGAGCCCTCCCCTGACTCTCAACTAATCTTGAACCGCTCATTCCAGCTTCTGATGGCAACACCTCAGATCGACCCACTTCGTCTAACTATTGCTCCCACTGCCGGACAAAAATGTTTGATTATAGTGGCTCACCTTTATACCCACTGCCGCCATAAGGGGGGAAAAGAAGTAGGTGACAGGAAGAGCAGTCTCCCCCCTTCTGCAGGGCCAACTCCTTGCCTCCCTCGTTTGCCCCCGTGTGGTCAGGAGCCCCCAGCATGTGTGTGGGACTTCTGCAAGCTGCTCCAACATCCTGTGCCTAACTGTACTGTCCTCTTGTCTCTGCAGAGCATACCACCGACCTGGGTTTCCCTCGAAGTGCCCTTCTCCCTTCTTCCTGTCAGTATACCATGGTGCCACTGGGAGGACGGCCCGGCCACCGGGACAATGGGCAGCCCTACCTCAATGGGCGGGGCTGTGCCAATGGGATGCACGTGACCAGGAGTTGCCCCGCTGCCGCCATGGGCTACCCAGGCCTGAGCCCTCCACAGCACTGCCCGGGGGAGCTCCAGCAGGTAGCGTCCTCTTGGGCACGTGGGCTGCTAGCAGGTCTGGGACGTGCAGGAGGGAGTGGTCCCCATCCACCCCAGGCTCCTCCCTGCCAGACTCTAATCATGGGCCTCGCTCAACAGTGAACCCTGCAGAGTTACCCAGAGGCCCTGAAGTGACTTTGTCCTTCACCTTACTTTTGAACAGCAGGATGACACCAACAGCCTGCTGAGGCAGACCCTTCTCAGCAATGGGTGTAACCCCTCGACTCACCTTATCACCAGGTAACCAGCCTGCCCCCATTCCTGCTTTTTACTGCCCTTCAAACCCAGCTTCAGTCGCTTAAAGCCAGATAGCAGTGCTTCTCTTCTCAAAACTCACTGCCATCGAGTCAGTTCCAGTTCACAGTAGCCCCATAGGATAGAACTGCCCCTGTGGGTTTCCAAAACTGTGCTTTTACAGGAATAGAAAGCCTCCACTTTCTTCCGCAGAGCAGCTGCTGGTTTCAAACTGCTGACCTCGCAGTTAGCAGCCCAGCGCATAACCACTACAACACCGGGGTTCCTGTGCCTCCATAAGGGATCCCCAGATCTGGCAGTGCTGTCCCCCAGGGCCGTTATGCTAACAGGTAGCTGCTGTATCTGCAGTTACCCTGAGCTCTGGGGCCTGTGCTGGCTTCTCCTAGCCCTTCCCTCAGCTGGCAGACCAGATGCACCCACATGCAATTGCCTTTTCCCATATGCCCCCGGACACTGGACTTAACACCTTCCCACACACTGAGGGCTTGCACTGGTAAAGTGGACAAGGACTAGATTCACCTGTGGAAACAATAGCACTGTGCGTATTGGTATTCAAAGGGGCACGGGCTCATACCAGCTCCGATTGGGCCTGGTGCCTCGCAGACAGGGAAACAGTTAGAGGTATGGGGGTATAGGCACACTCTGCCCCACCTCCCCCAGCGTTCTTCTGTATCATTCCACACAGGGCTCCCAAGCCTAGCCCCGCCGAGGGCTCATTCATCTACACGCTGCCAGAGGACTCCGCCCACCAGCGGCTGCAGCCCCACCGGGACTGCTGCCGCCTCCAGGAAGAGCCTGCTGCCACCGAGGGCCAGTTGGGACTGAGGAGTGCTCCCGAGAGCCCCCGGATGGAGCCAGCATGGGAGCCCCCATTCCACACAGGTCGGTGGTGGGAACCGAAAGGCTGGAGGGGTGGCAGGGTGCCCTAAGGCAAGCCTGTGACCCAGGCGTGCTGTGGAGACAGCGGGCCTTAAAGAAGGGCGCTGGCCACAGCTCTGACACAGAAAGCGGGGACGGCCACTTTTCCTCATGACTGAAAGTCCTGCAAATTGGCAGGAGGGAGTTGAGGGGGTGCTACTCTAATATTGTTAAGCTGTGGGCCCCCATAACTGAGATAAAAAAACTTCTCCATTTCAGAACGAGAAGCAGCTCTTCAGGTCTCTGCCATTAACGCATTCTGACCCCACCCCACCTCTCTCCCCATCACACTTAGAGGCATTCCCTAATCGCTCCAAAATGCCTGGCTTTGCTGGGTCTTGCCTCTTGAATTATGGAGTAAGGTTGCATCAGTCATTTGGGAGCCAAGTTCTTGCATACAGCTCATAATAACTCTATGCTTCCACAGGACTTTTCTCCAAGGGACGCAGGGCTGTGCATGCCACCCCCATCCCACTGCCTTCCTCGGTGCCAGTCCCTTGGGAATCAGGGTGCTTGGTCTGGGCCCAGGCTGGCCCCAGAATTGGCATCTGATTCACATACTCACTCGTGCTGTAAATGTCAGTGCAGATGCAGATCCTGGGAGATTACATCCTAAAAGGCCGGGAGGGGACCTCCAATGTCATGAAAAGTGGGTGGTATCTGGGGGACAGTGGATCATGCATGGGGTGATCATAAGCAGAAGCCACACCAACAGAGTGGACAGAGCAGAGCTCGCTCCTTCCGTCCACATGTTCACGGGCTCAGCAGCCTTCCCCAGCACCGACCCATGCAGGCCAGGCCATGTGCGCCTCCCGCCCCGACAGCAGAGCTTAGGTCATTGGTGGCCCTCTCTCACAACAGGGGGAGAGATGGTGGTAACAGGTAGCTCAGCAGTGCATGTGGGCTGTGTAACCACCGGATGACGCTCCTTCCTCGGTCTGGACATTCATGTTCCCCTGCCACCTCTCCCCACAGGTCCCCCATGCTGCTTGGGCCTCATACCAGTTGAAGAGGTGGATGGTCCGGACTCATGTCAAGTCGGTGGAGGAGACTGGTGTCCCCAGCACCCCATGGGGGCCTACATAGGACAGGAGCCTGGGCTGCTGCTCTCCCCAGGCCCAGCAGTGCACGTGTCTTTTGAAACACCACCCCCTGCAATTTAGATGGAAGCCAGCTTCTCCCAAAAGACTCTATATTGTTTTGTGTGTGTGTGCATGTGTGTGTTTAAAAAAGAGACAGAGAAAATCGGTATTTATTTTTCTATAATAGCCATATTTATATATTTATGCACTTGTAAATAAATGTATATGTGTCCTTATAATTCTGAGACCTGGGGAATCCTACCCATCGAGGTATGAGAGTAAGAACCAAGAAGTGTCCATATTAACAGATCAACCAGGACAACCGGAGGCAGGCTGCCCACGAGCCTGACCCCAGAAAGCAAGTCTACCCTTAGAAGCTCTTAGCTTCCTGGGAGCTGGGAGGGGCCCAAGGCCCACCGGTCACCTGACGGAAGGCAGGCTCCGTCCGAGGCACCCTGTCCATGTTGACCGTGGGTGCACTGTATGTATCACCAATGGGACACAGGACAGCCGAAGGCTGGATTTGCTAGGACAGGAAAGCATTTCCTTAAGAAGCCTGTGAGGACAGACAGACGTGTACAGTATGCTACGCATCAATAATCTGTGGCAGCCTTTCTCTGTGAAAACAAACACTGTAACTTCTAAATAAATGTTTAGTCTTCCTGTAGCCCTCAGCTTGGTCATGTATGAGTCCACGTTTTCTTCCAACACGAGTGTTCCGTGTTTGAATAGTCCAAGAAAATAGGCACGTGGGGCACGTCCATCGGGAGAGGAGCTCTGGAAAAGGCAGCAGCTGTTTCTCATCGCTTGTGTTTGGAAATAATGAGTGTCGAGTTTTCATTAAGGCAGAAGGCAGTGGTAACTGCCCACGCCGAGACCGACAGTGCGCGATCAGAAGGAAAGTCGATTCGGCCGTTCTCTTCAGAAGAACGGATCGAAGAAACGAAACTAGCCCTCTTTATATAGGTGTATATGTGGAGCAGATTATTTCTCCAAAGTACCAGCTAGTTAAATGCTAACACAGCATGTGAACACTTGGTGCCTGACCAGATTTACATCCTTCCATTCCATTGCCAGAGGGGGTTGGCTCACCAGCTGCTTCAAGTTTACTTACTACTGCCCAACCAAAGAGCTGACCATCGATTCAAATTTTAGCACAAATAAGCCATTCAATAGATCGTGTGTGGAGGGCACTGGAGCTGGGTGGAGAATGAAGGGTGCAGGGAAGGCGTGTGGCCCTGGAAGTGAGCGGCTTAAGAACATCGGTGAAGTTGAGGTAGAGATGAAAGGCCACTCGAAACGCTTAACTCCGAGTCCTGTCGGGCTCTGGCTTCCTGTCCTCACAGTGAAAAGTTAGATGAGCACAACCCAAAGGGAGCCCAGGGTGTCCAACCAAGATGGGTGCACCCTCCCTCTGCCGGCCCGAAGAAAGACAGCATCTGTCCGTCCCAGACAGCGCTGCTTCCGGCCTCGCAAACAGCTGAGCCAGAACGCTCATCCAAACAGTGATGTTCAGAGGCATTTTTTAAACAGTGTTTAATAAGTGGCGGTGTGCCGGGCACGTGGGACTGGGGAGAAAGGAGAAGTAGGGTGTGGCTGGGAAGCACAGAGGGCCCGCTCTGCTGGCCCTGTCAGCAGGGAGGGTGGGGGGACAAGGCCCCTGGCCTTTGCACTGCTCACCTGGGCCCTGACATCTGAGCTGCGACTCACGCCCCCCGCCTTTGGTGCCCCGTTTCTCTATCTCCCCCCTGACGATCTAAGGTTCTGTTAAACGTGTGGATCTGGCATGGTAGGGTAAAACCGTCTGCCCTCTGCACAGCTCTGGGGTCCTGACAACACTGTGATTTCAGCTCTCATCTGGCTAGAGCAGAGGATGTACATTGTACAGATAGCAACTGGAAACACAGGGAATCCAGGACAGGTGACTCCTCAGGACCAGTGGTGAGAGGGGCGATGCCTGGAGGGCAAAGGGAATGTGGGGTGGAAAGGGGGAACCGAATCTAAGTATTGCCTCCTCCCTGCGGGGTGGACATCAGAGAAGAGGGCAGGGGGAGACAACGGACAGTGTAACTTATGACAAAACTAGAATAATTAATGAACTATGAAGGGTTCATGAGGGAGTGGGGAGGAAAGGGGAAAATGAGCAACTGATATTAAGGGCTAAAGTAGAAGGCAAATGTTTTGAGAATGATGATGGCAACAAATGTACATATGTGCTTGGCACAATGGATGGATGTATGGATTGTGCTAAGAATTGTATGAGCTCCCAATAAAATAAAAAAAATTAAAAAAAAGACAGTCCTGGGCAAGAAAAGGTGCTGCTTCGGCAGGTCAGTGGAAGGTGGGCATTGGCCGCCGGCCGCTGCAGGAAAGAGTGAGCTAGGGTGGCAGCGGGCTTTTAGCCTTTCGGTGCAGAAAACGAAGGCGCTCAGCGTCTCGGCTTCCCTGAATTCTGTCCTTCCTGAGATCCGGGTGGATTCGGTGTTTCAGATGGCCCACACTCGTTTGTCATTAGAAATCACACCTGTTGAACAGTTTGATTCGGCCAAACTCACTGCCATCCAGTCGACGCTGACCCGCAGCGGCCCTAGAGGACAGGGTAGAACTGCCCCTGGAGGACAGGGTAGAACTGCCCCTAGAGGACAGGGTAGAACTGCCCCTAGAGGAGAGGGTAGACCTGACCCTAGAGGAGAGGGTAGACCTGCCCCTAGAGGAGAGGGTAGACCTGACCCTAGAGGAGAGGGTAGACCTGCCCCTGTGGGTTTCCAAGGCCGCAACGCTTTACGGGAGCAGAAAGCCCACCTTTCTCCCACGAAGAGGCTGGTTAGAAGCCCACCGTGTAGCCCACGATGCCAACAGGGCTCCTCCGTCAGCCGAGGCGACATACCTGACCACGTGGAAGAGTGAGGCCTGGTGTTTGGAAGCTGGAACGGAGCATGGAGTTCAGCGCTTGGCTCCACAGCCTCTAAGGATGGGCCTCTTGGTGCCAGGGGGCCTGAGTGCAGCCATGATCAGCTCCGGCCCCGAGGGAGCTGTGACAGGCGCTGGACAGGCGCTTCTTGTCAACCACCAGGATTCTATGATGCTATGGAGATGGGTCCTAAAGAGCCAAGTTCTATGTACAGTTGGGTCACAGGTAATTCTATTTGGCCTGATTTTTGGCTCCTCCCACCCCTCCACACCCCCCACACCCCAGGGGAAGACTGCCTCCTCTAGCCAGGAGGAGGCAAGAATGGCTCCACTGAGGGGCCGGACAGCTTTCCGCCTATGTCCTGCTGTGAGCGACTGGTGCTTGACTATTGTTTGAAGCTAAATTCACCGCAGCCTCGGATGCCCACACTCAATGACAGGTTCTAAACGAAGTCTGGGATCCAACAGAAATGAAAGGCAGCCTTGGTGGTACAGTGGCAAATGTCCTTGGCTCTAGGCGGCTCGGCAGTTCAGTTCCTCAGCAGAAAAGGGCTGGCAATCTGCCCCCGTAGAGCCTACCAGTTGCCACTGAGCCATTTCTGTCCCTAGCCACCCTGGAGTACAGAGTCCAACTGCCCAGAGGGTTTCCAGGGCTGTACTCGTGACAGAAGCGCACAGTCACTTCTGTCCCTCACAGAGTGGCCAGTGGGTTTTAAGCGCTGACCTTTTGGTTAGGACCCACCCCTCTTCCCGCTTTACCAACTGTGCGGCCAAGACTCTATCCCATAAAGATCACAGCATGGGAAATGCTATAGGGGTGATCCTAACCTGTCACAGAGGGTCGCTATACATCAGCATCAACTGAACAGCACACAACACCCTGGAAATATTCACAGTAGTCTGACACCATTGAGATCACTCACGGGTGGTTCCAGCCCTGGATTCCAAGGAACGCTTAGCCCACAAACCCAAAGAACAACCTTGAGCTAATGTATAGTTTAGAAGGTTCCATATAATCCAAAGCAATGGCTAAGGAGGATCTCTGAGCCGAACAAATCTATTTTGTTGCTTCCCTGTCTGACTCTTCCCAGACTGGCGGACTATTCAGTCGGGAGGGGTTTGCGAGGCAGGGTGATTCAAGAAGCAGGCTCCTTTTCTGCTTGCCACCAGCTCCACGGAGCAAGCTGCTCTGCCATGTTTGGCAGCATTTCTTGAATCCCTGGCTGTCTGGTGACAGCCTTACAGACTCCACACTGTCAGAACTTCCATTTGCATTTCTGATTTTCCGATATTGTTGGCGAAACAGCTTCCCTTTTTTTCCCTTCCTCTTGTGTCTTTCTGAGGAATGTTTTAAAAACACTGAAGTTTATTTTCCAAGGATCAAATGCTTGAAAGAGCACCTTGCTCAGGGATTGACTTTTTTTTCTTTTTGCCAATGGCTGAAAATTTAGAGAACTGAAAAATGAAGTTTTCTTAAAGCCAGATACATAGATGTTTTTATTTGTTTGTTTGTCTTCTGAGACTTTTTCTATTTCGTCTAGCAAAACCCAAGCATATCTAGACTGGTTCGGTTGGAGGATAAGTAATGGTAGGTGCCGTCAGTACTAGCATAACCAACCCAGGGGGGCATGATTCAAACGACACGACTGAATCTGGCGTTAGACTTTTAGGAAAGCTCGGTTTAAAGCAATCGGAGGGCTGCAGGTTACAAGGCAAACACACTTCTTTTGTGTGAGTTGTATGTCTAAGAAAAATACTGGATGGATTTGAGAGGGGGGAAGAAAGCAAACTTAAAAGTCGATTTGGGAGTGGGGAGGGGGCTTTCACTCATCTGGAGGATGAATGGGCGGGAGGACAAGGCCACCTTTCTTACGCAGAACAGTAATCTCTTCCTTCAAGGCCAAAATCCTTTCTGCCTGGACTTGGATCAGCTCGGTGACTTTCTCTTTCGCCACAATATCTGCTTTCCTAGGGCCCTGGAAAGCGTTGCCCTGTTAAAAGAAAAATGCTTTAAGCATCATTTGGAAAGTGAAAAAAACAGCCTTATGCATCTGTGAGGGCCATGTACCTTATGGTCTATCTAAACTAACCTCACGGCCATCACGGCAATTCGGACTCATAGCAACCCTACAAGACCGGGCAGAACTGCCCCTGTGGGCTTCCGAGACTGACTCTTTATGGAGTAGAAAGCCCCGTCTTTCTATAGCGGAGACGCTGGCGGTTTCCAACCACCGACCTGGCAGTTAAGCAGCCCACCTTGTCACCACTCTGCCACCAGGATTCTTAATTGCTCCTTAATTTAAGGGGCCAAAAATGGGATTTCCACTGAAACCCCATCCTTAGAAATGTGTCCGTGTGGGTTAATGAGCAATTCTTAAAATGCCAGTCTTCTTCAGAAGGGAGCACATTGAAGCCGGCCGTTGGTCATTCATACCCTAGAGGGCTCATCACTGGAATCATAAACGATAAGGCATACCCGCCATTTCATATAGCCCAGAATTTGTTCCAAGAAGTAAGTATCTTTTTCCTCACCTGTTTCCCTCCCCTCTTGAGCCCACCCCTGCTCAAGCTCTGGACATCACCTCAGATCTCTCCAAGAAACCTTTGCCCCGATGATTAAGTCAGGATTGCCTTCCTAAATTCTATCGAAACACCCATCATTAAGCATTGTTATTATCAGATGGAAGTATATGAAATTTGCTTTTGACACCTTTTTAACCTGAAAAAAACAGTACTTTCCTTTAGTTTGACCTCAATGCTTGTTTGTGCTTTGTCCAGCTTGAGGGTGGGCCCAGGCACCTGGATCTCAGCACTCTACCCGGCAGCCGCCCGCCTGCTTGTCACCCGAGTGGGAGTTCAGAACCTTGGAATGAGGGGCGTAAGGAGCAGAGCACCTACCTAGCACCCATTCTGTGCCAGGTGCTTTCCAGCCACCATCTAATGTAATCCTTGCAACTCCACAGTGACAACTTTTGTTCCCATTCCACAGAGAAGGAACCTGAGCCTCCGAGAGATTCACGACTTGGCCCAAATCATTCCACTCCATTCCACAGTGCTGGAAGCAGGATTAGAACCAGGCTGCCTGAACCCCAAAGTCCAGGATCTTTCCGTTTTCCCATACTTAACTTCAGGAGATATTCTTGACTGGCTACCCGATCCCCTTCTACTTCTCTCTTGCCCACCTTCACTTTAGTGGCTGGGAATGATGATTCCTCTCCTTACTAGGTTTCTCTTCCTTTTTTCCCCAGGTTTTTAAAAACTATTAGTCATTTTATTGGGGGGCTCTTAACAAATCTTATAACAATCCATCATTCAGTTGTATTGAGCACACTTGTACATAATTTGCCATCAACATTTCCAAAACATTTTCTTTCTACTTGAGCCCTTGGTATCAGCTCCTCTTTTTTCCCCTCCCTCTTCCACCCCACCCTCGTGAATCCTTGATCAGTTATATATTATTGTTATTTCGTGTCTTATACTGTCCGTTGTTTCCCTTCACCCACATTTCTGTTATTTGTCCTCCCTCGGGGGTGGGTGTGGGTGAGCTATATACCCAACCTTGTGATGGGTTCCCCTTTCCTCCCCACCATCCCCCATCCCTCATGACATCGCTGTTCCCACTACTGTGCCTAAGGGCTGTATCTGTCCTGAGTTCCATGTGTCAAAAGCTCCTATCTGTACTCTTATGTGTACTCCGGTCTAGCCGGATTTGTAAGGTAGACCTGGGGCATGGTAGTGGGGGGGTTAGCGGGGAGGAAGCATTCAGGAACCAGAGGAATGATGTGTGTTTCCTCAGTGCTATACTGCAACCTGGTTGAATCGGCCCTTCAGTTTCTCAGAAGAACCCGGCCCCCAGGTGTGGAACATAGAGATGTGACTTTGAAGGAAATAAACATGAGAGGATCACAGATACTGGCCCTGACTTCCGCTCCCTTCAGACTGCTCATTAAGTGAAGGGATGAGGGATGGGAGGTGGGGGGAGAAGACCCTATTTTCTTAAACTCCTTTTGGTTACTCCTGGGGGCTTTTGTTACTTGCAGCTAAATACATGCCTGATATACCAACTCATTCCCAGTCATGAGTGCAGATACTTTTGCGAGCACATGATACATAATTGAGAATACTCCAGATGTGTTAGGTTCTAAGAAGGAATGGCTCAAGTCAGGTGAGCATCCATTTCCCATAGCTGTTCATTTCACTTGACACCACCCCCACACCATGTTCACAGACGCCCGCTGGAGCTGAGGTCAAGTGAAATGAACAGCTATGGGAAATGGGTGCTTTGACACCAAACTTAAGAAGTATGTTGGTGTAATCATTTATGCCTTCGCTTTTCAAGACAACAGCAAACCTCATGGATTAAGACTTGGGTGAGTTCAGCGCACCCGAGAGACAGGCAATAGAGCTAGTCTCTCAGTCCCCCTGTCACGTGGCCGATACTGCTTCAGTGTCCCCAGATACCTCGATGGCTTGCAAAGAGTCCAAGAGCTCGGCTTGTTGCAGTAGCAGCACTTGATATTGTTGTGGTCGTACACCGCGGGCCTTCCCCACTCTGACAGAGAGTCTGAAGACAAGAGACATACCTGCTGGTTCTGCAGCATGTTCAGTCGAGAGTCAAGCTTCTGCTTCTCAATACATAAGTCATTCATCTGATGAAGCTTTTTGGTGTGTTCTTTTGTCTTCATCATCAGTTCCCATCGCAGTTGGGCAATCTTTTCCTACGGGGGAAGGAGATGCAAAGTGGGTTAAGTGAACGAGAGAGGGAAAGGGAACGGAAAATCGAAATAAGGCAAATGGAGCAGCAGACACCATATCAAGACAAAGGAACCCCAAGTGGAAATGTCTTCAGAAGGACTGCATCGAGGCTGATCGCATTCGATACACGCATTCGATACACGAATCTAAGCCTGCTCAAGGGCAAGCGGAGGTGATGATAAGATCGGTATCAGTAGCACCTCATTGTGGAAGACTGAAAGTACGATTCAGAGGGGGTGCTAGCTTATATTGCTGAAAAGGAAGTAGGAGAAATTAAGCAGCAAGCTTCTGTACTTTGCTCTTTCACTAGTACTGGCCCAGGAGCCTTAAAGTAGCTGGCTTAAAGGGCCAGGCACTTGCAACATGGCTTTCTTTTCTTCTTGGATTGCTTGAACAAAGCATTTTAGACTACTTACATTATGTTCAAAATTCCCCCGAGAAGGACTAGTCCCACTGGCAGGGAGACTTCTTCCAAAGTACAGTGATAAATCTTTGATTAATGCCACAAGAGGGCATTAATGGGACAGCTCTCTAGTCCTACCTACTGATGAGACAAGACAGGAAGTCCTACTAGCTTGTGGGTTACACGACTTTTGTAACAGAACCGGAACTGGACCACTGACTCATGCCCTGGTTAGAGAACTATTTGTAGGCAATTAACAAACTTACAAGACCCTACCTACTAAATAGCCTAGGCCGCATTACAAACTGTAGTACTCTGACGCTTTCTAATTTCCAGAGTCTAGCAGCACGCAAAAACGACGTGATAAACACAATGAGGGCAGTCAGCGTAAAGCAGTTCAGTTTCTAACATTTCTGTATTGCTGGAGGTCTCAAAATAGAATCTCTCTGTAATCTTTCATGCTATTTTCTCACCATAGCTGCAGGTAAAAGCGGACCTCAAAACTCAGGCTAATACCTTCTTCACCCAGAGATAGGCAAGCTCCTCTAAGTAAGTAAGTGGTACGGGGGCTGAGACGGGCCTATGACCACAGGGGCGCCAAGCAGGGCTGACAGACCCCTCCCCAAGCTGCACGGGAGTTGTCTGGGAACCACTGTGGTTTCTTGCTGCCCCCAAAATTTATCCAAGGCAGCTGCACTGTCCCCCAGCCCTTACCTCCCACATCTTCATCTCCTTTGCATTCGACAGCTCTTTTCGAAGTTTTTTGATCTTTAGTTCTTCAAGGGTTGTATTAACAGATAGTGTCTGCAGGGCTTCCAGGTCTATCACACGGCCAAACTTTCTGATCATTAGCTGGCACACGGTTTCCTCCATTTCTAAAAGAAGATAGTCCCTGCCTTAGTCTTTCAGGGTTATCACACAGACCCCGTAATAACCATGAAGCTCGATGGTATCGCTTTTGTCAGAACAAGGTGAAGATGTTATGCTACTAAGTGATGTTTCCTCTGGCTCGTGACTGGGTATTTTACACCCTTAAAATGCCATTCTGGTATGCTGCCTTTTTAACCTCACAATCCCTCATAAAACTGACTCCGTTTTAACAACTGGCCTGATTTGCCCTTCCGCAACCGGATTGGGAATTAAAAATTTTTTTATTATCTTATTCATTTCCACAACATCTAGCGTTAAGAAGAGAGTGGGCATACAGTAATCAAAACAGCCTGGTGCTAGTCTAACAATCAGCCCATAGAACAAGGGAATTGAATTGAATTCAGGATAAACTTACTGATCTAAGGCCAGTGGATTTCTGACAAGGGTGCTGAGTGCATTCATGGGGAATGAACAGCCTCTCAATAAATGGGAAATTAGATCTCCACATGCAGGAAGCTTACACCTTACACAAAAGCACAATAAAAACGGGATAAAGATCTAAATATACAAACTAGGACCATAAAATTCTTAGAGAACAAGCATGAGTAATGCTCTCAGGATTAGCTTTCCATGGTGGATCAGTTAATGTAATAGCAAAAACACAAACTACAAAAGGCAAAATAAGTGAATTAAAAATAAGTAATAAATACATTAAAAAATAAGTAAAAAATTTTTATCAAACAACTTCACTAGAAACTGAAACAGCAATATATGGGTTAGGAGTATATCTTCTGTAACCATATATGTGATAAGAATCTCTTAGCTAAAATATACGTTCAATGGGCAAGGGGCTTGAAAAGACATTTCCCCAAATAGGATCTTCTAAAGGCTTCTAAAACACACAAAAAAGATGCTCAGTATGATTAGCTACGAGATAACATTTCACTCGCACTAGGATGGCTAAGGTTTAAACCAGCAAACGGAAAATAACAAATGTTGGCAAGGAACTAGGGCAATTGGGAACCTTATCCACTGCTGGAGGGAATGCCAAATGGGACAGCTGAAGTATTAAATAAAAAATAAAGACGCAGAGGGAGGTGGGGGACCAGCCCCCACCCGCTGCTACTCCTACAAGTTCAGTAATACTACTTCTGGGTTCAGTAATGCACAATTGTATGGTTGAGATATATAAGCATTATATTAAAGTCATCAAGAGCATGAGAGATATTACAATAATACAGTCAGACACAATACATGACAACATCGCTCACCTCAGCCCAGCTTGGTGGTCCACGTGGAGAGAGGGGGAAGGGAAGGAGGGGAAGGGAACAAGGGAGAGGGGAGTGACCAGGGAGTGAGCAGCAAGGAGCTCAGAGTCAGAGAGACGGATCTATATTGCTGACTCAAGCCTATATAACCTTTGGGGGCATGCCAGCCCACTAATTACAGGTAGAGACATACGTCACAGGGAGGGGCTGCACTATAGGTTACACAGCAATGAGAGGGTGGTCTAGGGGGTGGTCTCTGGGTCTCCATAGGAACATTATCAAGTAGGGTGTAAACCCCTCCTACAGGAGCCTGTCCATTGTCTCCAGAGGCAGGGAGCAGGCCCACCCCCCGTGGTGGGATGAGACAGCAGTCTAGCAGCAAGTATCTGACCTCCCCCCACAGACAGCCACCATGAAAAGCATTGTGATGGTTCCTCAAAAAACTAAAAATAGAACTACCATGTGACCCAGCAATTCCTCTCCTAGGGATAGACCCCAAAGCAGAGACTCAGAAAGGAGCACTATGCACAAGAGCCAAAACGTGGACACAATCTAACTGCCCATGAGCAAAACGTGGTACGTGCATGCACTAGAATACCACTCGGCCAACAGGAGAAATGAAGTCTTGCTACATGCCACAGTTCAGGGGGAGTTTAAAGATATTATACTGAGCAAAAAAACCAACCACAAAGGGACACAGAGTGTACGGCCTCAGTTACATAGCAAGGCAAGAACAAGGCAAGCAGAGACTACAGTTCATTCACGGTTACCACGGACTAGAAAGAGGGAGGTAGCAAGGGTGGAGAAAACACATTGATTAAGAGTAGGGCTACCCAGCTGATTATTATACTGGCTCTCAATAAGTTGTACACCTGTCAAAAACGGAATTGGCCCAAGTTATGTCATAGATATTTTTTCAATAACAACAGAACAAAGAAGAAAACCGCTGCTGAGGGCGCTTGGTTCTTGGTCCCTTGGCCATGGCTTCGTGTGACATTCTGGCTAACTGGCCACATACATGTCTGGTGCTTCTGTTCTACCTCCTAGTTTACTGCAAGGGGCCATTCAAGGCATAACAATGGACCCTAAGCAACAGAGGAAGCAGGAGAGTCGCTCAGAGGAGGCCCCCCTGGGCTATGTGGCTAATTGCCTCTGAGAACAACTGCCTCCTTTGCCAGGAGACCCCAAGAAGTGGATGTCGCCTGGCTTCCATCACTGAACATTGTGACCACAGATTCCAGAGAAGAAGACTCATCAAACGGGGTCAAAGGCAGAACCGACTTCCAAACTCTTAGAGACAAAAAGGTTCTCTCGAGCCTGGAAAGTGGATGAAGCCCTGACATTTTTGTCCTTAAACCTTAAGCCCCAAATATCCTTGAATTCATATGAAAACTAGCCAACAGTTAAACGTAACTAGTTTATTAAAATTCAGAATGAAAAGGTCTACTTGAGCACTATGCTCTTTTAAGAGCCCTCTATGTGGGAACAAACTGACCACAGCAAATGGAAAGACTCCATCGAAAGCTTGGGGGGAAAAATCCTATCGGAAAAGTCCAACTACTGCCAGGTAAACCTATAGACTTGTAATTGATGAATGATGTTGTTATGTAAATAAGGTGAGCAATCAGTGAAGTGTCTTGTAAAATAATTCACGTGTTACATTTGTAGCTCAGGATGATCATTAAGTGATAGGTCTTTCTCGAAACATTTGATGCCCTTGCACAAGCAACTTGGATTTTGTACTTGTATAAATGATGACTTTTTAAAAACTATGGCAGTATCTAAATTACTTTTGATTTTATTGTGATCTCTCAAAGCAGAGATTACTCTGTTCTTTTCAATTTTTTTCTTTTACTCTGTCTTTTTAAAGAAATCGTTGACTGGATTCACAGTGATTAATTTTTAAAATATGCATGAATGTCATCCCCGTGTGTGATAGGAAGAGTGGCGTGTTCTGTGTCTGTGTCTTGTTATCCCTCCAATGTCGATGTCAAATAAGTTTCTTCAAGAAGTCTCTAGACGTGTAGAGGGAAAAGATTGGCCCTGCACATTTTTATTTTGGGGGGTACATGAAATTGATGTTTATTGTCTTTGCCAAAATTGCTAGAGCTGGCTCAATAGTATCCTAACACTTTATTCGTAGTTGGGGTAGATTTATTTGGTTTGTATTGTGTGTGGGTGTGGCACTATGTTCAGATGATCTAGGAATAATGACTAAAGTTTTGCGGCATATGGTGAGGCAGAGGAACGGATGACTTTTAAGCCATACCATGTTTACAGTTGATTTGCACAAATACGTTTGTATCTGATTTGTCCAATACAGAATTTTAAATTATTTAAGGAAGAGGAATGAATAAATTTGGGAAAAGGTGATTTCTTACCATGCACATGCTTGATTTTAGATTTTAAAGTAGTTGATGTACCCCTCTGTACACTTAACTAGGGTAAATGTTTGGGATGCTTTTGTCTTATGTATAAATGTTATTTATTTAGCGTAGATATTAAAGAGAATTTTCTGGAGAAAAAAAAAAAAAGAAAGAAAGCTTGGGGGAAGTGAGTTGCCCCCTCGAGGAAGGAGCACATGAGATAAGGAGGCTGAGAGGGTTGCGTAACTCAAAGGATGCCATCAATGTCATTAACGTATACTAGTAGAAACGGTGTAATTGGTGCATAATTTGCTGGTATAGATATTCCCAAGAGAAACAACAAAATAAAATTTAGAGAGAGGGACAAAAAGATCATCCCTAAGAAACCTGATGGAGTAGGTCCACTCTATCACCCAGGGTCACTCACAAGAATCATCAGGATGAGGAAGGACAAACATTTTAAATGTCCTCCCACTTCTGCAAAGTGGGGTTGTCTGAGGAAATCGGGAGCAAATATGGTTCCAATTTCCTTGTAGCGGGTTTTAAATGTTGGTTGTAGTATAAGATGAGTCTGCTGACCATTGCCTGAGAGCTCTAATGATGTGTGAAAACCGTATCAATGAAGGAAAAGGTACCAACAAAGAAACAGCACAGGTGCCTAACGGATGTCCCCCTCTTACTAAAAGTCACCACTGACGTCCATGCAGTGATGGTTCCCGAGAGCCGGCATGGACCGCCGTGCACGGTGGATCTTCTGGGCCCTTTCCAAACCCTGCTCTGGTTGACTGCCCTCCGTGCCCTGGCCTGCAGACTGCTTCTCCCACAGCAACCTGAAGAATGCAAGGGGACCCCGCCAAGGGAACAAAGAGGGGCAGGGCTGGGTGGAAAACACCGGGTCTAAGGAGAATCATCGCGGGCTTCCTGGTGACACCTAAAAGGAGTCGTCAGTAAGGGGCGGCATCTTTAGCCAGGAGGAGAGGCCATTTCCAGGAAAACCAAACCAAACCAAAAGTGGCCATTAGCCGTGTAGGGGGTGATAATGGAGATTAAATGGGGGAAGGGGGAGGGGGTGGTTAGAGGGAAACGATGTGATTTCTAGACCCCGTGCTGTGACCAGTTCTTGAAAGTTCGATTTAGAGAGCCAAACAAATGAGGGTACTAATATTTATGTAGGGTCACTGAGGCAGGCTAGCAAAAGCAGCTCCATTTTTGATAGCTGCTCAGTGACTTGCCCGTGCCTCCCTCCCATCTCAGAGGGTTGACTGCTAGTTGACCTGCCCGTTCTCCCTCCCCTGATGGGAAAGTCTTGGCTGGCGATTAATTTTAGAATGTCCTCCCATGTTCCCAGGTTCTGGACACTACAATTAGTTTTGACTATTCAATATATCGTTTGTTTTGATTATTTTTCGATATTGTTCCCTTTGATGTTGTAATCTGAAGGGTGTGGTTAATATTGTCATGATAACCAGATGTTACAATCAATTTTGGCATTGTTTCTTTTATGATAATCTTGTCATGGTAACCAGGAGGTTATAATCAATTTTAGTATAGTTTCTTTTATGATAAGGAATGTACCCTGGAATGCATGCTTACTCTTCTTGAAATTACCATTAATCCATTAATTTTGCTTTCTGCTTCTGTTCATGCGTGCTTGAACCCTAGACAGGTGATAAGTGAGTTTTGGGCCTTAAAGATGGACTGAGAAGTCCACTCGGGGCTGCTATGAGGGGAAACATCTTTAGCTTCTCGGGAGCCCAGCTAACTAAATAAAGACCCTTCTAAATTCCAAGACATGATAATGGCTGTCATTTATTTGAACCCATGACATCACTGAGTCAGAACCAACTTAACATTGAGTAAATAAAATTGGAAACAAACTAAATGTCCATCGAGCACAGAATAAAGAAATAAACTTTTATATCCATACAATGGAATATTATTGTAGCAGCGAAAGTGATATCTGATTCACCTCAAAAAAGGGTGAATTACAAAAAATAAAGTGAATTACAGAGGGTATGCCTAGTAGAATGCCATTGCAGCTAAAGGCCTGTCGAGTAGCTCTGTGGGTTGTGTGTGGATATGCACATATGTACACGTACATACTTAGTGGTAGCCATGGGGGGAAAGGCTACAAAATACTAGTGGAAAGAGATAGGGCTTCAATTGGATCACTGATGCTACCTTTCTCAAGCCGGGCAGTGGGTTCACGGGTTATCATTACATTACATTATCCTATATTTTATCATAAGGAGCCCTGATGGCAACAGTGAAGTGTTGGTGGCTAACTGAAAGGTTAGCGATTCGAACTCACCCAGTAGCTCCTCAGAAGAATGAGTTGATGACCTGCTCCCATAAAGATTCTCAGGGAAGAAAACCAAAAACCTCACTGCGGTCCAGGAGATCCAGTGGTTTCTGAGGCTGTAGATCTTCACAGGAACTCAAAGACTCGTCTTTCTCCCACAGAGTGGCTGGTGGGTTCAAACTACTAAGCTTGAGGTTAATAGTCCGATATGCAATCCACTATGCCACCAGGGCTGCCACCTGTAAAGATTGCAGCCTAGGAAGCTCTACCGGGCAGCTCTACTCTGTCAAATGGGGTTACTAGGAGTCGAAACCAACTCAATAGCACCTACCAGCAGTAACAACATAATCACCGGCATCAACATTTTATCACACCTAAGACCTTTTGCACTTGAAAGAAAGGAATTTTATAATCCATTAAAACCAAACCAGAGAGCAACCATTCATGGTATCAGTGGCGGTAAGTAGCAAAATGAGGAAGATGTTCTTATTTCCTCCCGTAGTGGTGCTGCCTATATGGTGGGATATTGTTTTCTAAGGTGGACATCATGCTTGGTAGAGGAGGAGGTTGGTGAAGAGGAGGAAGACCAACCCCAACGAGATGGACTGACACAGTGGCCGCAACAATTGGGGCGCCAACATCACCACTGTGAGGAGGTGCCAGCCCGGGCAGTATTTCCTTCTGTTTTCCCTAAGGCCGCTGTGACTCCGACCTGACCGGACAGCACCTAACGACAACCATGTGTTGGAGACGGTTACTGGACAGCCTTCTCTCAATACGCATCGCTCCGTTCTCCCTGGGCACCGGTACTCACTCTGTATGGTTTTGGCCATCTCTCTCTTTTCTCGGATCAGCAGCTTCCGTCTCTCCCGGCATTCCCTGTTTAGTTTCTGCTGCTGGACATTCTCGTGGTGGAGTTGTAAGATTCTCTCCTGCAGCAGTCCCAGGGAGCGATTCGAGAAGACCAAAGTACCGGAAAGATCGTTAGGGATTTCTCCAAACATCATATATTCTACCTATGGAAACAGAACAGAAAACACACACACACAATGAAGATAAGAAGTCAGTCTGGAGGTGATGGACAGTGTGGGGAGAGGCACGTTCCTCTCTGTCCCTCTCTTTGTCTGTTACCCCTGGAATGGTCTGGAATGGTCTCTTCCTTACCTCTGAGGGTGGGGGACCAGGTAAGAGTGGAGTGTTGCCATCAGATGAAAAGCCGCATCACGTCCCTATGGGGATAGCAAAGGAGGCCTGGTGGCACAGTGGGTTTAGCATCGGACTGGTAACAGAAAGGTCGGTGGTCTAACCATCCTGTCCACTCAATGGGGAAAAGGCGAGGCAGTCTGCTTCCTTACAGATGTACGGCCTCAGAAACCCTGGGGAGCACTTCTAATCTGTTCCGCAAAGTCGCCCCGAGTCCGAGTGAACATGGGATGGCAGTGGGTGTAAGCGGAGCTATGGGAGAGCAATCTTCCCCCACAGATCATTCCTGGAACAAACCTTTCAGAACTGCTACCTTCTGGAACCTGCTACCTCGAGCGAATCCAGTTTGGATCAGGTCACACACCCAACAGAGGAGCTTTCTCTCTTAATTTGATCATATAGGGTAAGATGGACCTTCTCTCTCACCTACTGACATGCATTCTGCACTGCAATAGACACTGTGACCCAAGCAGAGGATGAACATGAACAAGAAAGGGGAAAGAGAAAGATACGTGGTTTGGGCTTCCCCTTCCTCGTTAACAAGTAGAGACTAGGGAAGGTCAAGTCTATAGCATTAGCTCAAGTCTAAAGTTCACCTAAAGAGGATGTGAAATGTGTAATCGCTGCAAGCTTCAAAAGGCCAAGCGCTAAGTCATTGCATTCTTAAGTCCTCAAGTCTGTAAGCCGGGAAGGACTCGACTTGCACAGCAATAGTGGGGCATGGGGAAATACACATATTTTGTCATTACTGTTCAATAACTATCTGGGTTGTTCTTGGGTCGTTGTACATGTAGAATACCGAGCAAAGGCCAACTTTTTGCCTCATTTAGTAATCGGCCCATCTTTCCCTGACTTTTCCACTCAGATTTCAGGGCTGCAGGGCCTCTCTGGACCCATCACCTGGTGGAGCTTCAGCGGGAACACGACCAGCAGTTCGTTCAGCCGCTGCTGCTTCTCCCGTTGATACGCCTCCAGGGCCTCCTCCGCTGCGTGCAGATTGTTTGCCACCGTTTTAACCTACAGAAAGGGTAGGGGGAAATGTCAATGAACTGACATCTTAATTGATGGGGAGGAAGTAAAATATGGGCAGAGTGCACTTGATGGGCTATGATGACAGGGTTGGTACCATTTGTCACCCAGGAACAACTTTCTACCTGCTAAACCCTGGTGGTGTCGTGGTTACACCTTGGGCAGCACCTTGAGTGACGCCAAGGTCATAGGTTCAAAACTACCAGCCACTCTGTGGGAGAGCAAGAGAAGGATTTCTACTCCAGTAAAGGCTACAGTCTCAGAACCCCACATGGGCGGTTCTACCCCCTCTTATAGGGTCACTATGAGTCGGAGCCAACTGGGAGGCGGTGAGCTTGAGTTGTGGGTTGAAGGAGCTCCAGCCTACAGCAATCGGCGCCAGAGCAAGCCGTACTTTACTCCTCTGTGCATGGGGTTGCTCGGAGTTGGAACACCCAACAACCACGAGGAGCCCTGGTGGAGTTGTGCGTTAGGCATTGGGCTACTAATCACAAGGTCAGCAGTTCAAACCCACCAGCTATTCTTCAGGAACAAGATGGTGCTATCTGCTTCCATAAAGATGTACTGTCCTATGAGAGCTTTCAATATACCGAATTCAGGAAAGGCAAACCCCCTCAGAATCAGTAATGGGTGTAACGAGTCCGGGAGGGTAAGGGAAAGGAAGGGGGAAGAAATGGGGGGAGGGGGAGTGGATAGCAATGAAGGCAGAATAATTTCCCTTGAGGGCAACGACTACCAGGATGGTAGGTGAAGGGACAGAATGGGAGGTGTCAGATATGTCTAAATAATAATAATAATGCATAATATATTAAGGGTTTGCAGGGGTGACAGGGTGGAGGAGGGAGGGAAAGAAAAGAGCTGATATCAAAGGGCTTAAGAAGAAAGATAATTGCTTAGAAATTGTTGATGCCAACAATTGTACCTGTCTGATTGATATAACAGATGTATGGATTGTTATAAGATATGTAAGAGCTCCCAACAAAAAGATTAATAAAAAACTTTTTTTTTTAAGATTCACTTAGAAACACTCAATAAGGTCTTTATGCAATGGAATCCACTTGATGGCAGGGGTTTGGTTTGGGGTTTGGTAACAGATAGCCCGTGGCACTTTTAATATTATCCCTATATCCCCCGAGTTGCCAAGGTTTTATGAATATGAACTCCGAAACAAACCCTCACTGCTCTTTAATTATCTGCATGAAAAGCAGCCCCCAGGATGAAATTTCTTTGCCAGAATAGTAGGAATTTTGTGGTGGGGGGGTGTCATAATAGAAACTCAACAAAAAGTGCCCTTGAGAGCAAAGAAATTAATGACTACAATATATAGAATACTACAGTATTCTTCATCTCCAAGGTTTTTCCAATCATTTCTAATTTGCAGCATAAGCAATCTACCAAAAATATTTCTGAATATGAATTAAGTGCTGTTATTGAGGCAACAGGGTCTAAGAGGGGAAAGGAGCAGATCAGATAATAAGCTGTCAGTACAGTTATAATAGGACTCTACCGGAAGACACGTGTACCCCAGAGAGCCAAAGAATGCTCTATTGGGCTGCAAAAAGCAAATATCCAAATTTCTAATGATTTATCTCATTCTTTTTTATTCCTGTTTTGGGAATGTTTCATGATGGATACAATGTTAGTTCGTTGAAATAATTTTAAAGCCTATGTATACTTTGTGGGGAGGTGTATGTGTTCAACAACCTGCCTTATAGAATCAAGAATGCTTCAGGCCTGAGAAACCATCAACACCAGGTGACGTCACGCCCCTCACCAAAGAGAAGCAGTTCCAGCCATCACCGTAGGCGTGAGTTAATTAAGTGTTTGACCAGTATGGCCCCTGGATGATGTTACCAATACCCAGATGGCCTGTGGCATAAGACAAGTCCCCCACCCCTAGCCTAGAGAGTCTTTCATCATCATCCAAAGAGCAATGACCCCCACGAGGACTCTGTTTAAGGAGGGAAAGACGGGGGTCACATTTTAAATGTTTCTTCTCTGGGGGGAAGTCCTAGCAAATGATATTTCTGGACACGGTAGTGTGAAGCTTGAAGGAGGGACAGCGGGAACGTCAGGAAAGAAGGAGGGGAAAAAAAGCTGGAGACGACCATACCTTTTTGGACAATGTGTCATATTCCTTTTTGAGGTTATCAATAAGTTTCCTTTCTTCCACCAAGGCCTCCTCGATGTCCAGTCTTTTCTCTCGGAGAGTAAGGGCCAGTTCAAAAAGATTTGGATTACAATCTGAAAGGACACACACACACAGAAGAAACCTTCTTTGTTATGGCATGCAGTAGCATCAGAAATAAGGGGGTTGCGACGATGGAATCAATCAATTCCACTTGTGGATTCCTGACATTTATGACTCCATCATTCAAAGAAGAAATTAGCAGTAGCAATGATAACTGTAGTAGTAATTACGTTTCTAACATCACGGTTCTGAGCAATAGTCTGAGCCAACCCTTATGCATGGGCCTCTACGTACATTAACTCGCTCAAAGCTCACAGACCTGCAAAGTATAAACCACTGCTCCCATTTTAGAGGTGGCATAATGGGTTTCTGTATTATTATCACACTGGTCTGCTTTTATCCCCCAAGTGACAGATGACTAATGTAAACTTACCAGGAGGACTGCAATGGAAGTCAGGAATCTTGGTTCCAGCCCTAGTTCTACAACTAAACTAGCTGGGGGCTTTCATCCAGTCATTTCATTCTGCCGTAAACCATTGTAACACAAGTTGTTCTAGTTGTCTCCTCTTCAAATTATTATAAGTCTAAGAAGACTCTAGTTTTTAAAATCTATGATTGAAAATCTATATGAAATTCTAAGAAAAGTGCATTTCAGTTACCCCTATCCCTATCCCCCTACCACACCCCAACAACTTTTTGTCCCTACTGAAGCATTCAGCTTTTGAAGGCTACAAGGATACCGGTCTAGACTGGTTTCACTCAAAACAGTAAGCATGCATGGCCAACCAGCTCCAGGAGACTGTTTTGAATTGCCCCTACAAAACAGATTTGACATGCAAAAAGGTTGAATAAGTTTGATACAACCAAGGAAAAATAAAATTATAACCTAATATTTCTCTATAGAGCAGAACCTGCCATATAATTTATAATGACTCTGAATCAACTAAGAGGCGCCCTGGTAGTGCAGGGATCATGTAAAGATCGCAGTCTTGAAAGCCCACAGGGAAATTCTACTTTGTCCCCTTGGGTTGCTGTGGCCCAGAGTTCACTCAGTGGCAATAGGCTTGAACCAACAGAAGACCAGCCACCCCTCATTTGTCACTCATGCATGGCTGCCGAAGGAAGAGATGGCAACCCCTGAAAGAGTTCACTAGACGATACTCCAGATAAGGAGCAAGAACCCAGTGATCTGTTTAACCACTGTGGCACCAGGGCACCTCCAAAAACACCCCACAGGGCAGCTCTCGTCTGTCCTGTGGGTACCTATGAGTTGGAATCGATGTGAGAACTGGAAACAACAGCAAAACACTTCAGACATTTCAACCCATCCTTTCTTGAACAAACTGTATGTCCAGGATTGAGAAACAAAGAAGGAACATGGCTCCCAACACTGATCCACAAACTGACCCACATTCAAACGTCAGAGGACCCACGGTGTCATCCGACTTACTTGTTGGGCAGATTGAATCATCAAAAACGTCATCGTCAGACTCAGACTCATCCTCGTCGCTCTCCAAGCTGGACTCCTCTTCACTGGACGCCTCGCTTTCCTCGTCCTCATCTAGGGAGCAAGGGGGGTGTTGTCAGCACACCGTGACGGTTCTGTGTCAAACTAGATCACAGGTCTTCAAAGTGTCTTCAATGAGTTAGTCATTAGGAAAACTCTGAAGAGATGAGGCATGAAAGCACTCAAGATTTTCTGGAAATGTGAAAATTGTTAAAAAGCCTAGGGGCCACAAACTCAAATGCTACAGTCATTACCAATGGCATTAAACCGCGTAAGGGTGAGAGGAGTCTGTCGTGATCAGCCTACCACATACTTGCAGGTGCAAAACTCCTAAGTCTTAAAATGCACTGAAGCAGAAAAAGGCTTCCTGACTCATGTGACCTGGTAAAACAAACCCATTGCCATCAAGACGCAGCCACCCTCAAGACAGGGCAGAACTGCCTCATGGGGTTTGCCAGGCCGGACATCTTTACAGTGGCAGACTGAGACCGCTTCTTCCCCTAAGTAGTTGGTGGGTTTGAACTGCCTACCTCTCAGTTCGCAACCACATCCTTAACCACTAAGCCATAGTGCTCCTTACCAGAACGTACATAACACTTGGTTGAGAGAGGAACCCTAGTGGTGCAGCGCTACCTGAAAAGGGGGCTGATCAGAAGCCACCAGTTGACCTGCAGGAGAAAGTCATGGCAGTCTGCTTCCAGTTCTGCTCCGAGTCAGCATCACCTTGACAACAGATGGTGATGAGTGGGTTCACCTGTACATTGCTTAGTGTGACTACGCCCGCTGTGCTACAGAACTGTTGTTGTTGTTGTTAGAGGCTGTCAAGTTGATGAAAACTCAGAGCAACCCCATGAGACACAGGAGAATTGCCCCCATGGAGTTTTCGTGCCTGTCGTTTTTCTAGGACAAGGTTGCCAAGTTTTCTCCCGTCGAGCCACTGCCTGGGTTCAGACCAGCGACCATTCGGTTAGCAGCCCAGCATTGAATCTTTGCACCAGCAGGGCTCCAGAGGCAGTAAGGGCTTTCACTTCAGAGTCATGTACCAGAGCCTACTGGGGAGTGATATACCAGGCATGCTATCTTTAGAAAATCCAAGAGTTTCGCAACCCTAAGGCCTATCTGCCCCGAGGGGTTCCAGATACCGACTGGTGGGCCTGCTGATTCCAACCTACTCGGCATATTCTCTGGAAACACCTTGTGGCGATCTACACATCAGAGGTCGCCAATTTGCAACGTCTGTAATTAGCCAATTAGAGATAAGATAGGCACTTCATACTCTGTGGAAGTTTCTCAAATTTGAGATAGCTCAAGGACTTTCAGCAAGATGGCAGACTAGGCAGACGAGTTCATCAGGCCCTATACAATAAGATAGGAGAAACAAAAGAAAACATGTGGATCAGTGAGAGATGGTGGCCGGTGCCAACACTTCCTGCCCTCAGCTACTATGAATGAACAGCAGAGAAATGCACACAAACACCCATCCTCTAGCTCAGCCACCAGAAGACATGTGGTGAGAGCCCGAATGCTGCCAAGCTCGCAGGCACAGTAGCACACCTGCTGCGCGCACCTGGATTAACTAAACAAAATAAAGGCTAAGGGTGGCAGGGGTAGGAGTCAGAGAAACCTAGGCAATACACATCAACATATAATCAGTTAAACACAAATTCAACCACGCCACAATGTCTCCAAGACAATTCACAGGAAGAAGCTCCAACAAGGACTCATGATACTTGTGGATCCAGATAATATTCTTGAGGAAGACATGGCATTGGAACCACCTGATAAGGAATTCAAAAGAAGAATAGTCAGATACCTTCGATGGATTGGGATAAACAGCCAGGGAAATGCACACGAAATCAAGGAAAACACAGAGAGAGCTCAAGACAAATTCAGGAAAACACTAGCAGGACAAACCAAATAAATGAAACATTCGAAGCAATAAAAAAGCAGCAAAGAAAAACACAGAAGATGAATACTGAAATGTGGGGAATATATAATGCATAATGCATGAGAAGGACAAAGGAGCAGAGCCGAATCAAGGAAGACAGAAGTAGTCTCTCACGACACACTCGATGCTCATGGAAGCATCAGTCATGAGATCAAATGACGCAAGGATTGAGTAAGTCTGCGGCCCGAGACCTCTTTACAGTGTTGAAAGTAAGGATGTTACTTTGAGGACTCAGTGTGCCTGACCCAAGCCAAGGTGTTTTCAATCGCCGCACACGTCTGTGAAAGTTGGACATTGAATAAGGAAGACCGAAGAATTATGGTGCTGCCGAAGAATTTTGGAAGTACCATGGGCTGCCAAAGAACGAGTCCGTCTCGGAAGAAGAAGAACCAGATGTTCCTTAAAGGGAAAGATGGAGAGATTTCCTCTAACGAACGTATTTTGGGGATGTTGTCAGGGAGACGAATCCCTGGAAAGGGGCAGTCAAAAAAGTCAGAGGAGGATGACAAACAGGCAGGCCCTCCATCAGGTGGATGAGCACAGCGGCTGCAGTAATGGGCTCACACGTAAGCAGAATTGTGAGGATGGTGCAGGACCGGGCGGACTTCATTCTGTGGGGCACAGGGTTTCTCTTGAGTTGGAACCATGGGACCATCACCACCACCATAACAAAGGTCAAGTGTAGAGCCTAGACATCGACCCTCATAAGGCTGTAACAAGGCACTCTAATGCCTCAACTAAAGCGAATCAGCAAGGTGAGGAGGAAGGTAGGACTATGTTCCCAGAGCAAAATGTCACAACTGAGTTAGTAAAAACCCTAACCAGACCCATCGTCATCAGGCTGAGTGCAACTAATAGCAACCGTGTAGCACAAGTTAGAACTGCCCCTGCAGAAGAGAGGAGGGTTTCCTCGGCTATCATATTCAGGGGAACATTGCTCTCCTCTGGAGTAGCTGGTGTATTAAAACCACTCACCTGTATCCAGTAGCCAAGTGTTTAACCACTGAGCACCCATGGCTCCTTCTGAGATAAAAAAATAAACAAACTATCTAAAAGCATAGGAGGAATAGCTGGTGAGCAGTCTCTTTTGAAAATTAAAGCTGCAGTGCAGTGAATTCTTTATGGCTCTTCTAGCCCCAGTTAGTTTTTATGACTCTCACCAAATGACATTTCCCTGATGAGTCTGGGTAAGAGAAGGTGGCAGAATACATCTACGAGTGATTATTAACAGGGCTCATTGCAATTGCCATCCTGGTGAGTATAAAATGAGCCATCTCAGTAGCAGGGAGAGAGATCTCACTACCAGCAAGGGAGAAGAGCCAGGAGAACATTCTTTTAGACCCCGAGGTCCCTGCTCACTGAGCCTTCCTGATCCAGGAGGCAGTTTTGATACCAGAGGAGTGACAGAGAAGCAGCCGCAGCAGACCAGGAACCAGAGCTTGAGAGAGACTAGTGGATTTCCTAGCCCACAGAGCACGCGAAGCTGAGTGCTTTGTTGGCAAGATGCTGGCTTGTGGAATGAGGTGCCTCTGGGCACTTAATTTTGGGGGAGGTGGGAGAGAGGGGCAGTTTGCTGACCCACAGACTGGAGCTGACTGTCTCAGGCTGAGGCTTATGACACAGTGGCATGCCCTTTGGGCATTTATTGGCTGCCCTCAAAGAACTCTGTAACATTGCCCAAGCAGAACCAAAGACAGGCTCGGAGAGAGAGAGGCCTCTCTGTAAGTATGGCAGCGGCTGTCCTGACTGAACAACTGTATCCTAAACATTTCTCGCCTGAATTGTACCTGTTAACATCTCTAATAAACCCCACAATCATGAGAACAGTCTGTGAGTTCATTGTCATGAATTATCAAACCTACCTGAAAAGTAGAGTGTGTGTGGGGGGGGGGGGGGGGATTTGAGTGCCATGGGAGTAAATGTTGGTGTCAGTGTAGGGTGGAGAAGAATGGAGGGTGATGGCAAGTCTGCCCTATGCAGTGTGGAAACCAGCTTTGGGAGTCGGAGGTCAGATGTGGCCCCGATGCCACTTTGCCTTTGAAAAGCACTTCTGTACACTGAGAAAGCTAGCAAGGCACATGCATGCCACCAGCAGATGCGTGCTCCCAAATGCCAGAGAAGATCCCAACGTTTTGCTGTGACTCATCTATGGGTGAGTGCAAATAGAAGTGAATGAAGGCAGAGGCAGATCTGTGAAGAGCCCAGCTATTGTCAGAGAGGAATCCCAGCAGAGTCACCCCGCAAAGACTGAGGGGGGCTTTTTGTTGTTGTTGTTTTCTTTTTTAATCATTTTATTAGGGGGTCATACAACTCATCACTTTTTGTTGTTTATAAAGCTCATAGCATCCAAGGACATCACACAAAACCCTAGCTGAGCTCAAGCAAGCTAAGGCTTCAAGCTAAGAGCGAATTCTGGGGAGAGGGAAGAATCTGATTTCCTGTATTACTACCATCTATTATTTGACTGTCTAGTTTTAAACAAAAGTCACAGGTTAGCAGAATGGATAAAAAGAAAAAAACTACCTAAAAAAAGCCATGAGCCATCTGTATGTGGTCTCCAAGATCATCACTTTAACTTATTCAATGCAAGAACACACTGTTCTATTAAATTGGCATTCCATGATGCACACCTTTCCAACACAATCGCTGAAGACAAATGGGTGCATAAACAAATGTGGTGAAGAAAGCTGATGGTACCCGGCTATCAAATAGCATCTGAGGTCTTAAAGGCTTGAAGGTAAACAAGCAGCCATCTAACTCAGAAGCAACAAAGCCCACCAGCCTGTGTGACCATGAAGTGTAGAAGGGACCAGGTATCAGGCATCAAAGAACAAAAAATCATATCATTGTAAGTGAGGGGTTGTGTGGAGTGGGGACCCAAAGCCCATCAGTAGGCAACTGGACATTCCCTTACAGAAGGGTTGCAGGGGGGAGACGAGCCAGTCAGGGTGCAGTATAGCACACAACTTTCCTATAGTTCTTAAATGCTTCCTCCCCACCACTATAATGCTCCCAATTCTACTGTACAAATCTGGCTAGACCAGAGCATGTACACTGGTACAGATAGGAACTGGAAACACAGGGATTCCAGGACAGATGATCCCTTCAGGACCAGTGGTGAGAGTGGCCATACCGGGTCGGTGGAGGGAAGGTGGGGTAGAAAGGGGGAACTGATTACAAGGATCTACATATAACCTCCTCCCTGGGGGATGGATAACAGAAAAGTGGGTGAAGGGATATGTCAGACAGTGTAAGATATGAAAAAATAATAACAATTTATAAATTATCAAGGGTTCATGAGGGAGGGGAAATGGGGAGTGGGGGGCGGGATGAGGAGCTGATATCAAGGGCTCAAGTAGAAAGCAAACGTTTTGAGAATGGTGAGGGCAACAAGTGTACAACTGTGCTCGACGCAATGGATGGATGGATGGATTGTGATAAGAGTTGTACGAGCCCCCAATAAGATGATTTTTTTTAAAAAGATCATCACTTTAGACACAGAAGAGGGTTAAACTAAAAGGAAGAGAAAAGATATCCCATGCAGTGATCAAAAGGAAGCTGGGATGGCTATATGATTATCAGAAGAAATAGATGTTAAGTCAAAAAAGAATTATACAAGAGGCAAAGAAGGACATTAAATATCAAAAAGAGGTTGGATCCATCGAGCAAAGTTGACAATCATTAGCATAGACACGCGGAACTGAAATGCAAAAGTATATGAAGCAAAAATGGATAGAATTTAAAAGATGTGTCCGTCTCTAGTCTCCACAGTCCCTGCACTGTAGCATGGAAAAAATATACGCAAGGGGGTTTGGAAACATTTGGGGAAATTCTACTACCCTTTCATTCAATTTTTCCACTAACTGGTTGAAGCCTCCCCTCGTGTGTTTTGTGTATGTTTCAGTTACTATCCTATATCATGTCAATGAGAGAAAATGGAATTCTATGTAAAAAGGGATACAAACCGCCTTCGCCTTCAACTTCCTTTTTCTTCACTCGCTTAATCTTTTTCTTCAGCACCTTCATGAGGAAGTTAGCAAATTTGTTGTTTTCTCCAAGTGATAATTGGAAGCTGGTGTAGAGTGTCTTTTCCTGATCCTGGAGCTTAGTGACTTCATTCTTTTTCTCTTCCAACTCTGCGAGGGTGTCGTTTATTTTGCACTAAATGAATACAACAAAAACAAAGGATAAACCTTTGGTAAACTAGATCAAGCATTCGCAGAAACTAGGTCAGGGAGTAAAATACATTGCAATGCAAGATTGCAGTCTACATTTGTTCAAAAGGCTTTTAATAGAAGTTTACATTCCTGATGTTTGAAGAGTCAGCTATTTAGGTAATTAAAGTTTTATTATTATTTCTTAGCCCATTAAGCTCAGAATCCGAAAACTAAAGTTTTTAAAATTTTAATTCCCTCAAACTAATCTAACTTAGCTAGTTTTTATTTGACTGATGTATGTGAATTTCAGCTGATATTTTTGCATGTGTGATCTTCATGCCAACTAATGTCTTTTCAGATTGGCATAAAACTAAAAGACATATTACTTATTCATGAAACGAATATACCTAAACGCTCATGTGTACAACTGGGAACTGAAGTCCTGTATGGTCCAGCAATACCACTATTAGGCATATGCCCCAAAGAAATAAGAGGCACAGCATGAGTGGAGGTGTGCTCCCCCATGTTCATTGCAGCACAGTTCACAGTAGCAAGAACCTGGAAGCAGCCCGCATGCCCAACAGTGGAAGAACGGATGAAGGAACTATGGTCCACACACACAACGGAATACTTCGCATCCCCAGAAACAGTGATGAAAGCATGACACACTGCATGTCACGGATGGACCGAATCCATAAAAAAAAATGAATGTGTCTATTTGGTACGTAATATCTATTTGATAGAGCCCTATTCCTCTTAACAAGGATAATGTAAGACATTCCTTTACATTGAATATATTAATTTATTATATTAATCTATACAAGTAATTTATTAATATAATAACTTAATTTCCTATGGTACCAATTATATGATATGTTGAAACTGGCTATTTAAGAAACCTGTCAGCTTCTTTGCCAGATAAGCACACAAGGATTACATAAAATCAAAACTCAATCTCATACAATCGTTAGAGACCTTGACAGCATGGATTTTTGAAGTACATATATAAACTAAATATAGGGCACACTTTTGAAAAATGTATTTTAAAGAAATTAGATTGAGTGGAGGGTTACGGCGTCATCTATTTTTTTGATGAAATTTGATTCAATAAATAGATGTTTCCATTTTTTTCATTTAATGATGACACACATTGTTGCATGCCACTGTTTGCAACTCCCACAATGTAACATCACTTAGCCAAACTCCTCCTCGTGTTTCCAGTTTCCATCCTCCCAACCTTCTGAGCTTTGTTCTTGGGTAGACATTGCCCGCCCTTTAGACCTAATAGTTGGTTATTCTAAGGTGTGTATACCTTTATAAGCCTGTCTATTGTTTGGCTGAAAATTGAGCCACTGGGTGAGTTCACTGCCAGACCTAAAGGGACCATAGTCTTGGGGGTTCCACCGGTCTCTATCTGACCTGTTAGCCTGGATTAGATTGGACTCACTGAAATGTTTTTTTCTCCTCCCTTACAAATGATCAGACCATGTTCCCTATAAACGTATTTCGATTTCCTCTGTCCAAATCTGTCAAAGACAGAGCAAGCAGGAAGAACAGGAAGACGGAGGTGAGGAGGGAAGGCGAGATGAAGCCCAGAGCAAGAGGGGAGACTCAGAAGGAGACAAAAGGGACAGCGTTGTCCACAGCTAAGGGCACAGCCAGTTAACATTCTCTTGCCCATTCGTACTTGCATGTCATGCTCTTCTTTATCCAGTGAATTCACGCGCTCTTGAAGTATGTTCTCCTGCTTCTCAAAGTTCTTGAGAAGAAGCATTTCTTGAAATAATGTGACATGGTGCAGGTCAGATAGCTTTATCTGAGTATCGAGTTTCAATTTCTGATGTCTCAGAATACGAAGTTCCGCATCAAAAGTGACAATCAGTTCTTTGATCTGCCGTGGGGGTGGGGAGGGTATAAAATTGAGGGTATGTTAAAAGTTCATAACAGGAGAATTTGTTTTAACTAATAGTACTGATTTGTTTATATAAAGCTTATCATTGTCTCATTAGGCTCTCATTGGAGATGGAGAGTTGTGTGTGCAATCATAAAAATCCAATCATTAATGGTATTTAATTTACATGATTTAATTTGTTAAGTAGTATGAACTTTGCAGTTATAGTCCCTCCTATTTGTTTACCCCTGGCTAAGTTATCAATAAAGAGTACTCTTCTCACAGTGCTGTATAGTTTAAAACAGAGAGACCTCTTTGGAAATAGGGCGTACAGCTGTCTCCTGTTTATCACGCACAGTATCGACCAAAAACTCAGTGCCATCGAGTAGACACTGGCTCACAGTGACCCTCGGGGACAGGGAAAAACGGCTCCTAGGGGTTTCTAAAACCAGAACTCTTCACGAAAATAGGAAGCCCCAGCTTTCTCCTGCACCACAGTATCGAAACACTAAATAAATATTTTCCTCAACTCCCAAACCCAGGTGAAACGTGGCTTTCCCGCTCCTAGAGCTAATTTATTACTGAGCTGGGATAAGACTGTAAGTGTCCAGAGTCCAGATCCGGATTCGGATCTTATTCCGTAGCTTTGCTAATGGTTTTCAGGTCCTTGGTTTGGGGAACAGCTTCTTTTCCACCCCCGCCCACACTCCATCCCAAAGACGATGGATGTGAAGGGAGCGCCCAGGGCTGGTTCCTGTGAGTAAACTAGTGCACTAGCAAGAAGACAAACCATTCCGTGTGTTGCACTGGGCTGCACAAGATGGGGAGTGTCACCTGCAGTAAATAAGGGCTCAGCCCGGAGGCTCCACCTGGGGACTGCGGACAAGGAGGGGACCTGGGGATCGAGGCAGGGAAACTACTACAGAATTTCAGAGAGCTTACAAAACAAAATCAAAGAGAATGAACATATTTTAACTTTTAAATAAGTATGACTTGCCGACTGTGAGTTTGGGCTGTCTTTGACTTTTTTTCCCAAAAAATAATGTAAAAAAGTAGATTCAATTTTTTTCTAAATTTCGTTGGAAGTAGGGCTATGCTTTCTTCAGGGCAACCCAACTCTGCACCTGAGCTACATAGGGCTCCAGGTGCAAAAGGGTTCCATTCGCTTTACCCTCTGCCCAACAGCCTGTCAGCTTTGCGAGACTGGAGTCCATGTGGAACACTGTTGAATTCCCACTACCTCGCTGGTGGAACACCAGCACACAGATTGTCTGAAAGTCATGAAATTCATAAAATCGGTATATGAATTACCATGAACCAGTCACTCAAAACTTTTGACTCAATATGTATTTACATATCTCGAGAGGGCATTGTCCTAGACACTGTGGGGATCTAGAAGTATATGTGGTACCTTTCCTCAAGACTGATCTAACTTTCAAGAAAAAACTAATACATATAGAACAGCAAGAAATATAAGTAGAAAGCATAAGGCACTAATTATAGGTACAACTGGAGCTTAGAAAAACATGAGAGAGTGTGTTATATGGGCAGCAGGATCTGCAGAGGGCTTGGAACTGTGCTGAGTCCTGAATGATGGGCCGACTTTGGAAGGAGCTCATTGCAGGCAGGAGGGAATAGCTAAGGCTGGGAAACTGAGGGTGTGCAAAGGAAATGGGGTGGGAAGGAAGCAGGAAGAGTGGGAAATTGGGCTGGATGAAGTATAGACCAAGGGGGAAGAATGACGCTGGGAAGGTATAAGTGGCACCTTCACAGGTAAGAGATGGGAAGACACCGTGAGCAGTCCGCCTTCCACCCAAGAAAGGTTCTTTTCATATTCTGAAGCCCTTCTGCACAACTGGCCCCAGCCTGGTTCCTGACTCCCCTTAAAATAAAAAATGGAAATATCCGTCATTCCATCTCCAAAGCAATTTCAAACCCAACCATCACCAGAACACCTTCATGATAGAGCAAACTGCACATGGGGAAGACTCAGAAAGCCAACCTCACTGCCATTGAGTTGATGCCATTGACCCTGAGTGACCCTATAGGGCAGGGTACAACGGACCACTGTGGGTTTCCAAGACTCTTTATGGGAACAGAAAGCCTTGTCTTTCTCCCGAGGAGTGGCTGGTAGTTTTCAACTGTACACCTTGAGGTTAGCAGCCCAACATGCAACCACTATGGCACCAGGTGGAAACAAGGAGGTGTGAAAAGCAGAGGGTGCCCCATTTTCTCTGGAAGGTTTTGTATTATGTCCCATGAAACAGCTGAATGCTGCTCTGACATTTCTTTTCAGATTCAGTTTTCCCCCAAATAAGAGCAGTACAAATCTCCAAAGCTGGAAGCTGGACACCAGGCTTTTCAGAAGGCCAAGCCTCAGAAATAAGCTGAGCCCTCAGGAATAGATGCTCAGGCCAGGATGTGTGGGGGCGTGGGGGGGCGGGGGCGGGGCTGAGGGGGGAAGCCAATGCAGATACATCTCAATAAGTAGCTCAAAGTCCTCCCCTTGCTCGCCTCTGATTCCCTTTTACATAGGAACAGCCTCATCCCTTACCCTGTTGAGCAAATACTGTTGCATGTACACATGTTTAACCTCATCCCTCTTCGCAATCTCGATCTCCATATCTGTTGGCTCTGCTGGTTCAAATTCCGAACACTTTCCAATATCTATACTGAACGTGGATGCCTTTGACATTCTAGCCAAGGTTTCTCGTCGTGCTATCAAATCCAAGTCCTTTCCGGGGGGGATTTTGAATCCTCCAGGGGTGGCCATCGATCCTGCCAGACCTGTGGGGGGGCTCTTTTCTTCCTGAGTCTTCATCTGCTGGCGCTTAAAAGTCAGGAGAGTTTCCTCATCATACTGGAACCGCTTCTCTGGAACTTCCTCAGGGTGGATTTGAGGGATCTGAGGAATAGGGATGTGCTTCGAGACAGGGAGAGTAGACTGAATGTTCTTCAGCTCTTGGACCAGGCACTGTATTTCCTCAATAACAGCCATTTTAAGGCCTCGTAGAGAGAGGATGCACTTGTTCATGTGTAATTTCTTTCTATAGGCCTAAACAAACACACAAACACAGGCAGTCATCAAAATTAGAACCTTCTCAGAAAGGACAGCTTGGAATATGCTACGCTCTAAAAGTTCCAATATGGATCTGACCCTCCCTGCTCTGGCTGTAAGCTTTTCCCCCTGTGGGCCTCATCTGCTCATCAGGCTCAAAGGGCTCAGTTCCTCTGTGCTCTTCCAACCACTCCAAGAAGGTCCTTCCTCAAGCCTGTACTTGGCTGGATGGTTTCCCCAGGGAGAGGAAGTCATTCCCTGGTTAGGAACACAAAAGCCGCTGCCTTTCCCTGGAACCTCAAATCCCGTTGACTTAGAATAAGTTAGGGCTGCCTTCTCTGGAACTACTTTTTAGCCTGTTTCCTTTCTGTACTTTGTCCACAGCATGGCTTTCTTTCCTGTATAGACAAGAGCACCATCCTGAATTTTCTTATCATGTCACACCAAGGGATTTCATTATCTCATGATCTTTCCTGGATTCCTTCTCCGTTGTTCTGAATGAGCCTCTCTGCCCTGTGCTTCTAACCATGGCGGGTGTTTTACATGCCCTCTCCACCTTCATTACCAGCTCTCTCCTTGGTCTGTCTTTCAGGGCCACACCAACCTCGGGCCCATAGAGCCTCTGAGCACATGCAGCCCTATTCAGGTGTGTGGTTAGGCAAAGGTCATTAATAGTTACTTTATATACAAGGGGATACCCACAAAAATAACCGAGAAAAGCTCTGCTGACGTGAGGGGGACAGTGCATTTGGAGTTCTTTCCACCAAGTCGGACTATTAATCAAGCTTTCTATTTAGAGTTTCTGAAAAGGTTTTGTAACAGTGTGCGATTAAAAAAAAAAGGCCTAATTTGTGCCAAAACTGGGACTGGTTTTGCCACCACGACAATGCACCTACTCATGCAGCCATCTCAGTGTGCCAATTTTGGGCAAAATAAACCAGCATGCCTCTCTTGCCCCATGCACCTTACCCACCTGACCTTGCTCGGGGTGACTTCTTTTTGTTTTCATGAATGAAGAGGGGCATGAAAGGACAGTGATTTGATCATGTGAAAGAGGTGAAGAAAAAAAAGAGGGAAGTGCTGTTAATCATCCAAGCAGATGTTTGAGAAATATTTCCAAGAATGGAGTATCAGATTTGACAAATGCATTAAGTGTCATGGAGAGTACTTTGAAGGTGATAAGGTTGTTTTGTTCAAAAAGAATTAAATACATAGCTTTGAAAAAAATTCCGTTTTGGGGGTGGGTAGCCCCTTGTACATAGGCAAAAAATTAGAAATAAAAAAGTACTTCTCCAAGCAATCTTAAAATTATTTGTCTATTTGCTATGTCTAAAGCAAAGCATTGTAGAGAGAAAAAGGTGACATTTACAGTCTGAGAACAGCCAGCAGTGTGGTAGTAAGAGACCAACTCTGAAAGCGCAGGAGGATCAAAGGTTCCGACTACCAGACTGAACCAACGCCAATCTCAGGCCATAGAGCCTTCTGCTTGGCAGACCTTTTTCTTCATTCGAGATTTTCAAACACCACACAAGCAAACGTGGCAGCTGTATATGTGTGTGTACATAAAATATATTGTGCATTTCATGGTTGATGCTTTTCAAAACACCTTCGGATACTTTATTGAATTATACCACAACAATTACTCTATCAGGTATATTAAAACCCAGGATTCTCTTTCATAGCACCTCTATCTATCTAAGGTTTCTGAGGCTGCATTCTTTACCGGAGCAAGCAACCTCATCTTTCTCCTGAGGAGTGGCTGACAGGTTTGAACGGCTGACCTTACGGTTAGCAGCCTGATGCTTACCAACAGCACCACCAGGATGCCTATCGGGTAGATTAGACATAGCTTTGTTGCTAGTTGTTATTAATACCCTTTTAACAGATGAGATTTACATGACTTGGCGAACTTCACATGGCTGCTAAGTGGCAGAGATGAGGAGAGAACACTGGTTTCGAACTTAGGTCCTCATTGCTGCTGATTCGTCGATGACTCATAGCAACCCTCAAGGTCTAGGACAAGCTGTAACTCTGCCCTATAACTCCAAGACTGTCGCTCTTTACGGGCGTAGAAAGCCCCTGCCGAGTGGCTGGTGGTTTCAACCTGTTGCCCTTTATGTGATCGGCCCAGCTCGTAACCACTACACCATGAGGGCTCCTTATAGACCACTATGTTCTATAGGAGTTCAGATCATCCCTGGGTAATGTAAACAATTAAGCGCTCAACTACTAGTCAGAAGGTGGGTGATTTGAGCCTTCCTAGGGGTTCCTTGGAAGACAATTGTGGCAATCTGTTTCCAGAAGGTCACAGCTTTGAAGACCCTACGGAGTAGCTCCCCCTACCCCCGTACACATGGGATCCCCGGGCTTCCGCATGGATGCAAGAACAACAGCGTTCTTTTTCGCTTAATAAAGTAGAGGTTAGTGTAGTGCAACTGCGTTCAAGACACCACACCCACTCATCTTTTCTAGCTAGCTAGATCATATGGACATTTCTTTATGAGAATAGATGGAACATAATAGCTGAAACAAGAATTACCTTAGACAAACAGCAAGAAAAGCAATCCAAATGATCACTAAAGAAATGTCAAAAATGTCCAGAAAGGTAAAGTTATGAGGTATAAAATGTTTTTATGAATATGGATGGCCATGCCAGGGTCCACTGCTGGCAGATAGCACATCTTTGGTAAAGTAGAAAAAGATATGCCTTGCCTTCCTTTAGATATTTCCCCTTCATTTCTTAGAAAGCTATAAAATGTACAAATATACTGTTTGCAAAGGTATATGGCACTCAATTTGGTGCCTTACAATGTGTAACTTGCAAACCTGCACAACTAGGAGGCCCTGTGCCAAGTTCTCCCAAAGAAGGGTACACTGGCACCTTCTAAGCCTCAAGTGATGAAAAGGGTGGGGGTGGGGGCAGGTTAAAGATTCCTCATGTAGGGGAGAGAAAGCGTTAGTAAGAAAATGAGGCTCAGAAATCAAGATGACTAGAAGCATTTGGAAGAAAGTAGAATTTAAAAGAGATGTATCATGTGGTTAATATTGACTTACCTGTAATAGTTCTGCCAATAAATTCAAAAGATTGGCTCACCCACCCACCCCAAGACCCAGTACGTCTTTGGTGATCCAAGGAAGGCCAATGCTATATCCGATGGGGATGTGTTAAAGTCCATAAAATAAAATGTTGTCACCCATGAACTTGGCATTAAGCCATGTAGTTGATTGAAGGCTGCATCTGTCATGTTACCTGACTAATTACAGATATTTATCTCTTGTCATCCTTGGCCCCCAGTTCCACCTTTGTCAAGAGAGGACATCAGTCTAGATAACTACGAACTTCTTTTCCAGTATGAATCTCTGCGATGATATATCCCATTGGGCCAGAGAAGGAGCTGGAAAAGGAAAAATACGGGGTGTGTTCTCGGGGTCAAGCAGTATGTGGGAAAGTACCAGGGTGTCGAGAACTCCCAGTTCTTCTTCCTTCTTGGCAGCGTTGATTCTCATGTGCTCAGGTATCTTGTAGTCTGGGGATGTCTTCAGATTAAAGTCTCCCATGTGCACTTGGGCATCTTTGATGGCCTGCAAATCTCTGGGATCTTCAAAGTCATCATCAGGTTTACTCTTTAATCTATCAGAAAAACAGACAACTCCCCAAATAAAACAGTAAACTCCCATATCTCATTTAATATAGATGTCATTCAAATTCCACAAAAGAGTAGCAATACAACTCTGAGCAAAATCTATCAATTCAAATCACTAGATGGTCATGAAATAATTTGATTCTTCTTAGGCTTCAGTTTAATTCTGGGTGGTTAATAGTAACATTGTTATTTGTTCCTTTTATATAAATTAAGCATTGTAGTTTTTTTCATCGCTAAAATACTTTTTTTAATCATTAAAGCAAAGTTATAAGGTACAAGATTACTACCTCCAAATGAGTCGGATTTCTATAAATCAGCAATAAGCAACCTGAAAAGTAAATGAAGGAAACAATTCCATTTATAACGGCATCTAAAATAAACACCACAAAAGAAATTTAAGCAGGTGGGGTTGGAAGACTTGTACACTAAAAACTAGAAGAAATGACGGAAAGATATTAAAGAAAACTTAATAAAGAGAAAGAAATTCTGTGTTCAAGGACTAGAAGACAGCTCATTAAGGTGTCACTCTACAGTCAACAGAATCCTTACTGAAATCCTAACAGTGCTGTCTTTGCACACATGGAAAAGTCCTTTCGGTTTTTTCTTTCAATTTTAACATTTATATGGAACTGCAAGTGACCCTGGATAGACAAAGCAATCTTAAACAGAAGAACAAAGGATGACTCCCTAGTCCCCAATTACAAAATTTACTACAGCAATCAAAATAGTATGATCCTGGAATAAGGATAGGCATAGACATCAATGGAATCAAATTGATAGGAAATGAACCCACATATCAATGTTCAGTTGAGTTTGGGCAAGGGTGTTAGCCTATGTAATAGAAAAAGAATCATTTCTTCCATAAATAGACAAGTGCATCTCTACATGTGAAAGAATGAAGTTGAACCCGTCCCTCATTCTAGATATCAAAATTAACTCAAAATGAAAGAACCACCCACATCGAAGAACTAAAATCTTATGTCACAGAAGAAACCACAGGGTAAGGCTCCGGGACTCAGTTCTGAACACCAGATCATCAGAGAGGACACTAAAAAGCACAGCAAAGAAAGGCATCATGGATCAATTGGACTTGGTTAAAAACTTCTGTGTACACTATCATGCTCCCAATTCCACCTTACAAATCCGGCTGGACCAGAGGATGTTCAGTGGCACAGATAGGAACTGGAAACACAGGGAATCCAGGACAGATGAACTCCTCAGGACCAGTGGTGAGAGTGGCAATACCAGGAGGGTGGGGTAGAAAGGGGGAACCGATCACAAAGCTCTACATATAACCCCCTCCCTGGGGAACAGACAACAGAACAGTGGGTGAAGGAAGACGTCGGACAGTGTAAGATATGACAAAATAATAATAATTTACAAATTATCAAGGGTTCATGAGGGAGGTGGGGAGGGGAGGGTGGGGAAAAATGAGAAGCTGATACCAAGGGCTCAAGTAGAAAGCAAATGTTTTGAGAATGATGATGGCAACAAATGTACAAATGTGCTTGACCCAATGGATGGATATATGGATTGTGATGAGAGTTGTACGAGGCCCCAATAAAATGATTAAAAAAGAAAAAAAAACTCCGTGTAGTAAAGAACTTTATCAATAAAGTGAGAAGACAATCTGCGGAATGAGAGACTGTGTATTTGATCAAGTAAGTGTATTCGATAAAGATTTCACAGACAGATTATCAGGATAATCAAGAGCTCCTACAGCTCAACAGCAAAAAGACAGCCAACCCAAATCAGAGCCAGGTACATAGACCCAACCCAAATTAGCTTTAAGTTTAAATATTTCTCGCTTGTTCCACGACCGAAAATTTCTCTCAGGATTATTTTAATATTGCTGGTGGTCTTTTCTTTCTTCCTCTATAGTTTTATTCTGTTTGCTTGTTTTTTTAAATTTGTTATGTTTCCCAGTTTATGAAACACAGGATGATGGGATGCATAGAGACAAAAGCCGATGCAATGGTTTACCAGGGACTGGGGTGGGGGTGGGGTTGAGGGGAGTTGGGAGTAAAGAATGAATGTGAGAGCAGGAGGGAGCACTAGAACTAATTGTGATCATGTATCTACAACTCTTTTTAAAAGCGGGAGGGTGGGGGGTGGGGGGGGCATGAAGAAAATGTTCTGAAACAGATTGTGGTGATGACTGCACAAGTGCTCTTGATGTGATTGCACTGTACTGAATCGTAAGATATGTGAACTGTATGGCAATAAGACTGGTTTTTTTTAATGTGCTTAATATTTTTTAAACATTTTAAAAATGCTTTTAAAAAATGTTCAATTATGACATGAAAAGACGCTCGATGTCATGAGTTACTAGGAAGATGAATATCAAAGCTACAATGAAATAACATTTTATCTCACACTAGGATGGATACTCTCAAAAAGGAAAGAAAAGAAAAATGGAAAACAACATGTATTGATGAGGATGCAGGAAAATATTGGAAGCTGCGTTCATTGCTGTTGGGATTGTAAAATAATCCAGCCATCGTGGAAAGCGGTTTGGTGGTTCCTGAAAAGTTAAACATAAAATAACCAGGGACCAAAACCAAACCAGTGACACTGAGTTGATGCCGCAGTGACCCTCTATATAGGGTTCCTGAGACTGTAAGTCCTTCCCGACTGTAAGTCCTTGCCAGAGCAGACAGCCTCATCTTTCTCCTAGAGATTGGCTGGTGGATTTGAACCACCACTCTATGGTTAGCATCCCCACACCTAACCCACATGTCCACCAGTGTAAATACACTGTAGGTTATATACCTAAAAGACTTGAAAGCAGTCTTCAAACAGATATATTATGGTATTATCCACCATGGCCAAAAAGTAGGAACAATCCAAGTGTCAACTAACATCTGAATGGATAAACAAAATGTGGCATATACATCCAATGGAATATTACTGAGACATAAATAGAAATGAAAAACTGAGGTATGTTGGGACAGATATTACGCTTCAAACCATTACTCTGTGTGAAATTAGTCATACACAAAAAGACAACGATTACCTGAGTGCATTTACATGAAATATCTAAAACAGGCAAATGCATAAAGGCCTAAGCTTATTAGTAGTTACCAGGGATGGATGGGAGGGGAGAGAGGGGAATGCCTGTTTAAGGATTACTGATTTTATGTTAAAGGCTGATGAAAAAAATTGGAAACAATGATTATAGCTACACAATTGCACCATATAGCAAATGTTTAAGTAATGTCATTGTTTTGCATAATTGCACAATATGCCAAATGTAATTAATGTCATTGTTCCAACCATTGTTCTAATGGTTGAAATGGTAAATATATATGTATAAACATCTGTTTAAATACAAATCCTTGTTTATATATAAACACTTATTTTTACATAAAAATATCTATCTATAATCAGGAGGGAGGAGGAGGGGAAGGGGAAAAAGATAAGGAAAGAGAAAGAGAAGAGGGGCGGATAGGGGAGAAGGTAGAAAGGAAGAAAGGAAGGGAGGGAGTGGAGGAATACTTATGCTTCTGACTATGAGAGAGAAACAAGGCCCAGAAGTATCTTCATGCTATCAACAAGTAGAAAACTGAACAAAAGTATACAAAACAACTGAATCCAAAAAGTAAAAGAGGCAGTACAAAACTTCGTTTCTGAGAGAAAAGGCACAAAAGCGATAATCCTTACAGTAACCAAGATTTCTGCCTGCAGAAAGGACCAGACTGTAGCATAATGCAGCGATCATCTGTTCAGCCCAGTGACACCGATCAGTGTTCAAGGAGGCCAAAGTAATTAGAATTTGTGGGAAAGAAAATCAGCAAGGAGGGAACTCCAGAAGTCTACTGTGGGCTCTCTTGAATTGTGGCTGAATATGAATCTGTCCGTGGGTCATGTGAAATCCCATGACCCTGGGCAAAGAGCAGCATCTCAAGGGAAGTAGAGTTACTGGGATGCTGTGAGATGAATTATTGTAATAGCTCACAGATGCCTAAGAACTATTCACGTTGCACCTCGCCAAAAAGACCCATTGAAGTGGTGGGAAACTCAATAGAGACCTCAGTAGGGTCAAGCTTTCCAAATGGGCACGAACATAGAAGATATGTACAACATTATCAGTCGCTTGGACCTAACTGACATTTATAGAATATGGCACTCAATGATGCAAGAGTACACATTCTTTGCAAGCACACATAGAACTTTCACAGAAATGGATTGATCACAGGGCCATAACATAGTCCTTGATCAATTTAAAAGAATTGAATTCAAAGAAATATTATGACTTAACATTATTTAAGTCACATAGATTATTCTCTATAAACAAGAAAGATATTTTCTTACCCTACATGTTTGGAAACTAACTAGCATATTTCAAAATAAATAATGGGTCATGAAGAAATCACAAATAATATTAGAAAAATCAATATTATCAGTTGCTAAATGATAACAAAAACATACCATATATCAAAACCTGTGGGATATAGAGGGAAATGTATTCTCTAAATGCTTATACTAGAATTTTTTTAAGTTATATAAGCAATGAGATAAGTTTATGTTTTAAACAATAATAAAAAGAAAAGTTTATTCAACTTAAATTAACTAGAAGGAAATTGTTCAAAATAGAAACTATCGTTGATAATGTTTTCTAACACCTCAAAGGTGAGCCAAAGACATATACAAAACATTGATATATGAATGGATTTGGGACCCACACTTAATTCTAGCCCCAATCTAGGAACAATGAGTAGGACATGGTCCTGATTGATGATCACCCTCCTGAAGAGATCACTGAAGATATGGGTGCTCTAGCAAAGTGTGAGGAAGAAATCAGATGGTGCTTGGCTATCAGAGAGGATAGCATCTGGGGTCTTAAAAGCTTGTCTTCATATAAAAAGCCATCTAAGTAAAGGCATCAACTAAATTCACATGGAAGAAGCACACCAGCCTGTGTGATCCAAGGGTTATAAATAATATAATCCAAACCCAACGGAGGGAATTATGTCAGAGTTCAAATTGTGAGCACCTGGTTTGCAGAAGGCTATGGATGATTGTGGAAGCCCCAAATCCATTTGCAGGGTCCCCACACAGATTAAGCCTCTGGTAAAGTCCCTCTGACCATAGTCAAGAGATATGAGTACCCTTGTTATCAGACGGAGAACATGTAAAGTTGATTATGGTAGATATAGTTAGATTAAAATGTAATTGTTAGGCAGAAATGGGAGTTGGTGGGGCAAGCAAGTGGAATATACAGTGGGCAAGTGAAAAACACTCCAAGGATGTTGCAAAAAACCAAACCTCCCCTTCCCCTTCGGTGACCTTCCAAACCCAGATGCAGGTGGCTAATCGTTGCAGAAAACATTGTTGCTTAGTCCTGGCTTTGAAGACAGCCAAATCACAGTGGAAAATTCCCCAGCTACTCCCTCCCCAAGACCCAGACTATAAAACTCTTCACCTCTCGCCCGGACGGCATGACTTCTCTGGCCCCAACTGGGGACCCAGGAACCTCGCCCAGGAGCTCTAAAATAAACCTTTAAAACTATTTTTTGCCTTGCCCATTTTCTTTCTTTCCATCGCCAAAATTACCTTACAGTAATACCTTATCAGTTGATCTCCCTTTGCACCCATTTTAAAGTTGTTTCAGTTTAAAAAAGAAAGAAAGGGATGCACATGGATTAAGTCTCCAGTGGATACCCCCACCCTGACCATGGAGCAGGGATGTGAACAGCCTTGCTATCGTGCCGACTGCATTGGAAAGTGGATTATTGCAGATACAGAGAGGTTAAAATTTAACACCTTATCATTTGACCTCTCTTTTGGCCCAGTTTAAATTTGTTCTAGTTTTTCAATATTTTCTTTCTTTTCTAATGAAGTTTTTCCTTGTTTTACACTTTGTTATTTTTAGCTTGCTGTTGTTGTCATTGTAGTGTGTATGTTGTTCTGTATATGAAACCCAGGATAGGTAAATATTTAGAGACTGTGGTAGTTACATAATCTACTGTCAATTTAGAGTATTAGAGTGAAGGGCTGGAGTTTTAGCCTGACAATCAGGCCCAGCTTGATGACCTCATTTGGAGGCACTAAGGAGATAAACAGCTCTCTGGAAGCGGGACACATACTCCCTGTGAGATTCTCTATTGACAAGGCTCACTCCCTGGGAAACAATGCAGCTGACAAGACACATGAAGCTACTACTCTAGTGCCCTGAGCTGGAGGAGCCCCGTGGAGACCCCTGCCAGCACTGAGATGCTTGCAATACCACTGGATCCACAAGATTTCCCACCCAGTGACCTGTGATCTTCCTGCACTTGAGGCCACTGCATGTGTTTTGTGAGTCTGAAGAGGAATTTATAGATTGTTATCAGACATATGGGCTAATATCTGGACTTGATCTGGACTGGGCTGGGATGTTTTTCTTTCTTCTTTTTTCCTGTTTGAAATGAACTTGTAAGTTATTAAAGACTCCAAGTCCATCTCAGTTTTACTTTTCCTTCTTTTTCAGCCGCTCAGACCAATATTTAGATCTGAGGGACAAGGCATCTGGATGGGAATGGAATGTTTTCTTAATGTACACTTACTCTTTATATAAAGCTATTTCTTATACACACGTGAGTGTCCATGAATTTGTGTCTCTAGTCAACCCGGACTAACACAGAGACAGTAACTGGATTAATGAGTTTTGGGGGATATGGCAGGGGAGGTTGGGGAAACTGGGGAGCTAATGAGTTGGGAAAACTGGGGAGCTAATGAGTACAAGAAAGAAGAAAATGTTCTAAAATTTTTTGTGGTCATGATTGTATAACTCTCCTTATATGATTGAACTATTGAACTGTTTAGTATGTGGATTTTGTGCCAACAAAACTGTTTTTAAAAATAGAAATCAATGCTATAAAAACGCAGGAAAATGACATTAAAATATGTGCACTGGTACAGATAGGAACTGGAAACACAGGGAATCCAGGGAAGATGATCCCTTCAGGACCAGGGGTGTGAGTGGTGATACTGGGAGGGTGGAGGGAGAGTGGGTAGGAAAGAGGGAACCGATTACAAGGATCTACATGTGACCTCCTCCCTGGGGGACGGA